>NC_092520.1:78202500-78802500 GCF_037038585.1 Patagioenas fasciata | reverse complement strand
ATATTAAAAAGAGTGCATGCAGATGACTGAAAGGGGGTGGCTGACAATGGATGTAGGTAGCGGAAATGAGACACTCTCAATCATGAGTGATAACTAGAATAGCTACAAGGAAACAGATAGCTGAGGTGGGTAAAAGAAGGAAGAAGTAATAGAGAAGGAAACTTGAGAATGAAGAAGGTGAAAGTCTGATACAGATGAAATTGTGTCCATTTTGGGTTGTCACACGTAGTGTAGCAAATATGTGTGCTCTGAGTCTGTTGGTTTTTTTTGTATGTATAGGTGCACTAAAAGCTACCTTTTTTTAAAGATAGAGTCAGTAGGGAAATGAGTGCAGATACTGCAATATGTCTAGTGAAATCTAATGTTCTAATGTCAATAAATGATTGAACATACACTTTTGAATCCATTTCTTATGAGATTTTTCTTCTAGAAGTAATTGCTAAATCTGTGTATGTTTCTGTAAATAATGTGTAAATGTATTCAAAAGCATCCAAACCTGCAGAAAACTGTGGGTGAAACTGGAATACAATAGGGGCAAGTTTATTTTTAATCTGCAAGAAGCAAATTCAGCATATTGTAACTTTTCATAGTCTAACATTTTGAGAGGAAGCAAATAAAATATTCATTATGCATTTTTAACAAATTACTGTCAGGCTGAAGCACTCCAGATAAACTGATATTGTTACTTTCATAGTGATGGCTGTTGTACTTCAGGCTGAGTTCATTTAGATCCATGTTCTGCCCAGCAGTTTCTGCAAATGGATGCTTACAGAGGAGTACAAACAGTACACATGATACTGCTCTGTTAAAATGCTCCTAAACCTCTAACTGCTTTTTTTCTTGGGAGAGTTTCTTGATCCTTCGGTTTTAGTTGGTAATCCCCGGTAGACCTCTTTCGTGCACCCATAGATGCTGAGGGAGCTGGCTGAGATCATTGCTGGACCACTCTCCATCTTTGCCATCTTGGGAAATGGGAGAGGTGCCTGAGGACTGGAGGAAAGCAAATGTCACTCCAGTCTTCAAAAAGGGCAAGAAGGAGGACCCGGGTAACTATAGACTGGTCAGCCTCACCTCCATCCCTGGAAAAGTGATGGAACAACTTATCCTTGGTACCATCTCAAGGCATATCAGGGATAACAGGGTCATTAGGGGAAGTCAGCATGGCTTCACCAAGGGGAAGTTGTGCTTGACCAAACTCATTGGCTTTTAATAGGACATAACGAGATGGATGGATGATGGCAGAGCGGTGGATGTGGACTACCTTGACTTGAATAAGGCATTTGACACAGTCTCCCACAGCATCCTTACAGCTAAACCGAGGGAGTGTGGTCTGGATGATCAGGTAGTGAGGTGGACTGCGACCTGGCTGAAGGGAAGAAGCCAGAGAGTCGTGGTCGATGGGGCGGAGTCCAGTTGGAGGGCTGTATCTAGTGGAGTGCCTCAAGGGTCGGTGCTGGGGCCTGTATTATTCAATATATTCATCAACGATTTGGACGAGGGAATAGAGTGTACTGTTAGCAAGTTTGCTGATGACACTAAGCTGGGAGGAGTGGCTGACACTTCAGAGGGCTGTGCTGCCATCCAGCAAGACCTGGACAGGATGGAGAGTTGGGCGGAGAAAAATTTAATGAAATATAACAAGGGCAAGTGTAGAGCCTTGCGTCTGGACAGGAACAGCCTCAGGTTCCAGTATAAGTTGGGGAATGACATATTAGAGAGCAGCGTAGGGAAAAGGGACCTGAGGGTTCTGGTGGACAGCAGGATGACCATGAGCCAGCACCGTGCCCTTGTGGCCAAGAAGGCCAGTGGCGTCCTGGGGTGTAATAGAAGGGAGGTTGTTAGTAGATCGAGAGAGGTTCTCCTTCCCCTCTACTCTGCCCTGGTGAGACCACACCTGGAATATTGTGTCCAGTTCTGGGCCCCTCAGTTCAAGAAGGACAGGGAACTGCTGGAGAGAGTCCAGTGCAGAGCCACAAAGATGATGAAGTATCTCCCTTATGAGGAGAGGCTGAGGGAGCTGAGTCTCTTTAGCTTGGAGGAGACCGAGGGGTGACCTTATTAATGTTTACAAATATATATAGGGTGAGTGTCAGGAGGATGGAGCCAGGCTCTTCTTGGTGACAACCAATGGTAGGACAAGGGGTAATGGGTTCAAACTGGAACACAAGAGGCTCCACTTAAATTTGAGAAGAAACTTCTTCATGGTGAGGGTGCCAGAGCCCTGGAACAGGCTGCCCAGGGAGGTTGTGTAGTCTCTTACTTTGGAGGCATTCAAAACCTGCCTGGACACATTCCTGTGTAGCCTCCTCTAGGTGTTCCTGCTCCAGCAGGGGGATTGGACTAGATGATCTTTCGAGGTCCCTTCCCATCTGTGATTCTATGTACTTGTCTCCCTTGAGCCTTGCAAACTTTCTGCACCCATAGGGTCCTTTGGGTATGAATTCCATAGTTTTGCTCATTATTGCCGGAAGAACTATTTTGGTTTTGGTTGTTTTTTGAACGTGGCTCCTACCAACTTTGCGTGATAGCCTCCATGTCTCCTGGTGGACAAGACACTTAAAAGTTGATTATCATTATAGTTCTGTGAACCTGCTGTCATACTCTCTTTCAACAAGTCAGTGGTGTCTTTTTTTCCAAGCTGGGAGCTGAGTGGTTGCCTATATAGAATCTGTTCTCACCTCTGATACACCTTGTCACTGTTCTCCACATCTTTTCTGACTTTACTGCCTTTTTAGTTGAGTGACCAGGAAAGTTCTCAAAGTGTGAGTAAGCTATGTATTTGTGAGGTGGTATGATGGACAGATACAGGGTCTTCAAGAAGGGCAAGTAGGCATGACAAGAAAGGGCATTGCCTTCCTTATGAAGGAGCAGCTCAAATATACGTGTTACTTGTGTGGGACAAGATGACAGCTTAGGATGAGAGTTTGCGGGTCAGGATCAGAGTAGAGGCTGGTAAAGGTACCACCCTGGTTAGTCTGTTTCAGACCACTCTCCTTAGGATGAGGATGTGGACAGAGCTTTCTTTAAAGGGAAAGAAGTCTTGGGATCATGGTCTATGGTTCCTGTGGGGAACTTTAATAAACATCCTGATGCCTGCTGGAGGTCCAACAGAGCAGGACACAAACAAACCAGATTTCTAGAGAGTATCAGGAGCAACTTCTTGATACAAGTACTGATGGGCAAAGTAGGGGTGATGCAGAGCTGGATCTGCTGTTCCCTATAATGGAAGAAGTAGTTGGAGATGTGATGTGGGTACTCTTGACCGCATTGACCATGGAATAGTGGAGTTCAAGATCCTGAAGTAGCAGGGTACAGACCCTAGAATTCAGGAGAGCAGACTTGGGTTTCTTCAGGAAGTTGGTATTAGGATCCCATAGGAGGCAGCTTGGAATGGCAGAGGAGCCCATGAAAGCTGTCAACATATAATTGCAAGAAGGATCCATTCTGCTGCTCAGGGAACTCCTGGCCAAGCTCCAATGCAAGCAGGCAATGTGCAGGATCTGGAGTCAGAGGTGAGCTACTGAAGAGGAGTTTGGAAATGTTTCCCAGCCATTAAGGGATGGTGTTAGGCAAGTGAAAGCTAACCTAGAGTTGATGCCTCGAGGAATGTCTAGGGTAACAAGAAGAGGTTTTAATGCTACACCAGTCATAAAAAGCCAAGGAAGGAGAATGCAGTTCTGTTGCTGAATAGAGAAGGTGATTTAGTGTCAACAGGCTTAAATAAGTCTGAGGTACCCAGTGCCTTGCTTTGCTGCATTCCTCACTGATGAGGTCTCTCAGATGACTGTGCTTTGTTGCGGGAGAAGAGCTCTGAGCTGTGGTTAAGTCAGAGATTACCCGAGGAAACTTCATGTGTGTAAGTCCGCAGGACCCACTGAGCTGCATCCAGTGGTGCTGAGAGAATGGGGAAAAGTGTTAGCAAGGCCACTCTCTATAATCTTTGAAAGGTCATGGGGAATCAAAGAGGTTTCTAATTTAACTGCAGACTGGCCAAGAAGTCAGTCTGAGAAGCTGTGGGGTTGTCTGTATTAGCTGACCATTGAGAAGATGGAGCTAGGCTTTTCACAGCAGTTCATATTGGGAGGATGAGAAGCAATGGGAGTAAGTTGAAATAAGAGAGATTCACCCTGGATATAAGAAGCATTTTTCCCCATGAGGACAGTCAGGCAGTGGAGGTTGTACAGAGAGGCTGTGCAGGCTCTGTGGAATATTGGATGCTTTCAAGATGTGCCTGGAAGAAGCCCTGAGCAGCCTGGTCTGATCTGACAGGGCTTCTTCTGCTTTGAGCAGGAGGTTTGACGAGAGACTTGATCAGTCCCTTCTGAGCTGAATTACCCTGTGACTGTATAGAAATGTTTTCTGTTTCATTGTCTTCCTTTCTTTTATTCTTCATGTGTTCAACTGATACTTTCATGGAACTATAATTGAATAATACTAGTTAATTCAGTGCCTGTAATTTTCTATAAATTTTAGGATTGCTCTCCACCATTTACTTCACATTGCACTTGTTTGTGTTGAATTTGGCTTTCTTATTATTAATACATAATCACTCAGTCCCGTAAGATCCTTCTGTCAGTTCTTCTTTGCCAGCTGTTGTTTTTACTACATTTCATATCTCTGTACTGAGCAAACTTACCACTTGCCCTCCTTTCTGGATCACTTCTGAATTTTGCTTACCAGCACAGACTTCGTGAATTTGCAGTAACCTCCATTGAGGTGGGAACTCGTGGCTTGCTCCTGCCTTCTTTTTCTTTTTTGATTGCTTATTTATCTGTGCCTGGACCTTCCGTCTTACCTCATTTCTGCTTAGTTAAAAGCTTTTGTTGAATGACTTCTTCAGAAATTACTTTGAAATCCTAAAAGACACCATAAATTGGCTTGCTGTTATCCATGTTCTTTTGACTTGTTGGTGTTGGGTGGGTTTTTTTTGTTTATGGTGATGTGTGTGTTTGTTTTTTAATGAGCAGGATTTACTTACCTGCAGGTAATAGGTAATGCTGTAGATATTGAAACAGTCTATTTGTTCTACCACCTCCCTTCTCACTGAAGTCTCTGTGTTCTTAGGCCTCTTTCCTTTCAGCATGTTTTCCTGAGATCTTCCGATATTTCCCTTGTTCATCTCTTCTCTTTTCCTTGTTCCTTCATGTGCATAGCTCTTTTTCCAACAGCAGAAACATTGTCTTGGTGCTAATATAGAGAGGCATTTTCTTTCCATAAAGCTCTTTGTGGAGCTGATATGACTTAGCCTTTTATCTTCTCCGTGTAGTGAAGTTTTACATTCCATAGTAGTCCCAAATCTCAAGGTGACTGATTTTTGTGTATATGCACGTTTCTGTTAAAGAAATACTTCTTCATAGGAAACTGAAAATGTTTAAGTTTTAATTCATTAACCACAGAGATAAGAACAGAGGCTAGGGAATGTGAAAACCTGTGCTAAACCTATGTTCTCATGTTATTTGTCCCTGATGGGCTACTTCATACCTTGAAAACAGATTAAAAAGAGGGTTAGCTAGACAATCATCGCCCGTATTATGTGAAAGTCTGTGACGTTTGGAATTATAATGGTTTGATCCTAAAAGATAGTTAAACTTCTGTACTTAGGTCTACAGAATGTAATTCAAGTAAACCACTGAAAGATTTATAACTTCAGTTGGTTGAAAAATTAGGTTATTAATGTTGTCTGCGAGCCAGGAAGACTTATGTTTCAAACAACTATCTCAGGAAACTTAATGCATGTTAATTTAGAGCATTAGATAATACCATATTTATTTATCCACAGGGTAGACTGACTCCTTCGGTTGCATTGACTATGTGGAAGTATTTTCAAGCTTTCTTTAGGAATCTGTTGAAACCTGACACATCACTTAGGTCAACAATATCTAAATGTTTACAACTGTCAGTCACAATGATACATTGTCTAATGTAATCTAAAACTAAGTAGTAAAGAAAAATTTCTTTCCTTCTATTTAAGGGGTGCTTGATAAGGAGGAAAAAAAAAAAAGAAGCTTTTGGAATTTTGACAGTTTCCTTACGCAATATATGTTGTTTTTTATATCTACCAATTAGCTTAGTCATATGCATCCACCAATGGTTTGTTGTATTTGCATTAAGAGCATGAAATTCCTTAAGATACGTTTGCAGTGAGTGACAGCAAACCCTAACAAGATTCGGGCATTGCTAGAAATACTGCCTTTTAATCTGTATTTATTTGTGCGTTAGAGAAATGCGCATATGTGGAAGTCATCCTCTTCTGTGTGAGAAGAGGGGAGTCTCTCCTCAGATAGCTCCAAAACAAAGTTTTGCTTTCAGCAGTTACATTTAGCATAATTAGAATGAAAAAGAATATGTTTTCCACAGTGTAACTTCTAAAAGTCTGCCCTGCTATTGAAGACTGTTGACTTGATAATATCTTGAATTTAAAACTGAGTGCCCAAGAAAATAAGTCAAAACTAAACTGTATCAAAGTATGTTCACTTTTTCTTTACCTGCCAAGAAAAGAAGCAAATGAAGTCCCTCAATGGCTTTCCCACCCCTTTTCAATTGGTAATAAACCTACATTTTTGACAGGGGTTCACCCATACATACTTTTGCTACTGTTTAGTTAGATTCAATTTTATAGAAAGATCCATAAGTCTTGAGTTGTTAGAATATTTCTCAGAGGTTGTTTGTATGTGGACTTCTTTTTAATTCTCATTATTGCAACTACATGTGTCCGATCTTGAAATAGAACTTAAGATATCAATTTCCTTAAAGAAACAAAACACAAATATACTACTACGTGTTTTTACTTTTTTTTTTTCCCAGCAGATTTCAGTGGCTGCATTGTAAAAAGGTAACTTTACAATTTTCCTTGCTTTAAGAGTTTAGTCTGAAAATGACTTACAAATAATACATTTATTGAGCCTGCGAAGCAGCCTCTTTGTGTCGTGCTGAGCAGGACGTAGAAAGTAGATAGCTCACAGGACATGGATGCGCTATTGGAATCGTGTTTGAGGGGTTGCTGCCTGTGCAAGTTGTCTCCCAGGTGTTTTGCTTGAAAATATTGCACAAGAGTAACTTTATCTCTTGGAGTTCTAAGTAGGGTTTCAGTCACATGTGAGATGTAATGCCCTGGCAGTACTCACCCCTTGGCAAAGGTGTCGCATAGCTGGTCACTTAGTGAATGTCATCCAGTCAGTCAACTAAGACAAATTTCTGATGTAAGGAAGAAAGTGTGTGGGGAATCATATGAAAATCGACTGTAAATGCTGCTGTATTTCCCCTCCCCCAGACCCACACCTAAAGTACCAAGTGCAGCATTTTCCTGGGTCTGTTGACTTCCTGAGGGCCTGTCCAGATTGTAGCTCCTCCCTTTACCAAATCATGGAATCATTTCAGTTGCAAGAGACCCTCAGGATCATCTAGTTCATCCATAACCTAACTCTAGCACTAAACCATGTCCCTAAGAACCTCGTCTAAATACCTTTTAAACCCCTCTAGGCATGGTGACTCCACCAGGAATGGTGACTCCCTGACTCCACAGATGAGGCTCCACAAATGAGTTATGCCAACAGGACAGCGGGGGTTTGGCAGCTCTGCCCTCCTTTTCTCCAGGAGGCTGTCAGAGTCTGGTTAGTCGTTCAAAAAAGAGGCTTCTTTCTTTTTTTTTTCTTTCTTCTTCCCCAAAAGTACATAACTTACGGAACAAAGAATTAACAAGCTACCATCTTACAAGCATAAATCTCCATGGCTGCTCTTTAACCTTTCTTTCCAGACTCCCTAACACCACTTCTGGCATTTTACTCTGTTGTGTTGTGTGTACGAGCAGCATTCTTTCCTGATGTCATTATATTTGGGATTAGGATCTCATTTGATCCTAAGCTTCAAGTTCTGGGAAGAAGCAAGCCAGCTTGATGGGTGAGAATCAAGCAAGTATTTTCTTCCCAGTTGGTGGCTTGGCTATTGTTCTTGCCATCTTTGAAGCAGCCTTCCACAAGTATCTAACTTTTGTGTTGTTTTGTTTTTCCTGTTTGTTGTCTTGGATGGAAGGGATTGTGATGGTTGGTGTTGCAGTGCATTAATACCATTAATGCCTAGTATCGTGTAGTAAGCGTTACATATATGTGCATTATACAGGACTCCCTTGCTTCTCTGGGCATGCAGTGGAAGGTTGCACCCTGAAGAACATTCAGTGCGGAAGCCTCAAGTTAAAATGGTCATTGATGGAGTATTTTCTTTCCGATGTTTTTTCAGGGGTGATTGTGGGAATTATGATATTTGTAGAGTTTCATGGGCAGAGGAGTAATGATGTTGGAAATCTAGTTTCTTGCTTTCCTTCCCTCCTTCAATCTTTCTACTCCTCTGTAAAGGCTGACCTGTCACTTCAAAGTTGAGTCATCCTATGATATCTTATGATAGGATATTCCTTTTCTAGTTTGTTGTTGTTCTCTATGGTCTCCAGTTCCCTCAGGTTGCTTGTGTCGTTTTTCAAAGTCTTACCTTCTATTCAGTGCTATATAACATTGCAAAATTTATGTTATGAAGGGTTGGAAAGCTTTAGTGGGTGGTGGCTTTAGCTTTACCTAATAAAAAGTTGTTCACTTAGTTAAAGGATACAGAATAAGTGTTGGGTTTTAGTCATATATGCAGTTCCTAGGTCTAGAAGGGCATAAAGCTATTGCATTGTTTAGGTGTGTTTTTTAAAGTTATACCACAAACTTCTTTAACGTCGTTGTGCATTTTGGTAAGAAGTTGAAAACTGTAACCATGTAAGGAAATATTGGCTGTTATTTTATGTCCTAACAGGATTTTTTTTTTTCTTGCTTTGTACATGTCATAGAGAAGTGGTTGAATGGCATTTTTTAGTATGTGCCAAAACACAAGTATAAAGTGAATTCTTCTGGACACATCTCATATCATACTTAACTGTCTTCTAAATTGCAGTAATGTTCTGAGTTTGTTGCTATAAACAAGTAAGTGTTCTCTAAATGCAGGCTGGTAATACCATGGTGAACTGTTTATTTAAAATGTTGACTTAACCCAGTCTGCTAGAGATCTTAAGTTAGTTTGACTTTCTAGATCAAACAGTATGAAAGCTGTTTTCCATCTTCTTCCATGCTACATTTCAGCCTTTTGGAAAAGCAAAACAGGACCGTTTAAAACTGCATTTTATACCTTTGTTTTCAGCAGCTTGAAATGCTGATTGGTTGTCTGTTGATAAATAAAAGTGTCCTTTTTGAGATACTTCTCAAAGTACTGAAGATCTGGGATTGAATCTCTCTGACTTTGAAAATGCTGAATGTTTTCCCGATGGCTACCACTGTGCATGTGGGGTTTTTCAGGTTCGGCCATGAAATGGTGCCGTATCTGTCTGTAGGGGTTTTATTTCAGAGAGAGAAAAACTCCTCTTCCTATACTTTCATAACTAAGTTTGAAACAGGAACCTGCTGAAGTCCCATCTTTGAAGCTGTTTTCCTACCTTCCCTCTTCCTTACATGTGATTTTCTAAAGAATGTGAGGATTTTCAGGAAGGCTTTTTATTGTGCCAGATTCTCTGGGAATGGGTTTTAGGTAACTTCCTATTTTTTCTTAAGGTTTTTTCTCTAAAATGCAGAAGACAATCCACAGGGCTACTGTGGGTTTAGGAGAAAATACATTTAAAATCCTCTATAGTCCTGTTACAGTAATTGTTTCCTACGTTATAAGTAAAATGTTTTTAGGCTTACATGGCAATACAAGTGTAGCCGTTAGTTTCCTTTTAGTTTAAGCATTATACGAAGAATTCTTGTATTATGCTTGCTGACTTTTACTGCTGCGTGATGCATGCATAGGCTCAAATATAGACCCGATGACCACATTGAATGCCGGTTGTCAGTCTCTGTTCTGAAAACAGAATTTACCACGTGTAAGACATACACGAGTAGAGGAGGCGGCAGCCCCAGTGCGAGTTACAAGGAGTTGCTGGGTGGAAAGGAGCATAGTGTAGGAGCAGAGCAGACGGTGCAGTGACCAACAAACAGCCACTTCATGGACTTCTGTTGTGAGAAAAGTAGGTTGAATAATGTAAACCAAAAGGTAAAACAATAAAATAGATCAGTGAATAGAAAAAGTGGGGAAGGCCCTAAAGAAGAGGGAGAAATGATGCTCCCAAATTAGTGTTTTAGTGTCCAAAAGACTTGAGAACTGGAGAGAAGTGGACTTAGTTGCCAGTGAAGTTATTTATGTTTTTGCAATATGGAGGTTTGCAGGGTACTAATGTTGAATCTAAGGTGTGCAGATGTGTGGAATCACTAATAAGCCTAAATACTTCCTTTATTTAGGAGTACTTTTGTTTTGAGCCCTTAGAACTTCAAATATTCATAACTAGTAAACTTAAAGTTCTTAATGTCATTGTAAGGTACATGTGGTAGTGTATGGAGATGGGAGCATACATTCCATAGCATTCTTTGTTTTCTTTAATTTAGATTATTGGCATGAATAAAAAGTTAACCCTAATTGTGGCTGCTCTACCTCACTAAAAATAGCTCTGTATACAGTAAACCGACAAATTGTTTATAAAGTGAAATGAGAACTTAAATCTAATTTGTCATGTTAGAAAACTATTCAAAATAATATACTTAATGACACAGGCAGAGCACTATATTTGCTTTTTATTTTTAGAACAATAATAATGTATTCATTCTTTAAGATTGCTTTCTACTTACTATACAAAGTAAAGGTAGATATAGTCTCTGCTTTGTGGCTTTAAAATCTGAATAGATGTAAAATTGGAAAAGCATAAAAGGCCCCAGGTGGATAAATGAGGCAATGGGGTGTTGCAGTGTGTTAATGCCTATATAAGCTTTCAGCTTACACAAGATCATGTTTTAGGTAAATGCCAGTACCTGAAGCAGTTAATTTAGGAGTTTAATAGGAACGCATACTTTTCTTTCCCCCGCCAAAGTCTTGCTTTTCAAGCTGTACTAAAAAGATATATTTAGCTTTTGGTCACTAGCCAAATCAAGTCCTTTCTTCATTTTCTTTGCCGAAATTCAGATTAGTCTTTGTTTTTTCCTCCTATTAAATCTCAAGCCTTGGCATTCATTTGGACAAATTCCTAGCCAGTATTTGCTGCTGACACATAGGCATCGTTACACACACTTAACACTAATTGTGGAATTCTTGCCTATTGTTAATCCCCTTGATGTTGGTAAAAGAGAACCTGCAAACTGGCTTGCCACAGGAATAGAAATTGCACGGCCTTTCTTGGGCAGTACTAAGAGAACCATGAATGATGATTGCATTTTACAATATGCTGGTGGTGTTCCAGCTGTCTGCCACTAGGTAGGTGCTATTTTTGTTTGCTAAGCTTAGTTTTTTTTTTGTTTTCTTACTTATCACCTTAGGAGAAGTTTCGATTTTCTGCAGTCATTACAGAATTGGTCAAAAGTATTCTCATCCTACTTAAGGATCCTAGATGGTTTTAGATGGTTTTCTGCCAAATGGGAATGCTTTTGGCATCTTGCTAACTGGTTTGGAATTAGTAGCCTCAATTGCTTTACTGTTAGTTTCACAGCTCAATTTGAAAGTCAGTTCTTCCTTCTAAGCTTAATCTTTATGAATTGAATGGAAAGATGGCTATGTTTATAGTATTACAAAATTATGTGTTTTGTGTAGACTTGTAGAAAGGTGATCAGTATTAAAAATTCCCCAGTTCTTGTACAAATTTTTTGCTTTTTTGTTCTCAAGGGTGGAAACAAATACGAAGTTCCTAATCAAAGAAAGCAAAAGTTTTTGATACATCTATTACTGAAACAGCTGTTTTCTGTGTCGTGTACTTGCAGAATTGGAAGAATCAGAGTGCCTGTGCAGCAGCTCGGTGTATCATCTTCTATCTAGACACAGAAGTAGTTTTCCTACTCTCCAAGTACTGTTGATATCAATACCTTTACTTTTTAGGACTCTACTGGCAGTTCTCAATGATCTGTGTTGCATACCAAGCTTTTATGGTTTTAATATGCTGACTCATTTATATTCTCACAGTATTAAAGCATCTTCACAGTACCTGAATGTTAAGAATTAATCCTTTACTCAGGCAACCTACATTCTGCCAAGGTCCTTATATTCGATAATCCTAGACATTAAAAGGGAAAAAGGGATAGGCAGGTTGTTTTAGGTGAAACCAAGGCAACTTACAGTTTGAAATTGTTTGGACTCTATATAGTGTGGACAGATATTCAGAAAAGTGATTTTTTTTTTTTTTTTTTTTTTAAATATCTTATAATCTTAGAGCTACAACTCTGCCCATGTCTACACGATCACTGTCTATAGCAGGGGAAGGCCACAGTATGCTGTCATTCAGCATGGTTGTTGTTCATTCTCATTTTCTTCTTATCTCTTCTTAAGCCCCCAAATTGACATAATAGGAAGTAGATATTCTGAAAATCTCCTGATAATTTGAGTTTATATAACTTAGCCTTAGCTTGGTCAATTTTCCAGATGACAACTTTTAAATAGGTTTAAATACACTGGAAAAAAACCCCACCTTTTAGAGAATTTTTCTTGCGTGCATAATTTACATTGGCAAATTTTAAACATATTTGACCAAGATGAGGAGATATGAAGTCTCCAGCTTTCAGGATCCAGCCTGTTTTCCTGCACTGGGACTCCTGACACCTTTCTGCAGCAGAAGCGAAGTGGGTGGAAGATGAAGTGCTGTCCCATGCACTGTGTTTGGAAGGCCACTGCTTTGGCCTGCAGCTGGCGGGTGACACTTGGGCCAGGCATGGTCTCTGCTGTGTCTCCTTCACTGACTGTAGAAGAAGAGCTTCTGCTCCATGCTGTCACGTGCCCTGGGTGTAAAAAGCCTGGTCAACAGATGGCTTCAGCAAATTGGGAAACCAGAATTTCCTTCTTGAGGTATTTTGGGCACAAAAATTTATTGGTCTCAGGCACACTTCTTGTGTACTTATTTACACTTACACTAGGAAATTATATATATAGTTATATATATGTGTGTGTGTGTATATATATATTTTTTTTTTCCTTTTTTAATGAAGATAGAAGTTTGCTGAAGTTGATTTAGCTCAGTATGGAAGATGATACTGTCCTGTTAGCATTAGTGGTGATAGCAGCAGATTACTGTGAACATTCTGCTGCTTCTTGGTATAGCAATGAACAGTGTAAGCTCTAAAACTAATTTCCTTTCTTTTTTTGATAAAAGTTTAAAGACTAAATATCCTGCATAAGAAATTTTGAGTGGAATAAAGCCAAAGAAGAAAGGAGTCTATCAGGCAGTCCTTTTAATTTTTCTCAGCAGCTTGCAGGAAAAGCTTGATTCAGCTTAGTAAAGCATGGAGTTACGTGTTCACCGTTTAGAGTTCTGGATCAAAGCAATGTAGTTTTTGTGAAAAGCTTGTGGATTTGAATGCCAGGCAAAAATTCTACACTTTAGTACAGTTTTCTGTACTCGATTTGTGTGTGAGTATTAGGAAATTGGCCAGCTCAACTGCTTGGCACTTTTATGGCCCTTGGATTAGTCATGGAGAGAAGTCAGTCTTTGGACATAATTTTTCAGCAGCTGGTATATTTTGTATGTAGGACATTGCTATGTTTTGCTTGATGAAGAACTCGCCAGTGGAATGCTGTTACATCATGAGACATGACTTCAGTTAGCATCAACTTCTAGAATGACATTTGAACTAAATATTAACATTTTCTATGCTTTGCGTAAGTAAACAAAAGACTTCGTGTTTTAATCTCCCTTCTCTGCAAGGACTGATAAAAGGGGAACCTGCATTTTGAACAGCAAAACAGGGAAAAAAAAGTTTGACTACTTAATTGTCTGTGTTGATTTAACAAGGTCACAGAGGTCTTTTTCAGTTGATGTTTTTGTAGAGGTGTGTGTGGTGTGGTTTGGTTTATTGTTTTTTTTTTTTTTTTTTTTGGTGTTTTTTTTTTTTTAAATCTACTTGTTAGGAAGAACAACTTTGGTAGCCTTTTGATTTTGCTGGAGATACTGTATACTGCAGGGTATGGGAAGAGGTTAAACTTGGTAAAGGCTCTTTTACGAGGGCAGTTTGGTATGCTGCAACTTTTCACAAATGTGTCTTTTTCTCCTTCCTCATGTTCTAAGTTCTTAGAGTAAAGGTAGTGCCTCCTCATAATTCGGGGTTCACTTCCTCGGCACTACAGAGATGAACACCTATTAAACCTGAACCTGTGGTCTGTGAATTGAGTTTTTATCTGTAGGATAATTTGTGGATCAACGCTATTCCTGGGGATAGGCAAGCTCTGCCTTTCCAAAATAGACAGTAATATGTGATCATGAAAAAAAAAAAGTCAATTATAAATAATAAAAACAAAAAGGCAAATCTTTCTTGTGCTTCTCTGAACATGTTTAAAATACTTTAGGCCCTTTCTGCTACCCTTTCTTCATCAACATACTAGTTCATGGTAATGAGGTGAACTTCAACTAAAGTACTGTCTGCCTGTATAGAAAAGCAAGGATGCAGTTATACAAGTGCCATTCATTGTCTTGGGCTTTTAGTTTTGCAACCCAGATGTGTCTTGTTCTTGTATTCTCTTGGCTCCAGGCTCTGTGTTACACTGTGAGGTTCTTTATGGGTGCGCCTGTTCTCACGTCTTACTGTCCATAAAATGTCCATAAATATCAGTTCCTTACTTGCAAAGATGTATAACCCAGTTTCTTTACTCTAATGTATCATTTTCAGATTTTGTAATAGTGGGAGAAGTGGACAGAATGCAGAAAGTACAGATAATTGCAAATGGATTTAAGTTGAATATACAAAGATATACTCTCTCTGCACTGAGGAGGTAGATGAATGAGGGACTACAAGATTAATTTTGCATGACTAAACAGGCTTTAATTTCAATTTGAAAACTGACAGTTATACATTTAATAAAATTCTTGTAAAAGGTAATTTACTGATCATTTGAAATTATCGTTCCTTTTATATGATTAACTGTAAAGAAAGTTTGGGTTTGGTAATGCTTTTTTCTCGGCAAAAATAACTGTCTTCTGTTGAAAATGTGTTTCGCAAAGTTAAGTGAAATAATACAGATTCTGAAATGAAACTTTAGCTTTTCACATGTTTAGCATTTCATTTAGTTTGCTAAGGCATATGTAGAAGACCTTAGTATTGTTTACAGAAGTGCTTAATTTTAATTTTTTTTTTTTATTTTTCAGTCATTATTTAACCTACTGGAGTTTCGAAGACTAGTTTTGAATTTCAGTCCTCCTGCAAATGCTCAAGACTTGCCTCGAAACCAAAAGGTAAAATTAGAAGCTGACTTGCCATGATGGCTGATAAGGGTACTTCTCTCTTGTAATTGAATTTTGCACTGTTCCCTAGCTCAAATCAGCATGGATTTTATAGGTGCCAATTAACATTTCTCTGAACTTCCTCTTACAGATCTTGCATAAAATACATTGGCTTTACAGTTGAGTGTGGGGCAGGGTGTTGAGAGAGGCAGAGTTTGTTCATCATGCTGCTACATAGACCAGGTTCAGTGGGAGGGCTTGGCTGATAACAGCTGTGGCAGCACTGCCGCTACTGGCTGAGCATTTCTGATGTGAACGGAGCTTGTGTTAGCAAACTTGTTTTATTCTACACCCCTCGCACTGTGCAGCTGCGGGCATGCTTTTTGGTTACCTTCATGTCTTTGATCTGTGTAGCTTTACCAGCAGCATTGTTAGTCACTTCATTGTTTTTTCTGGGATGTTAATTACTTGTAAGTCACGATCTGAGATTAAGCTTTCAGTTTTTTTGCTTGTCTCTCCTCGCCTTCTCATGAGGTGATTGTAAGTGTAAATTTTCCCATGTTTGTTCTGGTACTCATATGGGACTGGGGAGGGAAGGCTTTGGCTCAGGTTTCTTGTGACCTCAGACTAGTGAGGGGGAATGGTCATGGACTGAGGGACAAAACAGACCAGTTTTTCTTCCTTCATGGATGCCCTCTGGGAGAAAAACATGGGAATGCCTTGGTGTTTATATTATGAAATATAAAGGAAGAAATGGGAAGAGGAACTTGCTGTATGAAATGTGAAGGCACTCCATGTCCTGATTTCTAGCAGGGGCTTACAGAGCACTGAATTTTTGCATATCTGGAAACTGCCCCTTCTTTTTGATTTTAAAAAGGGAGTGTGTTGTCAGCCTGTTCTTAGTTGCTGGGTACTTCAGGCATGACTCGAATGTTCACCAGCAAAAGTAAGAGCTGCAATTAAAAAAGCAAAAAAAACCCACCAACCAGACACAGAGAAGATAGCATCCATTTTCTAAAGCTCTAGGTATGTACCATAAAAGTGAAGCTGCATGTTCAGTCAGAACTGTATAATTTCTCCCTACCCTCCCAACTCCATTCAAAGAGCAAGTCATCACTTGTGGCTTTTTTTTTTTTTTTTTTTTTAGGAAAAGATGTTTGCATTAGATCGTGAGATGGTGTGCAAAACCAGGGTGATGGAACAGTGTATTTTAGTAAGAAAGAGAAGATAGTTATGCTTTATCAAAATGTTGTACCAAAATATTCAGTTTTTGATTTTTAGATTGATTTTTCTGCGTGGTGTTTCATTATTCGTCATATAATTTTAGAAATATCCTCCAGTGCTCAGAGTTCTTTACCTTAGTTTTTCAGAGTGTAAAAGGCAGTTAGCATCTACGAGATGGTATGAAATAGATAATAAAGACAACGGCTTGTTAAAAAACATCTTGCCCAAGCATTGATTCTAGCAGCTGAATGCCTTTTGCAATTCCAAAATGGTATTTCTTAGAAATACTTAGCGAGACAGACAATATTAAGGTTGGGTGAAGTAATGTGACACCAGGCAAGTGTATGGTTTTGTGCAGAAACCTTGCTTTCTGCAAGTCTGCTAGTAGGAATCTCTGGCAGTGGTTTCTATCCTCTCCTTTTGTTAACCTAAATTCTAAAATGAAATAACATGATTAATTGATGTACTCATCTGTCTTATCTACAGCTGAAACAGGATTGTCTTGGTGTTGAAATGCATTTTGTGAAGAACTTAGGAAAAGAAATTGCTTCACTAGTTGGAATTTAGACATAGAAGAAATAAGCATGCATGGCCCCAAATATGGTGCTTTTATTTCTTTATAAGGTGAAGGCAAGTAGGAGCAAATTGATTTGAAGCTGTAATATAAGCCAAAAATTGACAGCAGAAATCCTTGGAGTTTACATCCATCTGCGTACTTGTTTTAAAACGATCTCAACTTTGTTTGGGTTTTTATTTTTAACCTAGTATTAAGTACTGTATGTGACTGACATTTCCTAGGATCGAATTTCCTTCCTAATAAAGACCAAGTTTTAATAATCCCAGATTTTCAAGACTTTGGTTTACATCCTGTTGTTCTTCCAGTTGATGGAAAATAGAGCTTAATGCTAGAGTCATGACAATCCCTTGATTTAGAATTGTGTGGTTATACTTCAGGGAATATTGCATACTGGGGTGCTTTTGTTCTTTCAATTAATATATTGAATCCAAATGCTGTTAATATTCTGCAGTGTAAATTTTTTAATCCAGAAGTCACTGGTATGAATTTTGACTTAAAAAAACAAAAGCAAACAAAATCCAAACAAACACAAAACAACCCCACCCTGGTTGACCCAGCTAATTGACTTTGTTTTTCTGGATTTTAAACTTGGGCATACACTTAAAATCTCCAATCTGGTTTTGTTATTTTTCATTTGAAATACGTTTTTATTCCTTGATGTGTTCCTCAGGTTCCTTCTGTGGAACGAATATGGTTCTCTAGCTACTGCAGCTTCTGTGCTTTCCCACTTATCTTCTTGCTGTTATGTGAACAGGTCTTTTTTGCTGTGTGCAGTGAGGCCAGCTAAGTATTTGGCCGTGATGATATCTTCAGGAAATGTTTTATTATCAGAGGGAGTGGGTTACTGCGCTACAGGTTAGCACATCCTTCTGTCTGTTTAAACATTATCATTTTGCTAGTGTCGTGGCACACTGAGTGACAATAATGAATGTTTGCCGTGTATTAAACATGTAGATTGCTTCAGAAGCGTTTCTTAATCATAAGTCATTCCAGCATCAGTGTATTGAGAAATGATTCATACAGGCAGGGGAGGTGATAAAATAGAGAATGCTTTAGATTCTGAACTTCACGATTTTTGTTTCAAAATCGATGTATTGTTTTTATGTCTGTGTGTTGTTGCACCTACAGTATGCTTTAAAATTGAGAGCCGTATGCTGTGCTGTCATTACTTGATTAATTCTTTTGTTTTAATGTGCAAGTCTTTATGGAACTGTATACCTTGTCCTGGGCACTTGGTTCCTGTCCTTTTGAAGATCTTAGGCTTTGTTTAGTCAGAATCACTGTTTGTTGTGGTAATGCCCATGTAATCTGGTCAAGGATCTTGCCTAGTGCATTAAATAGAGCTTTCTCAAAAAACAACAAGGATTTTTGTAGCTTCAGAGAGCTTTTATAGCCGTTACAGATACATTTGTTCTGAGTAATCCTACTGACATAAGTAGCCAGTTGCTCAACCTAAAGCTACAAGTCTGCTTAAAATTGGGGCAAATTAGTAGTGTAACTTTGGGTAAGTAATCCAATAATACTCACTGCCTATGTACTTCAGATTTAACAAATGGAGGGTGAGATCTAGATTATTCTGTGGTCAATTATCTGTATTACAGATAAAAATTATCACTGGTATTGAAGCAGCTGGATAAAATATATTTGTATGCAAAACTTGAAATTCTGTTTTTACTAGATCACTTTATGAAAATTGTAAGAAGAAATCACTTTCACAATTTGTTTCCCTGTTTTGTTGTTATAAAGTCCTTTAATTATGTAAACAGGAGGCTGATCTTGTTATTAAATTATGATGATTTAATGCTGAATTAGGTGACGTCTTCAGCCTTTTCTGTGAATGTTGTTTGTGATTGTCAGGTGTTTCACAAGGTTGACTAGAAAAACAAAAAAAACTTGGGAATTTATGTGACTAGAAGTATTTTTAGGTATTATGCAGAACATATTCCAATTCACCACAGTTTTTTAAGCTGAAACAAAACAGACTTTATGTACAAAAAGCTTTATGCATACTGGATTGACATAGGGGTGACTAAACAAGTCTGCTGTTTGTTGAGCATGTGAAATAGTTTGTCATTAAGTAATTCCAGTTTGACCAGCATCTGACATCTCGGCTGCCTTTGAATGATACTTTGTTCTAAATACAAGTGGATATTACACGGGTTTTAATTTCACAAGTATTTGTCGACTGTCTACTCAGGAGTATGAATGATACCCAACCTCCACAGCATTTGTAACTTGTGGTTTAATCTATGGCATGATGGATTTGTGGCTCAGTTTACTTGCTTTTCACTATAGAAAGTATTTTTCTGCTTCTCTCCTGGAAACCAGAGAAAGGGCTCCATATTCCATGTGAACTATACTTCAAAAAATGGGTAGAAAGGGGGGCAGGCTGTTTCTTTTACTTCTGTGAAGAGAGATGACGGTGATTTGTGTACACCTTGCAAATATAGTCTTCAGTAAAAAAATAAGTTTGAAAAAGTACTAGGCAGTGTGTAGGTTCACAAGAAATTCTGCTAGAGGTATAGAGGAATACTAATTTCAATACAATCACTGCATATTGTCGCAGTGTATTACTTAAGGGTTTTTAAGTTTTGATAACAACAGTTCTGTCTTAAATGCAACTCAACTTGTCCATTCAGTCCCTTTTCAAGTCAAACAGTCACATCTAGATGTGATTTCAGGGAGCTTTCAGTTTCTGAAATGTCATTTCCTTCTTGGAGAAGCACATTATTTTGTAAAGCTGACAAGTAAAAGGCATACATCACTACCTTCGTGGTACTACAAGTGAGCTTATATATTATTACAATGATTAACTGGGTATACACTTAGTTCATTGGGTGACACTTCTGCAGTTTTTTGTTACCACTTGGTTAAATATTTTTTTATTCTTCTTTGAATACAGGAACATAGGAATCTGCCTTTCATGCGTGAATTGAGGTACCTATTTGCACTTCTAGTTGGTTCCAAGAGAAAATATGTTGACCCGTCAAGAGCGGTTGAAATCCTTAAAGATGCTTTTAAATCAAATGATTCCCAACAGGTAATTTCTATGTATTTTCATTCAAGTTTATGCCTGTTTTCATATGGTCATCTGGCAGTAGGCAACACTTCAAACAGACAACAAAAATTCAAAATGTCCACAGAAAAGAAACTTGTAATTATCAGTCTTTGAACTTTAATGTTATGTGGTCTCTAGTCACTTTAAAAACAAAAACCAAAACAAATCAAAGAATTTCGGACAGTGTGACTCTTACATTAAGTACACTTTCTGCTTTTTAAGAAACTAACTGGTAGTTACACATTCTTGCTTTTAGGGTTTAGTTTATCTTTTGAGTTTGTGAGTTTTGAAAGAGCTTTATTGTTCTGATCTAACAGTACATCCAGGACTGGTACTGTCCTAGTATACTATTTGTCTGTGTAGAAATCAGTTTGAAGGGTCCTATTATTCATATTCAGGATTCTTCCCTAAATCATAGTGGGTATATTTTGCTTTTCTGAGAAACACTTTGTTTCTTCAGATGCTTTTTCTTTTCCCCATGTGAGGTTATATGGCTAAGGTGTTTAAGTACAGCAGCCTGCTGAATTTACAGGATGTTTCAAAAGGATGGACCCCATTTCAAAGCAGTGTATTTCATGATAGCAACATGTTATAATTACACAAAAATTTACAGTCTAATGGGTTATCAAGTTTGAAATAATTTGAAACTCTGTACTTCACCCTTTCAAGCGATAAGCGATCCATTCATGGGCGGTTCATGGTTGCAGAGATACGGTGATTTCAAATTGGGTCTGTCTTTTTGAAACACCCTGTTGTGCTTGATGAAGGTAATATTAGCCACTGCTTGTTGAGATACCAGAGAGTTTGAACAATGGGATTCATAAGATGCCTTTGGACTAAGATGGTATGAAAGCTGAGACCAAGTAATAAGGATCACAGAGCAGTGTAATAATGGCTGAGGGACACCAGAGCCTTAGTGTGCTTGAAAAGCAACCCATTAAAAAAAACAATCGTAGCATAGTCTTAGACATGGAGCTCTTCTGGAGGGGAATACTGCTCCCTGATCTTGTAACACTTCATTGTGTTCTGTTACATATGTGAACATATACTAATAATTTTGTGTTTTTCAACAGCAAGATGTTAGTGAATTTACACACAAATTATTAGACTGGCTAGAGGATGCCTTCCAAATTAAAGCTGAAGAGGAGAGGTAAGATTTTTTTTTTTTTTCCCCTCACTCTGTATACTGATCACCTTGGGAAAAAACAAAGCAAGCAACCAAAAATCCACTTCTCACTGTTTGGCTGAAAAAGATCCAATTCTGTAGCTTGTTTTAGTTGGCGTGTTTTTTTCCAGATCTGTTGATACCTTTGGTTTTCCATTAATTTTCTTTTTTCACGTTCTTTTTTCATGTTAGAAATCTTGCTGAATGTCCAAAATATATCAACAGTAGAGATGTGTTTTGTACATAATCAATGAGGCTTTTTTCATTTGAATGCAGTTTTAATTTTCAATCCTGTAGTTTAAATACTTGAAAATCTTGTTCTTCTTTCTATTCTCAGAAGAAAATAGTCCTCATTTATATAACTGAACACCTGTAAACTGTCTTTTCAATACATAATTGTCTCTAGAGTATTGCAGGAAATAGTTTTTACAAGGGTTTTGTACAATTAATCACTCATGAATTGAATCTGATTCATGTATATTTTCCTAGAATGAAGCACTTCTGAAACTTATTTTCAGAATATACTTATTGCAAATATGTGAATCATTGTTATTGTCATTGAAGGAAAGTACAAAACTTAATGAGCTGTAACTGAGCAAAAGAGGCAGTGTTTCCATAATGAATTCAGAATATTCTGCTCATAGTTTTGTAAAAGTTTGTAGCTTTGTGTTTGATTTTTTTTTTTTTTTTTACATTAACTCGCTTTCTGTTTTTAGGGATGGAGAGAAACCAAAGAACCCAATGGTGGAGTTGTTTTATGGACGATTTCTAGCAGTAGGTGTACTTGAAGGTATGCATCTGAATTTACCTGGACTTCTGTGCTTGTGCCTGTTCAGTGCTTGTCTAAGTACCGAGGTGAATAATGTTATTTATAGGATTTTAGGTACTTTGGCAGAAGTACACTTGCAGATTACACTTTCAATCTGTGACAAAGGGTTTGTCCTGAGAATATGGGACTGGAGGCAGATGTAGTGAGCTGCAATGGTCCAGAGAGACGGTTTTGATAATCTTCAGGACCTGACCACATGTACCTAAGTGCAGCAGAAGTTAGTGTGAGACGCTGAGTGAATTGCTTGCAGGAAATTATTATAAGGGCACTTTTACCACTTACTAATGGCATATAGAAGGCAAGTTACTGTATTTCACTGAGCTCTCTGCTTTGTTCAATGACATTTAAAATTTCAGTTATTGCTTTTTCTTCTGCACAATTTCTGGTGTAGAAAACACCCTCTTAAAAGCACAGTTTCAAAACAAATCAGTGGGAACCTGCTCAAGGGCAGTGTTGGAGAGAGTACTGAGGAGGAGGAGACTGTACGACAAGCTTCCCTTTATCTTATCTGCATAGAGTTAGTAGATCTGCAGAACTGCAGCATTCTCTGTTTCCAGGAGGCCAGCAGTTGTGAAAGTATTTTTAATGTTGGTGATCCTACCCCCATCTTGAGACTGAATGACTCTTGAGATGCATTTGAATGAAGCAACTATAATCTTTAAAGCAGCTTCCAGTTTGTTCCTTGTCCTGGAACAGCATATCTAATGATTTTTTGTCAGATTTCAAAACCGTTTTGCAGATTCCTTACAACTAGCTAGCATTCTTGTTCCTTTGCGCCTGGCTACTTTCATCCCCTACATTCTGATCATAAAGGAGAAGATACGTAACAAAACAATGTAAAGAAACTGGTGGATGTAAGAAGATGTTATTAACTTCAGGATTAAATAAATTGAAATTGTAGATTGAAATCACTTGTCACCCATGTTTCTGCTCATGTTTGAGCTTACATCTTTATACACTGTTACCAGATAATGGTCTTGTTTTCAGGACAGAAGTCATCAATGTTCTCTTTTGTGGTTTATTTTTGAAAAGTATACAAAGGCCTGTTTCATACTGGCAATTCCACTGACTTTGCTGATACAATGTAGGGTTGTGTTACTGAGCTGCTATTTGCAGGAGGAGGACTTTGATTTATATATGTAAAACTTCCCATACATCTGTGGTGCCAAGTAATTTCAAGTTTTGCTTGTTACCAGTAGATGCAGAAACAATTTTTAAAAGGGGCTGAAGAGGAAAATACAGTGATTTTCATTATTATGTTCCAACAACTTTTTCAAATAACTTACTTTCATACATATAATTGACTTGATCAATAAGAAAATGTGGGTATTGTTCAGCAGACTGGATCAGGTGACCTAGGATTGTTAGATTTTTTTTAATAGGTAAATGTTTGTTCCTAAAACCATAACTGTGTAATTTCTTATATGAAGGTAAAAAATTTGAAAACACAGAAATGTTTGGCCAGTATCCACTCCAGGTTAATGGCTTTAAGGATCTGCATGAGTGCCTAGAAGCTGCAATGATTGAAGGGGAAATTGAATCTCTCCATTCAGAAAACTCTGCGAAGTCTGGTCAGGAGGTGAGTTAAGTGCTCCTGTGGGTTTCTCTCGGAGCACTGTTGTAGCACTCTTCAGTTTTTATTGAGGCTCATGGTAGTTTTTTATGTGAACTGCTGTTGTGCAGGTTCTGATATCTGGATTGTTAGTTTGCGGGGGGGGGAGGGGGAGGTGCGGGGGGAATGGGGTGTCTATTTTGAAGTATCCAGAGTATCATCTTTTTGTATTTTTCATAAGATACGAAGTTCATGCTTACTAAAATCTGGCACAATAAAGTGCTTACAGTGATTTGGCACAGGCTGGTTCCCACCTGTTGCTGATATTTGATCTCCGGAGAGGTCACGGGTATCATGTCCTGGGGTAGCTGAGCACTGCTCTGACTGACTGGCCGCCCTGTGCCATGCCATCAACAGCAACTGGGAGCCGTGCATTTGACCATTGCTTCTGGGCATTGCTGTTATTCCTCTGTGCCTCTGCCTTGTAATTCCTCAGCACCCTAGCCTTTTTACTGATGTGTCCCACCATATCTTCTTCTTTGCCCCCTGCAGTGGGCAATTCTCCTCTTTGCTCACAGTGGTGGACAGACAGAGTACGTGCTCTTCGGGCTGCTGTTCCTCCCAGGAGAGCTCTTACTAGACCAGGAGGCTTCCAAATGTCATGGAATGCTGGAAACATGGGTGGAGGGATTCAAAGGACTCTCACTAGGAAGTGTGGGGTATGCAGCGTATGGTGTTGGGATGAGGTGACAAATGAGATTTCTTCTGCAGGTGCCACAGGTTAGGGAAAAGAGGTAACTGGACCAGTGGTGGTTGTAGAACCAAGAGGCTGTGCTCTGAAATGCCCCCTCTTATTGCTGGCATGCAATATGGCCAGCATTTTTCTCTGTCAGAGCTCTCTAATAACTTGTGGGTTATTGTGCTGGAAATACCGGAATCCCCATTATCTGTAAAGGCTGAGCTACTCTCTCTTTCCACAGTTGTTCATGTTTCATCACAGTTATTTTAAAGATGTGAAATCTTGGAAAGTTTCTTCTGCTTAAGTAAAATGTTCAGATATAGTTTCTTCCTAGATGTCAATCTTCTGCAGTAATGAAGTTTTGCTTCCTTTAATCATATCAACATGCATAAAGTGTTTAATCACAAAACCTAGTGATGCACACTGAAATAATCTTCCAGTCTGAAGTTGTGTTTCCATTTTTGTGTTACCAACCAGATTTTGTAGCATCCTTTATGCACTCCCTTTTTCTAATCAGCTATTGTTGATCAAATATTGATGAACCAAATCAGATGTTAACAAGCATTTTCAAATGCATTTACACACCTTATTGGATGTGTTCTTTCACAGGATGTTTCAATTTTTTTTTTAATTCTAGCAGTTGTAGAAAAGTCGTCTTAGAATGAACGTGTTTCCTGAAACATAGCTAGAAGGAAAAAAAAAAATCTTGTAAATATCTTTGTACAATCCCAAGTTCAGTTTCTTTATGCCAGGTGAAATCTTGAATGTACCTACTGCAACAGTATGATCATTCATCTTATGGACTGAATGTTGTCTTGCAGCTAAAACTTATGTGCATTTATGCATAAAATGTCAGTTCAGTTATAAATGCTTGACTAGAAATGTCAGACTTTTTTTTTCTCTGTTTTTTGAGTGTTTTTTTTAACCGGTAATGTAGGAGAATATGGGGAACAGAATGATACACATGTAAAGGTCCAGAGTGCTAAGCTTTGAGTTCTGTGAAACTGCCAGTGTTTTAATCAGCTTGGCTTCTTAGCATGTGGAAATGGAAGTGAAATAGTCATATGACACATTAACAAGAGTAGCAAAACAAGAGAAGTAATGTGTTAAGTCCTAATCTAGTAAAACATTACTGCATTATTACCAGGACCAAGCAAATTGGTTAATTTTCCCAAACTGGTTGCTGCTATTAGTAGTTCTGTTTAAACATAAAGCTTCAAAGATGTTACGGTGTGTTGGGAGGTTTGGAAGTATGAAGAAAGCTGAATTTCTTGTAGTTTTAATGAAGTCTCTCCGTACTGAACAAAGACTTCAAATGGCATTCATCTGAGCTGGTAGATAACAAAGCTTAAAGATAATAATATTAATATGATAGTCATATGTGTTAAAAGATTCATTTTATCCTGAAAGTAACATTCCATTTTTTTTCCTTGTTCCCACCATTGCCTCTAATGAGGTATTCAACTTTATGATTATTGTTGTTATTATCATGATGCATTAAAGCCTCAGCCATGAAGTAGAGTGTCAGCAAGCAAGCTAACGTATGAACAGAAAAAGAGATATTCTCTATCCCAAGGAACTTAAATCTGAATTTAAGAGAAGATGAAGGTCAATGCACGTAGTTGAACTTTGAAGTGTGGGGAAGATGATATAGCATTTGTCAGCATCATAGCTGATGAACTTCAGCACATCAATAGGGTAGTTGTTAAGTGATTTCAAGAGTAGGGTTGTAGGGGGAAGGGTTGTGGCGTGGCTTTGCTGACTTAAGCATTGAAATTTGCTGCTGTGTGAAGTTGCTGCAAGAGAGAAGTTGTGATTGTCTCCTTTAAAACTGCAGAGATGATTAGTGGAGGCTGATATAGGCAAGAAAAGGGAAAGCATCTCATTTTGCATGTAGACAGATGGGAGGAATGATGCTGAAAGCAATGAACTAGGAATATTCAGCAATATCCTGGAAATCCGTTAGTGTGACATGGATAAGGCCTGACAAGAGGAGAAGAGAGGAAAAATTGCACCGAGATGTGGAGTGATGAGAACCTAGATCCAAATTTTAGCCATGAGCACAGGAAGAAAAGGCTGTCTTGGAGGTATTGTATGAAAAGGCTGTTCCAGACATTTGACTGAATAGGAGAACTTGAAATGAGCCCTGAGTCAAACGCCACATCTGGGATGTGGGCATTGATGTCAGAAATGTGTGGCAACCATGTCTGCAGCAATCAGAGAAACCTGAGTTGATGGTTAGACATACAAAACGTATTCAGTGGGTAGACTGTGTTTTTTCTGTTGGGGAGTGGGGAGAAAAAAGGAACTCTGATGCTGGAATTGGAGTTGAATTTGTCCCGTAGTTGAGAAACAAAATATGTTAGGAAAGAAATCAGGACTAGGGATAGCCTTCTATTGAATACTGAAAGAATACTGGGATAAGATGTCAAAAACATGTATTGTCCCATGAACAGATTAGCAGTGATTACAGATTTGAGCAGAAACTTCAGGAGAGGTTGTTAGCATGGAGATTTCAAGAAAATGTACCAGTTTTACAGTGCTGAGCAAGCTCGTCTGACCCAGAGCAGAGTACCTGCTGATCCCCCTTCAGAGGTCACTTTGAGTGATATCAGGTGAATGAAAGGGTCAGAAACTTGAGCCTGAGGCAGCTAGCGGAAAGAGTGCTTGACACTGTATGAAGACTGTTCCAGTGCCCTTTGAGAGTTAAAGAGGAAGAAGACAGTAGGCAGGGCAGGTAGGTTCAAGCCTATGCCACTTTTAGAACAAGTGAAATGAATGAGAAAGGGAGAAACATTTCCGCCTTCTCTGCTTTAACACAGATAGTGATGGATAGTTCAAAAGGTCTGATGCAGCATGGGTGACAAATTGACTGTTTACAGTGAAGATGAAAGATGGGAGCTTTGGAATGCTTTTGCCAATCCACCCTCTAAAAGCAGTTTCTCCCATAGCTGTGCGAGTCTACAAGTATTGTAACATTATTACTAAGGTTCTGCTATTAGAAGGCATTAATTGTGAGGTTTTCTGTTTTTCTTTTGTTCAGCACTGGTTCACTGAGCTTCCTCCTGTCTTAACTTTTGAGCTATCAAGATTTGAGTTTAATCAGGCTTTGGGGAGACCAGAGAAGATACACAACAAATTAGAATTTCCTCCAATTTTGTATCTGGACAGGTACAGTATAATATTATTAACAAAATCCTAGTATGAATATGAATTAAGTCTCATGATTTTGTTAAAGTTAGTGACGCATCTTATACTCGCTTAAATGACAGCAAATTTCTGTTTTAGCTGGACTACTTATAATTTTCATGGGTTTCACGTGTTTCAGAAAATACACAGAGGTAACAGTTTGAGACCTACTGCTACTTTGTGCCAAAACCTACTTATACTTCAATCTTTATTGCTAGGTAGTTGTGTACACAGGCAAAACACCCTGAAAAATTACACTGTTTGTGTCCATTTGAGAAAGAGGGTGAGTAGTTAAGTATTTAATGGTGTTCCAGATAGACTGCATGGATTGAAGAGGATTCTAAACATTGTGGCATGCTGTTTATATGTAGAGGTGAAACACCTGGCGTTCAGGTAGATGCAGGATGTAATTTGTGAGCCTAAACAATGAAACAGGAATATTGCTGCGTGGTTGCTTCTTAAACCACTTTATTTAGAAACTCTCTAGTGTGTGTTTATGTACATTTATAAGACATATCCATGGTATGAACAGAGCTTTTGACACTGGGGATAAAGCATCTTCTGGAAGTTGTGGAAGGGGAGACTTAATGGGGTTATCATTTTCTTCTCAGTTCTATTTACTGTTTAGAGTGTTGTAGGTAAAACAAGGTTCTAGAGACTGTTAGTTTTTATTAACACTAGGCAGCATGGCTGATGGGTACAGACCTCAGTTTCAGTGTTAGAATGCTATGTGCTGACATCTCTTTCTGACTTTCATGTTTTACAGGTATATGCACAAAAACAGAGAAATAACGAGAATTAAACGGGATGAAATCAAGAGACTCAAAGAATACCTCACGGTTTTACAGCAGAGATTAGAACGGTACTATAGATAACTATTCTCAGTGTAAATGCAAATTATATTATGAGCTATGTAGAATATTTCCTTTCAACTATGCACTTTGTGTGTAGTTATTTGCTCTAAATTTCCTTGCTGTATCTCTTTTCTTTTACTGTTTTTCTTGGAAAATGTAAAGTGCGGTAGTTCTGGTGCATGAAATGTCCTAGGAAACGCTTTATTTAATTGCAGTCAACCAGAAAAAAAGTCCTTATTTTCTATTTTTTTTTGTTGTTGTTGTTTTTGTTGTTGTATATGTGAGTCATGGCATTAATATGTTTTATGGTTAACAGATATTTAAGCTATGGTTCTGGTCCTAAACGATTCCCCTTGGTAGATGTCCTGCAGTACGCCTTGGAGTTCGCCTCCAGCAAGCCGGTGTGCACGTCTCCCGTCGACGACCTGGGTGCTAGTGCCCCTGCCAGCGGCACACTGCCGGCCCAGACCTCCCCCAGGTAAGGGCTAAGCCCACTTGCCCAAGGTGAGAGGCCAGTCATCTCTTCAGTGCAAACCCGGCCGCTGACAGAGACAGGAGGAGGTTTAACTGCTTCGTTTGCCAGGTTCATACAATGAGGTATCTCCTAAGGGGTATAGCGTAAGGTTTCTGCTCTCTTCCTAGGAGTGTTTTTCAGCATGACAGACTTAAATAAATAAACTATAATGTTAATAATCTGGGTTTTTCTCATGTGCTTATAAAAAGTTCTTTAGGTGGAGAATTACCACTTTCAAGCAAACTACAATTCCAAACAGACACAGTATCTGGTGAGATCACTGCTTCCCAAGTGTATTCTTCAAGAGTCTGAATTTAGGCAGCATGTATGTGCTGCAGAGCTTCAAGGTTTCTGGTGTACCGTTTATCTGTTAACTTTTGCCTGGTAGTTAAGCTCTGTGTCTGCTTTGCAGCTTACACTTGTCACCAAGTTTATCAGGGACTTAACAGTCTGCCTTCTTAGATACAGACTAATCAAAGTGTCAGGGGGATAAAAACAACATTATTGGACCTTTCTCATTATCAAAGCTAGTAACTATTATTAACAGTTAATAGAGCGTAATTTAGGATAGGACTTGGCTGGGTGGACACTACCCAGTTTCCAACGGAGCTTTTTATATTGCATTTGGAAAGTAGGATTTAAGGTTCTGGTTCAGTCAAGATGGTTAACTTTGTAGTTCAGAGAAGTGAAGTAAATAAATCTACAAAGTCTTTAAAAGATTTCAGATGCCTTTCTGATACAATGCCAGCAGAAATCATGATGATTAATAAGAGAAGAAAAACTTTTACAAGCTACCATTGCTCACATGAAATACAATCTCAAAAGTAGTGTACTTTGTTCAAACTCCTATATAGGAAGTTTGTTCTGTAAAAATATAAGTATTATGACTGTTTTTTTTCAATCTGTAACAACACAACAGCGTGTTAAGTGGAGTCATGTTGTCAGGTCTTAATGTTCTTAGTACTTACTAAACTACTGAAGAGTCCAGGTTCTTCAGGCAATATCATAATGCTGTGCAAAAATTAAAAAGTCAGTGGCTTGCTAGAAAGATCTTTAGATTGCTGTTATGCATGTGATTACATATAGGTGGTCTTCTTCATGGGAAGAGAAAAATCTGTAACGGGTCTTAATTTTTAACATCCTGCTGATCTTGTAAAATTCTTCTGAGCTGGCTGCTTTGCTATTTGAATTAGAAGACTTGTTTGGAACAAGTTTAGATGGTTCGGTGCTAAATTTTCCATGTGCTGTAAATGTCAGAGGTCCCTTCATTGTTGCTGGTAAGTTGACATAACTTGTAGGTAGAGGATTGGAAAAGAAAGTCTGCTAGGTATAAGACACCTGAAGGAATTATTAAACAGAGAACTTGTGTTTATTGGTTTGACAAGCTGCTGTGATTTTTCTCTCTGCAGTTTGGCAGTAAATGTTTCAAACCACAGTGATTACCTGTATGACATTATTTGAAAATATTGAACATCATTTCAAGTCAAGCAAACTGTAGCTTGACTGATCCAATTCCTTTGTCTTTGGTAACAGCAGCCATAGTTGTTGTGCTAACCTGTAGTACACCACAAAGTTTTCAGAACATATATACTAATTCTGTATTGATATTTTAGGTATGTTTCCTCGATTGCACTGAAGGAAGTTATTACCTTTAAAATTCTTGTTTTCAGATGAAAAGCTTGTTTTTATGGTGTGACTTTTAGTTCGTATACATGATGATTCAGTTTTTGTATTTCGTGTTTTGAATGAATGCAGCACAATAGAGCAGCAGGGGCCCTCATCTTCAGATGTTCCAAGCACATCTCCTGTACAAAGATCAGTAATACATAAACCGTTCACACAATCACGAATCCCTCCTGACCTACCAATGCATCCGGCACCAAGGCACATCACTGAGGAAGAGCTGTCTGTCCTAGAAGGCTGTTTACATCGCTGGAGGACTGAAGTAGAGAATGACACTAGAGGTAATGCCACAAGCTGAGGAATGCATTTGCTGTCAGAAAAGATTTGTTGAAGTGGGGAAAATCCGCCTTAATGTCCATGTGTGTGTTGACTTGCTTTTTTTGTACTTCCGAAATTATCTCTAGCACATAGGAAGGGAAGTCAGGGATTGTAGTAGACTGGAGGACCAGGGAAGTGATTGTCCCCCTATACTCGGCACTGGTGAGGCCCCACCTTGAATCCTGTGTTCAGTTTTGGGCCTCTCAATACGCGAAAGACACTGAGGTACTAGAAAGAGTGTGGAGGAGGGTCACGACACTGGTGAGGGGCCTGGAGCACAAGTCTGATGAGGAGCGGCTGAGGGAACTGGGGCTGTTTAGCCTGGAGAAAAGGAGGCTGAGGGGAGACCTTATTGCTGTCTACAACTACCTGAAAGGAGGTTGTAGCATGGAGGCTGTTGGTCTCTCAAGTAACAAGTGATAGGATGAGAGGAAATGGCCTCAAGTTGTGCCAGGGAAGGTTTAGACTGGATATTAGGAAAAAATTGTTCACAGAAAGGATTGTCAGGCATTGGAACAGGCTGCCCAGGGAAGTGGTGGAGTCACCGTCCCTGGAGGGGTTTAAAAGGTGTTTAGACAACGTTCTTAGGGATATAGTTTAGTGCTTGAGTTAGGTTATGGTTGGACTCTATGATCTTAATGGTCTTTTCCAACCAAAATGGTTCTATGATTCTATGTATACTGAAGATGGAAACTGGGCATTGAGTGTAGCGTACACAGGTGTTTCAATGCAAGTTTGTGTGTGTGTGGTGTTCCAGGGAGTAGAGTGAAAGAGAGGTGGGAGCCACACCAAAGAACATCTGCAAATGTGTTTGAGCTGTCAGTGTGATAGTGGCTGAGCTCGGGCTGTGACTTTGTGCTCTGCGTGGGAGTTAGGGTAGAGTGGCCCCTTCTATGAGGGAAAATTCTGCAGATTTCTGAGCAAAGGCTTTTTGGAGTGGGTAGAGCTTATGATCTGTTTTGTTGCTCTGAGGGAAACAAGGGAAGCAGTTATGCCAGCAGGAACGGGCTTGGTTGAACTCTAGAAAATGAGCAGTGACATGTCACGAATCGCTCTCTCTGCTTTATCATCCAAGCAAATTTAATATTTGGCATATAGGTTGATAGACAGATGCACCAAATGTGAAATGTATCCTTGTTTGAGCCTTTAATGAGAAAAAATAAAGATGTAGCCGTGCACAATTATGCAGGTTCATGGGAGAGCTGCTTTTTTTTGTTTGTTTGTTTTAGATTTACAAGAAAGTATATCTCGAATACATCGGACAATTGAATTGATGTACTCTGACAAAACAATGGTTCAAGTAAGTACAATTTCTGCATGAAATAATTCAAAATAGATCCTTTTGTCACTTTAATAAAAGTTCTTAGATACTTGAAAATAGAGCAAGTATATAACAAGTATATTTAATGGTTTGAGAAATTGCAGTGGAAAGTCCTAATGGGTTTTGCAGACCTTTTAATTGTGCACAGTCAGGTGAAAGACAGCAGTACACTATTTTGCAGGTGTCATGAGACAGGTGTATCATATGACATAGTTAAGTTTAAGCAACTTTGTGAGGAAAAACCCAAGTATGTTCTATCACCGCTCCACTTTTTTAACTTGAATGCAGAACTTCTGTTTTTGTATAACGCAATAAAATTTTCTCACCCCAATTTGACCACGTTGCTAGGTAGCCTTATGACATTAAGGTGACACAGCATTACACACAATAAACTGTTATGTTTATACTTCAGCGCTTATTGCCATTGTGTATTGTAGTTCTACACTAGGGAATTCAAGGTTTCCGATTTTAATTTGTAGTTAATAATGCCAGTGGGGTTTTTTTGTTGGTGTTCTGGGTTTTTTTGTTGCATTTCTTAAAACTGTCTAGATATAGTATCAGTCACAACCTTCACTGTTAGTATAAGCTGCCTTATAGGGAGATTCGCATGCTCTGTAATCTGAACAGCATTTTTAGAATGCTTTACTACAGAGTTGTGGCTTCTCTGGTATTTATGTTCACATACTCATGTTCACTCACTTTGACAGATTTTAAGGTTAAAGTTTACTTCCTTTGTTACTTTCTGTTAGTAAAAAGCTCTATTTTCCTTCCAAGTAAGATCTGTTCAACTTATAGTTTTCCTCGAGGTACATTTTCATTTTGTACGTGGCTTGTGAGAGTTCCTGGCAGCTGTTAAGGATTTCAGGCAGACTTGCCTAGATGGCTTTATTTAAACTTGCTACTTGCAGACATTTTTTTCCTCGATTCTTATGTTCTAACAGGAAGGCTACATGTCATCTGACAGTAAAATGAAGTAATTTGGTGATCTTACGTGCAAATAACCTACCTTTGTTGCCTTTTGTGTTAATAGGAAGAAATACCTCTGGATGGCAAAGACATTAGTCAGCAATCATTAAAATGGAAAAAGGAGATTACTTAGTAAAACACTTTGTCCTAATACGGATTTTATTATATAGGCTAAATATTTGTGTGTGGGTGGGTTTGAGATTTGTGTGTGTGTGTTGAAACATAATTTCAGAGAGGAGGTAGAAGATAATATATAGTATAGATTTGTAGAGCAGGTTCCGGTGCCATGCCTGAAAATAGTGGTGTGTGTTAAGTGGTAGGTACGTAACAAGTAGGTGCCAAACCCATCTCAAATCAGAGGCTGGAAGTGAAGGCTGCCCTTCTACAACTCAGCTGGTTTTGTCCCTGTGGGTGTTTTGGCATGATAGGAAGAAGGCCAGTGCATACAGCTGTCTGCTTTCCCCTGCCTACCTCTGCACCTGGGCGATTAGGTAGCAATAGTATTGCCCATTTTCTGGGAGCAGTATTGATCTTTTCCTCTGAGTGGTACAATTGGAGGACTGAAAGCTTTTCTCTTGTGAGTTAATACGGTCTGGGCACATAAAACTAGACTTTTTGAGGAAAACATACCCTGTAGTCCTAGTATCCTATAATACTTACTAGCGTTTGTATGAGCTACTTAAGAAGCTCTTCATCTTCTCCTTGTGTCCTCTTTGATTCTAAAGAAACTACAGTTGTCCATAAAACCCTTGTCAAATTGTCATATCAAGTATATCGCTTAAATTCTTATTTTGTCTTGTCCTCCTGAATGAGTAGGATTTCTTCAGCTGCTTATGTGATTGTTTTCCTCCTTCCATGAACTTACTGTGAGAAAATGAAACACACCTGTTTTTCCTGTGGGAATTTGTCTTTGATGTGTCTGCTTTAATGTGTGTTCTGTAGCTACATGTGATGAGAGTGGTGAACCTCCATTTCTGTTTCATGAGTAGTAAGTGTAAGCTAAGAAGCTTAATGCCAACAATTTACTTGTTGTGTTACTCCGTACTGTTAATTACTGTTGATATAAGAGCTTATTGCAAGAGATGCCTGTCGGCACTGAACTTGCCTGTCGCCCAGTCACAGACCTCTGTGGGAAACTTTCCTGGAAGCTCAGCATGGACAACTGACAGCCAGCCCTCCAGAGCTGGGGGAAGGGCGCTGAAGCTGACCCAGTTAGCATGGTTTTAAGTAAAATGATTTAAATCTACCTGGGATTTCAGTGCTCCAATTTAGAGTGAGGAAATTTTATTGTCAAAGTCTAAAGAGACTTTACTTACCTTTTTTTAAATCAGGATCTGCATATATTTATGTGCATATGCATGGACTTGCAATGATTTTAAGAAGACTTTCACACTAGTTTGATAACATGTTAAAAACCCAAGGGCATTCAGATTTAAGTACTTGCTAGGGTTTCTTCTGTGTATATATCTTGTCTTTGGGAGATTTGCAGAGTGTTTTGGCATCTGGGATGACAGGCTTTGATTCCAGCTGCTGTGCAGTCAGTCAGCTTTACAGTTCAAGAGGGACTGTAAGATCTGCAGCACTTACATATAGCCTGGAAGAGAGTGATCAGGTTAAAAATAACTTCAAGGGGTTTCTCAAGTCATGGTTACATATGTATTTATGGTTACTGACTATTGTGGTGCTCAAATGATATTTGCAACAAATAATGTAGTATACCATATGTTATATAGACCATGTATCTGTAGTCTGGACTGTGACACTAGTAAAATACCGTTTCAGGGTTTTCATCCTGGCTAAGCTGCTGTCATTCAGACATACTGTGCATGTCAGGGAAGATCAGTTTTCCCTTGTATGTTGCATGTGCTGTTTCAGCAGGTTAAAATGAGCCCATTACTAAGATGCTTTTGAAAGACTTTTAAGTAAGGAAGCAGTCATTCATTCTGCTGCTCTCTCCCTCTCTCCTTCAGATTTCCAGCTACTACTGTAGGAACTAAGTTTCCCATTCTTCTCAGTGAACACATGTAATCCGGAACACTTTTCACATTGATCCTTGAAACTGATATCTTCCTCCTCTGCCTCCACGTGTTCCATTCTTCTCTTAGCAGTGCTTTTACTGATATGTTTAAATACTGGAAAACAGTTGCATTCCTATTCTACTGTAAGAATTTTACCTTTGGGTAATGGAAGTGTTCAACTCTCAAATATTCTGTTAAATAAACTCTTACTGGCACATAGAAAGCATGGAGTTTATTACCTTGAATTTGCATGTGTATTTCCAGATTTCAGGACACATTTCCCAGGTCAGAACTGGAGCAAATCATAGACATTCAAGGCTGACATATTTAAGGGTTTTTTATAGATACAAGGAAAGTAGGAATATTAAGGAATTAAGACAATAGGATTGCCTGACAGTAAAGACAGCAGAGTAGACATTTATGCTGTAAAGTCACTAATGTTTATAAGATGTCTTGTAAGTAGTAGTGGTAAGTAAAGTAGTTCAAAGTCCTTTTTCTTAGAGGGTTGCTAGTTTTACCTTTTGTTTTTCTTCTGTGTCATGCTTTGATCCCATTTAACTGGCAAGGAGAGTTTGACTTTTTTTTTTTTTTTTTTTTTTAAGGTTCCTTATAGGTTGCATGCTGTGCTAGTTCATGAAGGTCAAGCTAATGCAGGACACTATTGGGCATATATTTATGACCACCACCAGAAGAGATGGATGAAATACAATGACATTTCTGTGACAAAGTCAACTTGGGAAGAGTTGGAACGGGACTCTTTTGGTGGTTACAGGAATGCCAGTGCATATTGTTTAATGTATATCAATGATAAGGAACAATACTTGATACAAGGTAATGTTATGGATATGTTTCTGTATGATGTAGAATAGCTGAATATATTGATAGAGCAAGCTTCTTTCAGATGGATTTCCAGGTTTTTGAAATGGTTTTAATAATTACTGAAAATTGTATTTATGCCCATAACTGTTACTCAGATTGTTTTTATGGGTGGAACAATTGCTCTTTACTTTTAGGTTAATAAAGATAATGCCTGTGTTCCAGCATTATCAAGAGAGCAAAATAAACCAAGTTTGCTAATTTGTAAACATTTTAGCTAGGTGATCACGTGTTCAGAATTATGGAGATGTTATCTCACTGAAGATTAGAACAGAAATATGGAAATATGTAAATGACCCTCTTGACATTAAAACGCTCATGTAGGTTTGGTTTTTTTTTGTAAGCTTCAGAACTCTGATGAACTTCTCTGGAAAGTGAAAACTTGAAGCTTTATGTAGTATATAGAAATGCAAATAAGTTAGGCCTGTGTTGTAGTTTAGCCTGGTAGGTAGCTAAACAGCATGCACAGCCATTCACTCACCTCCCTGGGATGGGAGAGAGAATCAGGAAAAAAAAGGTAGACCTTGTGGCTTAAGATAAAGACAGTTCAATAGGACAGAAAGGGAAGATAATAATAATAATGTATATAAAACGAATGTTTCACAATGTAATTGCTCACCACCTATCAACCAATCAGCCAGTTCCTGAGCGGTGGTCACCAGATTTATTTGCTGAGCATGACATTATACTGTATGGAATATCCTTTTGGTCAGTTGGGGTCAGCTGTCCCAGCTGTGTCCCCTCCCAGCCTTTCGTGCATTTCCTGCTGTCTCATTTGCAGGCCAGTTTGAGAAACTGAGAAGTCTGTGGCTGCTCAGCAGCAACTGAAGTGTCAATGTGTTATCATCATTATTCTCATACGAAATCCAAAAGACAACATACCACCAGCTACTAGGAAGAAAATTAACTCTGTCCCAGCCAAAACCAGGATACTCTACCAACCACATGTTAACCCAAAGTAACAAGTGGATTGGGAAAATTTTTTTTAGGTCATGTGGTAGTATGTAATTGTAAGGCTTGTATAGAAGGGTTTGGAGAGAGGGCAGAGATCCCTTAGCATGGGTTTTGTGGGGCCTGATAATGTTGGCTAAGGAGCTGACTGCAGATATCCAGAGATTCAATAACAGATGGTGGAAAATTTTCATGTTCTTGTCTTTTCATAGGGCAGAAAGCTAGAATGCGCATTTGTTTAGTTTTCAAATGAGAACTGATATGAACCTTGACATTTCTAGATTGCTACATCAGAAGTGGACTTGCAGTCATAGCTATGGTGTTTGTTTTTTTTTTTTTGTGACTTTGTTTTCTGAATGTTCACAATCATAGGGTGCTCATAGCCCAAAAGGCTCATCTTTCAAAATGGCAGTGATTTGATGGTACCCAAGAATACATAACCCAAAGATCTTAAGAGCGGTAGCAATGCATCTCAGTAGCAGAGGAATGCCTGACAGATAGTAAAAACCTGTTAAAAGTAATATAGTTTTGGGGTTTTGGTGCTGTACTGTATGTTTCCAGTAATTCACTTGAGGAAATTTGTTGAACATACTTTTTCCCCTATTCTTTCTTTTTCTGAAATGTTTATTTCGTGTTACTGCAGAGGAGTTTAACAAAGAAACGGGACAGATCCTTGTTGGAATGGACACTCTACCTTCTGATTTAAGGGATTACGTCAAGGAAGACAATAAACGTTTTGAAAAAGAGCTTGAAGAATGGGATGCAGAACTCGCTCAGAAAGCACAGCAAGAGAAGTTGTTATCTCAGATACCTAGGGCACCAGCACCCTCACCTGCTCCAGGTTGGCTACTTCTACCTCTTTGTTAAAGTAGAACCAAAAATCACTGGGTTTTATAAAAGGAGTAGAACCAAAAATCCCTGGATTTTGTATATATTGTTTTGCAGTTTAAGAAAGGAAGAAAAAGTCAGGGAGTGAGGGAAATGGAGGTTAACCCTTCCTGCCCCAGCTTTTTGTGGGCAGCCAATGCTTGGAGGGGAAACCAGAAAGCAAAACCCTCTCAGGGACTGGAGCCTCTCAGATGTGAGGGGGCAAAAATGAGAGACTTGATTTTACAGAACCAGATGCATCTGGGATTTGAACCCAACTTTTATTCACCTGCCATGATCTGTGGCTATAAATGTCTGTAGATGCATCTGAAACTGTGAGGGAGAGAGAGGCAGAAACTCTTCAGTTTGTGTATCCTGCTGTGATATCTAGGCAGCAAAGACGAGCTTAAATTGGAGCATCAAGAATAAATAAGGCCTCCCTGGGACTCATGCTGCTTTGATATCTGTGGCTGCCTGGTGGGCAAAAGACTTGACTCACACATGCCTTCTGCTTGCCCATGTTCAGAGAGAGCCTGTGATGACACCTTTTGCCCCTGGCACAAACACAGCAAAGGTAGCTCGTGGTCTGTCTTGGATTGGGGTAGGTATGGTCCAGGCTGAAGGAGACACCATGTTCTTGAACCAAATTCAGCTCCAAATGTACCTCAAGAGACTAACATTAGTCTGACCCATGACCCGTGTGTTACTGTGATTTATAACTATTTACTTGGCCAAGGTAACTGCACCTGAAGTTTAGTCTGTTGGGATTTTTTCATTTTATTTTTTATTTAAAGAAGAAAAATATTTGTTTGTTCTTCTGCCTTTTCCCTCATAGTCATGCTTAGCTTTTACTAAATTAATTTTATTTCCTTGGAAAGTTTTGCCTCTTAAGATTGGTAATTATTAACAAGCCTCAGCAGTCTGTTTTGAGAATTTATTAGTCCATAAGTGATGTATATTCTATTCAGAGTTATTGATTAGGAGACCTACCTTCTCATTTTAAATTAGGACAGAATTTAGATCTAAAAAGAAAAAAAACTATATAGTGTGATGTATTGAACAGAGTTAGCAATAGTAGGGCCCACTTAAGAAATTACTTAGAATTAATATATAAAAAAAAGGGTGTTGAAACTGTGGAAAAGGCTCTTAGCAACAACAGTGATGCCAGTGGTGTTAGGAACTTAGCTAATAAAGACCACTGTCCATCTGACTACAGAACATACACCTGCTTTGACAGAGAAAGACCTGTCAGGTTTTAGCTTACATTTGCCTTTTGCTCCATTGCAGAAGGCTGTATGTACATCATGTGAAAAGTGACATGATGGATTTGTGTAGTGAGATCGTTGTCCGTGTGCTCTCCTTGTATTTGAGTCATTAAGACTGAGCATGTATGTCTCATAAGTATCTATGGCTACAAACTGAATGTAAAAAATGCAGTGATTTAGTGACACTTCTCTTTCACAAACTCAATGGAGAGTGACTTCATCTTCTGTATGTTTTGACTTTACAAACACTTTGAAACTGCTTTTAGTTCTTCTGTTAGTAATGGAAAATACTAAATTAATGTTTTATTTGTCTACCAAAAGTTGTTTTCATCATGTAAGAAATATAAAACGTATTTATGGTAATCAATTTTATTGCCTTCTAGTGGGGGAGACTTTAAGACTTCCCTTAAGTCAGAAGAGTATGATGTGTTGATTATATTGTGAAGTAAAAATACATCTGACACTGAAGTGGCTGTAGGCCATTCCATATATTGGGTCTGTATGCCACAAAATCAAAGTAGAATGTTATCTTTATCCTCAGTCACCCACTACATGATTGTTGAACACCCCTTACTCAAGAGCCTTAATGGGTCTATAGACAGGACAGGTCTGTTGTTCCTAATATAAAATCATGGGTCCATTTATATGAAGATGTTCAAAATTACCTGAGACACAGACTGGTAAAAAATTTTATTTGTGGATGGTGTGGCCTACCCTACATTTTCTGTGTGGGTTACCTTATCCGTGAGACAGTGATGTCAATAAAACTAATCAGTCGATTCAGAATTCATGCTTATGTTGACACATACAATTGTTATTTTATTTCTGTCACCAAGTTCAAGCAGGAGAACCAGAATATTTAGAACAGCCATCAAGAACTGATCTTTCAAAGCACTTAAAAGAAGATTCTGTACAAGCAATCAATAAAGCTCTAGCTGAACAAGAAGATAGAGGTCCAGAAGCTATAATGGATTCGGTGAGGATGTTTTCAAGCTTGAAATACTTTTGCTTTTATTTTGCAAATGGAAGCGATATGATAGCTGATAAAAAGGAGTATGTGTGGAAACTTTGTACTGAAAATTGCTGTTTCTTCAAGGACTGCCCAGCACTCAAGTCCATCCAGAAAGTGTTTACTACAGTAGTGGGGGTAGTAAAGGAAAAATACTAAGGTAGATGTCTTCTGTGCATTTAATGTACTTGTTGAGAGCACAGCATGTTCTTCAAATGACAATCATGTTTGTGCCCATCATTTTTTTCAAAATGTTAGATTGTTCAATTTATTTTTGAGGAGTAAACATTGACATTCCATGTAAAAGGCCTGAAAAAATCTGTTTAAATCAGTATTTTATCTGAGGAATATAAGATTATAATTGAGTTTCCTTGAAAGACCTGTGCAAGTGCTAAAGTAGCTTTCAAAAATTAGGGGGTTTTCAACAATATTCTGTAGTTTTAATACAAATTCACATCTTGGTGATAATTATTTTTTGTGTTTCAACAGATGCATATAGTAACTTAAAATAGTTAAGAAGTACTGTTGGGTGATACTGTTTTCACTTCGTACAACAAATACTAAGATGAACTAGATATGTAGCTACTTCATAAGTTATTAATGAAGCTAATATTTAACAGTTTTTTCTTTCAGCAAATATTTTTTTGCCTCTCTATAAGTATATAGATAAATGACCAATGTATTTGCCACAAAAGCAAGTGCCTTTAAGTCAATACATTCATTTGTGTTGGAACCATATCTGTAAGTTTAGAACATACAAAATGAACAGTATGGTGCCTTTAGTAACCACTCGAGATATGAACAGTTTAGATCTATGCAAAATTCAAAATACGCTTCCGAACCTCAGTTGAGAATCCTCATGAAACAAAAGCAATCTAACCCCAGGTACCTTTGGGGCCAACAGGAGAGTCCTCCTAAAGCCTTTCAAAATGATGCGACAACTTTTTGTTTCTTAGACCTGACGTGTTTTCCATCCATTCTCCTGTGGTGTTGAGAGAGCAGAGAAGCACTGAAATTAAAGCAGGAAAACTGCATGCAAATGCATTAGGCTACTGCACATCTGACTTCTTGGAGTTCTCAGAATCCAAAACAGCTTAGGGGGAGCCCTGTCTAATGTGAAGTACCTCTGACTGGAGGAGTAACTGTGAAAGTACCAAACCCATGATAAAATGTCTTGCACAGTGCTGTCATTTCTCTAGGATCTGTGGGCATCTATCCCAGTGGGATGTGGAGGTGTCTTATTGACTTCTTTCCATGGATCAAGTGTTTTAGTTTAGGCTAACAGCACTCTGCACAGCCGTAGGACTTTACAAGACTGTGGTTGAGGAACCACGTGGAGAACGTCATGATAGGTTTAATGACGCTGATGTAGGTCATCTTGTTTTTCACTGCATATTTCTGCAACAAAGTGGATGGCTCTTCAGGAATTAAAAAATAAAAATAAAAAAAAAACCAAACAAAATAAAAAACCAAACTATGCAAACTTTTATTTAGAAACAAATGTATTTCAGCTGCTAGAATCTAAAGCAAATTTCTAGCTAATCTGAGGACACACTGTTTAAAAGCTGTTCTTTGTATACCCAAGTTTAACTTAGGCGGAATTGGGCTTCCTTCTCAGTATGTCAGCGTGCTTTTTAATTATTCTGTTTCCATATGCATTCTGACATGCAGGCATATATTCCTTTCCTCCACTTTTTATTTTTCTGTTTTAAAAGAAGGAAAGCCAACATCAGAATGTATAACAAATAGGAGTGTAAGTTAGTGACCACATGATCATTTGTGTCCATTTTCTGCCCTTTTGTCATTTTTTTCTACCCTCTGCACAGCCTTCCTTTGTATTTATACAGTGCTGGCTGTAAATAGATACTGTATGTGTTTCTGCAATCTTTGTTATAAAATGAGACTATTGTAATAGTTGCGAAACAATTAGCATGGCACACTGCTTAGATTAAGGGTCAAGATCTGAAAATGTTGTAAACTGACTGTTTTGCTATGATGAGCCATAGGAGCAGAGATTAGTCTGTGGTGTTGTTTGTAACTTACTTTAACATAGCAAGAATTTCAATTACTAACATAATCTTCCCCTGATTTTCTGTCTAATTACTTTTCTAAAAAAACAAAAATAAACCTGTTCAATGCAACGCACCTTTAAATATACTTTCAAATATCTTACTTGCTAGAGGCTTTTTAATTTTTTCTCAGAGCATCAGGAACTGTTAGCCTTTGGCTTGTTGCCATTCCTTATTATGTATTAATCAGATACTTCACTTATATTTAGTAATTTTTTTGTGGAATATATGAAGAGAAGTGGTGGTTCACAGGCTCATCCTTTAACAACTGCCTTAAATTTGTAATGGATGTTAGAGTTGCAATACTGGCATACTAACCTGTGAAGATGTAATTAGCGAATAAAGGGTGAATGAAATATTTTAATAGTAAAGGCTTAATTTTAAAATGTACTGCTTAAATTAAGAAACTGTAAGTAGTTAGAGAACATAAGTGGCATTTATAGTTTTTTTCAGAACTTCAGCAGTGCACATCATTTTACTTGATGAGCTTGTCAGTTTGCGTGTCACTGTAATTTGTCTTTTTTTCTGATTATTTTTTTATTCCCCCCACACACACATACTGATAACGATTTTCTTCTGCAGAGCTCTGATAATGGCCCAGCTCAACCAGCTCCTAACCAGCGAGTTGTAGAGGTGGCGATTCCTGATGTAGGGACTTTTGTGATTGAGTCAGAGGAGGGGGGTTATGACGATGAGGTACATTTGATTGCAATTGTGTGCACCGCTCCTCCTCGGTGCTTTCTTGTGCTGCCTGATGAGAAGTTTTGGCATGTTTGCACATCATGACACCTAACAGATTTCTGCAGAACTAAATGCTTAGCAATTTGTGACCTTAACAATGACTTAATTTGTAATGAAATATGAAAGGAAAGCAATAGCTACTCTAATCGGACACGCTTTGCATGGTACCGTTTACACTGGAGGTATATTTGTCTTTTTAGCTGTGGAAGTTGAATGTTTGCATTAGGCCAGATAGCCTTTGAAATGCTGGTGGTAGACTGTGGACTACAACTTTATTTAAAAGGTGACAGGGTAGTAGTGAGTGATGTTCTTAATGTTTGTGCTTTCTTGTCAGTCAAGTAAAGCTGGTGTTCAAGTCTGATCCCTTATTTGCCAAGGTTAAGCTTTTCAGACCTCAGGGGTTAAATTATCCATGGAAATAACTTGAAACTGATATGGCTGGTGGAGCTGAGTCTTCCAAAGTTTAAGGAAAAAAAAATAGAAAAATTTTGGTTTTCATGGTTCAGACGCAGGGTGGTGCCTGTACCTGATGCTACTTGAGGAACACATAAAAGGCCCATGTTATCCTGAGACACATTATTTTCTGCTGCCCTATTTTAGTAGCAGCAAGCAACACTGCCAGGTCATCCAGCTATCCTGCCTTGACACTGCTGACCCCATGTTTGTTTTGGTTGGGGACAGTGTTGGTGCAACCCATGTTCTGAGGTGTCTGAACATGCCTTCTTGGTGGGCTATAGGAAGCTTTTGCTTTCCTAGGGCAAATGGGTATTTCAGGTCATTCTGCCCTGTAATTATGAACAGTTGTAACTGGGAGTATGGGATGGGGAATAAAATTATTTAATTGACATTGTCACACTGAATTCAGCTTCTCACAGATGTGTAGTCTCCACCGTTAAAGACATGAGGATTTAGCCTCACCTAATGGCCTGCTTTTTGTTTGTTTGGGGGTTTTTTTTGTCTCCTTCCCCCTGTGTTGTCCCCATGCCATTGTCTGTCTTCTCTGGTTTTGTGTGTGTGTGTGTTCACTTTTGCCTTAATGTTATTCTTATGTGTGGGAAACTTCTGGAGAGTTTAGGGTTCTTTTGTTACTCTGCCAGTTATACATTGAGCAGGGAGAGAGGGACTGTTTTTCTTTGCTTACAAACAAAAAAGGGGAAAAGACCTTCTGAGCAAGGTAGATGTATCAAATTGTTTGTATATAACTGATGGGAATAGCTGTGAGATGTGTGTCTTATGTTTGGCTTTGTGTTTGTTAAATGTTGTGCATTTCATTTTTAAGAATAAGTGCAGATGCTTCAGGGACCAATTGCATTTGCAGCAATGGGACCCTTCTTTTGTTACTGAAATACACATAAACTACTGACAGTGTAGTTTATGGTGTTTTTAGTATAGTATATATGAAGTGTGATTGGGTGGTTTTTCTACATGAAACTTTTTGTATCGTTTGGTGGCCACGGGTAGCACTCATTCAGTATGCAGTTTCTGATGGATACTAATGCTGAACGATGCATGTTCCTTTCCTGGGAAGTTTTGATCATGTCACTTTTAAATTGTATTTGGCATAGTTCTTCTGTTTTTTTTATTGGTTTTTTTTTTTTTTTTTCCGATAAGCTTGCTTTAATCATATGTTGTTACAGTAAAAATATATACACATGCCATGACTAGTTTGCAGAATGTGCACACCGGATCTGCATTGAAATGTGCCACTTCAATGTATGCATGCGTTAAGTTGCTTTTTCTCTTGCATGAGACTAAAGGCATATTGAATTTGGTCATTAAAATATTAATCATTCAAAACTTTTACCTTAAATCCCTTGTGGCAGGTCATGCTGACCCCGAACATGCAAGGTATTATCATGGCTATAGGTAAAGCCAGGAATGTTTATGACAGGTGTGGGCCAGAAGCAGGGTTCTTTAAGGTACAACTAACATTTTCAACTTTTTCTCCTTTGACGTGTCTTGTTAGATATCCCTTCTCCCTCCACCCTTTGCACATTAAGACTGTTCCAGCATTTATATGCAACTCTTCTATAAGATCAATCCTTCATTTGGATATTTGTCCCTTGAAAACCAGGTAGCTCTTTCCCTGTTGATTGAGCAATACACTGCCTTGATATCAGTAGCTTATGTACCTTTCTGCATTCTACCTTTGTAAGAACAGTAGCAAGTAACATGAAACCTAGATGTGTAATCAGTAAGAATATGTTCTGTTTTTTCTTTCCCCCTATTAGGACATGAGTTTTTTACCAAGGAACGTCAGTGTTTAGTCATTCGTTGTTTATTTCAAAGAGATGTTCTTGATTTGTAGTCCTTAAAAGATTTTTAGTAAATCTGAGTTACTTTCTTTTGTATAATTGCATGGATGTCCATACTATTTATTTATGCAGTGTTTTATTACTGGGAATTAGACATTAGGCTTTTTGTGGCTATTACTCTTCACAATGATACGAGATTTAAAAACGTGTTAGTCTTTTTAAATACACAAACTTCTGAGCATTTCTAGCTCATAATCTTTTGAATTTTCAGGGTATTAGAAAGGGAATTATTTTGACATGATGTAAAATCCTCTCAAATGTGATTTGGAGGGCGGAAGAAGTTTCTTGCTTGTTGTTGGGTAGCAATCTGTTTACTTCTTAATTCTGGTGTAGTTGCACTAGAAAAAATTGTAGAAACCAAAAGAACAGCAAACAACCACCCACCAGCGAATCAAAATGCAAACACCCCCCACCATCAACAACAAAAAATTCTCCGACCCCTTGGTAAGGAGATCAAAGTCTCATGGGTTGTTTTGTTTGTCTGATTTTTGCGGTGTTTTTTAATGTGTACTTAGAGAAGTCTTACAACAATTATTTGCAGAACTGTGTCTGTAAACTCTGCTTGCCCTCAGGGAGTGGAGAGACACCTGCCATAGTCTCTGTTCAGTGATACAGATTTTGTTTGGGATTCAGTGCTGGGTTTTTTCCAAATTTATAACGTAATGAAAAGGTGTCCATCTTTTTTATTTTTTTAAGTTGAAAAAGAAAATGCTTATTTAATCAAATGGAACTCTGTACCAGAAAGGTTAATTACACTGAATTAGTTTTTAAATATGAAGAGTATTTTGATGATTTTAAAAACAGAAATGCAGTTCAAAATAAAATTATATTTAGTGCTTCGTAGTTATCAAAACAATGCCCAGTTGAAATATTTTTAGGTCTTTAATTTTGAATACTTAAACATTTTCACTTTGTGGGGGACAGAATTTTTGTTAGCATAAGAAAATGTTCTGACACTAAATTGTTGGAGAACAGAAAAGTCCCTTTACTCATTTTCTGCTGAATCTTGTTTGTGATAACTTAGATGAGGTGTAACATGCTTCATTTATAAGGAATACGTTAGTATGAACGTATGCAGATGAAGTGGTCTTACTTAGTGATAAAATTCGTGTTTTGAAATGTGTCAGTTGAAATCTCATGTTATTGCATACACTTATTGTAAAAGCTTATGTGTGTTTTTTTGGTTTTGGTGTTTTTTTGGTTTGTTTTTTGTGGGTTTTGTTTTGTTTTGGTTTTTGGTTTTTTTTGTTGTTGTTTTTGTTTTAATACTCTGGGTTTCTTCACGTGTTTTTTTTTTTATAAAATGAGTGTTTAAATTGTGAAGTTTTTTTCTATGATGTCTTTGCTTTAGTGTAACCCAGGTAAAACTCACTTGATGTGGGTCATTCTCACTGCCAAGATTTCACTCCCGCTTTAGATCTCTGGCCTGAGATGTGACTAATACAAACCCGTTAAGATATTTCTTGCCCAATGACCTCTTTCACTTATACTCCTTTAAACTTTATAGACCATTCCTTGCAGAATGTTTGCCTTAAGATCTTTCTCTAACATTCTCAGTAAGAAAGTGAAAGCATGTCATACTTTCTTCTGCTGCCCTTTTTTCCTGTGTTCTATGTAAAGGAAGTCTTATTTTTCATTGTATGTAGGATTTCTGAATCTCTAATGTACCATTTCATTTTGTTTGTATTTGGAAATATAGGTTTTGCGTTGCATTTTTTCATACTTCTAAGTAATTCCCTGAGAAATTATATGTCTAATAGCAATTGCTTTTTGCTTCTGGCCTACCCCAATAAACAGGGTTTAATTGCGTAGTTATCCATGTTGGTTTTCTAATGGCAGAACTCCTTATCGTGTAAAACAATAGAAACTCTCTGTGGCTTTTGATATTTATAATCAGTTCTTCCAAACTTCCTTTTTAATGATAGTGCTTATGATTAGTATTTAAAAATATTGATGCAGAACTTTAAGTTTTGAAGTTCTCCCCATGCTCTGTGTTCAAGCCTGTATGAACAGCATCCTACCCACATGTTTAGTCTTGCAACAAAATATGTTCTAGAGAACAGGAGCCCAAATTTCTGGTAGTTAAACGTCAAGTATGCTGCTGCCAGGTATTTCAACATAAAGAAATTTGAAATATTGAACAGGGTATTTTTCTGCCTGCTTTGGAGCTCTTATTTTGTGCATATGTTGTATTGAAACTTTGGTATTATGTGAAGCTACTGTGTTAAGCCATTTGTTTCAAGCTGACATTTAGTGTGGGCAAACAATCTCGTCACCTCCCTATTTTGAGAGATAAATTATGGAACATATTAATGATTGTCACAATTTTTCTCATTATTTTTCTTGTTCCACTTGTGCTGTATGGTTTCAGTGAGTAAGATCTAATGGATGTAACAGATGATGCCCGTTAAAATCTAGCGTGCTAGCAAAGCTAGAAAAGTAAACACTTCTGGTGACCTCGAATTCAATCTAAAATATTCAGTGAGGAGTCCATCCTGCCCTATGGAGGACTAATACTAGTCGTATTGAAGTATTGTTTTCTTTAGAAATCCTACAGTTTTATTTTTGTTGAAAGACATTTTCCATTCTCACTTAGTGTTTCCAAAATCATGAATGTTGTTGAAGCTTTCTGTAGAATTTGTTTTACCATGTATTTGAATATTAACTATCTATTAGAGGTACCTTTTTTACCTTATGAGAAATTAGAAGATTTTTTTAAGTGTCTGGTATCCTATACTGCTTTTGGACTGTAAATGCTTAAAAGAGGCCTTTCTAGGGACTGGATAAACCTTTTCTCAGGGGGACCTAGCACAGGATTGATATTGCTTTTGGAGAAGAAGTCTACCTGGGATTTTGGCTGCCTTAATCGGGGAGAGACAGGAATAACTTTACCATTTGTCTGTTTTTTAATGTAGTTCAGCATTGATACAAGGGTGGAGTGTGGAATTACTAAAAATAATTTTGTAGACACAGGGCCATGGGACTTGAATTATTCTGTTAGTATCTGTGATGTTTATGAGTTAAAAGCCAGAAAGAATAATGTATATTTTTTAAAATTATTTAGGCAATTAAATTGGAATACACACGACTGCTAAAATTAGCCCAGGAAGATCCGCCGCCTGAGTGTGATTACCGTTTGCGTCATGCAATTGTTTACTTCATCCAAAACCAGGCACCAAAGAAGATAATTGAGAGAACATTACTGGAACAGTTCGGAGATCACAATCTTAGCTTTGATGAAAGGTAATAAGATCTGCTGTCTCATTTCTTGTGCTCACGTACATTCTCTGATGGTGGAGATGCCCCTTTGTATTCAGATAATACGCGTAATAGAGGGAAGGCTGGTGTGTTTGTCTTTCTAGTTAATTACTTGTAAATATAAAATGCATGAAAGAATAATTTTGTGAAAATTATCATCTTTATAAAAATCTCTATAAAAAGAGTAAACAAATTTAAGTTTCTGTCAATATGAAATAAGGTGAAATACTGAGGGTTTCTTCATGATTTTACACGTAGGTTTCTGTACGTTCTTTCAAAACACTGGGAAAGGCTGTATAATTTGCTTTTCTTCACTGGCCTGCAAGCCAGCAGTAGACAGCAAAGCCTTGCCATCTTCTGAAATGGGACACCAAGCTAGTTGGGTAACTTACCTGAATGTAAGACGCTATCTCTTTTCCACTCAAAATTCCATATATTTACTTACATTAGTCTGATTGCTGTATAGTGAATAGTCCTCTAATGTTACTTTTGCAAAGTAAATATCTGGGAGTTTCAAACCATCTGAACTTCAAATTAAAAAGACTGAGAAATGTGGCAATTTGGCAAAATAAAACAAGAAGCAATTCTTAGATAGCAGAGGCCTCTATCACACATACTTCAACAGTATGACCTCCCCTGCTGATTATACCATGCATAACAAAAAGCATATTTTCCACAGTGTTTTCATACTATTTTGCATAAGACTGTAGCTTATACTGTTTGAGGCTGCTGTCTTTGTATTGATAATATGCTTTGCTAATTTTGAGTAATCTTTCATGATTTTTTGTTGCTTTTTCTAAGGTGCCGTAACATAATGAAGGTTGCTCAATCTAAACTTGAAATGATAAAGCCGGATGAAGTAAACATGGAAGAATATGAGGTCAGTATTTTTTTATGCTTTAAATTAAACTGTAACCTGAAACACTTATCAGTAAGCTGAATTTTGTTTTCAAAGATTTCTTCATACGCTGAGAAGTTAAAACTGGTTGTTGAAAGATCATTTGTTTGTAGAAAGGCTGTTGTGATCAGTTGATCTAAAGCTGTAATTCTAGGGTCAAATTTGACTTGAACCATGAACATCGAGTCTGTCCTTACTCCTTAATACGTCTCGTGGTATTTTGTAATTTATCACCATGTGAGCCAACTGGCTTTCTGCTGTCAGAAACAGCTAGCAGTGAAGGAGTGAGAGTGGTCTAAGATCAACCTTACGCATTTTGAGAACTGGGTCAAGGGCACAGTCCTATTTGTGCTTTTCTTCAGCCGTCTCTGCAACCATTCCCATTTTCTTACAAGCACCAGATTATTATTTTTATTTTGCTGAGACCATACGTAACCAGTTTATGCATTTGATTTTTCCTCTTGTGGTATTTAGAAGAACTGTTAAAGAAGAAAAAAGCAAATCTCAGACATTAAATAATTGTGACTAGTATTTGCCAGAATAACTCATCTCATATTTAAAGCTAAGTCTGTAGCTGCTTTTACAGCATTGGTTTCAGCTCTACGTAATACTGTTCATTAAAGCGTCTTAGCAGTGGATATTTATGTCCTAGGCAGATTCCAGCACACCACTTAGACCTCAGTGTTTTGCTATTTGGTCCAGCTTGTTCAGGAGGACTAAGGCAGCAATCTTCCCCTCAACAAACCAAATGAAAAATATCTGTCATCTCTTTTTACTGTGTTCAGGACCTACAGTAGATGTTACTACTTTACAGTGTGTCCTCCCCGGCCTGTGACTTTTATAGTGGGATTTCTGTTGCATTTTTTAGACTGTGCAAGGCTCAATATTTTACCATTTTCTGACTGGCATTACACAGGTAGAATAAACAATTCTGGACTTAGCTTTAAGAGTGAGGGAGTGGGAGTGTCTTCTATTCATCTGCAGATAAGTGACACTTTTTTAGCTTCTGAAGCAGATAGGTGATGGTTTCTCCAAAGATTGTGTCAGTATTTGTCTTGCATAGTGAGTTGGCATTTCATGGACCCTTTCTCATGCTCTTTGTGTTAATTTTGTAAGTGGCTATGTATTATGGAATGCTGTCCCTTATTTTATATTTAATGAGCAATTGAAATTTGGCTACTAACCAACTGCAGTAACAGCGCCTTTCTCTCTTAGAGACTTTACCTGTAAAGTTTACTAGTAGTCATTTGGTATAAATGGTGATGCAGTAAGATGTTTTGCTCCAATGTAAACATCTCCACAGGCTGTATTGCATATGTTTTTTTGTTACTTCCCATGTGAAATGTTCAGGCTTTTTCTATGTCAATCCTATATTGAAAGTAAAGCTTAATATTTAGTGTATGAAAAAGCTTTCTGATACTTTCTGAGTAAATAACTGAGCGTAATGTAGGGAAGAAAGAAAAGGCTATTAGCCTCTCAACTCTTTTCGAGAGTAAAAAGGGGATCTCATAATTCTGACCATGGTTCTCCAAGGATGCTTTATATTCCTTTCAAATAGTAACACATTCTGTAAAAGCAATCTAATGTAATATTTTAGATATTGAAGGATTTTCTTTTTGTTGATGGAGGGCGGTATTCAGGCAGACTTTTCACACATACGAACTTATTGGGGTCCTTAGCACTTATGTGAGTATTCAGCACTAAATAAAGCTTGTGTAAAGATAAATAAATGTATTTCATGTTCATGAATGAAATTCTATATACCCTTTCTTAATGCAGAGATGGCATCAAGACTATAGAAATTTCAGGGAAACAACCATGTTTCTTATGGTAGGACTGGAGTTTTTCCAAAAAAAGAGGTAAGTGCTGGTATAGAATTCAAATACAGTAGAGCAATTTGAAAGTAAAGTGTAATACTGATACGTAAAGCTATTTTTTAAATTAAGAATTGTTTAATGTGTACTTCATTTTAGTTAAGCATTTATTCAGTCCATTAATGTTTTCAGTCTTGCAACTCCCTCAAAGTTTCCTGCAACTTCCTATTCTTAATCTCAGTTTCCAATCTCTTACCAAGCCATGGACTCTTTTTCAGAACATCCTTCAAGCACACCCATATTCCTCCTTCTCTCCTACTCTAAGTGCCTTGGGTATCCCTCAGCCATAAAAATCTTCTCTGTCACCACATATATTTATCTGCTTACATCAGCAATCACAGTTAGTCAAGTCCCTGTCTTATCTGGCTTTTTATTGGGTCTTCCCACAGCAGCAAAGTTTAGCCTTCTGCATTTGTTTGAGCCAAAAATCCACTTGTGATGGGCTTTAAAGGTCAGGAAAAAAACCCCATAGTTATGCATGATAGTTTTCTTCAAATATCATAGTTGTAGCTGATTCTTCATAGCTCCATGAGGCAATGGTGATTCATTTCCTTCTCTTTTTGAACCAAGTCAGGAATTGTGGCTATATAAAATCGGTGACATTTGTGGACTTAATGCAGCTAAAATGTATATTCTTTGGTGTACTACATTCAACATGATGGTGATTACAGTATAGATGCTTCAAAACATTCTGCAGAGCAGCCTTTGAAACAGAATTGTTCAAAAGTATTTCTTGCTCCCATACCCAGCCAAAAGAATGGTATGATTAGCTGCAGAATATCCAGTGGCTGACATTTGTGGTGTGAAAATCGAGCTATCACGATAAAAATTTTTTTTATAGTGAAAACGATTTTGTAGTAAATCACTGATTTTTTTTTTTTTTTTTTTTTTCCATGTGTGCCATGGTTTAATGGGCAGCTAGTACTGCACAGCTGCTCAGGTGGACGGGCAGAGAGAATCAGAAAACAAACAACCAAACCTTGCACCAAAACAACAAAAAACCCCAACAAACAAATGACAAAGAATAAAAAAAGAAAAAATCAAACAAACAAAACGCCACAAAACAAAAACCCAGCAACTTGTGAGTTGAGATAAGAACAGTTTAATAGGAAGATAAAACGATAATAGAAAATATAAACCAAGTAATACACAATGCAATTGCTCCCTGCCTGCTGCACTGATAGCCTGACCATGCCAGAGCAGCAATATTTGCCCCTTGGCTAACTCCAGTTTATATACTGAGCATGACATCATGCAGTAAGGAACACCCCTGTGGCCACCTTGGGTCAGCTGTCCTGGCTGTGCCCCCTCCCAGCTTCTCGTGCACCTGGAGGAGGATGGGAAGCCAAAAGAGGCCTGGACTACTGGCAACAACCAAAGCAACATCAGTGTGTTATCTACATTCTTCTCATACTAAATCCAAAACACAGCTAATAGAAAGAAAATTAACTCTATCCCAGCCAAAACCAGGACAATGTATAACACAGTAGGTGGTGAAATTATAGTGAGAATCAAATTTATTTTTTTGTCTCTAGGCTATGTAGTAAACTGCTTCATATTTCTCTTTCTTGTCTTGTATGTTCGCAAAGAAGAAAGGCCTGAAACAAAACAGGATAGTTGATTGGAAATGACGCGACCTTGTCTTTTTGACAAGTTATATGTTTCTATAGTGGCTAATACAATGAACCCATAGTCTTGGTTTGTCTTCTGGTTGCTAACATGTAGTAAATAGTACATTCATCAGTAACTCAAATTGCAATATGCTGCTTTGTCAGTCTTAAACAGCTTATGTACAAAGGTTTGTCGGAAGACTGCCTGGCTTATTTGAAAAATAAACACTCTGGTGTTGCTTGATCCCTTAAGGCGGCAAAAATGTCATGGACATCGGTGTGGTATATAGGAACCCTCCTTGTTACCCCTGGAGCTATGCATGTTCTAAGCATGCAGGCAGGAATGAAAGGTCTTCAAGTTCCTTGGCACTGGTACTCCAAGATGGCTCCTTCAACTGCAAAATACCAGTGTTTTCACTTGTCCACTTCCTATTGTAATATATTCCAATTATGCCACCAGGAGACAGGAAAGCACAGGTTTCTGCTCTATGCTAAACAGTGTTTTTTGTATAGTTTTACATTATTTAGATTAATTTGCAAAATTAGGGTGAGGCATTTTTTACGAAACATCATTGTAATTTAGAAAACAAGCCTATAATGACCAGCCCTTGACGTGTAATATTGTTCAGAAATAAAAAAAAATACAGTATGAAATCCAATTTCATAAATGCTTCAGGAGGTATTTAATACAAAGTCAGTAAGACTGGAGTTGAGTGTGCTTAGAGGATGGGTGCAGATCTGGGTATCACTGAATAGCTCTAAAGGCATCTGTTGCAATTACACACTCATGTTGCAGCTACAGGTTCCCAAAGGACTGAAATATTTAATGAGGTTCATATCTTGTACACTCTAGAGGGCAGTGCTACCATCCTTATTCTGGAAGTGAGACTAAATAGATGAATTCTTCCAATTCCCGTATTAATACTGAAATCATAAAAATTTAAAAATCTTTATTAAAACATAAACTTTCTTAATTGAGGCACAGCCTTCATCCACAGGACTGTTTTGAGCCTTTTTTCAGAAACCCATCTCCTTCACTCGACCAACTTTTTGTAGTTTTAGTGACACTAATTGATACCTAGTGGTCTCTGATTTCCTTAAGTACTAGTACTCTGACAAACACAAAATCAATATTAAAGAAGTAGTTTGGTGTATGTTTTTCATGCCTACTTTCAGTGATCATTTGTGATTCCTTGTGGTAGTTGACTAGGCCCTGTGGAGAATTAAGGGGTGTTTCAGGTGTATCTTCTCTGGCTGCACTGTAGAATAAGTAGCCTGCTCTGGCTGAGGTGACCACAGCCAGCTAATGAGCCTTGGCAGGAGTTTTACCTGCAGCTCACTCGTGTGGTAGTATCTGAAAAGTGAACAGATTGTAGACTTTAGCAGTTACCTTTAAAGTTTCTTGGAAAGCAAATACAGTTTTTCAGTTTTAACTAAAATGCCTTTTTCAAAGCAGCACTGAAAATTTAGCTGCCCTATGCTTTCTGCGTCTTTTCCAAAGCCTAGACTCAGTGAGCTCCATAATTCTGTGGGCAGCATCTGTGATTTTTAGGCCTAGACTTCATACGCTGCAGCTTATATGCACTTCAGGTGTGAAAGGGCAGAACTTGCTTGCTGATTGACACTGTAGTAGTATTCCTCAGACTCGAGATATCTAAGAACTCGAAGCTTGCAAGTATAGTAACGGTGGTTTAAAATAGCTTTCTTTGCTGTTAAATGACACTACAGTTGTTTCAAGGAAAGGCCACACAACTGGGGGAAGGAACGGGAAGAGAGGGACTGGGATTAAGGTCACTACCAGCAGCAAGTTTTAATTTGGATCATCTGAGTTGTGGAGACTGTCATTTAAAAGTGCCCTTTCACAAATAACTGAGAAAGGAAAAGGAAGGAAGGTCCTGCTCCTCTGGCTTTATATCCAGCAGTTCCAGTTCTTTGCACTCATCATCTCCCCTTTCCTACTACATCGAGTTTTCTGCTGTTTGGTCAGTGATGTGAAGAGTTTTCATGGACAGGAGAAATGGACTTGAATAGAGGATGCTAGGACTTCTAATGAAAGCATAGCTTTGTATTTTGAGGACAAAAAGGTGGAAAATAATGACTGTACTCGTAATAATTGCTTAAGCAATATGTATTTAGAATTGCAAGTGACTGAGCTGATCTCATGGTGGAATAAATAAATTCACAGTAGATTCTGAAATTATGGTGTTGAGCTTCATGTTCTTCTAAACAGATATATTAGAAGATAAATCTTTAAGAAACCATTGATCTTTCAAGTAGCTGTTTCCCTTCTTTTTATGTGATCTCATTGGGAGACACTACTGTAAGTCTTCTTTGGAAAATTCTGACATGTTGTTTTCAGGTGTGTCCTGTGTGTGCTCACACATTTTTTAGCCATTTTTAGTACTTTGATGGTTTGGGGTTGGTAGTTTAAACCTTAACCGTGACCTCCTGTTCTCACTATGAGTGAATGAGTACACAATGTACTGTAATGATCCATTAGGAAATTTCTCTTCTAGTTTGGTTTTTTTTTTTTTTTTTAGTTTGAATAAAAATGAGATTTCTAACAGCTTGTTTTTAGAGTAGCTGCTTGAATTGCTTTCAGTGGCTGTCTATCATAACTGGGTTTCTGGAAGTCAGAGAATTAACAGTTTAAGGTGTTTGCTGGAAATGGTTTGCAACAGTGTGGGAGGAGATTGTTAATCACTATGTTAAGGGGTCTCCGTTGACTATTAACTGTTAGGTTCTTAGGTCCTCTGTTGCTTATCCTTTACCAATTAGGCATGTGTTTATCTTCTGTATTGAGATTAAAGACAGGAATACCAAGAGTCTCTTGGCACTTCTGCTTTTGAAATGCTATTGTGGCTTCCATCGCTTTAGACTTAAGTAGTTTGGAAGAACTTACAGTTAGTGAGGCTAAAAATTCTCATTATATTTTTTAGAAGTAAGGTGACAGCTTTAAACCTTCTAAGGTGTAGAATGCTATCAAGATATACGTAGTAACAGAAGATCAAACCTATGTGACATAAATGCACGCAAGAAGAATTAGGTATTCCTGTATACTGAAGGCTAATCCAAAACTATTTTTGGAGTGAAAGGATATCCATCAGTTTCAGTGAGCTTTGGAACAGACTTTGTGTGCAAGTGATCTAACTTGATAATAAAATAAATTGTTCTAATGTGCATAAAAGACAAAATTGAATGGTAGAAAAAACACCGTTATGAAGAGATTGGGAAGGAGGGGTAGAATTAGGTAACTTCACTTGTTTGACTACCTTGTGAAGAACACAGTAGTTAGTTTGAAATAGGTGGTACGTGGATGTTGTATCTAATGTTTTTGTTTCTTTACTTTAGCTATATGGAAGCCTTGCTCTACCTTATCTATGCTTACCAGAATAACAAAGAACTCTTGTCCAAAGGCCCGTACAGAGGGCACGATGAAGAGCTGATATCTCACTACAGACGAGAATGTTTGCTAGTAAGTGAAGGTTGAAGTATGTTTCAAAAACATTGAACTTGCTGCGTAGCTCTAACAAAAGTAATTAGTAGAAGAGTGTTGCCATCATTTAAAACCACACTAAAACCAGCAAAAGCCCCCTTTCATTAGCAAGTTAATGCCTCAGACTTGTGTAAGGAAAAAAGTCAAAAGTAAGAAGGAAAACGTAATTCCCATGATTTTCTTTTGGATTGTCAGCCATCATTTTTATGGTTGTAAATAGTGTGATGGCTACCAGCGTGTCTGGACCAGGTAACTACACTTCACAGTCTTGGTGAGCAGACTCGCCCTGGTGCCACAATTTGACAGAGAGACAAAGACTGGAAAAGGCATCGTCGGGAAATAAGGGTTTTTTCCTTGATTATGTCACTTACAGAAATAGAAAACAAAAGCAGATGAGAGGACCTCAGTCTTTAAAAAGAACAGCTGTAAAGGTTCAGTTTGCAGGTATCAGCTGAAGTGACTTGAAGAATAGCACAAGATCAAGTGGTTTAATAAAGTGTATGCATCATTGCTGTAAACACAAAAGTGCAACTGTGGTTAATACAAATTACAAGATAGATTTTTGTAGGAAGACTGTGCTTTAAAACAAACAAACTGATGCATGGTAGAATGTGAAATGCTGTATACTTAAAGGCTTTCCTTTTTTGTGGTGGTTTATGAAGAAACTAAATGAACATGCTGCAGCACTGTTTGAATCAGGAGATGATCAGGAAGTAAACAATGGCCTGATCATTATGAATGAGCTTATTGTCCCATGTTTGCCGTTACTACTGGTGGATGAAATGGAAGAAAAAGATATTGTTGCTGTGGAAGATATGAGAAACCGTTGGTGTTCCTATCTTGGACAAGAAATGGAACGTAAGTCGTTTCTTAATTAAGGTAAAAGATCCTTGTGCACCTTTTTTATAAATGTGATGTTTTCCGTGTCTTGAATTGACTCTTTTGTGCCTTGGTAATGTATTTTGGGCTATCCTGACTTTTCAATAATCCCATACACTTTTAAATAAACAGTTTTTCTGTATATTGCACTGGCATATCAGGCCTTAAAGGAAACATGCTTTTTGAATGGGAAGACATTCGTGGTATGTCCTATTTATTGCTGGCAGACCTGAAGAAAGTGAATTATTCCAAGTGAAACTCCTCTTCTTCCCACTCACCAATAAATAAAAAGTCAGTGTTGGCCAGAAAAAGAATTCCACACACAGGCGTAAATGCTTATGTTTGTTCTTCTTGTTTTATTTGCAGCAAACTTGCAAGAAAAGCTGACAGATTTCCTGCCAAAACTGCTAGATTGTTCTACAGAGATTAAAGGTTTCAATGACCCGCCAAAGTTACCCTCCTACTCCACACATGAACTGTGTGAAAGATACGCCCGAATTATGTTGTCACTCAGTCGAACTCCAGCCGATGGAAGATAAATCCTGCAACCTTCCTAAGCACATTGTATAAACTTTTTTAGTTCTTAAACCTTGCCTTCCTGTCACAGGGTTTGCTTGTTGCTGCTATAGTTTTTAACTTTTTTATTTTAATAACTGCAAAAGAGAAATGACTGTACAAACTTTAGCCAGACTACAAAACAGTTAAAGCTGAGAATCGCATGGCGCTCAGTTGTTTCAACCAGAATTGGTGCAACATGCAAGTCTGATCATTACGGCAAAACTGCTTTTTGCCACTTATCTGTTACAGTATTACTTTGCATTTATCTTGAGATCCTTTACTTTATCAACAGCTGTCTGGATCATTTTGTGACTGCAACTACTTTAAGTGTCCAGTACTGTGTAAATACATGGTACTTGGTAGCTTGTAAATGAAATGAAAGAATAAAGTTTTATTTATGGCTACTTCTGTGTTTGCAAGCAGATACCTTGTATATTAGTGTAAAATACGGGTATTTTTAGAAGAGGTACAGCATATTGATGGGTTACTCAATTTTATAGACAAGATTCTTCAGGATTTATGGCCAGTTTAGTTGCAGGTAGTCAGATGACTGTATGTGAATATATTGGAAAAACTGTCACAGTATTATACACTATGTTTTTTTGTAAATTCTTTACTGATCTGTATGATACTACACCTGAACACTTTTGTGTGTGTGGCCATGCCAGGTCTTTTCTGATAGTGACTGGCTTCTGAAGCAAAACAATGACGGCACCTTCCTTCTGTTCTTAGAAAAAAATTAGAAGAAGAAAAAGTATTTTCAATAGAAATATATTACACCCTCTGAGCAAAATTTCTAGAAATTGATCTAAGTAGAGGAAATAAAGATTTTTTTAAAAATGGAATTTGTGAAGCTTAAGAATTAATCCTTTTTTTTTTAAAAAAATGGTATTTTAGTCATGTAAGTGACCAGAAATAAAACGTTATTGAAATTCCTCACTTGAAGTGGGTTGCTATTGTTGCAACAAAATATCTCAGAAATCTTTTGTCCGCCCTAATTAAATTTCTATTGCAAGTGAAAGAAAAGATCTGTAGGGCTTTTTTTTGTAGAACTGAAATATTCTCTGCTTTTAATGAAGAAACTTAACTGTTTTGTGGGAAAAGAAATCTAATCCATCCTTAGGTAATGTTGTTACCTGACACTATTTTGATTCCTACTCTTTATAGAGAACTTTATGTGTTAGAACAGTAAACTATGTGAATATTTGTTTGTATGTTTTTATTGGAGTGGCACTCAACTTCACATTACCGGCTTTCAGGTGGTCTTTGTCCAATTATCTACTAATGAAAGAATACAGAGGGGAGGGAGGGAGTGATGGAGTTCAGACCACCTAGAAATATGGTGGGCATTAATATAGACAGCTCATATGCATGAAGAGGCAGAATTCAGTCTTAGTATATAGCAGTCTTGAAAGCTGTTCACTCTGGAGAGGTGCTGGATCACAACATACAGTGAATAGAGTATGGTCTTCAATTCAGAATCTTTTTAGGACTCTTTACTATTTTCAATATTGGAGTGCTTCATACTTCGTCAAACTATCCTTTTTTTAAGAATATCGAACTCATACAAGTGCCATACTGCTCAAGAGTCTTTAGGTCTGAATTGATTGTTGCGTGAAATATCTTTCAAGGAAAAAAAAAAAATTATAGTGTGAAAAGGGTGAAGATGCCTTTTAAAAGATTTCACTTTTTGCATCTGTTGCGCTTAGCATCGTGTATTTTTAAACAAGGTTTTGAACAGATTAAATTTCTCGTTTGCCTTTTTCAATAATTGTAAAAACACCTGAAAGTGAAAGAGCAATTTCATTTTTTTGGTAACAGGTTTTGAATTTGAATGTCTGTGAAAACTTTAAAGGAAGGCTCCCCTCTAACAATGCAGTAGCCAGTTGCCATCATCGTCTGTTTAATCTTCCATGATGAACGCAAGGGAAAAGGCACTCTTTCTAAGGTAAAAAGAGGAAGAAAATATTCACTTGGGAAGAATATCTGAGATATTTAAATTAAAGGGAAGCAGACAAAGATGAGATTGGTTGTTTCATTTTTTCCCCATTTCTTAAAATATGAAAATAATCCATTATAGTGCATAGTACGGGAGATAAATATGTATCCATTTGCGGTTACTCAGGGCTGGAACACTGCTTCTGTGAGGACAGGCTGAGAGAGTTGGGGTTGTTCGGCGTGGAGGAGGCTCTGGGGAGACCTTCCACACTTAACAGTGGTCTATAAGAAAGATGGGGACAGACTTCTTAGCAGAGCCTGTTGTGATAGGACAAGGGGTAATGGTTTTAAACTAAAAGGGGGTAGATTTACATTAGATATAAGGAAGAAATTCTTTACAAAGAGGGTGGTGAAACACTGGCACAGGTTGCCCAGAGAGGTGGTAGATGCACCATTCCTGGAGACATTCCAGGCCAGGCTGGATGGGGCTCTGAGCAACCTGATCTAGTTGTACGTGTCCCTGCTCATTGCAGGAGAGTTGGACTAGATGATCCTTGGATGTACCTTCCGACCCAAACTATTCTATGAATTTTTGAGCTGAATCGAGAAGGTCTGTCTAGTAGAGTAGAAATAAATACTATATGTGTGTTTTACTATTTAAATATCTTTAAAATTTCATGTATGAATGTAAAACTTCAGCTAAATTGTTTAGGTATTATTTTGTCTTAAAAACTTTGCTTTTTTCACTGCGATAAGGTAGCTTGGATTCATGGTACGTAGCATAAAACCTATACAAATAACTGTGCAAGGTAGTAAAGCATATGGTTCATTTGGCTACCTAATAATCTGTGAATTGTATAAGCAGATATTTCTCTTCAGTGTTGGAATTGTGAGACTTTCATCAGGCTTCTTTTTCAGTTTGTAGAACACAGATTAAGAGAATTTAATCCAAATTCATTACTAAGTCACCTGCACCATCAAGTACAGGCAAGGTGGTGGCTTCTTTTTTTTTTTTCCCAGCTGTTGCCTCATACTGTGGAGGATCCTGAAGGCACCACAGCCTATCAGTTATGTGTCACTTCCCCACTCCCCCACCAGTGTATTTTCTTTTTAGCCGACCTATCATATTGCTGCACTTTAGCTGATACTGTGGTAGCATCAAAAATCCTGTTGTTTCTAGTTAAATCTGCTGTAGCAGATCTGTTAGTTCCAGCCTAGCAGACCATGAGCAGCAGCAGAAGTAATCTGAACAAATGAAGAGGATTGATGGAGTTGGTTTGTAAAACTTAGATGTGTTATTTGCAATCACACCAGACACAAGGAGGTAGATCAGACCTTCATGACTGAGTCACTGCTGCTTTGTGAACAATCTGTACCTTAACTGCAGTGAATAACGATGCAGGGAGCAGTTTGGCTTTAGAAAACGTGAAGTATAGGCATAGTCAAAAGCATACGCTCCATCTTCGAGCATTAAAACAAACGAAGAAAAAAAACCACACAACCCCCCAACACCAATAATGTGTGTATTAAATATCTTTCAGATTATTTTTAGGCTATTCCAGTACATGTGTGAAGACTGCAACTCCAGAAAGGTACTTGACATAAACAGTGGCACACAGGAAACAGTCTGATTCTGTCCAATAAATGTAAAGGTCCATAAGGAGAGACAATGATTGTTGTTTACATTCTTCACTTTGTGCTCTTTCCTTTTCTCAAAATCCAGTGAGTCTAAATGTCTGTGGGAGGACTTACATAAACAGAAGTTAAGAATGTTGATGAAAAAATGTACCACGAAGTCTATAATAAGTCATCTCCTCTATGCAGCATTTTCCAACATATGTACATTTAAAAAAATATATATGTTCTGGTTTTGTGTCTAGAAGGATGAAAGAAAAATGGGTACCAGTCATGGCATTGAAAGGAAAGTGGTTTCATCTTTCCATTACTTGCTTCTGGAGAGGGTATTAATACAGATACAAAGAAGCTTTTATCCAAAGAGGTGTTTTAGCAAACTGCACTAGGCAGAATTCAAAAGGGGAATGATTCTTTCCAGTGAAGCAATTATTTTTCATGTGATTGATATCCAGTTTTCCTTAACGTATTGTGTCTTTGAAGATCTTTTGAAATCCTGGGCTTGATGGATAAGGTATTAACTGAAAACACTCTCAATTCCTAAGGAGCATCTTTCTTTGTAGGCAAACTGGTGATGTCTGTGTTCCCGGAGTTGGGTTTCCATCAGCAGAACATTCCTGCTTGGTTCAACTCTTCTGTTGCAGGTCTGATCCTTACGGGAGCAAAGCCACAAAACTTCTGCAGACACCTGTATTTCTTACAGCTCGGGCCACCACTACGGTACACGTGTGTCCTCCAGCTTTGTTGCCATGCCTTTAAAGTCTTGGACCTGGCTACTAACTTTACACTGCAAATTTCATATCTTCCCTGTAAGTAGCAGGAAGAGACTCACGCTTGTCAGAAATGGTCTCCTGAGGCAGCACCTTGGAACAACAGTTTGACTTGCTTTCTGGTGGTTGGGATCAACCCAAATCCCCTTTTCACAGGCTGGGAAACGTACAGTGAGAAATGCTTATTTTCAGAATGGCTTTCACTGGTTGGATTCATCAGGAATATTTAGGGATATGGTCCTCTGTTATCTATCCCTTCATATCTTAATTGAAGTACATCTCAGAGATTGTGGCTCAGTGCTGCTGACATTCTCTTTATTTTGTGTTTCCCCCCTGCCCTGTCGCTCTCCGCAGAAGTCACTGCACTTTGCAGGCTTTCTGGTCCATTTTGTTTTGCCATCAGCTGGTCTAACCACCATGCCTTCACTACCAGGTAGAGCCAGTGGTACGGATCTGAGAACATTCTACTTCCATCTGATGAGCGTGGGCTCCAGTTTTTACCTCTGCAGAATCCTGAGTGTGTTTCTTGGAGCTGCTTTGGTGTGTGTGCCTGTGCAGGATCTGCGGGTCAGATAACACTGCCCATGTACACGCTGTCTGGCAGCTCAGCATTTGAGAGCCTGAAATAGGACAGGTATGGATAGTTGGTTCAAGTTGCAGAGTTTTTTTCTGTGTAGTCTCTTGGCACATTAAAAAGAAAAAAAGAGTGAATAAATTTTTTTGAGACCGACTTACCCAAGCACTTTCTGAGCTGAGCACTTCAGAAGTGGTGCGGGATGTCTTGTGGGCTGTTCCTTGGCACTGTCTGTCCACGTTTCTGAAGGCTGTAGAGGCTGTTCCTGAGGATGAACAATCTTCACTTTGATATACGCTGATCCTCATGCTATGTCTTGAATTGTTAAAACTGCAGTCAGACAAATTTTGGCAAAAATCAGCTATGTCTTGCGCTGGTTTCAATTGGTATCTGTGCGGTCCTACCCATACCTGTATCTAGATGTTTCTTATTGCTTTGTGGGGCTCTTATCTTCTTTATTATCTGTGTTAAAGTTCTCTGAAACCATTTGTATTTCATGGACATGCAGGCAGTGGGGAGAGGGCAACAATTATTGTAAATTTCCTTGAAGAAACAAAACTTGTATTTTGTCTGTGACCTTAATCTGTAATGGTGAAACTTTTAATTGAACTAAGGTCTTGGAAAACCTGTGGGAGTTTGGGAAAGGATAGCTTTTATTAGAGATAAAACAAAATCATAAGGTGGAGGAAATTACTTCATAAACATAGTAAAATTTTTGTGGATAAGAAAAAAAACCATTTTTTCCAAAGAAGAAGTTATAAGCAAAATTAGTTGGTCTTAAGTAATGCAATACAAAAAAAAAAAAAAAGGACATAAAAAAACAAACCAACAAACAAAAAAACAAAAACAAACCAAACAAACAAAAAAACCAACCAACCAACCAACCAAAACCCAAAAAACAAACCACTCCACCAAACCTCATGCTTGCTTAGGGAAGACGTTGGAGCATTAGTCTTTTCGGAGAAACCTTGATCTGTGGATCTGAAAATATTTTAACTTTTATTAGCTCGAGCTAATACATTCTTGTCATCTGCTTATGAAGTCCTTGTATTTGAACAAAGTCGTTAAGTTTTGCCACTCATTAAGCAGATTCTTTAAAAACCAACAACAACAAAACACACACACACACATACACACACAAAGCAAACACCAAAATAAACAGAATGCCCTTCCCCACAAAATCAAGTAGCAAACTCCTCGTTCTTTGAGGGAGATAATATTGTTCTGAGAAGCCCAAACTGAGTTTGTATGGTCAAAAGGCTTCTTAACTCTATTTCGAGCAAGTACATTCTAGTTTGGAATACATGCATCCTTTTGAATTTCTGAAGGAAAAGTTATCTCTAATACCTTTGAACATGAGATCAAGACCTGTCATTGTATTTGACAAAGATGCTTGTTCCACTCTCAGCACATGGTGATTTTAGTTATGTGACTGTTGCAAGGTGCTTGAACAGATGATTTCTCACTTCAGTATCTGTTTGCAGGACGAAGTCAACAAGATACTTTGCGTACAAAGATTTATACTGCTGTTTTGTAAGAATTGACTCCTCTTCCCCTTTTTCTTGGTCCAGTTTAATTCTGTTATTCAAATGCCTTGCACTGGCCAAGTAAAACAGTACTGATTTTGTTTTCCATCATTATTTTCCAGTGAAGACAGTGACTTCTCTGGATTGTCTGGGCTTCTTAGATTTCTTTAGTGCTTTGTGCTCTGTGAAACTGTTCAACTAAAATAAAAAGTGATGGAGTTAATTGTAGTAGTAGACAGAGAAGAGCCATAGTGATGTTTTCTAATTAGTTACAAAGTAAAATTAAACAATTTTTCCCTTGACACAGTGCTCCACAAGATTAGAAAAGCTGAGTGTCTTTTCTAAGAAAATAGAAGTTACTAGGTAAAGTCTCGCAAGTGTTAAAACTGGCCATAATCCCCTAGGGAGGGCACTTGCATGGATAGCATATTTATTCTCCTGTCTTTGTTCTTGAAGTACACATGCAGCTAAAATTACCAACTCAAAAGTATATGGTGTATATATATATACTGAAAAGTATGTTTTTTTATCTGCTTGATAGTGATTTTGTGGGTATTTTGCTTTACATATGTTTGCTTTATAGAGGCTTGTTTTGTAAATATCAGTTCTTGGTGATAGGTGAGAAAGTGTGGTAAGTTCAGATGGCTATTTTCTATCAGTAATACAGTGAGGTTGTGAAACTTCATTCTTATCCTCAGTTATCTCTATCCTATTAGCTGGCTGATCCTTGCCCCGCCCTGCCCCCATCAAAACACTTTTGAAACTTATTAGTGGACCCATGGCAGACTTTTTTTTAGGGTTAAATCAATTGCTTGGCAAAGAGGCTTACAAGAGGCCTGAGGTAGGTACCAAATAATGGTAAGCTCTTGCTAAGAGGGGTTTGTGATATAGCCAGTTTTAAACTATTCAGATCTATGCATTATTAAGAATGAATAATTTGGTTTTAAGTGGTGTGCTAATTGTTACGAATGCTGTTTACAAGCCCTCTATAAAAGGGTGCTGTACAAAGAATGTCTAAAGGGAAGTTCTAGACTATGGGTAAACGTTGAGGGCTCGTAAGTGCTGTAGACTAACACCTCTTTCCAGAGCGAAAGTGTTGTGGAGTTTGATCACAGCAGAGAAGAGAAAAGGAAGAGAGATGCTGTCAGCTGCAGGAGCACTCAGAGGCGTGAATGGGTGATGATATTACTTAAGGGTTTCTGCAGAGCAGGAAAGTGAAGGCTGCTGTTTCCTCATTGTGCTCTTGATCAGTGCCAGGCTCTTTGCCCAGAGGGGGCTCAGTGCTTCTCAGCAATGTAGGCAAAGCTGGATTTGGCCATGAAAGGTGGAGTACAGGGCTCCCTTCTGCTGTGAAAGAGGGAGAGGAAATGGGTGCGTTTTGGACAGGAGCCCTGGGGAACCAGGCATGCTGTTTGTGGAAGTGGGAAGGATGGCAACAGGTGAGGGAAGCCCCTTTTCCATAGGAGTGACTCTGGGCACATCAGCCCTTCCCCTCCTCCACCTTGCCATGGGCAGCACTGTAATTGACTGACTGGCAATGTATATGCCTTCAAATTGTATAGCATTTTCAATTGTTGCTTATGTTTCAGCTCACTGTCGAAGAGATCTTTGCAGGACTTGACTCCTTTCCTGCTTTGCTAGTAATGCTTCTCCTGGAAAGTAGATTCCAGTAACAAGAAACCTATGTGTCATGACTCCACAAAAAAACTTTTTTTGGAATAAAACAAACTTTTGGTCTCGTAGCCATCTCGGGCAGCATTAAAAACCACAAGATTGTAATGGGATAGCTCCTCTGGTGGTCTATGGTCTCTCCCCGTAGATCTCTGTACTGCTTGGTGCAGTTAGACTTGGCCATAGACTTTGACGCCAGCACCATGTGTTCTCATGAAATGTTTTTCCTGGTTCTCCAGAGTAATACCAAATATCCTGACAGCATGTGCAGAGGGGTTGTATAGGAGATTATCAGGTTGCATATGAGGAGCTGCTCCCACGTGTTAAATCCCAGAGTTACAAACTTAAGCATTGATAGCAGGCTTCCTACACTCAGGTTAAAATGACATAAGACAGGCTGCAAATGAACACAGGTATGTTGACACTGAAACCTTTGTTTTCTGAAAAACCTAACATGCCAGCATCCTAACAATGAGGGATACAGTTAACATGTTTGAAGTTACCTATTTGTTCAATTCTGAACTAAGCCTTTACTATTGTATAACAATATTTTGCAAGTTTCTATTTCTTATCCTAAATGGCCCATCTCCATAAACTCAGAATATGGTGGAAGTTTTGACCAGAGTGCTCAGTGACAATGTATTTTTTTTTTTTCAACTTTCCTGTTGAGCTCTTCAACTGACCTACATAGAAAATCATTTAAAATTAATACATTAATTTGGGCAGCCTTTCTTCCTTAAGTGTATCAAATGCATTATTGACAATGCTTTTATACTGCAGATTTTACAGTGCCTGTGGGTTTTGTCTGGACTGGGTTTGGTTTGTTTTTTATCCCTGTCATACTTCTAATATTTTCTAGAGAGCATAATGGTGTAAGCGATCACTTCAGAGTCTCTGATGATGCATTGTCTTGGAGAACAGGGTTTGCTAAGGCCTGAAGTACATCACAGCTGCACTCTGTTAAAAACATGACTGCATTCTGCAGTGATGGAGACAGCTGCTTATCTGGAAAGGCTGTGGGGTTTAAATTTCCAGGAGAAAAAGGATTTGGAAATATTGTAATTTTCTCCTGTCTATATAGATTCAGAGAAAGCATCGAAGTCTGGCTTTGGCTGATGAGAAACTGTGGAAAAGCTGGAGGGCATCGCTTGCTCTTGGGGTGTAGTTCTGTTAGACCTTGGGGTGCTCTCTGCCCTTAGGCAAAAGCTTTCTTGTCGCAGGTAGGCGGGAGGTCTTGCGGCCCATTCCCCACGAGCCCCATTCCCCAGCGTACCCCCTGTACCGTCTGGAGGACATGATGACAAACTCGCTCTTGCCGCGAGAAAGCGCAGGCCGCCCTTGAACCCCGTAACCGGGGGGGCTGCGGTTCCCCGAGTAGGCACGGCTGGGATGGGGTGACAGGGCTGGGGGTACGAGCCGTGTCCCCCGGGCGGGGCCCTTGCGCGGCGCTGCAGCGACACCTGGCGGTCACGGCCGCGCCCAGCAGGGGAGCGGGGCCGGAGGTGCCGGAGCTGGTTTTGGGGTTTGGTTTCCTCCGCTCCCGGCGGCAGCTGCTCAACATCCTCTGGCTGTTAGTGGGGGGCGTCAAGGGAGTTTTCGTTCCGAAGCGGACACCAAAGCTATTTGAGTCATTAGAAAGCTAGAGGTGCTTTAAAGTCCGCTTGATTTCTCGTTAGTTAATGCTGTACTTTGTTCTGCCCGGGCAGAAAGGCACAGGTAGCACTTATTTATTTTCTCATGACATTTGAGAAAAGAAATAACCTCTAAATGTGCCTTTCTGACAACCAATGTGCCATTGACAACCAATGGCAGGACAAGGGGTTATGGGTTCAGACTGGAACAGAAGAGGTTCCACTTAAATTTGAGAAGAAACTTCTTCTCAGTGAGGGTGACAGACACTGGGACAGGCTGCCCAGGGAGGTTGTGGAATCTCCTTCTCTGGAGACATTCAAAGCCCGCCTGGACACATTCCTGTGTAACCTCATCTAGGTGTTCCTGCTCCAGCAGGGGGATTGGACTAGATGATCTTCTGAGGTCCCTTCCAATCCTGAACATTCTGTGATTCTGTGATTTCATGCTCGCAACAGGGGGAAAATACTTTTATACTTTTTGCTGATGTCTCCGTGTGAACCAGCACAATTTCTTTCCTCGCACTGGAAACACTGTTTATCTTAGCACGGAAAGCCTGAAGCAATGAGCTATTTTGTTAGGATAGGCAGCTTCTTTCAGTAGTTTGTTCTAATGGCTGTAGTTAGTGTTGCCATTCATACTAAACAGTTTTCTGATTTGAAGATGGCCAGTGATTTGTAGTGCGACATTTTTAGCAACTGGTTCTTTTTCTCTGAGATTCAGTTGTTGATGGGTACCAATCCCATGGCTTTGGCAGGATGTACCAGCTCTCATGGCCTATTCATAGGAAGCTGGTGGGGCTTTCTGAGACCCTGGGGTGCCTGCAGACAAGAGAATTGAGGACAGTTTATTAGGAGACATTTAAAAATAATTTGACATTGTGAATGTAACCTTTCTACCTTGAGGTTGTGTGCTAATGACAGATCCAGGATAGCCATACACTGGAAGTTTCTGGGGGCTTTTGCTGGTGTTTGTGGTGGCAGTGTGGGGTTTTGTTTGGGTTTTGGTGGGGTTTTTTTGTTTGTTGGTTGGTTTTATTTTGGTTTGTTTGTTTGTTTTAATGGCTGCTGCTGATGCCTAGCAGGGAAGAGAAAGAATAGTTTATGAAATGATGGGAGAGAGTTTCAGTTGAATGCTTAGAGCCAGTTGTCTGCTAACTAGTTAGTGCATTAGTAACTAACTAACAGGTTTCTTGCCTGTTTGGAAATATGTGAAGAAACAATACCAAAACCAAGATGATCTGATTTGGTCTAACACAAAGAAAAAATTTCACTAAGATACTTGGGTTAAGAAATAAAATTGCTGTGCACCATATTTTTAACTGCTACTGTTGCTAGTGAATTTTGACTCAATATGCCATGCTAGTTGCTCCAGAAAGGGCATTTTTATCTCTGTTTTAGCATGTATGGCAGGGTCCCCTATCTGCTTGTCAGGATTGAAGTATCAGCATAATATTTCAATTGTGACATTGTTACACATGGTCTATGGCTGAGCTTTTCTGCTGTATTTGAACTTTCTCTGAAGAAGGTGTCATCATGGTGCTAACCTGAAATCAGAGGTGATCAGGGGTCTCCAGCATCTGATTTTGTGCCTATGAAAAACCAAGAGATTAATCTTTATTGTGTTCACCTACTTTGAGATTTAGTAGGCAGACCAAAGATGACTTTAGCTAATTAAGCTCTCTAATTGGATTTTAAAAGTTATTAACCTTTTAAATAGGCTCTCCAGAGTTGTATGTCAGCATGTACTGAGCTAATTTGCAGCCAGCTATTGGTTCCACTTTGTGGGCTGACAAAGGGAGGGCAGGCAAGGATTGGGTCACTGCTTGGTGAATGGAGGGCAGGGAGAATGTCTGGGGCCTTGCTCTGCCATGACCAGGGATTCAGGAGAAGACAGTGATGCTCTGGCAGCCAACACACAAGTGCAGGTTGTCAGCCTGTGATACTGGGCTAGGTGTGTGCCCAAACAGCTTTCTGCCGCCTTCATTGCTTACCACTCATGAAACGAGCTTCGGTTTTACCAGGAGGCTGAAAGAAGGGGGAAAAAAAAACCTCTCCCCAAAGAGAGTTTTTCTTTCCTTTGTCTCTCTCTTGCCTTTGTGTTTGCCTTTCATGTGGCACATATTGCAACATTTCTTCATCCCACAGACAGTAAGGAGTTCCTCCTACACAAAGCCCTCAGATACACAAAGCCCTCAGATACACATTGCAGAGTACTGAAAATGACTGGCCACAATGGTGATGGGGACAAAAGCTACAAGGCAGAGTAATATTATTTGTTTGACATTGTGCTGGTTTGATTGAAAATGGATTAATTTTCTTCATGCAGTTAGAAACATGTCTTTTTAATAGCTGGCACAGTCATTATTTGGACTTAGTTTGAGAACAAGAGCTAACACCCCAGCACAGAGTTAATGTTTTTAATTACTCTGGTCTGAGAAGCCAAGGACTTTGAGTGCTCTGCCCACAGGTGTGAGGCATCGAGGAAGGGGGGAATGGATGGGACAGAGCTTGACTGACATCCAGACTGGTCAATAAGAGTATTCCATCCCATTAGTGTCATGCTAATTATTTAAGGAGAGTCGGGGCCTTCTGGTTTTTCTCTCTCTCAGGTGTCCCTGCTCTTGCTTGCTTTGGGGCACTTTCTATCGAGCTGGGAAATTTTGGTTCAAGATGTTTCGTTTGGCTTTTTGCCATTTTGTAGAGGATTCTGAGCCTTTCTGCCTTTTTTTTTCCTGCCTTTTTTGTGGGTTTTTTTTTTTTGTTGTTGTTGTTGTTGGTTTTGTGTGTGTGTGTGTGTTTTTTGTGTGTTTTTTTCTTTTTTTTTTTTTCTTTTGTTTTGTTTTGTTTTTGTTTTTCCTTCTCTGTTTGACCTCCTGCTGGGACTTGCTGGGACTGGCTCCTCAGTTGTGGACAGAATTCATGAGAAATTACCTTGAGTATCTTTCATTTCTATTTTATATCTATATTTACTAGTAGTGTATTAGTATTTTCTTACTTTATTAAACTGTGTTTATCTCAGTCCAACTTTCTCCCTTCCCTTTCGAATCTCTCTCCTGTTGCAGGTAGGAAGGGGCAATTGAGTGGCTATCATGGTTGTATTGCTCGCTTGAGTTAAACCACGACACACATTTTAGCAGGTACAATTAGTCTTTTGCATTTTTTGGACCAGGACTGTTGGTGACTTTTTCATTCTTAGTGGGTTTAAGTTCTGCTTAATGTTTGCTTCTCTGTGCCAGTTAGTCCCATGCATGGAAGTACAAATTGTGGCACTATATGAAAATGTCAGAGATAATCTGAGATGTTTAAATGTGCTCATGATGAAAAGCATAAAGATAGATGGAATTTGGGTCTGCTGTCGCATATCTACAAGAGCTTTCCTGCAAATATTTCTCCTCGCCCAATGTGCTCTAGGACTTCTGAAACTTTCTTTTTACTCTTAACAGCCTAACAGTGTATGAAGTCATATGGGCAGGAAAAAAGATACACATCTATTTTACTCAAGCTCAGTTTGTTACATGGAAGTACAGCACAAGTTCTCTCAGATACTCAGTTTTCATAGGTCAACAAGAAGTTAAAAAACCTCAACTCTCAAGCTCAGTTGTTTTTCTTTCTTGCCATAATAAATACTTTTCTGCTGCTTCTAAGTTATATCACTCTGCAAGAGCTGGAGAACTGAGGCTGGCACTAGGCCGATTGTGGTGTCCGTGTTAAAGAGCTGCCCTTTGATGGATTTCATTAATGCAGCAGCTGCTCTGTGCTTGCTGCTCTCTGTCCCTCTTTCGTGACCAAAGAGGATGTTCTACCTGCTCCGCAGAGCTCAGCCTTCTTGTCCCGGCCATGTCACCCTGTGACTGTCAGCCTGGTGACGATGGACTTTTGTCACTTTGCAAATGGAAAACTCAAGGGCAGTCCTCAGCTGCCAGCACACTCTGTCAAAATCCTGGCACTGAATAGAAGGAAATATGTCATGCAGAGCTTTTTCCGTAGTTCCACTTCCAGATGTAGCTATGGAATGCCAGACTGAGATACACCATTTTTCATAATTGAAAAAAACAAAAAACAAAAAACCAAAAAACCAGTATTTTTTCTTTTTTAAATATAAACTTCAAACAAACAGTACTTTACCTGCCCGTACATTATCACCAGCTATATGAGTGCCTTGTTGCAGAATGAAAGTGGCAGTAAAATAGTTTTTGTCATTACAGTCTTTGGTTTTGCTGTTGTTTAGCTCTTTCTAGATCATGCTGGGAGATTTCGGAACTGATTCACTGTCCTGTGTGTTAAAACTAACATAGTGCAGCACTATCCGCTCTTCATATATCAAGACTTGTCAGTCTTCTGTGTAGTTCCTTCAGCAGAGTTCATGCTGTAATGGAAACCTTCCATGGGAATATGGAGTTGTAACCTCTATGGTCTGAAATGACGCACACTTGGAAAAATCTTAATGTGATATGTTGTAATGAGGGTTTATAAAAGTATGAAAAATAGATTCCTGCCCTGTTCCTCCTGTGCAAGATTGATTATGTGCTTCTTGGAAACGTGCTTGCAATTTTGGAGAACGCAATACTGTCTGTCGTGGTTTATGAGCAGGTATCTCTAAGCAAGCGCAGCCCTTCGGCAATCGGACCTGACACTCACTTGTGGCAGAGGGAGGAACGCAGAACTTGGAGATGTGTAGTCTCATCATCACCTTCTGGTTTGTGTTAGAGTATATGCTTGAAACCCCAACTGAGAGGAAAGTTCTGCTGTTAGTGTACTCAAGTCATTAACGGTAAGAGTGAATGACTATCCTGAACATCTTTTAATTTAAAAAGACAGAGTGGAGAAACATATGTCTTCCCCAGTGTATGGAAAAGCAGCTGTGCAGAAATAAAAGAAAAACAAGGTTAGGCCATGTATTTGAGGACTACATTTCTGATCTGGGTATTGAATGTTGCTTCTAGAACCATAAGCTTCTAGAGAAGCTGGTTGAATGCTCCCTCTCCCACTCAAGACAGCCTAAAATATGTTAAAAACAAGTCTTGTTTATGTATGGTCAAGCCAATCTTCATCTGTTCCTCCTGTAGATTAGGCAGAACAGTTGCTGGCTGTAGTTTGGAAGTGGCACAAATGTGTGTATACATATGCATGTGTTTGTGTATTCTGATTCCTCCTCCGCAGAGGAGAAAATAGAATATACTGTGTGCTCAGAAAAAGACAAAAACCTTCAGACTCACAGTTTATCAAGTTCTGGATGGCCGTAGGTTGCCATGTGAAACAGATTTGTTTGCAAGGGCTTGGTGGTTCCATCTTGAAAGCTGATAATCACTATTTTTGTTTAAACCTGCTTAGACCTCTGCAAATACATGGCCTTGAAAATGATTTAAATATTGGTTTTGTTTTGTTTTTTTAAAAATTAATAATTTAAAAAATCACTTTTAAAAGTAATGAGGCATATTAAAAGTATAAAAGAAACTGTGAAAAATCTATACAGATAATATGCCAAATACAAGTACAGAGGTTTTGGAGTCCTATGTGGAACAAGCACACTTTTTAGAATGTTAGGCCTTGGTATCAGATATATTCACACTCTAATCTGAGTTTCTCCTCTCGAATAACATAGTCACTTTATAGATAATATGAAAGAAAATGTTATTTACAATATAGGTTAGAGCAGAATATAATTCATTTTAGAATGTCACATCAAAGTCAATTAACATTTGGGATTATTATGCCAATATTAAAACTATAGGAATGTGTGCACCATAGGGAATTAGCCAGCTATTACTTCTGTGCTAAATGGAATTTTAGCCAAGCTATTTTTTGGGGAGGTAAATATTAAAAGTAAAAGTGGGACTTAAACTGTCATTTTCAGCTTCTAGTTTGTACCTTTTTTCCCCACTGTTAAAGCCTTTGTGTCCCGAGTGAACTGTAAGATTCCAGAGATGAGAAGTGCTTTGTGCGTGGCTTTGTGCATGGCTACCATGGATCACTGTTTGCATAAACAACAGCAGCAACTTGGATACCAATGCAAAACAATCCTGTTGAAATGACCATATAGTGGTAACTGGTCCTGGGATCCAGCTTTTAGTCCTTATTTAGTTGTACTTCTGTCCTCCTGAAGGAGGGGGCGGGTAGGGAAAGTTTTCTGTCATCACTTGTGTCAGAATTAGCTGCTTCCCAGTCCTCTCAGTCGTAGTAGATCACACTGCTGTACAAACTCCTCCTGTGAGCAGGTGGCATAAATGTGCTGAGACAATCACAGAATGTCCTGAGTTGGAAGGGACCCACAAGGATCATAGAGTCCCACTCTTGTCCCTGCACAGGACAATCCCAAGTTCACGCCATGTGTCTGAGGGCATTGTCCAGTCTCTTCTTGAACACTGTCAGGCTTGGGGCTGTGACACCTCCCTGGGGAGCCTGTTCCAGTGCTCCACCAGCCTCTGGGGAAGAACCTTTTCCTAATGTCCAACCAAAAGCTCCCATGGCACATCTTCCTGCCATTCCCACAGGTCCTGTCGGTGGTCACTAAAAATAAGAGTTTGGTGCCTGCCCCTCCTCCTCCCCTTGTGAGGAAGCTGTAGCCACTATGAGGTCTCCCCTCAGTCTCTTCCTTTCCTGTGATTCTCTGTGATCCCTGAAAAGTTTAGAAGGTAACTGAAGCTGGAGTCACTGCTACCTTACTGCTGGTGCCACAGAAACCAGACTGGTTCACAGGAGTTGTTTCCTTGCTAAAGTGTTTGGTGCTGGGCTGCGAAATTGCGAGAGAGCACCCTCAGCCCATTGCCTCACTGGGGCTCCTGCTGTGGTACTGACATATGAGGAAGATGAGGCTTAGCTGTCTTTATCCCTGCTAGTGTCTGGTGCTAAAAGTGCTTCTGGTACTCTTTTAAAAATAATAATAATAACAACAATAATGATAATAACTGCTTCTCTGACAATATTTTGCTTTACAAAGTGGTGCTGAATGTACTCCTGTATTTTCCCCTCCCAATTCTCAGAGGTAAATGCCTTCCTTGATTTCAAAGTGGAGGAAACATGCAGTTTCGAATCCCAGTCTTGGAAATCCTGTTATCTCTATAATTATGGAAAGCAGAGAACAACACCAGACACATGTAAAAAATTATTTTCTTTTCCTTTCTCTACTGTTTTTTCTAAAATCCTATTCAGCAATTTGCTGAAAAGTTTGAAGAGCCAGAACAATTCAAGTACAAATTAAAAAGTGTTTATAAAAGGAAAGTCAAAAGTATGAAAACATGTAACAGCAGCAATATGAAGCATTGAATATATTGCTGCCATGCTTTCCACAATTGGTATTCTGATACTGGTTGCATGTTGTATAATTAACAGTACAGTTTATTTTAAGAAACTAGCAGTAGAAAAGAAATACAATTATTCTGACACCAGAAGTGAATGAAGCAGTGGGGTCTTTAGATCTCCTTGCTGCAATAGAATCTGCAGTGCCCAAATCACACTGGTTTTGTTGTTGTTTGTTTGTTTGGCATTTGGGGGTTTTGTGCTTTTTTGGTTGTTTTTTCAAAGCTGATCGTCTCCTATGAAGTTCTACATGACCAGGTTGTTTTTGTTTGGCTTAGGTATTTAAGTACTGTGAAAAAAGATGGGGAAACATGCCACAAGAGAGAATACTTGTGATTAATATATCTATATCTATGCCTTTTACATGTTCTCTTTAATTTAGGGTGAGCTTTCAAAAGAGACACTACTACAGTAAACACTGTAGTATCATTGACATTTGGGGACAGCATTTAATTTCCTTAAACCTTCTTTGAAAATCAAAGTACTTTCTAGGGGATGAAGAAACATTTAAGCAATAGCTTATATGAAAGCTATCTACTTTTCCTTCAAAAACAAGAATGTGAACTATAAATACTTTCACAAATGTGTTCCTCTTGCGTAGGTCGGCAAGTTTTGGTGATACCTAAGCAATATGTATGTGCTGTTTAGTGGTAGTCATATTAATTTACACATCTTTCTAGCAATAATGAAGTGAAGAAGAGCTGTAACTATACTGTTTTAAATATATATTTTTTTTTATATATGATCACTTGGGCATCTGAAGGTCAGACTTGCTATCTGTTATTAAATATTGGCTTTTCAGAGCTTCAGTCAATCTTTTAGGACACTGAGGATTTTTATCATGTGAGTTTGGGAAGCAGTGTAGCCTTAATATGCCTACAATACTGCATTTTTCTATTAGTTCAAAAATCTGATAATCCTATTCCTTGAAAAAAAGGTTGTGTTTTAATTTGTTTTTGTATTTTCAGAAGATTGAGGGGACACTCTAGGAAGAATGAAGCTGTTCTAATGGAGGATAACTCACTCTTCTGATGGAAAGTGTTGTCTTGCTCATCTTGTGTGAAATGAGTGTTGGTTAACAGCATAAGCAGCCAACTTACGTTCTTGTGTGCTTTAGGTAAGATATCTTATGTGGTGTGGACGGCTGTTTGTTTGTTTGTTGGTTTGGTTTGGTGTTTTTTGCTAATAAGAGACGGAACTGGGCTTTCCTTTCTTGCTCCTAAGTAACACAGTATTTGCCTGTTCAGCAAACTGGAACCTCAGAATAATAATCTTATACTTGTTCATTTTCTGGTAGGTTAAAACTACTTTGGAATATTCATATTGAATCAGTGAACCTGATCATGGTAGCACAATTTAGTGCAGTTTCTACTGTAAACAGTCCTTTAATAATGTTTTTTTTTATTAAATTAAGACTTTAGATTATGTGTGGCTGTGAGATCATCTGATCTACTTTCTTCAGTTTTCCCCGCCAGCTGAAGTCTTTGCTCTATGAGGGACTCTTCTCTTGTTGAGCTAGAGCTAAATGAGTCCTATAAATCTGAGAGGGCTTTAGCATGGTTGAGCAGTGACCCCTTTTGTTACTGGTAGCCTTGGAAAAAAATACCTCCTGGTTCAAGTAAGCCCCAAGGCTGCAGGGTGTCTGAAACTGGGAGCATATAGCAGAGGAAGAATCACGATGTGCTTGCCTTGGTATTTCTCCTAGGATTCATTACTGCATAGCATCAGCAGCAGGGTACAGGTCTGGAAGAGTTCTTGCCCCTGCCCAGTACAGCCCTTTTTATGTCTCTGTTACCTGCTGCATCTGAGCTTTCCTGCCTGCCTTGTTCTGCAACATGGGCTTTGGTGGAGGATCCTCCACCATACCTCTCAGAGTCCATCCAGAATTGTTAGAATGGGAAGCCACCCTGCACCTTTCTATGCTTGCTTTCTGGCCATTTCTGCAAGAGCAGATGCAGCTGTGTTTGGTCTTTCTTGCTACTTGCTGGGGCTCTATCAGCAAGTGAAAAACATTCCCTGTAAGGTGCTTGGGTAGGCAAAGAATAGGAAGTAGTTAAATCGAGAAACTTCTTTGGCCAGCTGTGCTTTGCATTGCCTCTCACTAGAAAGCATTTGTGGTCTTTCTCCTGTCTAAATCAAGGCTGAAATTTGATTTGAATGTCCTCTAGCCATGCGATACCTCTGGGAATGAATCCTGTAAAACAGCCTGTGTCACACCTCCACAAACTGTAGACCTGTTTAGTCTGAATGAGCTTTAACTTCATTATGTTGGTACGGAATAATTAGCAGAAAACCGAAATGCAATTTTATCAAAAGAATGGCAATTTTGAGCCTTTACCTCACCTATAGCCTTGCAAGGCCTTTAGAGTCCTGACAAGCAATCTATCAGAGCAGGAATGTTGAGTGCATTCAATTTTTTACTTCACTTCTTTTCTTACAGGAGCTCGAGTGACTCCACTGAAACTCTGGCATTTATCACAGACAAAATTGGGTCAGAAGAGAGCACAGAGGTACTGAACTGAAAAGAGAGAAATTCATACTTAAGAAAAAAAAGTCTCAAGCTACAAAATTTGCTTTAGATTGTTTCCTCCACATGAGGTAAGACTTTTCCTAAGGGATTTTCCAGCCAAGCTAACAGTATCTTTCATATAAATGTACTATCAAGTTCTATAGGAAGAATATTAAATATAATTTTTTTAGCTATGTAACTTTAACTAGCTAAATTCCACCCCGCTTCCACCCCCAAATGCAAACAAGAGCAACCTAGGGAAGAATCTGTTCCAGTTTGGTCTTATGGTCATGTCCAGTCGTGCAAGCTGCTTGCTGAGCATATTTTGGTAGCAGCAAGAGTGGCAGGATTTATTTGTTGTCATTTTTTCGCAGGACCCTAATATTTGCATTCTGGTTACCACCAGTTTGATGATAAAGCTGATACATAGAAAGCTACTATATGTATGACTGACTACTGGTGTGACATTTTCTGATGTGAAAAATTATAACTTTCTAATTGACGTTTAAGGAAACAAATATTAGTATCTTTGCTATAGACCATATTCCTTAATTCGATAAGAGTTTGAATTTTTCACTGGGCCCAACTGAGCATGTACCTACAGAAACAGCTCACTCTTAGGAAATAGCGTTGTGAAGATGCCTCTGGCTTTGCTTAAATATCTTTCAGAATACATTCATGTATTTGCCAATTACTCTTCATCTCGTGTAAATCTGATGTTACTCACATCCTTTCTACAAAGATCCTTCTCTCTTAAATGCTTTTGTAAGCAATTATTTCTCCTGTTGAATTCACTACCTAAAGCTGTAACACTGTTGCCTCTAGCAATAAATCGGGTAAGTCTGAGTAGCTACTGCAGATCTGTCAAGTCATTTTTGATACCAAAAAAGAGTAATTATTGAAAACTTTCTTACAAACAGCTTTCTGCAAGAGGAAAATCATCTTATTCACACCAAATAGCACTACCTCTAGCATTTTATAGTCCCAGTGAATCGAAGTCTGTTTTAGCAGAGAGGATATAGAAGAGAATATTGGAGATGACAGGATACAGAAAATGGTTTCTTATTATTTTTCTAGTGGTAATAATGTTTTATATCACATGCTGTGTACCTTTCTTATTATTTACCTCTGTAACGTGACTTAATTCCTTGAGTTTACTCACGTGTGCAATTTAAGCACATCTGTGTTTGCAGGCTCAGTGACGTAGTCTGCGGGTTGTGTGACCTACACACATGTTCTAAGAATGGATGGATACCTGGGTACAGATTTCTGCAAGTGGGAAGATAAGGCAGAAGCTGTTCAGCTGTTTCGTGATCAGGAGAAAGAACTTGAGGGATCCCTGGCCATTAGGCTGTGACTCTGGCAGTGAATAGCTGAGGTGACCAGTGAGCCCTAAAATATTTAAATACAGCATGAAGCAAATCAGCAAAACACTGCTTGTTTCAGATGTTCTGTAGTTTGTGTAAAATCAAGGATATGAATAGAGTCCACATAGTCCATGTGTAAAATGTCTGAATAGAAGCACCTCCATTATTTGACATCTGCACCCTAATACTGAATCCTCATAGTTGAGACTAAGCTTAGCAGCATTTAGAATCAAAGAATCACAGGACATCCTAAGTTGGAAGGGACCCACAAGGATCATCAAGTCCAACTCTTGTCCCTGCATATGACCTCAGGGCTACAGATGACATGTGGCTGATGATTTGGCACCTAAGGGAACCAGTTTTGGGCTACAGCAAAGCAATGACTCTGTGCTAGAGAGATATTAATGGTTTAATTGTGCTAATGAACCTCTTTTTTATCCCAAGAATATAAAATAAATCTTTTGTTGAAGGAAACTATATATCTTAAAAGCAGGGATCTTCTGTGGGGAAGCCAAACAACCGTGGTATGGGGGAGGGCCATGGACCTTGACCATGTGCAGGCTTCGGCAGCAATCTCTGGGTGCTGTGCATGGTTGATAGCACAGGCAGCACTGTGTTTAGGCTGCTGCCCTGGGTTCAGCAGGGACAGAGTTAATTTTCACGGGAAGATGGGAGGGGACAAAGCCAGGATGGCTGACCCAAATTAGCCAAAGGGCTATTCTACACCATATCATATAATGTCCTGAGTTGGAAGGGACCCACAAGGATCATTGAGTTCTGTCACTGGTCACCAGAGAGAAGAGATCAGCACCTGCCCCTCCTCCTCCCCTTGTGAGGAAGCTGTAGCCATGATGAGGTCTCCACTCAGTTTCCTCTAGGCTGAACAAACCCAGTGACTTTAGCCGCTCCTCATACGGCTTCCTCTCCAAACCCTTCACCAGCTTTGCAGCCCTCTTCTGGACAATCTCCAGTGGCTTTATATCTTTTTTGTCCTGTGGCACCCAGAACCGCACACAGTGCTGCAGGTGAGGCCGCACCAGTGCAGAGCAGAGTGGAACAATCACCTCCCTCGCCCGGCTGGCAATGCTGTGCTGGATGCACCATGGACATGGTTGGCCCTCTTGGCTGCCAGGGACACTGTTGGCTCATGTTCAACTTGCTGTTGACCAGAACCTCCAGATCCCTCTCTGCAGAGCTGCTCTTCAGCCTCTCATTCCCTGGTCTGTATGTACAGCCAGGGTTGCCGTGTCCCAGGTGCAAAATCTGGCACTTGCTCCAGTTGAACTTCATGCAGTTGGTAATTGCCCAGTTCTCCAATTTGTCCAGATCCCTCTGCAGGGCCTTCCTGCCCTCGAGAGTGTCAGGAGCTCTTCCCGAAAAAACCCTGGTCCTATTTTGAATACAGTATACATACTAGTTAAAAAAAAAAAGGGCAAAGCAAACAAAGAAAAACATAAAAGCAAACAAAACACCCCACATAAATATAGCTGAATGGAGATCTTCTTTTTCCTCTTATCTTAACAAAACTTTGTGTGGGAGTGTACTACAGCTATGTGAAGTGTATTTGACAAAACTAGTAGGTGTTTGTTTAAGAGCATCTCTCATCACTAAGTAATTTCTAAGAACAGCTTGACTTTTGGTACTTCTGATGTTACAAATTATTTTTGTAAGTATTTTTTAACAAATGGTAAAATATTTACGTAAAAGAATTTACTGTACTTGCAGCTGTATCTTGGGGTGTCAGACACTGCCTTTTGTACCTAATTTATTTTAAGAATTATTATTCTAATTCAAAACATCCCATAATAAAATTGGATTCTGAAAGTTAAGGACAGACTTTTTATAAGGTGGGTAAATCAAAGTTATTCTGTTAAGATCCTACTGTTATTGCTAGAACATATAATTAACCAGCTTCTAATGAATTACCACATCTGCATATGGGAAGAATAAATCGCTGAGATGGAAAGACCAAGACCTTCTTAATGTCCTTATAAATAACACAGGAAAACCTGAAGACTTGCCTGGGTACTGATGTAAAAGAAAAATCTAGTTTAATGTGCTGACCTGATTCTGTTCCTCTTGATAACCTTGCTGTAAGGTTTTAAATCAGATGGAACATATTTGACAACATAATAAAGTATGGTTAATGAAGTGTTTTAAATGAAATGCAGAAAAATATTGGTAATTCTGGGTTTGGGTGTTATTTTTTGTTGATTTTTTTTTTTCAAAATGGCAAATAATTTTAGATCCTAAGTATATATACGAGAGAGCACGTTTGTTTTGACATGCTGTCACTCAAAAAAGAAAAACCTAAGTCTATGTATATTCACATACATATGTATGTGTGTACACACACATTATATTTCATTGAGGTGAAAGATAATGATTGTTTTCTTAAAAACAGCAGACTACATTTTAACATGAGCTTTAAGAACTTAATGATATTTTCCAGCTATTACTGCCTCAAATGAGTGCAGCTATTACTTTCTTCAGGTCTGGTGAAAAGAAGTATGTTGAAACACATTTTCTTTATCTTAAGTACAGCCATGTTAGGTACAACAGCTTAAAAACAAGACTGAGAAAATTAAACTGTCTGTCTCACCAAGCAGTAGTAGATTTGCAAAGATGGTGATAATGGGAATGACAGTAGCTCAGACTAACTGCTTTCTCTGATACCAAATGAAGATGTGCTAGAGCATTTCCCTTTGAAATGCTCCCTAAGGTGCTGTTGCTCAAGGGCTGTAGGAGGCAATCATTTGACACAAGGACAAGTCAACTGTCTCATTTGAAGCACCAAATTGTACTTTTTAGAGCAGTGTTCTCAAAATGGAAGATAAAGTTCAGAGTCTTTTGCAAGAGAGCTTCAGTGCAATCTGCACTTTGGAGAAAAGTCACTGTGGTCTAAAGTGTGATGAGGACCTTTAGTGTAGTAAACGAAAGTGCAGGACTTCAAAGTTCAGTGTTTGCCTTGCAACGTTTGCCAGCTTCTGATATCTAGACTCAGAAGTGAGGTTGATCTTTGCCCTCAAATTTGCTAATTTTGTCTCAGAAATTGAAATTGTCAGGGAGAAAGCAGACCTCTCTAAAGCTGAATTCTGGTTTTCATTTCAACAGACTGCTTCTAGGTAGGAATTATCAGGATAGCTGCACAGCTTTGCATTTGCCCTGTGTCTGCCTCGTAAGAATGGAGCTGATTGGGAAGTTTCTAGTTAAAGAAATCTGATCTGATTCTTATTCATTAGAAATCTTCCTGAAGAAGAGAGAAGGATAAAGGTTCTGCTGTCAAACAGCAGATAACACCACTGTAAAAGCTCCTGCCAGAATGCTGAGGTTCAGGCTGAGATTGCTGTCTCTCCTGTGTGACCAGAGGGTATCCACCAGCTGTCCAGGCAGGGTCTCTCACTCTTTTTGTATAAATTGGAATAGCTGCAGCAGAGCTGGAGGTACTTTCTCCAAAATAGCTGGTGACCAAGTTACAGCTTGGGGACCTGGGAGACCAAGGTTCAAACCCCCTTTCTGAATCACTGAGAAGAATTTGCTTTTGAAACAACTTGAACACAAAGGTTTATCTGCCCTGTAAAATCCCACTTCAAACAGATCAGATGCATGAGTCTGTATCTCTGATGGCTGGAGGTGTGCCCAGAGGGCTAGGGTATTCTGAAGTGGATCTGGGCCCATCACTGTAAATGAGTAGCAAACTTTGAAAGCCCTCAGTTTCTGTCCGCATGTGACTTTTGTTGTTGTTTAAATCTTGACCTTCCACAGGATTTCTCTGTTAGTTTGTAGGGCAGTCTGTAATACCATATGGGTATTATTGACAGAGCCAAATGGGTGCATGACCGCATGCCTCTCCCTTAACTTCTGCCACTTGCAGAATACTTGCTAAATGCCTTGCATTGCTCAAATCACCTGCAAAGAGTGAATTAGGATTGTGTAGCAAGTTGGGCTGTGAGATCTCAGCTCTCCTGTGGAACGTGCATGTGTATGTAATCAGGGAGAGAACTGGAAAAAGAAGGGAAGTGCAAAAGGAGCCAGTGAATGAACAAGGTAGATGATACCCCAGATACAGTGTATTAAAAATTCACATCTCTACAAAATAAGTGTAGTGTCCACAAATGAACAAAAAATTGGTTAGCTGAGGAAGGGATGACTGTCCAATGCTGGATTTCTGTGAATGGATTCTTATTTATTTCAGTGTTTTTCATTCACTTCATGAATGGGAACCATTGTCCTGATCTAGATCAATCTGTTAGGAGACATCCATGTAACTTCAGACTTGTTCTCTTGTCTTTCATCATTTGCTCCTCATTGCTTTATTTCTTCAATGTCCACCCAGACTTCTCATCAAGGTGCTGCCCCTTGCTCCTTGCCTCCTGTCTGTCCTGCCCATGCTGCTGGCTGTGAAGCAGTGGGAGAATCAGACTAAATGAGATTCAGCCAGGCAAGTGTTCAGGTGTGCTTCAGAAGCAGAGCCAGTGACTGAAAAAAACCCAACAAACAATAATTGCATTTTTAGTTGCAGAGAATTCATAGACCAGTTGGGCTTGCTTGCTTGCTAAGGTAGGCTCATTTGGAAAAGTAACCTCTAAATACTGTTAGATGTCAAAATATACAACTAGGTGAAATCCTGTCCTTTACACTTAGATGAGCGGTTCTTCCAAAGCATATTGGAAAAAAAAGGATATAATAAATACAATTTTCTGACATATGAGAATAAAGGAAACAATGTTAACTGCATGTGTAGTATTTGTGACACCAGGACTGTAACTGGGCCCAGTATTATTAGTGTGGCCCTGTGGGTTTGTAACACAACCCCATGTAGCCTGGTGTTACGTCTCTGACAATTGTCAGTAGTGGGTGTTCGAGGAGGAGTGTGTAATGTCTCAGCCTACAGTGATACTTCCCAAGAATATTTTCCTAACCTCCAGCAATTTGTAGTTCAGGAACTTTATGAACCAAGGGTAGTGACTTTTCAACGAAAAACTGAGTAGCTACAGATTTAGTATTTGTAATGAGGGAGTGAATGCTCATTTAGCAAATGTTATATGAGCACATAAAGACTCTCTGTTCGATCTGTGTATACGAGTGAAATGGGGAATTAATTTCCCTATTTCCTGGCTTATGAAGGTTTTACTTAAGAACATTTATACTAATTTTTAGTTAAGTTCTGCAAACATGCGGAGAGTCCCATGCAAAGGGGTGATTTGACAGGGGAAATAGAACAGTGATATTTAAAATAACATTAAGCAATATTCTGGATGTTGTGAACAGTGTTTCTTATTCCTATTGCAACTCTGGTCTTTAAAGGTAAGAAAGTTCTTTTAAATGTTGTGACCTTGTCATTCATTTTATAGGTGAATTATTTTAGCATTACTAGGACATTTAATCCATCATGTAAGTCTATCATATGAAAGTGAGGATGGCCAATTATTTCTCTTATGTGATTTTATTGTAGGCACTGATATGCATCTCTGGAGACTATTTTCAGGTAGCATGAATAGCTGTTCCTTGTAGAATTTCCTCATGGTCTGTCTCTGAGAATCTTCTGGCAAATATATATCTATTTTTAGTTCATTACTTTTAAAATTTTTATGTAAAAATATTTGACATAGAAGTTTTTTTGTTGTTGTTGTTCTTGAAGAGATGCAATAAAAAGCAATAAACAAATATTAAGTTTATTTTGGAGAGGGTGATTTAGAAAGTACATATAATTCCTCATGCAAATCTTTCTTTATATTGCAGTGCATGATCACTTTTGAGTGCAAATTCAACTATATAAGATCATGACATAAGGTGCTTCTGGGAATCTGGTGCCTCCAGCTCTGAATAAACTCTGGAAATGTGGCCTTGGGACATCTGTTCAGGAAATCTTTTCTAGAGATGTCTGAAGATCCATTCAACTTAGCTTATCTAGAGTCTGGATCTTATCTAGCAGGAAGGAGATTTATTCCATGCCTTACCATGGTAACTATTTTTCCATTAGTTTGTTGTCTAAATAGTAGAAGTAATATTGGAATTGAAATGAGGAACCACCTTATCTTTCCTTCCTATATGGGAATGACAAAAGGTCAGATCCTTAAGTTCCCTCTGGTGCTCCTGCCAGATCCATCGGTTTTCATCTCCTGATATTATACTGGTGCAGGATGGAAAGTGCTCCTGGTGTGCAGGGCGCTCAACTGGATTAGGTGAGGGGCAGATGAGGTGGGGGGTCTAGAACCCAATTTTTTCAATGCCTGAGAAAATGGTCTAAAAATTATACCCTCTCCACAAAAGAAAGATGCTGTTGGCTTCCACTTCTTTGAGTTACACAGGTAGAGATTCAGGTGTCTGTGCAGATTTGTTCCTGGGTCAGCCTTTTGAACTTGTGTACTTAAATTCTAGTCCCTGAATTTTTCCCACTTTAGGTACCTAAATTGTCAGTAGATTGGGCCTTCAGTCTGCTATGATAAATCTTGCTCATAGACATAATGACTAAGTCCCTCTCCTCTCAGACTTTAGTGTCATCATGTGGATGGGTGTAGATGTGACTGATTTATTTTTGATTCATATGATTAATTTCCTTATTGCCAGAACCTTTTGTGGCTATTTTATTTGTGGCTATTCAGTTTCTGTCAAGGAAAAATTTTAGACTGATACAGGAAAACTATAACACTTACAGACTAGTAAGGTGATTTAGATGGTCTGATGCTGTAGCATTCACATTGCCACAGTTATTTGCCAATCAACTATCTTCTCTAATTGGAGTATAACAACCCTGGCCATTTATCATTAAGCTTTGCAACATCAGTCTCTGGCCTTTTCTTGAACTCTCTCAAGAATTGTGACTTTTCTTTGAACTCTCGGCTTTTGGTTCCACTGACCCTATTGCCCATTTATAACTGGCATGCTATTTATCACTCTCGGGCTTAGAAATATGGTTGGAGGAAAAGACTCGAGTGCAATCATTCACACCTATGGTCTCTTTGTATTTGGACTTCACAGTTTCTGTGTAGTGTAACTGATAGGGAGAGATTAGTTACAAAACTGTAATTCCATTGAAGGATTGTGATAATACTGTACCATAAAATGTATATGATGCTCAAGAGGTTTGACATCATTGGGGTTCTGAGATTAAGTTACAGCATCTCCTATTACTCTCTGTCAGTATCTGTTTTAGAAGAGGGTTTTTGTGTAACCCCAATGTAAAATATAGGATATTCTGTAAGTTAGGAACCTTGCTGTTGCGTTAATCCTCCCAGAGTCCTGTTAATAGTTAAACTATAGCATGATGTAAACCAGATTTGGTATAAAAAGGCATAAATATTTACTGTGATATGCTACAGGGAAATTTTCTGTACTGACTACTGACAAGGTCTTGGCATTTCAGACTGAATTGGGGCTACTTTGGCATTTTAGCAGTTCTGTGTTCTGAAAAAAAAAAAAAAAAAAAAAGGGCAGCATGTAAACCTATCAAAAAGAGTTATGGTGCACTGGTGAGCCTAGAGTTTAATTCCAGGAAAAAAAAAATCAATGTGTATTTTAAAACCCGTGCTGGGTTGTGATGTAGGAAGGAAGACTGCAGACGTGCCTGAGCCCTTTTCCTAATGTCTGCCTTCTGTGTGCTTTTTAGGATAGAGAAACATTAAGTTCCTGTGAAGAACTCAATTTATGTCTGAAAAGTAATAATATAAAATATTTTGGTCTATATGTCAAATTTCACAGTACACTTGTGCCAAAGGTTCTGACAACTTTCCTTGCATTTTCAAACTGTTCTTGTTACTGTAAAACACAGACCCCTCTCTCATGTTACTTGTTGTTAGTGGAAATTTTATGAAAACTTACAAACTCATTAGAAGGAAAAAAGCATGTGGTAAGAGACTAACTATCTTAAGGACCAATTAGCCACAAAGTCTCAAGCCACGAGAAAAGACTGAAAGAGGAAAACCTGTAGATGCAATGTTTTTTTCAGCTTTGGATCCCCCATGCATATAGGCACTTTTTTGAAACTGTGATTAAAATGTCTAATGCCCAGATGAAACATGAGACTAGAGAGCCGTGTTTTTATGTTGATGTGTGTTTGGTTTTTTTCTTCTTTTTCTTCTTTTATTCTCATTTTCAGCATTTGCCATTACCTAACTCTAAATACTTGCATGCCAATGTTCAAACTTTGCCTCCTCAGTAAGGTGGTTCTCTCAAATCATATACTTAAGTACCTAACTCTGGGGAGAAAGCCTTGTCTCCTCACGAAGAGATCTGAATTTCCTGTATTGTTTGTAGATCTAGCCTTATGTTAAGCTTTGCAGTAATTACCATTTAGAGGAAAGAAATGTACTGGTATCCCAGTACAGCCATTGGCTAGGGTGCAATACCACTTATGTTTAATTAGTAGATAATTAGTCATTAGTAATTGTAAATGTTGTATATACTGGAAGCTTTTGCAACCAACATTGTTGTGTTGAAAGGGTTTCAATTTTCATTCATTCAGGATAAGGTACTTTCGCCACTTTATTTCTGCATTCAAAGTTAGTACTCAAATGAAGCCCTTTACATCTTTTTTTCCCTTCAGAGGGGAAAATGTAAATGACATGATCCAGCCACCATAAGATCTTTTAATGCTGGCTTGTTCAAGATGATGTAGTGTAAACAGTGTTTCATAAATCAGGTGTGTTTTACTGTAGTTTAAAATACTACTTTTGGTTTTAAAGCAAAGACGTGTAAGGAAGGGAAGATTATTCTGGTTTAAATGTAGACAAAAACTGGTTTATTGTTTGATTCTTGCATCATTTACTGGAAGCTTCTCCGGCATTTCCTTGCTCCCTAAAGTGTTGCTCATCAGTTTTTAGTTCATATTATTTTAAGTTACTCTTTCACAAAGATTAAGACAAGAATTTTGCTGCAAGCTTCAATAGATGTGTTTTGGAGCTTTTGTATGATGAGTAAAGAGGGCTAGTATTACTCTTCCATAGAAGATGACACCATAGCCTATTGAAGGAAAAAAAAACCCAACCCAAAAAATGACAACAGCAAACCAACCAATCAAAACAAACAAAGAAACAAAAAAAAAAAAAGAAAATGAAAATGGTACTTCTAGAGATTAGAAACAGGATGTTAATTTCTTTTTGTGGATGATCCATTGGCAATTTGATCAAGTTATGTAAAAGATGGCTCTACAAAAGAGAACTGATTTTCTAACTCTGCCTCTGTAACAAAAAACTATCTTCTGTATAAAAAATATGTGCACGTATTTTAGAGCTAGTTGGGTGAAGTGAGTTTTATTTTTTCCTTAACAATTCAGAGAGCACTGAGACGAAGTCTGTGTCTTGTAGGGATATAACATCAAACTCTAAAGATAACTTCCACACATGCTCTTTTGTTTGAGGGTAGCATTAACTTTTTGTTCCTAGGATGGTAAACCCCAGGGAATTTCCCTCGTGAGTGTGCAGAAGGAAAAATTGGGACAATTAAGTTGCTTGTCTTTTTAGTTAATGTTTTTCCTCAGTGGGTTATGAAAAATTAAATAATTAAAATTGGACTATAAATAATCTACTGAACTTGCTCTGCTGAGAGGTGCAGTGTTGTCCTTCTCAGTAGGAGGACAATTTATACTGTAAATAAAATGAGCTCATTCTGTTGTCCAGGGACCGCAGGGCCAAGTGGGAAAGGAGGGACTAGCGCAAGCTGCACAGCGCTAAGATCCAGCTTTAATTTACCAAACCTAGCCTTGCTTCTGTGGCTTCACACATTTTAAATAAGCCGTATCTCAGTGTATACATGTGAATTTTACTGAATAAACTCCCTATCTGGTGACATGTTTGGGGTTGGTTGGTTTGTTTGTTTTTTAATATGGTTTATGTGATCTGTAATAGACACTGTTACCCCTTTCCCTCAGATTTGAAAAAAAAAAAATAATGTAGTGGCTGCTGATGCTGTTTTTTAATGTGCTTTTTTATTATTGTGTTCTTCAAATTCAAAGTTCAGGAAAAAATCTTGTATTTTAGTGACAGCAAAATACCCACAGCTTAAATTATTTGAAAAAGGGAAAATGCTTCATGACATGAATGCAATTTACCTTCTTAACATTCTGTGTGCAGTGCTCTCGGGTCTGTTTGCTTCCCGTGTACTTTCAACGCCTCTGAAAATGCCTCAAGGTCCCACTTGATAAACACCCGTGAGCCAAAGTGGACTGAACCTCTTCATGGTGGTCAGAATGGTCTTCAAATTGATGCATCTGAGTGTTCAAAAAGACCTGTAATTTCAGATTAGATTATATTTTCACTGCCTAGAATTACGTGGACATCTTAAGGATTAATTTTTGGCAGATCTCTACTTCTGAGCATTACAGAACATGCAAATTCAGTCATGGAAATAATGTTTTGAAAGGTGGTACTTTGACTGGAAGAAAGATTTGGTTTTAGTTTGTTATCAGCTGCTTCTGTGAGAATCATGTGGGAAGGTGTAAAGAGGAGATACATCTTTAAGGAATAAAAAGAAGAAGAAGAAAAGCAAAACAATAATGGTACACCTGCTAGTCTTTTTCATAGTTTCATAACTTGAAGATATGACTGATTTTGACATGATTTTTATTTATTTATTTTTTTTAATGGAATGCTTAGAAAGGTTGGATAATTTTCCTTTAATCAAGTTCTACAATTAGAACTGCATTTCTTTAGAAGCTTCATGTCCTAACTCAACCTGAGGAGGAAACAGAAGCTTTAAATAAAATACCACATGTGTAAATATACATCAGGAAAGAGTGGCTGTTATGTGTGTTATAGCATTACATAGAAATAATGGGAAAATTTGTCCCCTGAAAACTGTAAGCATTGTCAGCTTTAAGTTGCCCACAGATTTGCTCTTAGGACCATTCTATGCTTACCTTGGATGTCCTTATAGCTAATTATGGTCTCTGTCCTGTGATCTACACTGAAGTTCACACTGATTTCATGATCGAATGTATTGACCTTGAATGTTTAAATTAGAGCTACAAAAGTGGTCTCAACCAGCTTGCAAAGTCAATGGCTTTGAAAGCCTTGCAGCATTTCAGACTAGCCCAAAATGTGTTACAAGGCCAGAGGTCCCTGTTGGCTCACATGCACCCTTTGGCCGAGGAACGCTCTGCAAGCTCAGAGGTTGTGTTTTTTCCAGTCTTAAGAACATAGACAGTCATTGGCACGTGGCTTTTTGTCACCAAGTCATAATTGCCAAATAGTACAACGTTTGTCATTAACACACATTACTTCTGGAAGAATATACAGCCATATTTAGAAAGCCTTTCGTTCCCCTCTAAAATGCAGTTACATGTATGGAGAATGTTGTTGTTTGTCTTGTTTTGTTTTTTCTTTTTTTCTATAGCATATATTCTGTAACCAGTTTAGAATTATTAATCTTCTGTGCTGAGACGGAAACAATGTGTCAATTTCCACTGTCAAAACATTCTGGTTTATTATATGCTTTGTATAATTTCCTTCATATCTAGTAACTGTCTGTTAAGAAACAGTAGCATATAGAAAGGACTGGAGGTTTATTTTTATTGTAGTTGTGCTTAAAAACTCCAGTGAGAATTATGGTTCTGCTGTCTTGCTTTCCATATGCGTGAAAAGAGACAAAACTTGGGCCTCTTATAATCCAATTACACAAGAAGAAATTAGCGATCAAATTTTCAGTACCTCAACACAAGGACTTGAAGTGATTGAGAGTTCACAATTTCAGCTGCTGAACTATCAGCCCTCAAGTATCCCTGTGGCAGCAGGCTGCCTATGGATGTCTACTCTATTTCACTCACCAAATGGATACTTAACAATTTTGAAGATACAAGCTGAGGCTTTTGACTTCTATATATTGGGAAATCCGCTCCTAGTTGATTTAACAAAAATAACCCAAGAAATCTTTGGCGGAGGTGAGAAGAAACTCACTGACTTACAATGCAGAGCTTAAGGCATCTCTTCTCTCTTTTCTGCAGGTTTTATGTGTACTTTAAATCCATAAAATGATCAGTGAATGGTTGGAAAATATTTGTTAAGCTTGGGACTCCTGCTGGTAGAGGACCACTCTAGGACACAACCCTTATCTTATTTTAGCAGCTGGTATATAAAGAACTGTGGTTTCACTTCCAGCTTTGGGTCTCATTGTTTCAACTTGAAAGAAATGTTTCATATTTAAATATGAGATGCTGTCCTTTTTTTTCCAAAGTTGTTTGTCACTTACATTTCAAGTATAAGTAGCGCTGTTTCGTTAAGCTGATCTGGTTAAGAACAGTCATCTATGCCTTGCCCATCTTACCATTACAAAGGCAAAAAAACCCACCCACAAACCAAAAAAACCCCACCACCCTTGGAAATAAAAGGCATAACTTTGAATGAAATGCTTGTTAGGCTTCAGAAGTCTTTGTATTAATCTCTTTGCCATTAAATATGAATTTTGGCACTATCGTGGGAACAACTTTCATGTCAAAATCATAACTAGTAGCAAGATTTTATTGTCTTCTGTATAAACAAAAAAATGTGTTGCCTCTTAATAATCTCTTTTTTTTTTCTTGTATGTTCACCCCTACATCCTTCACTTCTGTAGAATTTTTATCTTGTAGACTGTGAGAATCTTATCTTCACAATACCCTTGTGTAAGCAAGTTGGTTGCATCACACTTATAAATAGGGAGGGATGAAGCACAGTCTCTGAATTTCCTGAGCTTCTCTAGTATGACCTTTGGCTATAATTTCTCTTCCTTCCTCTAATTTACTGCTTATAAAACACTCCCATCAGATTTGTACATTTTCAGAAATGGAATGAAGATCAAGTTGAAAACAGTTTTGGGGGTAAGCAATTTTGAATTTTAGAATCGTCCTAAAAATAAAAATTTTCTAAACTATAATGCATTTCTGTCATCATTGCTTGTTTTTCTCTCATCTTAAATATTGGTATTTAGAAGTACGTACAGATTGAATACACTGTTGGTCAACACTTTTCAAACTACCAGTTAATTTTAGCTTCTTATTGATAGACAATGAAAATGTCCATATTTTGAAACTTTGTGCCTATAAGCAACAGTGGCTTGCAAGAGAGCTCAATATTTACACCTTCTTTAGGAACCCTGTTGCTGTTCTGCAGTGGAGAAACTTTCCGTTCAAGAGCTGTTGTTCTTACTTTTTTTAGTACAAGATTCACTAATGTTTCTGCAGGTTTGTTAGATTTGTTAATATGTCTCATGTTGTAATTTTAAAGAGGTAAAAAGAATCAAAACCAAAGATGTGCATGATGTGCTTACTTGAACTCTTTTTTTCCTGTATTTTAAAGTATTTTGTGATTTATTTAATAAAACCAGGTATTGTAGTTGATGCTAGGAATTCTGCAGCAAGATATGCAGCCATGCTTTCTCTCTACACCTGTTCTGAAGTATTACATAGAATTTAGTTCAAAAGAGCTTACAACTGTTGAAATTGAAAATCTCCCTTTATTCTACCAGGTCACTTCTGTTTTACGTCACTGAGGTTTTGTGAAAATACATCTTCTGCTTTCTAGATGATAGCTGAAGAGCTGAGTTGATACAGGCTTGATGTTCAAGGCCTATTTAGAAAAGTCTGAGCCTTACCTCCTTTTCTGCTCCAGAAAATGTGACTGTGAAGCGTCACTGAGTATAAAAATGAATGAAGAATTGGGGAAAACATATCTTATTTTCCAAAATGTAAATACTATCAATTCAGTCTGAGACTTGAAATTGAAATTGCTTTTAAGTATCTTTCTTCTCTTGTTGTGTTGCATGCAGGAAAATCTTACTGTGGGTAGATTCTTGAGATTCTTCAAAGCCTGAGAAGGCACATGAACGCTTTGCCATAAGAGACGGTCCCTCAGTTTATGATGATACTGGAATGTCAGTCACGTGAGTGCTTGGGTAGACTTCAACTAATAAAGTGTGAAACAGAAACATGCTTGTTTTTAAAAACATGGATTTAGCACCTGCCTCTACTCCATTAGCACTCTTGTGCCTGAGCATAACACTTGAGTGGTCAGCTCAAACTGTATGCACCTCCCAGATATCCCATGTCCCAAATGTCCCACCTCCCCGGTGGCCAGGTGTATCCCTTAGTGGATCACCTGTGAGAGAGCCTTGTGATGCTCCAAGTCACCTTGTGTGTAGCAAGTGGTGAAAAGCCTTCCTTCTCACCTAGATCAGCAGAGGATTGAGAGGAGAGTGAGGCTGAGCCAGTGCTTGTGTTTTCACCTTGAGGCTTTCTTGCTTCTGGGGGCAGAGGCGGTGTGTGTGCAAACGCACCACAGGGCTGCTGCCTATGGGTCCATGGATGTGTATGAGCTGAACATCAGGGGTCCGTAGCTAGATTCTATGGTGCATGGAGCTGTTCCCAGATGTATCCTCCTCCTACATGTTCATTGTGCTCTCTGGAGTGGCTTGTGGCTCTGTGGAGAATGGCAGATACGATCTCCCTACTGCTTCCCTCACAGGAAAATGTTTTATTTTGTCTTTGTTTGCCAGTGGGTTTCTACAGGTGTTGCTGTCTCTGGAGTACAAGGGGAAGAGGCATGCAGACTGAGCTGTATCCTTGGTGGTGTTGGACTGGATCTGGGTAGCTGAAGACATAATTTGATGTAAAAAATAGCTGTTGTAGATGAAACTAACAGAGAAAGAATCAAGGGTGACTATTTTTTTTTTTTTTTTTTGGTTGCTTACCATTTGGGGTATTGTTTTGTTTTCTCCCATTGGTAAACAAGGGGCCAAACAGAGAAACAAGGGTCTCTTTGACCCTCTCTTTCTGGTGTTCTTAAAATAACCTTTCAAAATGGAAATTGTATTATTCTAATATAATAATCACTTTATTTTTATATTTCACGTATTTTCCTATGCTTTCTTTTCAATTAGACCTAAAATCTTTTGGATTTAGATTACAGATCTTGCAGGGTAGAAGTTTATTAAATACAACACTGAAGGACTGTATATATTCTCCTGAGGCCCTTATGAGGTAACTAAATACTATAATCCCTAGTTTTGTGACTCTTTTTCTCCATCACATACTTGTCCAAAACTGTACAGTATTTGGTATGCTACAGAATTGGAACACAGAAGCTTTCTTGGCTTTATGCCCCAACCACCAGTAAATAAGGCTGCTTCTCGTTAGAGCTTAAATATAACTTGAGCTTTTGATTGAGTACTGAGGGAGAACCCTGCCCTTGATTTAAAGATGCATTTAGTAAGAATGTGTTCTTCCATAACTGTTTATATCAAGCAGATTTATCACCTTATTTACTGTAAGAAGGAAGTGAGCATGGGAGATGGTCCATAACTTTTAATGGCAAGACAGATATCCCCCTGCCCTGTGGTTCAGCCTTCATAGTGCCAGATTTGCCTTTGGAGGAAAATGCTATGTTTGGGTACACACCAATACGAGCTCTTCCAAGCATGTGCCATTGAAATATTAGGTTGCATCCAGTTGTTCCATTCTGTTAAAATAATGCTGGGTTTAATGCTATTCTTGCCAAATGCCCCTATTCAGAAAGGCTTCTTGCTCTCTGCCAAAGCTTTGTTTTCTTCAGTTTCATCGCAGTAGACCAAACACTAGTTTTTCTGACAAGTCTATGTGCTTTGCTGTATCAAGACTTTGTGTTGTTGCATAGTCAAAACGGCTTCAGGTGGCTTTGATTAATAATACGTGGGATACACATTTCCTTGTGTAGTTTGGGACACCGATTTTGGCTGCACAGTATGTATTTCAATCCCTACTGAATTTTCCCTTTGCTGTTCCTCACATTCATCTGCCTTTACTTGTGTTCAGGGACAAGATTTAAAGGAGGGTGTTGTCTGGGAGGCCACTCTAGGAGGTTCCAATAAGAGTAATGTCTTAAGCGACACTTACTGAATGAAGTTCCTTATTGTTTTATCCAAAAAAGCTATGTGAATTCAGCAGAGGCAAAGATGGTTGCTAAATGTGAAACTGTAAGAGCTGGACATAGAGGAATGCAGGTCTTCTCAAACGTGTCCCTGGAGCTACAGTGGTTTGTACCAGCTGAGATCTTACCCAGTATATACTGATTTTGCAAGAGAAATCCCAGCTGGAATGGTGAGCTCTGGCTTTCCATGTTTCTGATGCGAGTAGAGCAATTCTAAATCTGGCTCATCTTTAGCAATTGCAGTAGCAAACACCAAAATTGCTCAAAACATAGAACAGTTTTATGAACCTCTCACAGACTTGTTATGTAGCTCTTATGTACTGAGAAAAGTAGTGAGCCTAAATATAACCATTTCAGGAGGTTTGATGTTGCTTTCAATGTGTTAGTAAATGATGTGGCTGGGTTGAAATGCAAAACTACAAATTTCAATTGCAGTTTCCAGACTGGAAGTTTTCTAACCTCCTTCAGGTTTTGCCGCAGCTAAATAGTACAACATTTGTGATTTTTGGTACAAGCCCACAAGGGTTAATCATTCCTTTATAAGTACCAGAGATTTTACCACAAGATAATTTTCTCACCTTTTTTCTGAATGTCACTTTGAATTTCAGATTAATCCTCCAAATACTGAGGGCCTTAGGAACTCATTACGTGATGTGAATGTTTGTACCTATTGTGACACTGACTCCTAGTCTGTTGTATTTCCATTACCTTAATGGGCATGCCAAAATTAATATGCATGTCCATTTGGAAAAAAAAAAAAAAAAAGATTAAAAGCAAGTGCGTTTAGTAAACCCTATATAGTTGTAGAAGATATGAACCTATACATAGCCATAGAAGATATAACCTTATGCATAGCCATACAAGTGAGCATGTTGGAACATTGCAAAATATTTTTTGTTTTGTCCTCTTGAGTTGTTGGTAGTATTGAAAATCTCCACCCCTATTCCCTGTAGTGCCTTGTAATTAATGTTGAAAAGATGCTGGGAAATATTTGTTACATTTCTGAATGATGTGTTGCTCTGGGTTTACTGATGTTCCATGATTTCAGCCTGCAAATACTTAGGGTTTCCAGTAGAGGTCAGGGTGACATTGTCAGATATTTTGTAAACACGTTGACCTGAATAGGAACCTTCCAACATTTTCCTTATTATCACAGACAAAACGTTTGGGTGGAATTTGTTTGTTTTACTTTTTTAATATGCAGATAAAGCATTGTATAATTATTTTTGTTTCCCCTGGATTTCATCATCAGTTTTGTAAAGTTTGATGGTGAATGTGTCAAGTTTCTTGAGAAACTGTGAAGAATTGGAATAGAGAAAAAACAGTGGGAACAAGATGACCCTGAAGAATTAATGCTGCTGTTGAGGTAAAGGTCTGTTAGACTTGGTGTGTTAGGACTAGGGGCCCTGGGAAATCCATTTAAAATTGTTTTAATTCTTTATATCAAGTGTATGTATATAAGTGAACATGTATATACATGTATATACACATATGTGTATGCATAGCACACACACCTATGCCCGGACGTACATATATACATGTGCATGCATATATTTTTATCTAAGACTGTGTTATACATACACAACAGCAATACTCAAGCAGCCTTTGCTTTACCCACTAGTTTCTGCTTTGTCATCATTGCTGCTGTCTCTTGGCCTAAGTAAAAGAACAGATCTGGCTGAAAAAGTAACTCTGTGCAAGCAGATCTTTTTTTTTCAGCCACACCAATTACTTGATCGGTTTTGCAGCATAATCATTCAAATAAACATATCAACACAATGCACTGAATTGCTCAGGGGATAAGGAATACCGAAGCTGTCATGGTGATCAATAAGAACTAGGGAACATACCATGTATTTTTTAAAAATTAAATCTTCTTCTAGACTCTGGAACATAGTTTTCTGACTGGGGTAGATTTTGTGGCAGATTGTATAATGAAGAACCACAAAGGACATGTAGCCTCACATGCTGGTGCTCTCACCTAACACTGTGGATTTGCATACGCAGGCAGAATAGCCCACTTCATTTATAGTATTTTGCACAGTCCAGTGGTGACTGATTCAGGATACTATGTTTCTGTTTTCAGGCTTACTTTGCAGTAAGATGTCCAATATGCACAGGCATGTGCTTGCACACACACACACTACACACAATGTTATCCGTGGTGTATTACGTGCCTTCTTGCAATTACAAAATTGTGGCATTCAGGCTCCGTGTTCTCACTGGCACATCACTGAGTGACACATCAGCAATCTACACGTACGCACACACCAAGCTCTTTTTGCAACGATGTGTGGTGTTCTTCTCTATTTGTGTGTGTGTGATTCAGTTCCTGCAACCGAGCTTTCAGTGGGCATCGACTCCTCTCACACTCATGTCATCACTCTATTCAGAGACACTTCAGCATCTGTGTTCAAGCAGAGCTATAGCAGACTGTTGTTTACTGCCCCTCAGACTAGCTACGATATCGCTTATTCCACTTTCGGTAGGAACCTGCTATAAAATGCATGTAAAAGTCAGGCCCCGAAATGCAACTTGGTTACCTGAATGGGGAAGATGTTCACCATCTCTGAGTACATAAAATGTTGTGGAGAAAGATAGAGAACTGAAGGTGAGCTGCAATAAGATGAAAGTGAAATAAAATCTGCTTTTCCTGATGTCTGTTCTACATTATCTTGACTAGAAAGGTTTTATCAGACTGTGGTGTACTTTCCAAGGGGAAGTGGTGAAAGTTCACATTGCTGTTGACATTAGTAGCTAGACTGGAAAAAAACACGTGTTTTTTATGAATGCTTATAGGGAATGAATCAAAAAGTTCAGTGAGACCTATGAGGTAGCTCACTTGGTCTTTTTTGATCTATTTATTGTGACAAAATAAAATTAAATATCGTGCTTGATGTCTTCCATTTTGGGAATTATTTTTTTTATATCCACATAGATGTTTCATCTTTTTATTGGAAACAAGGATACTATGCCAGTAGATAGAAAACAGCTCATTCTAAGTCATTGTTTGGAATGTGTAAAAAATAAAAAGACAAAGCATGTATCTTCCTTCCTGGTCAAAGTACAAAGTTAACACTATGAAAAGAGAAGACACAGAGATACGTGTAAAAGTCTGCCACTTCATTCTGGAAAAAATACCCACTTATTACTACAATACATAAAATACCTGTTTTCCAGGGCAGTGTTTTAGGAATGTGCTGTTCTAAGGAAAAGGCATACCATAACTATAGCTGTTGTAGTTATTGTTAAGTAGTAGCTCAGCACTGTTTGGCTTCCAATTGAAATGCAAAGGTCTGATTTATACATGATTTTTATCACATATGTAGCTTTTCCCCCCAGGCTTACTTCACTTTTTCTGATTCCTTTGCAGAGAGGTAAGAAACTTTACATTCTTATTAGTAGTGGCTTGTTGTTTGAAATTTAAATTGAAAATGGCACAGAGCATCAAGGGAACAGGCTCAGCTCCTATCTTGTTCTCCTTTTTGCCCAGACCTCTTATCTGTAATTTGGAACATGACCTTTCATATTTCAGATCCACAAAGTGCTCACCTTTTTGACCTCTGATATCCAAACAGTGTCCACTGAAGTATTTCTAAAGACAGGTTTTTCTCTGTTTCTGAAATAATGTAGTGGATACATGAAACAGTAGTCTTCTGTACAGCCTGCTTTCAAATTTAATTCATTGAATACATCAGATATTTAATCACAGAAAGTTGTAAATAAATGCCACCATTTTGAAAACAAGAATATAGTGTTGATTACTATTCTCCAGTCATGGTTTGGAAAACAAGTATAAGCCATGTCCCCTAAATTTTGAACATTTATTTGAATACCTTTTTGTGGAAAATCTGATGAGTATAAAAAAGATAAATTCTGTTGTGTTTAAATCTGTGTTGAGGTCTGTCCTATTGTGTTTACTCTTACCCCATTCCATATGCTATTTATTTATGTGCACCTGCCTCACAGTTAATTCTTCATTAACATGCACATGTGCAGAAGCTTTACTTGCTTTCATCCCACTTGAAGCATTAGATGTTTTACACCATATACTTTTCTAGCTTACTTTTCTTCTGAACTTCCAAAAGAAGCACAGAGAGACGAAAAACCCCAAAGTTAACAAAACTTTGAGACTCAAAAGTCTTGTTAAATTTTGCTCTGGCTTCTGGTTTATTTGTATTCATTTCTTATTATTTGTATTCACTGCAAATGTAAATTTATATGACATTTTTCATTATACAGTTTGGGATTGACTGACTGTTGTCTGGAATAGTTGATGTTCTTCCCAGAAAGCTCTTATTTAGTGAGAGAACCTCTTCAGCAGTCTCCAAATTGTGGGACTGATTACAATGGGAAGCAAGTGATCCACTTCACTGCAGCACTCAAGGAAAAGAATTTTACCCCTGCTGCCATTAACACCTTGAGTAAATCATGCGCTGTACATATGTTGTGTACATGTTCAAATGAACTTGCATTCTGGCTCCATAAGAAGATATAACGAATGCCCACTGGTATAATGGTTGGTCTCTGTTCAGTACTAGCGGCACAGAACTAATGCCTAGAATACAGAAGCTGAATTACTTGTTACTCCTAAGAAAAAGCCATTACTTCAGGTCACCACTGAGGTCACTGATGGCACAGCATGGGGGATTCAAGTATAGCAGCATGACTGCAACTACCTCATGGCTATGAAAGAAATCTTCAGTCCCCATTGCTGGTGTATACTTAAATTGGAAGAAGCAAGAATACATCCTTTATTTAGTTAGCTACTTTTAAAAAATGGAAATAAAAAGAAAACCTTAAAAATGAAATTTGACAATAACCTCTTAAAAATAAACAGTATTGGTCCTGCTATGTAGTATTCCATGACGATGTTGTCTGTTAAATTAGTAAAATCAAAGGTTAGTGGGTTGGTGGGGATACCCCTCTGCAATCCATGCACTGCTTGCTTTAATCATTAGATATGGTCCTGTTGTCAAACTGTAGTCCAGCTTTTATCATTCTTGGCAGACAGAACAGAACACCACTCTGGCACTTGACCTGCCCATAAAAACTTGAACAGGAAACGGCAATAAATAATCCACTCAAAAGGCCCTTGAGAAAAGCATTACACTTGATTCCTTATAGGAATTGCATACTCCTCCAGGGGGAAAGCGTGGGCTCTTTCAAAACATGGGCTTTGTTTTGTTAGCATTTTTTAAAATGTTTTACAATTAAATGTGTCAATGGTAGCTTGAAAGATTTATTTATATATATATACACACACATATATATTTATATGTCAGAGCTGAGGAAGGCATCAAAATTGTTTCCAGATTTAGTCCTTTTAATTAACAGAGAAATCAAGAAAGTTGTGCTGACCAAATACAAGGTAGTCTGTGGTGGCTGCTTGTATCCCTTAATCAGCAGTCTCATGCCAGCCCTATTTCTGCCGAGAATACTGGAATACTGCATTTATGTGCTTTACTGATCTGTCTTTCTGCTTTTTCATAAGCAGAATATTGTGAACATCTTCCGTTTCTTAAAATTTTGCGAATTTGTGTAGTTTTCAACCAGACTGGAATGCATGAGTGATTTGGTAGCAAGGATGAGTAAAACCATTGGATTCTGTCTAGTATGTAATTGTGAAGCTGTTGGTGTTGTCTACTTAATTTTTCAAATTTTCCATCAAATGTTCAAAAAGGTTGCACTAGTATCGTGTGTCTTCTGCAAGCATCCACCTCTATTTTGTTGAGAGGTTTACCCTTATACGAAGTATTTACTTGCCTACACGGAATTCACTGGTTGGCGGAGAACTCATTTATTTATTTACTAATTTTCATGGTTATTGACTATGCAAAAGTTTCCACTAATGAGAATTCTTCCCCATTGTGAATCACTAATACATTAAGTACACTTAAAATTCCTGCAGTAATGATACAATGAGAATTGTTTAGCTGATTTAAATGACGCAGATGTAGTACTAATTATACATTTTAAATTGGCAACAAACACAATTAATTCACTGATTATCTAAAACAAAAGTAAACTTTTTTATTATAGTAATTTACTATAATTTGTCACACAGCCATTTTCTTTGCATAATATTTATGCATTTGACAAACCTACAAAGAGATGTGTAATTAGACCTGTTTCATCCATCACTGGCTGCCTTTTAACCAGAGGTCTTACGTGAACAGCTTACAAAGACACTATCAGATTAACCAAATCATAATGTTGCCATTTTTTAAATCAACAAATGGATTTTTTTTTTGCTAGTAATTTCTGTGGATTATTAAAATGGGATGGTTTTAATTTAATTTACAGTACTTGCAGGTATTTTAGATAGTGTTTGGATAGTGGTTTGATTGTCTGTAGTTTACCAGATCTGCCTGTGTTTAGATTGCAAATTCTTTTGGAAAATTTGAAACAAAATTCATTTTTTGAAGGGAAAAGACCCCAGAGAAAACCCAACAAAACAAAACCTTCCCCCCACTCAACCAGCAACAAGACCTTCTCTAAATGCTTTGTGTTTAGAAAAGTTTAGAATGATTTGTCCTGAAGTGAGGCTGTTATAATATCTAATTTTCATTCAAGCCTAGATTTTGGGCATTAAAAACCTGAAAGTGTCCATATTCATCCCTGTTACCAGGTCATTCACTTGCTTATTAAACACTGGCTTTAGAAAGTTTTATACTGGTGCCCATAGTGTCACTGAAATTTTCCAGATGCATGATATCATTAAAATAATCTTCAGAGTCTAATTTAACACAGAATAGACAGACACATCTTGTAAGAGATTCTAATTGTTGGCTCTGGTATAATTATTTAAACTGAATGTACCACCAGAAATTAAAACAAACAAACAAATAAATGAACAAACAAAACCAAAGAAAAATCCAAACCAAAATACAAACCAGCACTCCCCCAGCCACCCCTCAACCCAAAACAACCAAAACCTCCTCCCTCAGATGCTCATGCTTTGTTTTCAATGTCACACTTCCACAGGAAGCATGTGTATTACTCGTGTTTTTACAGATTAAAAGACCTTTCAGTTCATGTACAAATGGTGTACATTTTCAGCTAATGGCACTGTTGTAGCCACCATGGGCTAAGGAAGAAAATTTTGTTGGAACATGTAATGCCATTTTATCTCATGCTTGAGATTCCTCATTCTTGTTAAATCCTTAGTTTTGTTCTTCATTAAATGCTTCGAAGTCAGAAATTTGGGCTTTTGCTTTTTCTAGGTATATGCATAATTGGTGCAATAGGGGTATAAAATCTGAGTTGAAAATTGAAAAATCCTAGTAATCATTTTTTCCACACTCAAAATTATTATTAATTCCCAAGAAATAATAACATCCCTAAGTGGAGAATGAGACCTGCTAGAGAGAATCCAGAACTTAGTTTCCTTGGACACTGTCAATTGTGCTGCCAGCAGCAGCATACTCATCCTCAGTGATCACAGGTGCATTGGAAGGAGATGCAGCTCCATTCCCTCTTCTAGCATGTTCATTGCCCCTCATCATCTGTCTCCAGCTGGAATGACAACTGCAAGCCAGGGACTACTCTTCCATCTGTGATCCCAAATCCCCAAAATGCTATTTAAAAAAAAAAAATCCTAAAACCCAACCCAAGCTTGTATTATATTTCTGACAATAAATTGCCTACTTACTGAGGAAAAGCATTGATTTTTGTTTTATAAGATCTGGCTATGGGCTTGGTGACAAGCACTTCCACAGTGTGTTTTCTCCCTAATTTTATTTTATTTATGGTGAGTGTAAAGGTATGGACATGCAGTTATTTGGGAACTATTAAGATTTCCTTTTAAGAGCAGAAAATAGCAATGTCATTATGTAGTATAATTTCACTGTGTTGTACCTTTAAAAAGAAATATGCAGTTGTTGAACTGCTAAACTATATGTGTCACCGATTTATCCTGTTACCAAAAAGATCTCATGTGACACTTGGCAGAATGACAGCTTTTTTCCCAAGTCTATTGTATAATGGTGTTTTGTTAGCTGTTTTTGTTTTATAAATACTGTACTAAAGGGATCTCTGAAGATCAAGATTTTTGATACACTATTTTTCTTTGCTGTTCTTTGATGTTGACTTCCCCCACTCCCATCACAGCAACAAGCGCAGTATTTTGTTCTCAGAAAATTACCCATTCTATATCAGGAAAAAAGCATTTATTTTTCACGTCAGAGTTTGTGCAAGCAAGCTGACTCCATTCCAACAGATTCCTCACTGAAACTCTTCTGAAACAATTTTCCCAGGAAACCTAGGTTTGTGAGTATGTCCTTTATTTGAAAATCTGCAAAGAGACTCCAGTGTTATCATTCTTCATGTGTTTAACTACATGAGCTCACAATACGGCCATTGGTATATGTTCTTTTTCCTTCTGACAATTTCCCCTTCTAGCAAAAGCAGTGACGCAAGCTCTTTGCCTCTACTTTTAGAGTGAGAAGCTTCTCCTGTAATATTTAATTGAAATCCCTCTTATTGAAAAATAATTGAATAAGTTCTTATCCTATCTTTTGGTAGTTATGGAGAGAAATTATTTGTTGCCTGCTTTATAACAAGTTCTGCATATTGGAAGACTGCTTTTAAGACCTTCCTCCTGCTTAATCTTCTTTTTACTAAAGAAGTGCAGTTTCCTTAACATTTCCTCCCAGATCATGTTTGTGAAATGTCTTGTAAGTCGTTAGGTTTCCCTCAGGGTTCTCTGCAGTTTCTCTGCCTTTCTCAAGGAGAAATGACCCAACTGAAGAGAGTATTCCAGCTGAGTCTCCTCATTGCCAGGAGAGTGGAAAACTTAACCTCCTGTGTCTTTCGCATGACAAATATTTTTCAGATAGACATTTACCAGTTTTGCAACAGCATTATGTTTTTGGCTTTTCTTCCATTTGAGCTATTAGAAAACATCAACTGTGCTTCAACTACTGCTGCTTAGCCAGGTAACTGCCATTTTATATTGTGTTTTCACTTTTTTTGAAGTGAAATATTTGAATTTTGCCTTCATCAAATTGAATCCTGTTGGTCTTATAACACTACTCCAGTTTCTGAAATGAATATGAAATCTAATCCTGCCCTCAAGGGTGCCTGCAACCCCTCCCAGCTCAGTGGTAGCCATCAATGTTATAACTTATTTGCTATCCAAGTTGTTAATGAAAATATTTAAAACTTACCAGAGTTTTGCCAAGACCTTGCATAATACAGCCCTCCAGTTTGACCATGAACCTTTTAGTTGAGAACTGTTCTTCACATTATGGTGGGTGATATAACTGTTTTCTTTGCGTGAAATTAAATGCACATATATTGTACGTTATGTTTCTTACGAATGGGTGCACCTGAACAGCAGGGAGGAGGGCTTGGCTCCTGCCCATGAGGTGAGACACAAGCCTCGAAAGGAGGAGATGACTGCTGGGCTGGCAGCGCCTGAGCCTGCTGAGCTGGAGGAAGCTTCTGGAGTGCAGGGTTAGGCAGGCAGCCTACAGCTCGACGGAGAGGGAGATCTCTGCGGAGTGCAGGCAGCAAGCACTACCTGTGCCTCATAGACTTGTCATCGCAAACCAATGTGTACATAAGAGGTCATGTTCTCCCACCTTGCTTTTCAGTGTGTCCTGGAGAGGAATAGCCCCAGACACCAGTACAGGTTAGGGGCAGAGCTGCTGGAAAGCAGCCCCACAGGGAAGAACCTGGGAGTTATGGTTGACAACAGGTTGACCATGAATCAACAATGTGCCCTTGTGGCCAAGAAGGCCAATGGTACCTGGGGTGCATTTAAAAGAGTGATGACCAGCAGGTGGAGGGAAGTTATCCTCCCCCACTACTCTGCCCTGGTGAGACCCCATCTGGAGTATTGCATGCAGTTCTGGACTCCCCTGTTTAAGAAGGACAAGGAATTACTGGAGAGAGTCCAACAGAGAGTTGCAAATATAATTGGGGATCTGGAGCATCTTTCTTGTGGGGAAAGACTGAGAGAGCTGGGTCTGTTCAGCCTGGAGAAGAGAAGACTGAGAGGGGATCTCATCAATGCTTGTAAACATCTCAAGGGTGGATGTCAAGAAGACGGGACCAGACTTTTCTCACAGTGGTGCCCAACGATAGGATGAGGGGCAACGGGCACAGACTGAAACACAGGAGGTTCCATCTGATTATGAGGAAAAATGTCTTTACTTTGCAGGTGCCAGAGCACTGGAACAGGCTTCCCAGATTGGTTGTGGAGTCTCCTTCTCTGCAGACATTCAAAACACGCCTAAACACATTCCTGTGAGATCTGCTCTGGGTGAACCTGCTTTAGCAAGTGGGTTGGACTAGATGATCTCCAGAGGTCCCTTCCAACCCCAACTATTCTGTGATGCTGCGTGACAATTCTCTGTGGTTTCATGGTCTGCAAAAAATACCTAGACTTCCCTGGGTCCCTAGGAAAGGGGCATGTGGTGGACTGGAGGCTGTCAGTCCTGCATATTGCTGATAGTTTTAATGTTGTGTTTATACACCAAGATGACCAGTAGTGAGTTCTAGAAATAAGTTATATAGTAGAGAATGAAGTTGGTTTTTAAGGGGTTCATTTTTGTCTCTGACTGTGTAAACTGTGTATGTAGTCTTCAATAGAGAGATTCTCCAAAACTTAGATCAGGGCCAGAGCCTGGTGTGAGGTACAAAGCAGTGAGTTTGGAATGAAACCCTTCCACAAAATTACTGTGGCCTGAAATCATGTTCTACCTGGCATCATCCAAACTGGGCAGAGAGGCAGAAAAGGAGCTGGGAAAGTAGGAGTCATTCTCCAGCCTTCTTGCTTAGTGGAGGCCGGTGGATGACATTGTCAGTCAGGATGATTTTATGTTACTGAGTTAATGTTTAAACTATCTCTTAAGACATTGAAGGTAAATCAGAATGTGAAACTGTATTCTAATTATATTCTGCAAACATTTGCAGCTGTGCTGGGGTCTTCGAGTTTACAATATTGGTCTGAAACCACTCAATCAAAAATGAGTGACCTGATGAGAATTCATACGTTTTCTTAAATGAACTGTGATTTATACAAGAATATCTTCACAGTATATTTGAAAAATAAATAATCAAGATTATCTAAGCATAGGAAATTTATAGTCTGGCTCAGCTGTCATCTTCTGGCATATGGGTTTGCAACCTGATAGATTTTATAGCTCAGCCAACTAACTGAAATGGTCTTTTAGAATTGCCAGCTGAAAAACTAATTTTGGCAGAAGGACTGGCCAGATGTATTCCTCACTGTCCTCAGTCTGAACTGGGTTAGTAAGGACTATAAATAGCTCAATAAATATTTTACTATGTCAACATTTTAGTCTTGATGTAAAAGATTGGGGGATAGATTGTTCAGGTTCCTCATGAGTAATACTGAATGGGGTGAATAAAAAAATTACCGTTACTTTAAATCAGTCAGTTTTCTCATCTTTCTGTAATATCTCCCCTTTTGGCCAACTAGTGCTTAGTAATATCAGCATCCCTCTCTCCCTGATGTAGGGGTTGGTGATGAAGCAATGGCAACAAAAAATGGTGGTTGCTGTTCAATTCAACTAAGACAAGACCTTTATCATTGGTGATTTTCTTGTCCATGTGGCTTTAACTTAAGAAGAAGGTGAATTACAGAAGTACCATTGTTCAAACAAAAGGGGAGTATATTGTATTTGTTGCTTTTTATCTGTTGTTCTGATCAGAAACCTCTGTCCCAAATTTAAGAGCTAGCTTTCAACTGAAGATAGACGTGCCTATGTTCTCAATCCAAGTGCCTCCACCTATCTTTATTGAAGTTAATTTATTTATTGAACTTTGACACGTTATTACCCAAGCTTATTCAAAGTGTTTGACATTTAACTTTATCTCAAAGGATGTTCGCTGGCAATTTAAGGAATAGAGTGCAATACAGAAATCAAAAGGTAATCTACATTCGTGTCCCATGGCCACAGGAGAGAAGAATCACAGCTTGGCTTTTGAATTTATATTGGTTTGTGCCAAGGTGTCTTTTGCACCCAATATTTAAGAACAAAAGGAAAAAAAAAAAAAAGGAAAAGAACAATAATCTCCTTGCTATTCTGGATATTGAACTGGGAAATTTAAATGGTAATTTATTTCCTTTTCATTTTTTTAAATCCTTTTAAAGAAAGCTCTAATACCTTGCTCACACTTATTTGTATTTGTTTTAGAAAAAGATAAGAGGTATTTTAAGTCACTGTTACTAGAAAACTCCGTAGCAATGTATGGTGTAAATCTCCTCATCTAAGTTTTGACCTAGCAAACCTCAGCACCGTTCACTCCTTTCACAATTCAGCAAAGCTTTATGCTCATTTTGAAGCGTGTTCTTAATATGTGGTGTATAGGACAGCGCTTTGCTCATTTATCAAATCCAGTCCTTAATTTCCAACGTGCAGCTGTCAGTTCTTGTTATTAGTCAGAGCAAAGATGGGATCCATGGCAGGTACAGGCCACAAAATCTAATTTTATTTAATTTCATTCAAGTAACCACTTGGCTGTCCAAAGTCTATAATCAGAGGGATTAGTGTTCCTTGGCTTTGCTTTTTGATTTTGATAGAAAGCAAAGTTTTCTTGTTAAATAGATTCTGTACCTGCTCTGTGATTCCAAAAAAAAAAAAAAAACAACCAACCCAAACAATCCTCTTTGCTTTCCCTCCCCTCAGCCTGCACTGGCATGTATCGCAGGTGTGACAATGGGACAGAAGTTGTCCCGTTTTTGTAACTGATTTGAATGTCTTTGTTAGGCGTTAAAAGCACCATCTCCAGTTCTGGTAAAAAATACTGAGGAGAGGGAGAGACAGCATTTTGGGTCATGTTCTGTAAGGCAACTTGCATAGCACCTATATTTTGACACCCTCCACAGTTTTTTTGAATTTTTGTAAAGTTTTGCCTGTTACAGGGAATTTAGTTTCAAACTAGGAATGCCCAATAACCAGGGGCCTCTGAAGGACGACTTACACAGCTGAGTAGTAAATTTATTTGATTTGTAACTATGTATGTCTATGTTTCTCTTTGGAACACTGTGACTGGGATTTCAAATTAAGGGAAATGCAACTTCCAAAATTACTCATGGAAAGAAAGATCTATATTGTTTTCTTTTTTAAAGACAGCCTTTTATCACTCAGACTTGATTTTCCTTATGCTATTTATTTTTCTTAATATAATGCAACTGAAAGAGGCTGATGTCTCTGAACATACCTGAATTAATAATAGAAAATAGTACAGATTATTACAAAAGTTTCACATCATTGAAAATAAGCATTATCCTTTTTTGGATAATCAGTCAAGTAAAGTTGGTTAAAGCTTACTGCTTAAAAGCTTTGTGTTTTTTGGATTTGACAAGTCTACTATACCTTAAAACAAATAGTGAAAAGAAGGAAGACAGACACAGGTATGGTTCTTGGTTCCTTATGTTTTGGTACAGGGGTCAACCACTCCAAGACCAGGTATTGGACTGAAGGTCAGTAGGTATTTATTCCATCAGTTTACACTGGCAACAAGAATGAAGATGATGCTCTGATGATTTGGAAGGTTTCTATCTAAATGGTCAGGTATTAAAGGTGTCTTAAATTTGTTTGAACCATTATATGCACATGGGACATACAAGTCTCCTGAAAATACCTCTGAATATTGCTTTGCTGGGTGGAAGCAGTGCCTTTTCAACTGTTTGTTCTATTTCTCCTGGGGTCATTCATGTGGTTGGGGGTGGAGAAGGAGGATAAAGGAGTTTTGCAGATGTCTTGTCTCAAACCTATATTCTGTCAAGTAATCACTGAAACTTTTTTGCTGTTCCCTGTGGTTAAAGAGAAGCAAAGGGCTCTCTACCTGAGCAAGCAATTTTTTTAAAATTTCTGCAATATCCAGAGGCCAAGGTCCTGTCATGTGCAAGGTCCTGTACAAACATAGTTGATTACTAACATTTCTGGAGCAGGAACGTCCTCTATCTGAAGAATCTGTTATAGATGGATCGGGAGAATGGGGACAAGGATAAAACAAGCTGTGCGTTTCCTTTGCCTGACAGTTTCAATCTTCCCCCCCATTCTCTGGAAGACTGAATTCCATTCAGTTTTCCTTCGTGCCCTCTTCTTCCTTCTTCTTGTACATCCTCTCTCACTAGACCTCACTGAACCTCATGCCCATGAGCTACACGGGCACAGAGTTAGCGAGCTGAATTGCCGTCCCTCTCTTGCTGAGACTTGCTCTCCTGGCTGGGTGCCTCTCTTCTTATCAAACAACCTTTTTCTCATTTTCGGCTCAGTCCGGAAGATTTGGTTACCAGATGTGTGCACTTACTTTGACTCATCTAGTTGCATTATGGCTGTGTAGCAGTAACCTCTGCATGTTTTTAAGTTCAGTGTTCTTCTTGAGTAGTGGCAGGGGACAGAGAAGAGGAAGAAAGGATTGTTCATTTGCTCTGTCTCAAGAGTGCACAAAGTTATTTGGGACAAAACTATCCCTCTCTTTGTGGTAATCTTACTAAACAGTTGGATATGCATCTTTATTAACCTCCTAATAATATGACTGGCAGGTACAATCATTTCCAGACACTACAGTTCATTCAATACTTTACTTGAACATTTATTGTACACCATGGCTGATATGAGTAGCACGGTGGATAAAGGCAATTATTTTTGCAGCACAAGATGGATCTAGGTGAGGGTTTTCTCCTTTCATTTTCATTTTAAGTGAAAGCATTTCTGGCTTCCTATTAGACCAGCCATGTCACGAAAAGTTGAGTGTTACACCTTCTCATCCTGTTTCCTGGTTTGCTAGAATGTTATAATGAAATCTCTCAGAAGTTAATGTAGCACTTGAAACTGTGACACTATTCAGAGTCCAAAGAATAATAGAGAGTTGTGTTCTAGTGGGTTTCATCAGTTATCAATAGCACACTAAAAACTTAACAACAAGAATAGTGACACTATCCATGTATCTTGCACTTTGCTTCAGCTGGTTTGAGTTACTTTCAACACTTATGTAAGAGATTTAATAGCTGAAAGCATTTTGCTGCTTGTGGTATTTGTTAGAAATGTAATCTGAACTGCTGCGATGGAGGAACACCTGATCAAATTTTCAGTGACAAGAGACAGACTGTTTCAGTTTTGAAGTCAGTCTTGACTTTTCAGCACAAGAAAACAAAGATGAAGTAATCCCTTGTTGGGTGTTCACAAACAGCAGGGCATAGGTGTAGCTTTCGAAACAGTGTCGGGGAAATGGGATGCAACACTTGAGAGGACACGGTCTGTAGCCATGTGAGATGTGCAGTGTTTTGAATCTGGGATGTGTAAATTCCCAAATCAAAAGGCTGCAAAGCATTTTTTCTGAGAGATACACATAAGACAACAGATGACAGACATGTACGCACATGTCATCTGACAATAATTAAGTGAATACATTCACTTTTGTCTGTCAAAGTTTTGCAAGATTTGATTGCTGTCCATTACTTTATTTACATTTGTCATGTTGCCTGCTCTATTTTCCTTTAAGTGGCAAAAATGTATCATGTAAAAGAACTTTCTTGACTGGTTTCTGCCAGCCACACTTGCATTTGAACTGTAACAGGGTGTCTGATATTAAGAAGTAAAAGGTATATCAACATTGTCTTTCTCCTTTATGCACCTTCTCCAGTACTTTTTCCGGAATGGGAAGAATTTCTGATATATTGATCGGAGTGTGTAGGAGGAAAGGAGAAAACAAAAAAGAGCTGGGGTTCTTTCTGAAAAAAAAAATGTTATTACTTCAAATTTCAGAAATCAAGGTGGGCTGGAATCCTTCCTTGCATTTGGAAGAGCACATATGGGAACAATCATGTCTAAACATTATTTCTTTATACATGTGCTTCTGTAGCAAATCTTATAATTTACTGTCTCAGTGTCCACACATAACGTGCACATGGGAAAGCACATACCTTTACCAGATCCATTGCAGGTATTTCAGTCCAGCTTTAATCTTTTCCTTGTACATAAACAAGTATGTTTCTTGTTGCTCTGTATAAATGTTATCATTCTTGATATTTGTATTTGGAAATACATAGCATGTTAGTAGTGGAACAAAATATATTGCATCATGCAAATGGCTGGCAAGATCAGGTATATTCATGGAAATTATTAGTTTTGGTTTATTGCCACAGAAAAAGTTCATGATGATGTGTAAATTCTGTACTCCTCGGTGGTTTTAGCATGGGTTATTAGCTGGAAAACATCTTTATATAAATGCTTGCGGCAACTGTAGTAAACAAGACACCTGAAAACAGGAGCAGTATTACTATTCGTTATCTAACATTACTGATACAGCTTGTCAAAGGCCATGGGGATGTATTGTTTGGATTAATGCAGGTTGGCATATGGAGCAGTTATATCAAACAGGGTGAAGTCTTCTCTCATATGGTTATGGAGAATTGAATTTAGTCATCCCAAATTTTAGGAGCAAAAATCAGACCTCTTCAGCCTCTAAAAAGCAGGGTAAAAAACTAAAAAAGGAAGTATATGCTGTATTTCTCCACTATCTTTATTTTGTAACGAAATATGTATGAAAGACTTGTGTAGATTTGGGCAATAAATCTCATTGTTCTGCACAACAGAGCAAGACCCTTGCATCTGATGAGCTCTTTCTGAGGGGTTTATGTGAAGAAAAAAAAAAAAAGGAAGATATGTAATGTCTGCCTCCTGTAAGGGTAGTTTGTGGGTTTTTTGGTTTTGTTCGTTTGTTTTTAAAAAAAATGCTGCTGTATCAACATATGGGGCAGGTAGCATACAGCACAATCAATGCCTGTGTCAATTCAAAACACACTGAAGTTCACATTAACAGGCTTACATACTGCAGCAATCCTTAGGCTCAGATATTGCATAGCAACAGCAGACACTACTTTAATACTCTGGGTTTAGCTTGGGATAGTGTGTTTTATCTCCACAGTCCCTTTGGACATCTCTCATGTGCATCGCGTTCATTTAGTCTGCATTCAAGAGCTCTTTATGTGGTCATATTGTCTACAAGTCTGAAGGCCTATTTTGTAGCAGAGGGGTTACTCCAGATGGGTTAGTGCTCAGCTGACATAGTTATAACAGAAGATGTGGATTTGCAGTGCCACCAGCATCTGGGAACAGACAAAGTGATGGCATGGTTGTGCCTCTCCCACCATAGTACCAGCCACTGTACTGCTTCCTCAAGATGATACTTTTCATATCACATGAGCAGGTTTCAGAAGAATGAAATTCTGTGTTCCCTCAACACCATAAGGCAGGTTAGGGTCCTGTCTTGCCTGGAGAAACCATTTTAGTTCAACAAAACTTGACAAAATCTCACTGCCATGGAATTTCTGGTGGTAACTCTCATTTTGTACCTTTTGGTGCCTGTCTTCCTGAGCATTCAGAGTATGATACTAACTGCATCATCATTGCCTTATGTTTTGTGGTGTGTGTGTTGTGGTGGTTTGTTTTTTTTTTTTTCTTTTCCCCCCCATTCCTTTCCTTTTCTGGCTAACTCCAGAATGATTAATGCTAAATACTTCTTGCATGTCACATATATATTGACAATTGCTCCTTTTTGACTACTTTTGCTTTATATTAAATTGCAAACTGTTGCTTTAGATAAAGGTAGAAATAGAATTCTTAGCACGAAAAAACCCTGTTACTTAAGGCTTAGATCAAAACCCTAATTAAAAGCTAAATTGTGAGGTGTTCGAAAGGATACAAGTAGCATGAGTTTGTTCCTGAATTTTCTGAATTTCTATGAGGTTCTTTATAATTTTTTTCCTAAGAAACTGGAAAAATCTAAAAGTTTTAAGTGGTGGAAAATGAAGCTAAAGCCAAACATGTTAAGTTTTCTAGTGTTTTTCTTGCCTGAATGTTTTGTGTGGGCTGATGCCTAAAGTGAACAGTACACATAATTCTACTCCTGCACTTTGCCCAGCTGTACAGTGATGGCATGAAGTGACGTGTCAAATAGACTTGAGAGCTCAGCAGGATAGGCAGCATTACTATCAGATCAGAACCTCTCTCCTGCCACTGCTTCTCTTTAAACCATTTATTAACCTCCTTGGCTGGAGACATAGGGGTGAAGACAAATTCAGAGCAGTTGTGTCCTCCTATCAACACTGAGATGCGTGTTTGTAAAGCATTGTGTAGCTAAATCCTTAAACAACCCCCACTGATACTAATGGCAATCCCACAGTGAAATCTCTGAATGTTTCCTTGAGCATGTATTCATTAAGACTTCCTCTCCCGCCCTCTGTCTCTCACCTCTGTTTTCAAGTAGAGGGCCAAGAGTTCTTTTTTGAAGCAAAATGACTGAACAAAGAAACAGTTAATACAGGCATTGTGTTCTGAGTGGCCTAACTATGCAATTATGAAAGTCCTTGTGGTGTGTAGCATCTTTCATTCAATGTGGGAGGGTATATCTTTAAGGGCTGTGGCAAAGGAAGCTAATGGTGTTGGGAGCATTTTTCCTTTACAGCCCATGGGAGAGGAGCAGTCTGTTCTTGTATCATGCCTCAAATCCAGGAGGCAAATATTGTTCAAAGAAAAGCCAAAAGAATTTTATAGACTGTGAATATATATAGTTCTAGTGATTGCATTTAATGAATTTTGATATTTTAAGAAAAATTCTGGATAATGGGAAATCTTATTGCAGAATAATGTTTTGTCAGCTTGCTACAAGAGTTTGTTACGAGCTTGGGTATTTAGATAATTTACCTACTAAAATTTTTCTTCTTTACTTTCTCACTGGTACTTATCATAGCTACAGTTAATGTGTATTTTTTTCTTATAGACAAAATGTTGTAATACATACAAGTGTAAATGAAAGCTAATTAAAAAGTGCTTTAAGTTGGACTAATTCTAGCTAGCATTATTAAATGCTATTTAGGTAACTCTTATATAGTGTAGATCTGGATGATTCCTCTTTTTGCTCTAGATCTATTCACAGGAGGGAGAATTTAGGAGATATATGTTTTATTTTTAGTTGCTACGTTTTTAGCTTCATACCTCTGGGTTTAAAGTTCCCTCTATAAAATTACAGAGGTAACAGGAATACCTTTCACTAGTATTTTGAGGATAACTGCATTAATACTGGTAGTAATAGTCAACAAATACATCAAGCTATATTATTTATACAAATACCAGGGTTATCTTTTTTTTATGCTTACTGGTTCCCTTTACATAAGGTCCTTGGAAATGGTTACCAAGGCTTATTTGGCAAAGGAGGAATAAAATAATGTTTTGAGGAACATTTGTACTGTGTTTTCTAATTCAATGCTTGTTCTGAGTCTTTAGTTTTTATTTTGCATAAAGAGCTATTTCATCAGCCAGAATGAAGAAAGCAGCTTTGTCTCAAAATGATTCATGCTGGCCATATATAGTCCATCTACACATCTTATTTCAGTCTCCCTTGGCTTTATTTATTCTTACAACAAGTTACCAATGCTTAGAAATAACTAGGTTGGAAATTAGTTCTGAAGTACACCATTACCTGCAACCTGGTCCAGTGTCTCTCTGGGCAGGTTCCTGACAGTTCTAAGTGGCACCAGTAGATATGTCCCAGAGCAGGGACAGAGCTGATCAGAGGCACAAGTCTTGGTTTCTCAGGCAATTTGCCAGGTGTAGAATCAGTTTCTGATATGCTATTGTTCATCAAGAGCCTTGTGGATCAACCACATGGGCTGTGAAACCAGGGTGACAACTGTTGAAAATACCTCAGGTAATTGGTCGTCCTTTTACATAACTAACCTGGCTGTGGCAGCTCTGTTTTTACAGCTAAATCCTTCAGGAGAGCAAGTAATGCAAGGTTAACAAAGAAACTTCTCAGACATATCCACTTTACTCACAGATAAATTAAAACAAAGAAACAAACCAATATCCTAAACAGTTGTGGGGAACAGCAGAGCATCCTGATTTTCACAGCAAGTGTTGCTCAGGGCAGAAACTCCTCTGACTTTATGCTCAGTCCCCAGGGTACAGAGAAACTTGAGCCTTTCCTAAGCAACCATTGACCTTTTCCACCAGGAGACCAGGGTGAGAAATGTAGCCAGGTGCCTCTAGAGCAGGGATTTCCCAGCCCTGTGTAGGGAAGCCTGCCCACTAGAAAAACAGGGCCAGCTTCTGAGGGCTTATGAGCAGCATCCCTCTGCTGGGAGGGACAGCGGGAGCCACGCAGAAGCAGGATCTTAGTTTTGTGTTCCTTTGTGCATTTCTTAAGCCACATGCCTTCTGCATTACATCCAAGGATCATCGTATAGTTATGTGCTGATTTGGCTGAAAACGGGTTAATTTTCTTCCTGCAGTTAGAAACCTTTCTTTTTCATAGCTAGCATGCTCATTATTTGGACTTAGTTTGAGAACAAGAGAGAACACCCCAGCACAGAGTTAATGTCTTTAATTGTTCTGGTCTGAGAGCCAAGGACACTCTGAGTGCTCTGCCTACATGCGTAAGGCAGCAAGGAAGGGTCGAATAGATGGGGCAGAGCTTGACTGACATCCAGACTGATCAATAAGAGTATTCCATCCCACTAGTGTCATTCTAATTATTTAAGGAGATTTACAGTCTTCCAGTTTTGGCTCTACCGATCTCTCTGCTTCTTCTCTCTCTCTCTCTCTGGGGTTAGCCAGGAAGCTTCAGTCAGGATGTCTTGTCCTGCCATTTTGCCATTTTGCAGAGGCCTCTGGGCTTTTCTGCCTTTTTCCTTTTTTCTCTCTTTTGGATCACTTTTTCAGGGCTGGGATGTCATTTTCTGGGACTGGCTGGTTGGTGCGGATAGGGTTTGTGAGGAATTGCCTTGAGTATCTATTATTATTATTTTTTTTAAATATATATTTACTAGTAGTATATTAGTATTTTGTTATTTTATTAAACTGTGTTTATCTCAATCCAAGCTTCTCCATTCCCTTTTGAGTCTTTCACCTGTTGGGGAGTGGGACGGTGGGCGGGGAGGGGGTGAGTGAACAGCTATTGTGTTTGTATTGCTAGCTCGGGTTAAACCACAAGAAGTTAATTTTGTCAAGGATAGACTTGTCAAGGATTTCAACATCACCTAGACATGTTAAATCAAGGAGCAGCCTATGATACAGGCTGTGGCAGTGAACATTGCAGAGAAGGTTGCTGTTGCATGGAGTGCACAGTTTGACTTGGGAATGGTCCAAATCGTTTCACAATTATCAATACATTTCAAACAGCAGCTTGTACTGAATACACTCATATTTATACCAGCAAACCTATAATTTATTAATCCTAGCTATTAAAGTAATACATAGGGTTCTTTGATTGATGTTTGGCTCTGCTTCCTAAGAATTATGCAAAAGGGGGAGACCTAATGTAATAGATATGCAAGTTTTCTCCTTGGTAAAAAGGAAGCATTTAGGCGTCTTACCTGGATATTCCCATGGCTATGTATCTGACATTGAGCTGGTCAACCTTTTTTGTACTTTTCCCGTTAAAGTAGGGATTATTTTAACTGTTGTTGCTTTCTTCAGCAACATTATTAGGAAACATTTTTTCACGGAAAGGGTTGTGAAGCCCTGGAACAGGCTACCCAGGGAAGTGGTAGAGTCACCATCCCTGGAGGGGTTGAAAAGATATGTAGATGAGACTCTTAGGTAAATGGTTTAGTGCTAGATTTAGGTTATGGTTGCACTCGATCTTAAAGGTCTCTTCCAACCAAAATGATTATATGATTCTGTGCTTGTTTGGAGAAGTTTAAGAGGCTGTGGAGCAGTCTTATTACCTGTCCATGCTCAGACCTGTGGGCCTGAGTAGAGCAGTGGCTGATGGTGAAAGCTATTTGCACTATTAACTGCTCTCAAAGGGTTGTCCTGTTCCTGCTTGCAGATTCATAACTGGGGATAGGAACCTCTTAGATCAACCCAGCAACTGTGCTGGAGAAGTCAGAGAGGTTGTGAGCAATTCTTGTAGGAGTTTTTCTTTCTGTGTCTCCAGCTTTGTGAGACAGCAGCAGGAGTTTCTTGGTGTGTGCACAGAAGTTTAACTATTGGACAGAAAATGGTCTTTATACATGTTTTGTCCTGAAGGCTGACTGACGATACCTGTCCACAGAAAACTAAAGCACTCTGTAGAGAAACCTGAGCTTGGGATGAAAAGCCATGAGCTCTAAAGTTACTTCACAGCGGTGCTTCACACAGGAAAACTGGTCTACGTGTGTTCATTTAAGCATATTATCGGTCAAGGAAATATGTGTATGTGAACTGCTGAAGCTTTTCAGTTAATAAAAAGGCAACAGTGTGCATTGGGTGCAGATGCCCAGGGGCTGCAGGGGCCTCTATGAAGACACAGCCGGTTCCAGCGGCTCCAACCCACCCACCACAGGGCACGGCTGAGCCCTGCAGCCACCATGGCGGCACCTCAGGGACAGCCTGTGCAAGAAGTGCAAAATGCTGGCCAGCAGTGAGGTGAAAAATGTGAGAAACAGCCCTACGAGCACAGAGGGGAGCGAGAGAAAGAGAGAGGAGGTGTTCCAGGTATTGGAGCAGGGATTCCTCTGCAGCCCTTGGAGGTGGAGGACCCTGCAGTGGAGCAGGTGGATGTACCCTGAGGGAGCTGCAGCCTGTGGAAAGCCCTCACAGGAGCAGGTTTATCCTGAAGGACTGCAGCCTGTGGGAAGGACCCACTCTGGTGCAGAGGAAGAGTGTGCAGAGAATGGAAGGCAGGGGAGCCATTATGGACTCACAGCAACCCCGGTTCCCCAACTCCTGTGCACCACTGGGAGATGGCCGTGGGTTAAATTACTTTTTGCCGAGACAAGTCTATTTTGACAGTGATGGAAACTGGTAAGTGATCTCCCTGCCTGTATCTTGACCCATGAACTTCTCCATCTTATTTTCTCCCCTTGTCCCATTGAGGAGGGGGAGCGAGGGAGCGTCGGGATGGGGGCCTGGCAGCCAGCCAACATCAACCCACCACAACACGAAATACTGTCAAAATGATACCGTACTGCAAGTGGTGCCCAAGGCTGTGTATCTTTCTGTGGCATTGCGCTTAGTGGTGCAGATGTGCTCAAGAGGGATGGCAGATGCTTGCTGCTGAGGGGATTTTGTAGGCTGTGGCTTCCTGAGAGAGGAAAAAAAAGATTCGACTGCTTCAAAATTTTTCTTCTTTTGAAAGATGAAGGTAGACTCTGACAGTAAGACTCAGTATTTTAACACGAGGCACTGAGCACCATTTAAAACACTGGTAGGTATCCAAGGTATTTCCATATGTTGGGCTGTGACCACACGGGTATTGTGGGCTCCTGTCCTGGGAGGCCAAGTAGCTCTAAGTTTTTTAACAGCAAACAGAGATCACCAAATCCTGCCCCGATTGCTAGCTTGTAAGGTGCAATGCGTGTGTTGTTTACTAATGGATGGAGATTTTCTGTGTTTTAGGGGAAGCAGTGGAACTTCCTTGTGTAACAACATGTCAGAGCTGCCTGTCAGTACCTGTCCTTTGTTCCCTTGCTGCTTTTGTCAGTGGCACCCAGGAGCCCGGACTGACATTCCCTCCCTGAGAGATTTCACATGTGGACTGAGGGGACTGTCGTCTTGCTCTTGACATCTTGTACTTAGTACTTACACATCTTGTGCTTAGAGGACTTTCTAACTTTGCATTTTCTTTCAAATACAGTGATTGTTTTCTGTATTTGAGGAAAGTTAACCTGGGGTTACAAAACAGTTGACAGATAAATGGAGTTACAGCTGGGTAGCATAGGCTTTCTGCTTGGCTGCTGGCTTCATGATGTGCTGAAATATTACCCAAAATAGGCTCCATTAAAAGTAGACTCTCTTGTTTAATGCAGATTAAGAAATTCCAAGTGTGTCCTAGATACGTATTTTTCAGAAAACAAAAATCCTCAATAATGTAGATGGGTTTATTCAGTCACCTTCACAACAATAGCACCTCGTCATGCATAAAGAGACTAATAAAGTTGAAAATCATTATCTTTTTCTCTGGGTCCTGGTAATTAAAATATTCAACAGTACCGTAACATTTACTGGCCTTCATATAGACTCACTTTGTCTTGAAATAAAACAACATTTGGAAGTAGATCCATCCTTCAATATGTGGTGTACCAAGTGATAAAACCTACAGTGTTTGCTACTGGAAATGAACATTTATCGAGGTTTACTTAATGCATGTGCAAGAAAAAGAGGGAAAACTATGTTAAATCAGCAGTTTAGCTTAGTTAACTCAGTTACAGCTTATGGTAGGCTATGAACATACAACAGGTCAAATACTGACATAGTAACAGCCCATGTAACTTTGCCCAGGATAACTTGTTCTTAAATAAATGAGAGACAGGTAAGTGAAATTAGGTTTATGGTGGGGTACTGCAAAGTAAAAGTGCTTCCAGCACTGTAGCTACTGTGGATAAGTAGTCACTTAATCATATGTTTACATGCCTGTACAATCGGTTTAATTAAATTACTGTCAAAAGCATATCTTTCAATTTTTCCTCTTTGGGAGATTAAGTACAGCCTAAGGAAAGGAGGAATTTTGAATAAGCAGAAGATACAACCAAGTAGAAAATGAGGGTTAAAATAACCCTAAAATAAGTTTCTTCAAGGGGTAAATGAAGAGGAGTTTTTCACTAGAACTGCACAGTCTTTTAAGAGGCAAAGACTTTAGGCAAACATTTTTATCTCTTCTTAAAACATTAATTAAAATCCTAAATGTGACTCTTCAGTGACATTTAAAAGGGCCAAGCTATTTTACTTCCATTATTTTAAATAATAAAAATATGAAAAAGTGGGGATAAATCCCCAAAGTATGTATGAAACATTACATGTAAACAGATTAAGATTTTACCCCCAAATAATGCACCTTTGTCTGCCATTATTAATCAAGTTTTTTTATACTGTAGGCTCTGTATTTGGTGGGTATGTAGCCCAGCAAAATTTCCTGCAAAATCTGAATTTTAAAAGGGAGAAAAATTACTATATCTCACTATTCCCATATGTTTGGCTAGATATTTTCAAGAAAGACACAATGGTGGAAATCCTTCAGTGAATTTTACTCTGCATGCCTCTGTTGGTGCCATAATGCCAGAGCAGTTCAGAACCAAATTGGTTAGGCTATGGACAATGAATTTCCAAGTTTCTGGTTCTTCTCCAGATACAGATATTAGCTGCAGATATTATTAGATGACAAATAAGTTTTTTTTTACTGCAACTTTTTTACAGACCTGATATTTTACACAAGCCCAAATACTAGTCTTGTGTTGCCACAAATTTCAGTAGCAATATTGGATACTACATTTTTTACCTCTTAAGCCATTGCTGCTTTTGCATGGAAGGTTACAAGGTCGAGCCTGGAAAGCTCTATTCCATCATCACAGATTTGGGACTGTAAGAGTTACTAAAATGAAAGAAAATCAGGTCAATATTTGCATCAGGTCCTTTATGAAAGCAAAACGTTTGGCATCTGCATTATATTAAGGTGGTTCAATTAACAGCAGCTCCTCTAGTGTATAACTGAGCTGCAGATTTCTGGCACTTCTGAAAGTCCGACTACCTGCCTGTTTAGGATCTTAAATTTCAGTTATGTGGTAATTTTCTGGAATGAAGCTTATAGCAGGACCAGAGTTTAAACATGGATGCCAGAGCCTTAGTGTGTTGTTTTAGACCCTAATTTACAAGCTGAATATATAGCAAGTATATACACCAAATATAATCTTAACTAATACTGCTGACATAGTGTGGTGTATTCTGGGAATTTATAAGAACTTGAATATAGGACTGAGACTAATAGTACTACATGGTATAAAAATACAGTACAAAGATTATAGTTTGTAAAGAAAACAGGACCTGAAATTAAAGAAGGGTATAGAAAATAATGTGATACATGATGGAGTTCGAGAATTAGAAACCTTACCCTTAACATAGCTATTTATTTTTAACTATTCTATGTTTCATTTGATGCCAGGTAGAACAAATCAGGTAATATTTTTGCTGAAATTTCTTAACTTATGCTATTCTTACCAACATTTACTCTGAAGGAATGATATATATATATATATATATTTTTTTTTTTTTAAAGTGATCAGTAGGGATTATAAAACAAGACAAAAATCTGCCTGCATTTAGAGGTGTGTGATTTCACTTACTTCATTACAGTGCTTGAAATTTGTCAGGCTCATTGCTACAAACAAAAAATATTAATTTTTCCATTTCAGTAGGCACGGTGCATATTTTCTTTAAGCAAAACTGCCTCAAATTCTTCCATGAATACTTGAAGCTCTCTGATGTTATCCTCTAACAAAAGTTTCAAATTAGCAGTAATATACTTTACATTATGGAGTAGGGTTCCTGAATAGAGGCCATGCTAAGGCTTTTCTAAGGTTCATACCTTAAAATTTATATGATCGTTCTGCTCTCTACAGGGCTTCTCTTTTAGCAATTAAGCTTATTTTTGTGCTGTATGATGTCATAGCCCAGACATTTAAGCTAAAAGGAAAAATTAATAAATAGCTCACAGATTTGGAGTCACTGAATTTGAATTTTAGGTAGAGACGAACACAAAGATGGTATTTGGCAGCTTATTGTTTTGACAGAGACAATAACAGTGGTCTGGTTGAAGAAATATGCTTTAGTTAATTTTAATAGGTTTATTTTTTTAATGTTTATTTTGCTTTTGCAAAAAAAAAATCTACTTTAGAGAACTAAAAACAATTTATTGTGATTATTTTTCAGTATACATCTAATATAGTTTAAATATTGAATTAGTTAAATTTATAATGATATCTTATTAGTCTATCACCTTTTGAAATATTTTTATAATGTAATACATAATTTCTGTCATTAAAAGATGTTACAGCATGACTATATTGAAGGACTGATTCAAAGAAATGTATAGTATAGAAATGTAAAGAAAAAACTCTTTTTTGTTCTTTTATGGTAGTGTTGAATACAGTGTTTTTTGAAAACTGATATACAGCAAGACCTGTCAAACATATGGCTATTGCATTAAAATTTTTCATTTCCCACTGGAAAATTAAATATTTTCACCTTACTATTTGTAGTATTACTTTTACTTAATGTAGAAAAATGCAGGGAAAAGCACACGTCCGTAGGTAATGTTAGCTGACTATTATAAGGAAATGTAGGCTGTTTTGAATGGCAGCTGCCAGAGAGATAAACAAACATGGTAAAATAATTATACTAAATGCATAAAAGGGATAAGGTTACTATAAACACAATGTCTTTGTTAAAACTTATTTATATGAAATTGTTACAAAAATCACTGCGTAATGTGTTTGCGATACTGCCTGAATTGTCTTTCTTCTGGTGATATATTTTTTTGTTGTTTAAAAAACAATAGAACCTGAAAGTCACATAGAGGATGTATTTTATCAGATTTGGAAAACATGCAGTTCTAATAAGTTGGCAAAAAAAGCACCTATAGTAATGAAGAACACCAGCTTTCCTAGGAAAGGTATTTTTCCCTAATTCAGAGCAGGCATTAGATTTTAAAACATCAGATGGAATTTCTATTCCTTCCTGATTCATTAGTATTTTTGTACATTCCTGAATGAACATGTCTGAAGCATCCAGAAACTGAAAATGATCTCTACTGTAAAGGCAAAACTTGCAGAACAGTGGGCACCAACTGGAAAATTATTTTGTTTCAGCTACCAGTGGACAATTACTAATTACATAGATGTACTTTGCCTTCGTGTTCAGAATACTTACTATGTTTTTGTAAGCCGTCTACCCAGAATTTATAAATAGGAAATAAAATAACCCTCAAAAGCCAAACAACTTCTCCTTGTCGCCATATGCCGCATCTTTTCCCTCTAGGTTTTGTATACTCTGTGTGCTGAAGAATGGTGTCTTTTCTTTTCATGTTGCTCTGTCGGTGGTCATAACAGCTATTCTCTTCATGAATATGTAAATCCCATGCATAAAATCAGAAAAATTAGCATGGCGATTCCCACTATTGAATGTGCCCAATTATGTCTGTCTAATACGCGAATAGTGATGATTTAATCTTTTGACTATATGAGCGGATTCAGGTACTGTTACAAGAGATGCTGTAATTAGGGGATACCAAAACACACAAGCTGGGTGCGTGCACATGCTGGGGGATCATCGGGCTCCTAATAAGAACTGGGCATCTGATGCGTAGCTGTGATGGAGTGTGTGCAGATTCATTTACAGGCACTTACTCTGATGGTTAGTGACAAGGGAGAAAAATGCCCTAGGTCTGCAACACCCTTCCCCTTACTAACTGAGACTCATTCGCATTTGAAATTTTTCCTTTTTTTAGTTGCTACTGAATCCTTGCAATTAGAATGAAATGAATAAAAGTTGGGATAAATAAAGAGAGAATGGTGACCGTATTTGCTAGGCATCCTTAGCTCATTTGGTTTATCGGGAATGCGTGTTGGAGGGGGGAGGAAGGGCATGCAGAAAACAAAAACAAAAAGGCACCACCAGCAATTGATGCATTTTTGTATTTAAATAAGCAGGCGTGCTCATGCATATTTATATGACGTGCATGCCTATGCGCCACTCTGAGCAGTGGCACTGCGGCTCGGCTGCAGTAATTAGGCTGATGTAATTATAGCAAAACAAAGCAAGCTTAAGCTGTTTTTTTTTTTTTTTTTCATACAGTGGGAACATTAAAGACGTATTCCAGTGTACAAAAAATGAACCTGAACCGCTGTCAGAGGCTAGAAGGACAGTGTGGCCAGTGCACCTATTGTGTCACTGCTGTAGAAAGCAGCTTAGCGATTGGCCACTGTCTGCAGCACATAATACTGACTGGTTATAAAGGACTTGTCTAGAGGAAAGCCTGTAGGTACTCCATTGTCTGGCAAAGTTGATATGACTGCATTCTTTTTGCAGGGGGTCAGACAGCTGAACTGTAAAAGCTGCACAGATTTTTTTTCTTTTTTTTCTTCCTCTCTCTGTCTCTTCCATACTGCATTTTTCTTTCATGCCCTGTCTCAGTTCGCGTAGTTAAAGAGAATGCTAATTAAGATCCCTTGTCTTAACCTGAAAATAATGACTCGGATGTAAATAGAAAACTGGCGATAGTCTAAAATATTCTTGCGTAGCACCAAGATATCAGTTACCATTTTAGGGGGAAAAAAATGAAGACTTTTTTTTTTTTGTAATCAAGGTAAACAAAGAAGAGTTGTTGCTTCTCTTTCTTCCTTTCATTTTTTTTAAATTTTTTTTTTTAAATTTTTTTTATTTTAAACCAATGATGCTGTGCTATTGCAGGTCAGATAATGTTTTATTTCAGAAAGTGTGCTAGCTACATAATTTAAAAGTCCACAAATCAGTTGCAATTTAGTGCTTATTAATCCTTCTTAGGATGTAATTCAGTGAAAGAACTGCTTTAAAAAAATTCTTTTCTGTATTATAGACGGATCTAACAACGCAGTCTGGGCTCCGTGCCAAAGGCTGGTATTTCACAGCAGCGACCGCCTTACAGATGAGCTGTGGGAAGCAGGAGGGAGACTCTCTTAGGGTGCCACTACTATGGAGACACAGCTGGGCTGAACAAGATTTGCTTCAAACGACAACAAGAGAGACAGAAAGTGTCTGGTTCGACCGCTGCCCAAGCAGGCAGTAACCAGAAGAGCTAGCAGCCAATCCGGCCATGCTGCACTGTTCGAAACCAGCTCTACATCCCAGCCAATCAGTGACATCACTGGTGAGAAACTCATTTACATCATGCAGTAATGAACTTTGTTTAACGTATCCTTTTTTTCTTTTCTTTTTTTTTTTTTTTCCTCACAGAGATTAGGTCCTCCATTAATTATTCTGCCAGCATAATTTGAATCGCTATGCAAAACGGTGGCTTCATTTTTCCTGATTTTTTTTTTTTTTTTTAACTGTATGCTGTCTCTGCAGGTAACCATGGGCATTGTTCCATTTTTTTGCTGTTGGCCCCATAAAACCTTTAAAAGAGTCTTCTGTTGTTAGTGTTGTGCATATATTTTTCTTACATGTATGTTTGACTCCTTGTAGTCCTTAACTAATGTGGTACTGCTTCTTCCATTTATAGTCTGAGGTTGCCTTTAACCATCTTGGAAGGTAAAAAGGGTGTTGCTGCAGCATCGAGTTTGCATCTCTAGCTGCCATCACGGTCTAAGTACTTATTCTAATGCTTCAGAAATCATTTCTCTGCGGTCGTTTTACATATCTGGCTTTCTATAAAGGTTCTTACATGCATCTGTTACAACCGAGTGAAGCTCAGTACTGTTATATTTCATTCTTCACCACTTTCAGCCAAGATGTCATTTTATTAATGAATAGAACTGAGATCATTTCTGAACAAATTTCACCCCCTTCCTTCCACCTCAACACAATGCACCTGATTTGCATCCATTTACCAGAATAACTGAATACAACAGCCAGTATGAAAGGAAGTCAAGGGAGAGCTTGCATACTGCTTCAGGGTAAAGCGAAATATAGAATTTTTGTTTAGCTATTTCTCTTTTTACTTAGGATGTGCTTAATCTACACAGAAGAGATTAGATCTTAGCTTGAAAAACTATTCTCTAACCAGCCTTTCATATTAAGGAATAAGTTTGGTTTGTTGATTTTTTCTTTTTTTTTTTTTTTTAAATACTAAACATGCACATTTTCTTGAGATGTGTTCAATTATAAACGGAAAACGTTTGGGCAAGCCAACATTGTGTTGAACATTTGGATTTAGTTCTTTGTGGGTAGAGTAATTTGTTGTGCGAACAATTTAGGAACAGCCCAGAATACTGTGGAATGCAGAGATTTCAGACCGCATAATGTAATGAGGCAAGGTTTTGCTCTTCAGTATTCTAATAGCTGAAACAAAATCAGATATGAGACAAATTCAATATTGTGTTATTAAATTAAAGCTATATGTATTGCTAGTGGGCTTCAAGAGGTCAACAGTCTTTGGTAAAGCAAAATTTTATTTAAAGAAATATTCTTAAATAGAATTTTTGGCACAACGTGATAACTTCAACCTTCCACACACACAATAATATACAATTTGTTTATGGAGCTTCAGTTATATATTGATCCTTGTAGTCACTTTGAAAATACAGAGAATTTAAATGCTAAACCATAGCTCTTTCAATGCATGATGCATTCCATCATCCCATCATCAGTATTCTGTGTGCGGCTGTCCTGATTCAGCCACTAGCTCCCCTGCTGCAGATCCTGTAATTTGAATCATGCGTAATAATATATTATCCTACTGGGGGCCTTCTTTCAGTAGGAGAGTGGTTTTATACCTTCTGCTAAAAGAGAACTGTTGGCTCCTTGCCATCTCATAGCCATTATTCACAGAGGCAATCAAGATAGTCATCCTTAAGGAATAACATCTGCACAACTGCATGTGCCAGAAATGTGCAGCCTCCCCTCACATTATAAATTTGATTTTCTTGGAAACAGGAATACTTGAGAATACTGGAGCATAAAAACTGGACATTTACAGGATTTCATCAAAAGTGTATTGAATGTACCATGTGCTGAAATCTGGGCTCTGAGAACATTTGGAGTGGTTAACAGGGCAGAAGATAACAGAAGCTGGTGGCTAATCTGTGGCTCTTGCTAAACTTTTTCCAACTCAGGTTATTGACTTAGCTGATGATTAGTGCTATATTAAAAATGTGGGGTTTTCCTTGCTGACAAGGCAACTTTCTAGCTAATATGCTGATAGTATGTTGTCAGTTGGTTCTGGAGCTGCATTTCCCAAGTTAAGAATCTAACATTATTTGATTAATTCAACAGGATGCATTATCAGTTAACAGAGAATGAAAAACAGATTAAAAAAGCAGCCAAAGTTGTAGAAAATATGGAAAAATCACAATGAAGTAGCAAATCTCAGAAATGCAGAATCTGAGTATACTCTGAAAATATGAGTTTATGAATTGCCTCTGCTGGTAGAAGCTCTGTCAGGCATCTGAAGTCAGTGAAAGCAACTGCATAGGGGCAGAGAAAGAGAAACCCCAGATCTGTGCAACTCTGTCATCTATAGAATATGCACTGCTGCCACCTGTAGTGTGTGCGTACCAACACCGTGGCCTACTATTTTCTTCACATAAATATCACGCTTAAACCACAAACAAAAAAACCCCAAGACCTTACTTTTACAAATATTATTTTTGTATGAAGCATATAGAGGAGTGGAATTTTTTCTTACAAATGAGTGGTTTGACCACTCCTGTTAGTCACAGCAGAGTTATTTTCAATTTATTTAGGAGAGAGGGGAAGTATTGGGGAAAAAGAGAAGAAAAGTCTGATTTAGCATGTTTATCTCATCCTGGAGCTTACACATTCCTTATTGAAGAACAATGGAACTGCACTAACTAATTCTGCACAATCTGCATTTATTACAGTACTATTGAGATGTATTGAGGTGCGGAGGAGTCTTCTTCTCGTCATCATTTCCTGTTTTACTTTCTAGAAGAGAGAAAAAAGATCCATAACCTGGCTGAAAAGTGGAAGTGCTAATATTTAGGAACAGACATTCTTCTGAGACTAAAGCAATGCTAGTTAAATAGATCTCACCTGGTGTCTGACATCTTGTGTTGGCTCTGGCTGAGATGGAGTTAATTTTCCCCATAGCAGCCCCCTTAGCGCTGCACTTTGTGCTTGTAGCCAGGAAGGTGTTCACACACCAGTGTTTTGGCTACTGCTGGACTGTGCTCCCACAGCAGCCAGGCTGTCTCTAACGTCTCCCTCTCACCCTATGGGCTGGGGCTGGGTAAGAGCTTGGGAGGGGACATAGCCGGGAGAGCTGACCCAAATGGACCAAAGGGATATACCGTACCAGATGAGGCCTGCTCAGCAATAAAAGCTAAGAGAAAGGAGGAGGGGAGGACGAGGAGTCATTTGTTGTTATGATGTTTGTCTTCTGGAGCAACCACTATGCATAATGAAGCCCCACTTCCTGGGAAGTGGCTGGACATTGCCCGCTGATGGGAAGTAGAGATTAAATCTTTTGTTTTCCTTCGCTTCTACACACAGCTTTTTCTTTTGCTTTATTAAACTGCTTTTATCTTGACACACATTTTTTTTTCCATCTTATTTTCTCCCCCCGCTGTGGAGGGGAGTGATAAGAGTGGCTTGGTGGGCACCTGGCATCTAGCCAATATCAGCCCACCACACATTTAAAGAATTTTCTTAGACAAAAGACATGACTTCAGCACCTGAATAATCGGTCATATCCAAACTACTGTACAAAAAAAAATGGTATTTTTTAAAGAAACAAGGGAAATTCAGTAATGTGACCTAGAAATCAACTAACGTTTAGACAAACAGGCTGGTGGTTACTGCTTACTCCCTGACTCATACCAAGCTGGTAGTGAGAAAGAAAGCTTCATAGGCCATTGATGCTCCGTTGACAAACATCCTCCATATAGTGCTTGCATTTTGAACACTAGGCATCAACAGGAAAAACAATACAATAGAATATAATGATGTGATGGATCACAGGGAGACAAATCATCTTTATGATAGCTGGAATCTACTTTGAAATGAGGAAACAGAGTATGTAGGGCATGGCATTTGTCATAGTTCAACCTATTTAAAAAAAGAGTTATGTCATTGTAGAGGATGCGTCAGCAAATGACAGGCAGTGGAAATTACGACGTGTTTATTTTCTACTTCTATGAACAAATACATTCTACTTGATTCACGTCTGTGCTAGCATTTCTCCTTTCTGATGAAAGTCCTAACAAAAAGTCCATTCAACATATTTCTTCTAACAAAAGCCTGTTATTTCAATATCTGATGTTTCTAAGTAGGACACCTACATGAAAAGCGGGTAGACACTGACATTTTTTTTTTCCATTAAATAGCCTATAAACCCCCTATTTTTACAGATTAAGTTGTACTATTTATAACGAAAACAATTAGATTGGATGGCAGAGGTGACTGCTAACGTGAATTACTGCATTTAAATTTTTATGTCATATCTAATTTTTTATAGTTTAAGAGAATGTTTCTGTTTTAAACAAAGAGATTAATTCAGTCCTCAGAATAAAGGGTGACAATACTGGGTAAAAACATGAAGAAACCAATGCATTCTAGGTTCTTCCTCCAAAAATAGAGTGACTATGAGAAAGATGTAATTATTTCTTTTTGCTGATGGCCTTTCAGCTGCTACCCTTTGAAAGGCCCATTCACCCCCTCTTTTTACAGAATGCTAAAGTGTATTGTTTTTAATATCAATGCATAAATCAATATTAGAATACCCTGCATATGTTTACCTAAAGGCAGAGGATATTGAGCTATTAAATACACTAGCTTCTTTTGTAGCCAACAGTGAAATGGTAGAAAGCTATAGAGAAATATCTGCCTTGCTGAGTTTGGTCTAAAAATCTAGATTAGTACACACATATATATTTCACTTGGTTTTATAAATGTTCTTTGAGTACAGAATGTTTATTATTCTGGCTTTAGCCAGTACTGAGATACATACTTGTCTAAGACTGTGGAGGAAAGTGCTTATTTATGGGATACTTTTATACTGAATCAAAATACGATCTTGGGTAAACAAGGTCAGTTACTATTTTATTGCAACACTTCAGCTTTCCTCACTTTATATTAGGCTGTGGGAAATGGAGTGTGATGGCTATTCTCAGTATGAGAAAAAGCCTGGAAGGGACTGAAAACTGTTTTCCAGTAGCAAGGATAGAAAGGATGGTAAATAATAGATAAAGGAGTCATCAGTTGTTCAAGGTCAGTCCTACAATGACTTAAGAATGATACTGCAGAAAGGCCTCTTTCTTGGCCTAAACACTGCAATGAAATTTCTTCATTTTACTGGTGGCTAATGGCAGGGCAGTTGAGTGGTGCACATTGGACTATGTCACCCCGAAGGCCATCAGACAGGGGTTTTGATGTACAAGGCAGTAAACTGCTGACTTCTATGGTTGTGTTTTTATTTATTCTTAATGTTGTTTTCGTGTTTCCTGTTAGATGTCAATGTTGAATAGTGCCCAGTGAATATTTTGGAATTCAGACATGTTTTATTAATGCATTTATAATTTTTCATTTTATTTTTGCATTTAAATGAAGGGAGAAAATATCTTGCCATTACAAAATTCTTAAACCAGTAAATTGAAGACAGTTGTTTTCACTGAGAGAAACAGAGCTTTGTGTCACTATCCATCAACTATAAGATTAGGTGCTAATACTTTGTTATGAAAACTGTCACAATGTTGTTGGGAAGTGTCTTTAGGAGAATTAAACAAGTCATACACTGGACTGAAAATTGTAAGAGAGTGCCATGACCTATAACAACTTATAATTGTGACCTCATTTGAGTTAATGAAGAAATGAAATCTATCTCTGAAGGGCAAATTTAGAGAAATATCTTTGCCAAATTCTTAGGTTAGAAGGCTGGATTGGGGGTGGGAGTTGGATTTCTTATAATATCAATAAACTAGTTCAAAAGGCCCAATGACATGGACATTTTAAAAAGCCTCAAATTGGCAAGATAATTATTAAAGAATGTTAAGATAATCTCAGGTAATGTATAACCGTAAAAAGGAGTAGAAGTAAACCAGGAGTAGCATACGAAGAATGATGCGGTTCTGATTACATATCAGCTGTAGTATGAACCAAGCTACATTGGTAGTGGAAACAGGCTTGCTTTGTTGACAAGGTATGAGCTAATTTACCTTTGAAGCCTAATTAGCTGAGATAGGTCCCTAGTGTATTTGAGATAAAGTCAGTTTCACCAGATGGCTCTGGTTTGTGCAGTTTATATCCAAAATGGCTAAACAGCAAGTCACAAAAGCCATACGAGCCAAAATTAGCTTTAAAGTTGAGAACCAACTCTCATTCCTATAGCTACAAGCTAGCATCAAAGTGACTGGAACTGGAAGGAACTTTCTTCATGAAAGGCTATATTTCATAATTATTCTCTGTGACATGCATACACTTCCCATTCTGGCTGGCTGTGTCCTTAGTCTGGCAGAGTATAAATTTTGTGCAGAATTGCTCTTGTAAAATGATAAGTGGAAAGCTTTAACTTTCAGGGCAGAAAGCTTGAAACTAAATTACTAGGGAACTTAACGTTACTGCAAGAGGCTATGAGTACAATTTCATTGTTTTGAAATCTGTTGGTAAACAGATCAAAAACTATTTTTACACTAGGTGAATCCTTGCTTTCAAGCATTTTCAGTCATGGAAATAAGTTTAATAAGAATATATGGGGGTGGAAAAATGCACGGATCATAACCTGCTCAGTGTCTGACAAAGTGTAATCAGGTCTTATTGTCCACTGCAAAGAGAAATGGGTATTTTTTGTCTCTAGGGCTCTTCATCTCTTGGTGATTTGGAGGACTTTGAGGGGCGTGAGAAGGTTTGGGCTGTGGCAGCAATAAGAGAGTGACTGGCCTCTTCATATATGGGTTGTAACAAGGAATCAAGGCTTGCCTATTTCTGTTACTAATTATCACTTCATCCTTAGCGTTTAACTTCACCTGGACACCAAGAAATCTAGGGGATCGTTCTTTTACATTCATTGTAAAGGAGATACAGATTGAGAAGCTATCTGTTCCTCGTTTTCTCAAAGACTTTGAACAGAGGCCAATTGGCAATAAGAAGCAAAACATTTTGGACATTCCAGGGAATGTGGGGTGGTGTTTGGCACTACTAGGGTTGATATGAGGAGAAACCTATAAGGTCTGTCCTGAAAAATACACTGTAGCTCATTTATTACTATTTCAGTGCATCTGATACAGTGTGCACAATTTGGAGTGTTTTGCAGCTGGTAGAAGGGGTCGTGAATTTATAATTGTGCTGGTTGCCCAATGAAAATTACTGTTTCTGTAAAATCTGAGCTAGCTTTGGGTAATGTATGTTATCAAGAATGTTCAAATTATAAACTAATAAGGAATGGAAAAATAATAATCCACTGCAGGTCAAGTAATATCAAAACCAATAAAAATAATCTAATAAAAAATTTGCTTTTGACTTGGTCTGACAAAGCTCCATGTTCCACTTTAGCATGTCATCTTATCAGAATAGTAGTTGGACTTCTTTTCTCTTCTTTTCTCTTCTATGGTCCAACCTCAAAACAAACAGCGGGAGAGATCTTCATACACACATATGAAATAGTGCTATGGAACTCTTCACCATGAGGCACTCCTAAGTCAAAAAAATTACCTTTATTTAAAGAGTGTTCTGTCAAATTCACAGATGTAAAATCCATGAAAAACTGTTAAAGACATTGACATTACCTCTAACTCAGGAAATACTTGAGAGTTGAATTGCCGGAGGCTAAGAAGTTATAGCAGGAAAGTTTCTCTATGACTTTGTGTGTCCTTACTCTTTTCTCTTGGGCATCTCCTGTCAGAGATGGGATACTGGACAATCTGATGTGTTATAGTACATGCATTACTAGACTCTCTGAGGTGCTAAGTACAATACCATCCCAATTTTCATCAGTGTTGCCTACAGGAATCAACTGATTTTAGCTATAATAAACAAAAGTTAGTTGAGCAGATGGTATATGCTCAAAAATTAAAACAGAAAGCCATTGTTCTTTTTGGGTATTACACAGTGATAATAAAATATAGAGGAATTTTGATGGTGCATGAAATACATGTTGAAAAACTGTAGTCAATTAAAATGAGATATTCTGATTTTGGGAATATTCAGAGGTATTTACCATTTATCACCAAGGTTGAAATATTTCTGAATTTTTAAATTCTTTTTGAATGTCCTATCCAACATAAAATTTTGAAATTGCTATACTTTGGCCATCTTGGTGATGAAAAATATCTGAAACAGTGAAACATGTTGCTATGTGAAGATTTTGTATTTTGATAATTTCCAGCAAGCTGCTGTATTAGGCTGTAAGGCTGTATTTCCTTTTTCTAGTAACTGAAGGATGCTGTCCTGACCTGAAGCCTACCCATGAAATACCTGTTAAACAATCACTGCATGTGTGAAATAGCTTCTTCTAGATTCCCATTAATTTCTCACACAAAATTAAGGTTCTATGGCTGTTTCCTACAGATCACTTCAATTAGTCTTTGATTTTTTTTTTTTTTTTTTTGTGATAGTCATAAGGGTTTGAGTCTTTAAGTTATTAAGATCTATTTCATGGTAACACATGCAATATCTTGAAAATGATGTAGATTTTGTGTCCATGCAGAACAACCTAAGTACACTTTTTTAGTAAAAACACTCACTGTTAAATCTGGTGCTTTAATTGGTGTACAAAACTGAAGTTATTTCCTTTTGTTTCTTGTCTTGCAAAATATGGACGTAGAATTAAGATTATGATAAGGATGATTGCCATGCGGAAAATAAATATTTACATTGTAAATAGCACCCAAGCACTAGTTAAAGCTGAAAACAATACTTTAAGCATTTGATAATCTGTTGGTGTTTTATAACAAAATATATTTCCATTTCAGTCATTGAATAGCAATAAAGTGTTTGTTCCCACAATTTTCAGAAAGCTACAATGATGGCAAAGACCTGGAAAATTCTGGGATTTAATGCTTCTGTGGAAATATTTCTAAATAGTCAACATGGTGTCATTGTAAAATATTATAATAATTGCATTTGCAAATTTTTTGCGAGTTCTTTTGGAAGACACTGGGTGGTTTTGCTTTCAGTCCAAATTTGTGAGCCAGTTTGGGAGCCAAATTCTTGTTGATATGTATGATAAATTGACATATTGGTGTTGATGTTGATATGTTGATAAATTGACATAGTTTTAGCATACATATTCATTTTCTGGTGTGCATTTGTGTATTTTCAAAAAGTTTTGGCTTAGCTGGCTGAGTTAAAGACCTACCCTACAGTTGCATTTTTCTATGCCATTCTGATACATACCTGAATTAGCCTGTGATTTTAGTGCATTATCAGTCATTTTTCCTGTAAAGGGCCACGGTAATCACCTGTTCCCTTTTGGCTTATATAGATCATGTGAGCTATTTGGGGCAAAACTTTCCTTCTTATGATGTGTGCTTGTTCAGGGCATCACACAGGGAGGCCAGTGGAGCATCCATGGATTCACACTGTGCAGGTCACAGCTGTGGTGTCAAAAGAAATGGGCATGCTAGGTGGAAAAACATAGTACAGAAGGTTATTTTCAAAATTTTGTCTGTTTTCTCTGGTGCTTCTGGCAGATGGTCTTTTAGAAACAAGGCTCTGATAGGATGTGCAGACATAGCCTGGAGTGCCAGCCCAAGCAGGGTTGAGCAGTCATTTCTACTCTGACACCTTCCCCTTGTCTGAAGTCAGAGGTCTACAGCTGCCCTGCTCCCACAGGCGTTGGAGTAGGGTGAGTATATAAGAAATCACGTCACTGGCAACTCTAGGTATGGGATAAATTACTAATATCTCTCTTCTTCTTTAACTTAGCTGTTCAGTCTCCCTTTTGATTAGCATTGTTTCTTTTACAACAGTGTGTATGGAAAACAAAACTTATGTCTTTATTAAAATGCATCTCTAATAGAGACCTGGATACAAATGTTATGCACCTCATAATTAGTTGTCTCATATTCCTGCTAGTTAGGATCTCATAACTGGTAGCTACATTATTTGTTTTCTCTCATTTCTTCTCACAGTTCTCATTACCCGTATTGCTTATTATTAGTGTGACTTACTAAAATTTTCTGAAGACTTGATAATTTTCAACTCCTCTTGCCTTGTTACCACTGCAGTTATTATTTTAATCTTAATATTCATTATAGCAATAAGAGCAATTTTTTTATGGCACTGCAGGCCTCATCAGAATAGAGGAACTGGTGTTCCTATACAACAATTACAAAGGCACAAGACCTTTCCAAATTACAGACTATACATAGTCAAAGTTGGTATCTCCCACTTGTGTCTATAAGTGGTGTTACTTTGCTCTATTGAAGAGTTTTTCTAGGTAGAATTAATAACACAGAGCCTAAGTGCAAGCACGTAAATCAAGGACATTTAATTTTGACTCACAATGTTGAAGGATACAGAATCACTTGCAATCAGCTATCTGCCTGTTTGGTTGGGCTCTTATGTTGTATTTTCTTATCTGTGTCAGTAAGGGGTAGTCTAAAAAGTGGTACAAATATATATTAAGCATTAAAGTGCTTTGAAGATTTCAGTCAGTGGCAAACAAATGAATGCATCCTCTACCATATTTGGGGAAAGGTAGACTGATAGAAGGGAATGGAAAATATGAAACTGATTTCCAAGGACCTAGTTGTTGAGATAGTCCATTTATCAGTTCTTTTGCAACTTTTCTCTATAGCTAGTGTATAGATCTCCCTCTGTTCTGTACTCAGCATATTTTAAACTTTGACAGTAGAAAGTTTATTTCACACTGTACTTAAAACAGTTGAGCCCATTGGCTCTGTCCTCCCTAATTTACTTGGTGGATAATTTCAGCAAGTCTCTCAGTGTGCATTTTCACTTTGATCATGCCCTTTCCATCCAGTTCAAGGGAATTAGACGGGTTCTCAAGGGAACTGAAGTAACTCTTCAGATTGGTTTTGTTGAGGTTATTCACTCATTGGTGAAAAAATGGAACACCAAGCAGGAAATATAGAAGCATGCTTATATTCCTTTTCCACTAGGATAATCCTTGAAAACAAAGCTTTATATGATGTATATTCATGCAGAATCATAGGACGAAGGGCACCTGGTAAGCATCAGGCAGCAAGTCATTTCAGCAAGAAGTTTATTTGCTATAGACCGAGATCCTGTGATTTGCTCACTAAATGTGAAACAGTTTAAGTGGCCTCCAAGGAAATGTTTGAGAGAAAGAAGAGTTTGTCACAAGTCTGTTTGAAAAGGTTTGGGGGTTATTTTCATCTCTTTGACCTGATTGTCTGAAGCATCAGCAACCTCTTCCAATATACACACAATCCTCGGTGTCAGATGTTTTCTCTAGCACCTTTGTTAACTTGTGTTAAGCCAATTCTACATGTTAAACTTGCAAGGATTCACACTCCTCTCTTGTTTCCTGTACAGAACTGTGCTTCCAGCGTCTATAGCTTATCCTCTTTTGTTATTTGAAATATTCCTTGGTGCACAGACAATGTTTATTCTTCAATACTTAACCCTGATATGCAGTTTAAGCTATTGTTTCTCCTGTGCGTTTTTTTACTAGATGCTAGAAATCTTGATAAAATAGTATGTTTATAATCTTCGAGAACTAATGAATGAAAGTGCAATTCTGTAGTGTGCTTTCCCATTGTATATATAAAAAACATACAATATAAAGGACTTAAAAGATTTAAATTGGCTGCTTGCATGATAAAGAACAAAGATTTGTGTTCACATTTATGAAAAGAGATAACATATATTTGGTATTCATTAATATACAATCCATCTCCTACTTCTCTGAATTACGAATCAGCTGATCTACACCCTTTCTGTCCATATTTGGAGCTTTTGGAATCTTGGAAAATGAAACATTCTTTAGAGGAATTGCCTCAACCTTGTTTTAAACTCCCTCCTTGTCTACTCTTTGCTTTGCAGTGGTGTTTGAAAAAGTTGTTTCATTTGTGGGAAAGCGTCAAATGTATTCAGTGACCATTTATTATAGCAATGTGTGACAGACATCTGTGAGAAAGAAGAAACTACTGCATTTTGCTAAATTAGCTATTGAATTTGCCTAGCCCAATCAGACAAGAGGTTTCAGTATCACTTGTGAGACTGCTGGGAAGTGCTATTTAGAAAAAAAAAAAAAAAAAAAGGCTCATTTTCTCGGCGCATACATAGCTATACGTTATCTTTATAGCAGCACCTAAATGCATTAATGACTTTCACAGATGAGTTTAGTTCTCCAGTGTTATTACAGAAGATAATGCAGTTTGGCAGCTGTTCCCTGGTGGGTTTCCCTGTTCAGAGATGAGTTTTGGAGATACCATCAGGTATTGCTACCTTCTATCACAGGAAGATTGCTATTTTTGCTTGTGCTTCTTGCTTGTCTCATGTGTTCTCTTTATTCATTTTGTGTTTCTATTGAATTTACTCTTATGGGTAGTTGGTGAATAACAGCAAACCTTACAACTGTGTCTCCATGCAGATTTATATGGCTGCATATAGAAATATATTGTGTATAACTTTTACATTAAAGGTAACAGTATATTGAGGAAGGATGCCTGATTTTTTTTTTTCTGTGTATGTGGTTATAAATATTCGTGTTCTTTAATAATATTTAAGTAAATTGCAAGTGAAGCAGAATTCGGTGCTGAAGACAGCAAATTTGCTAAAAGTAGTAATTCTGTTGGGCGATATAGGATGAGAGTGTGTTAGGGGAATTGCAGTCAATAGTTCCGTGATTTTGTTATTTTGTTATTTTGTTTTTTTGTTTTTTTTTTTTTTTAGTGAATATAGACTAGGTAAGTAGTTTAAACTTGACTTGTGAGGAGAGGCAAGGAACAAATGGATACTCAGTGAACACCTGCATTGGTACATTACAAAAACCTAATCAGACTCATGTTTGGCATGAATGCTGTGTATAAGTTTTATACAACACTAAGAACTTCTTTGTTTTAATTTCCTGATTTGGTCAGTAGTACACTGCACTCTATTGAATTATTTTACATGAACGCAGTCCTTGGGACCTTTCACACCAGCGTTTTCCTGGGCTATGTTGGCCTTGAAAGAGTCCTAGAAATTTTCAGGTGCATCTGAAAATCTTCCAGCCTGATCAAAAATGCTGTATTTATAGAAAGCTTGTTGAAAAACTAAAAAAATATGCACTGTGGTGACCTACAAGAATTAGTTGAAAAAATGCTAAAAGAAAGTTATTAAAAAAATGCCAGGATAATGCCTGTGTGAGTTACTCTGCTTTTCCCTTCCAAAAAGAAAGAAAGAAACAAAAATTCTACTGATAAAAACCTCTTCAACTTTTAATGAGAATTTTTGGCCCCAATTAAAGTCTTTAGGTACTTTTACAGTTATCAGATGGAAAGGTAAAATGTATCTTTACTAGAGTTACATTTAGATTATTTGTTATCTTTCTTATTTCAGCTTTTCTATCTCCAGTCAGAAATGGACTCTGTGTATTTTGTCCAGTTCTCTTATATGGAGATTAAAATGTGAAGGCAATTCTAACACATATTAGAATTTTTTGGATTGAGATGATATAGCAGATGTACTGCTACCTAATATCTTGTCTTTATGGCTAGTATCTCCATGTGAACTGGGGCTGAAAGCAATATATTCTTTCAGAAAGGGTGGAAATTATTCCTCTTAAGGTACTGTGCAGTGCTTCAGGTGAAGCACAAATAATTATAATGAGTAATTGAACACAGAAGGATTTGGGAAAAGTGGCTGAGCCTATGTATGCTTTTGTGTACTCTTATATAGTGTATGTGTGGCTGTGCATCTAATGTTTTTAGCGAAGATTTTTTTCAGACTAAATGCCTTTAGCAAGATGGACCAATGGGTAACAGAACCTGTGTCCATGAGGCACTTTCAATTACAAAGGTATATAGCAAAGCAGTGTAACAATATGTTGAACTCCAAGGCCTCTTCTACAGATAGGTCTGTCACAGATAGACTTGTGGATTGAAGTATTGCTGCATGTGGAAGTAATGTCATTTTTATGTAAGAACTTTGACTTCTGGCTTCCTTGTTCTTCCCATTCTACTGTTGGAATGGCCTGGGAAAACACAATGTTCACGTGTACACTGAATCCCTTTTGGAAAGTTCAACGTAACTATAAAGCAGCTTTCGACTAGTGAAAACAAATTGTGTTTCTCATGTAAGAGAATGAAGCTCACAGGAGAGGATGAAGGTCAAAAGGTAAATTCAACTTCCTGCAGAAAATGTTTTTTGATCTGATTGCTGCTCAGGAGACAAGCACAGTTTTCCCTTGCAGTGCGTATCAAAGCAAGAGATGTCATCTAGCTAAAAATATCCATTAAACCTTCACTAATATACATTTACTTTCTGACTTTTTGTGTTTTGCTTGTATTATTATAATCATTACTCAGTGACATAGAAAAAGGGTTTGGGAGGAGATAAGAAAAAAAAAATTCACCAAAAATCAGAGACACTAGCAAAGAAATGTCACAGTTGCAAGTAGTGAAGTTATTACTTTATTTTGAAAGTTGTTTCCATTGGTTTAATCATAATCTCTCCTAATGCGTTCTGATTCAGCTGTTTTCACTACAGTCTCTGGCTCTAATTAAAGCATGAAGATTTGATTTCAGAACCTGATTGTTACCTTGAAGCTGTTAATGTTTTGTCAAAACCTTCTTTAGTATGCTGAACTTTGCAAGAAATCTAGTGAGAAGAGTGTCTTGTTATGGAATTTTGGCATCTGTTCTTCATACTCAGGAGCAAAAACTGCAGAGACCATGGAAAGAAGCTCGCAACCAGGTTAGGTAAATGTGAGGGAGACACATTTTTCTGATAGACAGAATGTCCCTCTTTTCCCCTGTGCGGGACAGGCAAATGTTATTGGCAATAAAATGACTGTTTCAGCAAAGCACCCGTGGACTCAGTGTCTCTGGGAGTGTAAAATTACCTTCTTACGTTATATAGGTGGTTCCTTCATCAGTGTTAGTTAATACCATTTTAGCAAGCAAATATGGGAACTTTGAGCTGTCTGTGCTGTATTATTACACTGGTAAGAAAATACACATACTTCACAGACTATTAGATTGAAACTAATTATTCTTTTTAAAGGGTAATTTGGAGGAGTCCTTGTTTTATTGTAGAGGGTCATGCCTTGGAAAAGACTTCTTTAACAGACTTAAAAAGAAGGAAGAGAGAGAAAAAGGAAGAGGGAGGGAGGGAGGGAGGGAGGGAGGAAAGGAGGGAGTCAAAGTGGTGGCTTTAGACCAAAAATGTTATTACTTTATAATTTTTTCTCAAAATAAGGGACTGCATAAAATACAAAAATCCAAAATACAAGTCACAGAATGAATTGACTTTTTTTTTTTTTTTTTTTTTTTTTTTTTAAAATTTCTGTGAATCTGACCACTACAGCCTTTAATGGTGGCTTTCCTGGCTGGATCCAGAGTTGTTAGTTTTAATTGCTAGTACTGTTTTTAATTACTGATTTCACTTTTATTTGCTGAAGTCACAGATTTTTTGTATTTATCAATGAAAGGCTGCGTGAAGAGATCATGGCAGAATTAAGTGATTAAACTCCTAATCTCAATTAAGTGAAACAATGCACATAGTGTCACTGAAACTGTTTCTTTACTTCTCTTGATTTGCTGTTCCTAATTAATTACAATGTGCAGGCAATAAAAATCCCCAGCTTTTATTATTAAGCATTGTAAGTTAGGGCCTTACTCCACCACTTCGGCTGAGTTTGAACAGTGCCTTTACATGCAAGTAATTCTGCTTTTGTAGTGATTTGGATTAGTTATATGGCAAGAAAGTACTCAGGGAATGAGGATGTTAGACTCCAGTCTTGAATAATGAGATGAGGTGCTTTGAAAATGTTTAAGTAGGTGGATAGGGCAGAAAAGATTTTACAGATGTATCACGGAGAAGTTAAAGCACTCATTATTCGAAAAACAAGAGATGAGTGCCTTCAGCTCAGAAAGGCAACACGATACCCGTTCTTTTGAATGCTTCCAGCATTGGTCTTGCTCTGTTCATTCTGAAGCGGGAATCCAGCTGATGATCATTGAAATCAAATAAGCTGTCCTTCTTTTCACATTCATAGCATATTGAATACATTATGGAAAAAACTGTTATGACAGTTGTATTCATCTGTAACATTTTTGGAAAACAGAACATCTCATTCTTCTGTCCTTTTTCATGTGTGCCCGTAGGCAGACATGTCATTTCAGTTACTTGAACTGCCTCATACTTCCCTTCTCCATTCCAGTTTAACTGTCTGCCTGAAAACTTTTACTGCTTATGGCAACTATTTAGAAATGTGATGGACTGATAATTAGAGTTGTGCAGGCAATGTTCCCTTTTAAATCTAAGGCAAGTTTGGTCAAATTTTAGCAAAGTCTTCTGCCACGCTCACTAGCTGTGTAAAGTTTTGCTTTAGGCTCGGTTAGATGTGGATGAGTGTTTTCAGTTTGCTTTGGTTTCTTCCAGAGCCTTTGGCACGTTTCTTGGATTTCCCATAGTGCCATCTTTCTAAAAACACCTTAGTAGCTCTTGAAACATGTGCTGAGATTATCATCTTTTCTAGCTTTAAATTTTATTTGTGGTGCAAAGCGAAAAAACATGATGTGATGAAAATACAGATCTTTATTGTTGAGATTTGATAGTAAGGTAGAAATCTCTCTCAGAGCTGTGGCAACTTTAGCTCACTCTATGGTGGTAACATTGCTGGTTTTTGCCAGGTTTCCTGGGGATTCGTTATGGGAAAGAAATCCAACTTTATATACAAGTCTGGTGATAGAATGACTTAAACATGTGCTGGAAAGGACTATAACTAGTAGGCCTGGAGGTATTCCCCTCGAGGTTCAGACTGCCCTACAGCTACCCTTGTTATTATATACCCCACTCCTCTTAGGATTCACATTTTCTTCTTTATGTACAAAATCAAGTCAATTTATAGTGTTTCTGCTCATGCATAATCATAAAGTTTTGAAAATGAAACGTTACAAAGTGCGATAGGTCCTCAAAAACGCACAATTTTTATGAAAAGCAGTTTCAACATGACTTCTTTAATTATATATGCAAGTAATATGCATTGGAAGAACTGTTATCAAATTCCTGGCTGCATTTGAGTGGCTCCTTCCGTAGTCTCTTGAAGAATGGGAGAGTAACATGTGTTTAAAATTGCATTATTAGGGCTCACAGTTCCTAGCAGTCTCTTTCTTTAAATAAATTGACATATTGTATCTTTTTCTTGGAAACCAAAATCAGCATTGACTGTACTGTCAACACTTCCAAAACAGTTATTAAAAAAAAAAAAAAAAAAGGTAAGCAAAAGAATGACCACATGCAAGTTATTTTTTACAAGGGGTGTGTGTGTGTGGTGCACTAAGAAAAAATAATATGAAAAATAATAAAACTTTTAATAGTCAAGTTGGGTCTAGTGAAGGTATTGGCATCTTTTTACCTAACAGAGTGTTAGTAAGAGAAGTTAACCTATGTTACTTTGACCTTTTCTTAGTATTGTTGAAAGGCTTGTGTGTAGGAATGTGTGCATTTATCACATGGTTCTGTAACAGCTTCTTTTTGAATATGCAAATCTTTTCAACAAACTGAATCCTTACATTCTATGATTCTTCGATTCTAAAATTTTCCTTAGATTGCAATGACTGGACCTCTTCTTTCTCTGACAAATTTTCAGGTCAGGAGCTATAAGTCTTTTACCTTTTTACAGACCTTTAGGGCTGTGTTTCTTTAGCTGAATAAACCAAGGCACCTGTACTTCACAACAGTTTGGATACCCCTTTTCTGGGCTTACAGGGCAGTCTTAGTTTGAACTATCACGTGTGGCTGAACCATAAACCAACAAACATGTAGACTTTGTTCAAAAAAACCCCTTTTCTTCTTTCAAACAATGTAAGAACTAGACTAAGGAAATAAATATATTTTGTCACATCATTTCTTGCCACCTCTCAGTGAAAAAGCCAGAGTGCTTATAGGACCTAGAAGTCTTCATTTCTCTTCATCAGTGTCTTCTGGAATGCAGAGTTTCTCTTTTGTACCAGCAGTCATATTCCATCTGCTCTCTTTTTAAGAAAAAGCAAACCATCAGATAAACTTCTGAGTGGTCTTATTGGATGATTAAAAAATACCCCATCATCTAATGTATTACTAGCTACCACTCTCGTGCAATAAAAATGGGGAAGACACACTACTACCCCTCATATCCCAAAGGATATTCAATAAATTATTCAAGGAAGCTTTTGTCTAAACAGTATTCACCAAGATTTAGTGTTCCCTAGCTGCTAACCCTGTCTCTTTTATCCTGTGAATGGAAATTTTCTATCAGTGTGATGGAAAGTTCACCAAGACAACACAGAACACAAATACGTTTCATTCTAAAAGAAGTTCGCAGATACACAGAAATGATGCAGTCAGAAAAGTCAAGCTGTCAGTAAGGACACATGTATGTATATGTTCATCAGTAGAATTAGAGTACAGTACATTTTGAATGAATTTTACTTTCTTCTGTTGCCAGCTCAGTCTGTGTACCAAAGAGAATCTTAAAGATGGCCAAATTTAAGGAGTTAACTCCTACAAAATGCTATAGTTACAGTTCCAAGGTTTAAGCGATGACAAGCTCCATTATGGTGTCTGGGTTTGTTTCTTTACCATTGCATGAACAGCCCTCCTCATCACTGATGTCTTGCCGCAGTGAGGCTGTTTGTAAACTGTGACCAGGTGCATTGCAGAGGCGGGAAATTCCCTCCTGACAGTGCTGTTCATGCAGACTGTGGAGCAGAGGCCACATCTGATGAAGAACAACCTCTCCTCCTTTCAGGTCAAAGGCTTGGGAAGACACACGGTCTTGCAGCCTCACCTGTTTCTTAGCATAAAAAGATTTTACCAGCCTTAGCTCTTTTGGCATTGCAGGTAATATTCAAATGACCCACATAAAATATAGCAATCAAACTGTACTTTGACCTAATAAATAACATGGATCAAATTAAAGGAACTAGTCTAGAGTAGGACTGACTGCTGATGAATATTCTCTGGCTTCTGCTTCTCATTTTGAGACATATAAATAGCAGTGAGTTTTTGTGGCAGTCAAACGTTGTGATGTGCACATCTCAGTCAGTCACATTCCTAATTAACCTTCATTTGCTGAAGAGGAAGGGTCCAACATCACTCACCACTCAAACTGAATATTTCATATACTGATAGGAGGAAACATAACTACTAAATCTCTTCCACAGCGTTCATCAATCTCTGTTCTGTATAAATCTTGTCCTAAAACAATTAGCAGTTTTATATACTACTTCTATCTAGAGAAGAACTCAGAGAAGAATGTAATGCCCAATAAAGTAAGAAAGCTCCCAAAGTAAGAAATCTCCCAACACAATAAATATGTTCTGTAGATTATTTTCTGGCTTATTATGAAGTTGCACAGGTTTCGAGGCATGACTGTTCTCACAAAGAGTTCTAGCTAGAAAACTCAAGACTGGATTGATCTGTTCTAGACAGTTAAATTCCTGTGATAACATGTTTGTTGTTGTTTGAGTAAAGTTCTGTAAATGTCAGCCTTTAGTATTTTTTTATCCTTTTTTTTTTTTTTTTAATAATTTCCTTATGTTTCTGTTTAAACACGAGAGTAGCTTTCCCAGTAAACCCAGAACTGAGGAAACTCATGTTTTCGATACCGGCCATGACAGCACTACTGTCCTCCTTCTCCACACCTTTTCTTCCTGTTTTCCTGCACTTTTTTTGCAGATCTTGATCTTCAACAGCATTTGCTCCAGCACTTCTCATTTGGATCTGCCTGCCATTCTGTTTTTACTTTGATACCGTTTTCTACTTCACTCAGCAGCTATGCATGTGCCCTTTCCAAACTAATGGATTGGAAAGGGATTTCCATCAATGATTTATTTTCCAACTGCAACATCTTGAAATGTGGAGAGATGAAACTGCTTATTCACATAGTCTAGAAAGTTGCTAAAGAGACTGAAAAGCTTTGCTCAGCATTCTCTTTTAAGCACATTTCTCTGATTGCTTCAGTCTTCCCCTGTTCACTGTGATAAGTTGCTTAACTGCATGTTGCTTATTAAGCATACTGCCACTTGTAATTTCTAGTTCTAAACACTGGAAATAAAATCTAAACACTTTTGAAAATAGCTGCTCTTGCTTGTGTCTACTCTGGCATGATGCTGTGAGTAGCAAGTTGTTTATATTCTGAACTTCACAAGTAAAATTTCGACCCGATCTTAAGAATCCATACTGAATTCTAATACTTTGGTGTTCAGAAAAATTAGCAACAACTGCCAGCTGTGACATTGCTAAGGCATGTGTCTTCTTTTCAGTTTTTCTTCCTATGTATCATCTTTTTAGTATTCCATACAAAGTTGATCAAAACTAGTATTTTTCTTCTGGTTTCTGTGTCCTTTGCAGTATGTCAGAGAATTTGCTACAAGTTAAGGTAGTCAGAAGCAGGAAGTTAAAGCAAAGACTTTCTTTTGGGAATAAAAAGTCAAATAGTGTTTCTGTGCAAAAAGAAAAAAAATAATTTTTTTTAAATAAACTGAATGTTTCTTTCACAGATCTCCAAACTAAAATGATCCTGATAGTATAGGATACAGGGTATCAGCTTACTTTGGACTTCTAAAGATCTGGTGCCCCTCAGTCCTATCAGACTGGCTGTGGACTGGTTTCAGGTGTCTATGAACCATGGCTAAGCTGAACAGTTTTGGCCCTCCTGTGATGTGGTCTTTAAACTCCTGAAAATGCATAAGAAATTCCTGAGTTCTGCTGGCACAGGAGGTAATTTTCAGCATTTCTAATGTATGACCGTATTAATAAAAGAAATAGAATCAGGTCATTATTTTAGTTCTCTTATGCAATTGTCTATGCTGTTTCATTATTAGCATGCTCCCTGGCACTGTTTTGGCTTGTGGCTGAACATGTCTTAAGTGATATCATATTATTTGGCCCATGCTATGGCAGTATGGATGTGCATCCTATTTTTAGGAAACAGAATTAACTATACGGTTCTGAGCCTTGTCATTCGACCCTCAGGACCAGAGGACAGGGTTTGTTCTCCTGTTAAGACATAATACAAAGTTTTCTTTGGTCTTTCAAAATCTCTCTAATGGGGCTAGCAGGCTAGGGTGTCAGAGCAAAGGCTAGAGTTGAGTTGTCTTCCAGACTTCTTGTTCTATAGCATAGAGCTTCAAACCCTAGGGCAGGCTACAGAAGTGTGGCTTGCATAGAAACCTTCCAGGAATAACTGGAAATCACCTTGTTCTTCATCAGAAGTTTGCTTAAATTGATGTGGTGTGGCTTTCTTTCTTTTTTTTTTTTTTTTTTTTTTGTCATTTACACTCCTTTGCTTTCATAATTTGGTTTTTCAAAGCAATTTCTGCTTGATTTTGCAATTGCAAACAGCATCATTACTATTCTCATGAGACCCACGCTAGCAGTGAGATGTTAGTGAAGCCTACACACTTTTAGTTCTTGATTTTTGAATAGAGAGTGCCAGCAAGCAAGGTGACATCACAGGTGATCATTTTCATGTTGTAGATCTGAGACCACCAGTGACCTTGCCTGAGCCATGCGAAAGTCAATCTGCTGGTAGAAAACCATTTCTGCTGTTTTCTAGACAAGATCAAATGAGTGAGAAGAAGGAACAGAACAAACTGGTCCTTCCTCCTCATTGTGGAGGTAAACATGTTTCCAGTATTGAATACCAGCATATTTAGGCTAACCCTGTAGTACTGTATATGGCATTGTAACTGAACTGACTGTTTTTTTTCTGAAGTGCCAGAAGACCTGTGTCAGTCTGTTTTCCAAAAAAGTAAATGAATTTTACAGCCAAATATCTTCCCAAAGTAGTGGGGAAATAAAGAAAGAAAAAAGCAAACAAAAGCCTCAAATCCACAAAAAGTTTCAAACATCAAATTTTAAAGTTAGTCACAGACAGCTTAAATAAATGTTTGACTTTCAGAGATGCTGACCACCCACAGCTCCTAAAAGTTTTTAATCAGTACTTTGACTCAGAAATGAAGTCATTTCCACTTGCCTTTTAAGAAGTACAGTTTTAAATGTGGTCTGTGTAACTTTAATCAACTTTCCAAATTTTTATATATATATTTCCATAATATGACAAGACTCTATATCCAAATGTTGATTATGTGGAGTAACCTGTTAAAATGTCTACTGTAAAATACCTTACACAAGACAGGGATAACATTAAAGAAATATTTAAAGTTCCATAAACTTCATAAATGAAGACTAAACATTGTGAACATGTATGACTTCATGGCCAGAAAACAGCCTCCTTTGCTTTGGAACTGTAACATATATATAAGCAATGCTAAACTTAACAGGTAAAGAAAATTTGCCTCTGTTTTTCTAAAAATGGATGCCAGCCTGTCAAGTTTTAACCATGGTGAGTTTTATTCTCACAACTGCCTATGTAAATATAAAATTAGGACCTCTGAGGAAGTCAATGACATTCAAGCTGGTGTATTCAAGAGCAGAATTATGCCCAGGCAATCTAATGTTCACCTTAGCTAACAGAATTGAAAGGCTTTTTTTTTGTTGTTTTTGTTTTGTTGGTTGGGTTTTTGTTGGTTGTTTGTTTGGGATTTTTTGTGTCCAGACCAAGCTGCCACAGGAAATAAGTTGGCAAATTTGTTATAAGTGGATCTGCACTGACTTTCATTATGTTAGAATGTGACCTATTGCATTCTTTTTTTTCCTCAGCTTGCTTCTTATTACAGAAGTTGTCTCCTAACTCATGTGGCTGTACTGAAAGTGCTTTTAGGTAACTTTTGATTTCAGCTTTGTTCTGAAGCGGACACTAAGTGCCCAAATTTGGGTTCTCTATTTGGGAGGACATGATCAGCAGTTGGAGCCCAGAACTTTATTTCCATGTTGCATCTTACATTCCTGTGACACTGGTTAATTGTTCCTGTATGCATAGTCAAGGTACATACTATGATGAATTGTGTGTAGCTGCTGGGTTTGTAAATTCAGCTGACATGTCCACATAAGATTTACCTGCGACCTCTCATGATATTTCTGGTTTTCTGATGTTACTTTTTGTCAGCAGTTAACTGTACCTGATTTGGCCAGATTTCAACTATATGTTTTCATGTTGCTCTGTCTTATTCTCTGTAATTCCTTACATAGGACATACTACCCAGGAGTAATCTACAGATGCTGTGTTGGGTTATACTTCTACAAAGTTTTCTACAAGAAATGTGTTAGTGAACAAGTAATGACCACGTTGGTAAGGGGGAGAATCAGAGAGCTATTTAGATTAGTTTTTTAAAGATACAACAAAAAACAAAACCAAACCCTTGCAGATTTTAAAGGTGATTTCTGTGATTTCTGCCATCTTTTCTTTCTTGCTGCAGTTGCACTCCATGTACTTTTGTAAGATAGTCTTGTTTCAAATCAGAGATAATCTCTTACTATATGGACCTGTTTCTCCATAACCCCAATACTTTGCTTTTTATCAGCCAGAGAGCATTCTGCTCTTCATTTTACCTCAGTGAATTTTTGATTCTCAGTGAATGTTTTCTTTTGTTATTTTAAGTTCCATAGATGCTTTTCTCTAAAAGAAATTAGACCTAATATAACTTTTAAATGGTCCAATTTCTGCACTGCATTTTGAAATTCACAATGAAAACAATGTTTTAAGCTCTGTGTTTTAGTATGTGGCATGGCATACCAACACTAAGATAATTTTAAAGGTAAACTATATAACAATTTAGCGATGGCTCTGGGCCCTCTTAAACCTCGACTTCCATTCACAACGTTGCGCACTTTTGGAGCTTGTCCGTCTCCAGAGAAAGAAATGGATCCCATAAATTACTGTGATTTGGTTTTCCAGATCTGCTTCAACTTGCACACACTTTATTTGAACCTTAGCTTGCCTTCCTTGTCACTTTTGTTTCTTTAGAAATCTTCCTTCAGCAGCTCACCCTTTAGGGGCTGGAGAACAGCTAATCTGCTGCAGAACATTCTGCCTTGGCTATTTCCCTCCCAAAACAGTTTGTCTGCTTGACACTTGGGGATTTGTCTGTATATCTTAAAGTCTCTGCATAGTTCTGAAGAATTCACCCCACTCCAGAAGAAGGATGAGTAACAGTAAAACTACCTAAAATGTCATTGGATTATTTTTCATTGAAAATAAATAAAAAGATGTGTACCTGTTTGCTTCAGATAAATTAACATATTGGCTAAAAACCTAACATGTATTATGGGTACAATTGCATGAGCTAAACTGGGATTATAAAGGACAGTGCTCTTGATTACAGATTTGTGCTTGTTTCATCCAATAAGTCTAAAAATTAATCTTAAAAACAGAAGCTGAAAAAAATCTATTCTGTGACTTCAGAAGGCAATTTAAAGGGACTGACCAGAAGTCCATTGCAGTTGATGATAATTCTATCATAGATGTATGATGCAATACATCTTGAAAGGGACCTTCTGAGGTGAGCTAGTCCAACCATCTGCTCAAAGCAAGGGTAAATCCTGCTTTTTTGTTTAACAAAAAAATCAAGACAATCCCAGAACATTTCAATGAAAAATCATTTTTAACAGATTAAAAAAAAAATTCTGATAATGTTCTACCACAGTTCAAAGTTACCGGAAAATTTTTCAAATGTGACCATCCTCTTTTGTAGCTGATGGGTTCAAAACAATTGCATAGATATGAGAGATTTCTTGTGGTTGTGATTTAAATGAACACAATCCATTGCCAGCATTTAATCTACCATTCATCTCTTGCTAATAGGTGCAATTAAATAAGATAGGCTTTTTCAGCTGTAGTTTTATTTTATAATGTTTTTTTTTTCAGTTGGGGAGGGAATGATATAAGATACATCAAAATGCAGAACAAACATTTAATACTGATTCGGGAAGAGCTATGGGTAAGCTAAGGCTTTCACACAGGCATTCAGGCCTTCCTGTGTAGTGAAATGTCTTTACAGATTGCTTTGAACATAAAAGATGAGCATTTGATTTTAATCCAACAAAGCACTTAAGTTTTCGTGTGCATCAGTCCTCTAGTTGTCTCTTTCAGGAGAAGATACGTTATGAGCAGTTTCTGTTGCAGACAAACTAGGTCTCAGAGACACTCCACAATGTGACACTCTTGCAGTGCCTAGAATTGGTTTCATGAAACTAGGAAAAGGCGAAGTGTGTTTGTACCCAGCAGCCTGAATAACAAATGAGTGTCATATTTTTTGAGTGTACATGGAGTAAGTTATGCCATTACACACTTGTTAGTAGATGGAAGCTGTCTCATCTCTGCTGTAGTTATAAAAGTTATACAAGAGTCTCAGAGTAAATGCTTTTTCACTGGTAGTAACCTGAACTTGTTCTCCCATATCCTTGATTTCAGTGTAATCCACAAAAAGTTTATTTACCTTCTTTTAGGTAGTTCTGTACAGATTCAAACTATTAGCAGGAACCTCTTACACCATCACTTTGGGTCCTTGGAGAGATGTGCTTAGTGTATTTCAGTAATTCACAGAATCAATTCACAGAATCAAACACAGGAGGTTCCATCTGGATATGAGGAGAACCTTCTTTACTTTGAGGGTGCCAGAGCACCGGAACCGGCTGCCCAGAGAGGTTGTGGAGTCTCCTCTGGAGACGTTCAAGACCTGCCTGGACACATTCCTGTGCAATCTGCTCTGGGTGAACCTGCTTTAGCAGGTGGGTTGGACTAGATGATCTCCAGAGGTCCCTTCCAAGCCCAGGCATTCTGCGAGTCTGTATTCACCCACTAGTTAACTCAAAAGGAATATCTGCTTGCAATACCTCTTGAAACTCTAACTCTTTGGGTTCCATTAAGTTCCCTTTACTTTTCATTTTAGTTTTATTTATTTATTTTACAAAGATTGATTATGGTGTCAGAGACAAATGGAAGAGTAATGAGATTTTTAACATAGCCCCTAGATGCAATTTAGAGCAAACCACATACTTATGTAGACCAATTGCTGTTCAAGATAGAAGTTCTTATTTGTTTAAGTCCATGAAGAATTCTGTATTTGGTTCCTGAACTTTTCCTTGAGCTGTCTTTTTAAGCAAAAGATCTTTGATTTCTCAGGTAAAGCCAGTATGCAAAAGATAATAAAACAAATTCATGGAATTCAACCAGTGGTAGCAGTAGTTGTGAGATTTTGAAATATCTTTTCCTTTCAATGGTGGCTTATTTTTAATTAAATTGGCAAGATTTCAATTATCTTAAGTGACTAAATACATTTTGTATTCATTTGGAGAGCCTATATTGAGGCTTAGTAGCAGTTGCACTCATTTTGAAAAATTTTAGGCAGAAAATTTCTCAGGGGAGTCCTGCTTTCTGTCATTTAAAAAGCTTTTATAATCACTTAGTCCAAAATGGTGATGTAGGCCGAAGTTTGAATCCCTGGCATATTGCTATAATGCTGCATTAGCTTAATCCTTCATTTTCTTGTCAATTAAGGACTTATCTTTATTCACGGATTCACTTATCTGTTATTCTTAGTGTATTTTAATGCTAGTAGTTAAAATCCCTTTGTTTATGGCAATAAGGCACCATTCAGTTTGTGAACTTTATAAAACCAACCTCTGCCAATTTTGCTGTTTGAGAATTGCTGTAAAGAAGTGTTCCCACAGTAATTACTTATTCCAGAGATGTTCACTAAAGAATGAAGTAAGGGGAAAGTGTATAAAACAATTGTACACCAACTGAGGCAAGTTTTACCAAGCACCTTCTCAGCAACTACAGGGCATAAAAAAAAAAAATCCTTGCAAAACAGTACACAAAAATCTGTTGTCTTTAATGCAGTTGCATATACTGACTTTACAAATATTGTCAATTACTTAAGGTATTCACATTTAAATTAGATCTGGCCAAAAGGTTGGGAAAAAAATGAGGGAGGGGAAACAGGGGGGGTTGGCAACGGCTTTTCAACATGGGGCTCAGCTGCCCATCATTACTTGCTTTCAATGGTTTGGGTCATGGGTAGTGTCACTCATTTTAATACTCACTTGGTCACATTGAAGTAGGAACGGCAATGCTGAGATAAAGAAATATGTGATAAACAAAAACCTGAGCAAAAACTTTCCAGTTAAGTATTTCTTATGACACATGTTTATTCACTTTGCTATTTTTGAAAACGTGTTTTAAGTTAAAGCATAGAGTAGGAAGGCAGTGTGCTATTAATATTCAGTAGTGATTGCAGAATACAGTCATCAGTTTGTACTCTGAGCATTTTATTTTTGTGGTATTGTAGAACATGCTCAGACTGGCAAACAATTGTGGAAAGCTTTGTGAAAACTTTAATGAGGCCAGCAGTTTACCCATGGCAACTGCCACAGTCACTTGAAGCATCACTTCTGAGAAACAACCAGCAAATCTGGAAGCTTCTGTTTTTATGCTACCACAGCACATTTGATTGGGGAAAAAAATTTTATATATATATATATATATATAAACTACTTTTTACTTTAAAAAATGAGTAAATTCTGCTTTGGAGACCCTCAGTGCAAATACGTCACCTTTAGTGTGACAGAAAAGACAGAAATAAAACAAGTACGTAATTTTTATTCACATCTAATTTTTAGCATTAATAATCTAAGAGTTAGATGTGTTCTGCCATATTTCTTTATGGGCAATAAGGCAGATGTTGGCTTGGCAGAGCTCTTAAAGAACGTTTCTTCTTCTTGCTGAGAGAGATATGACCCATTTTTCAGATGCCAGAACTATTAGATTCCTAACACTATTTTCAGATAGCTTCACCTCAGTGGGCGAGCTTTACTTTGACAGGACCTTGCACAGCAGTCTGATTTTGGATGCCTTGATGCTTTCATTTCTGAAGACAAAGACCATTTGAAATCATCACGTTTCTGGCCACGCATACATACAAGTTGGTGTTGTACTTAAAAATGCAGAGAAGCTTTGGCTTCCTTTAAGGTCAGCCATGAATAGGTCAAGGAGAATTTGGGTGGTAACTGGAAATGGACTGTATTCAGTCATCCTATTGGTGCAAGAATGTCTCCAGCACCAGGCAATTAACATCCTGCCACAAATAGAAACTTAAAAAACAAAAAAAAACAACTAAATCTAGTCAACTGTAAAATTTACATATATATCTAGCATTTAAAGTAGTAATTTCATTAATATTGTACAATATAAATTATTTCTCATTGACTTAAAAGTATACCTAATATTTCTTTTCACTTTCTGTAATACAACTAAGTTAATGATCTTGGTGGAGAGAGTGAAGGAATGCAGGAGTTACTGAATTCAGAGGAAAGTGATGAAAAGCAACTGAAGCTGAAATTTTGGTGTCTAATCCTTTGAGTTTTACCACAATCAAGTAACAGCTATTAAATGAGGAGCTTGTCTTTCAGACTCTGAGGTGCTTCCATCCTCTTGCTTTTAGCTAAAAGAAGAAGAAAATAAAAAAAGGGAAAGTATGTCTGTTCTAGTGACTTTGTTCAGCTGAAGAAGTTGATGAGGATTTCTCCTGATAAACTCCAACAATCACTCTTATGGTGCTTCTTATCTTTTCATTCATTATGGCTGCTTCAGGCATAAAGCTAGAATAACTGACTAAGCAAAAGAAAAATTATTACTTTGTAAATAGCAAAATATTATCCTGAAGCCTTGCAAGAAAGGATTCTAAGATCCCTTTTTAATAGAAACTTTCTCCAGGAACTTTAAAACTTGCATGCTAGTTTTAAAGACTAAGCTTAATAGATGTCTCCTGCTTTTCAAAACATTTCAGAACTGACTTAGTAATTGGACTTTAACCTAGAAAGCTGGGTTTTCTCATTATTGGTTTTTGCAAATGATGAGCCATTATTCTGTCATTCACTTTTTAGCCTACAGCTTAATGGCACAAGATGACCTGATGCTACATTTTCTGCAAGATGGCAATTGTCAGCAGAAAGGTCACAATTTAAAAACTGATCATTTCTCTCTATGTGGTATGCTGCACTAGACTAAATTAGTATATTTTTTGAGAGCTGTTATATACCTGTCATACCAGACAGACAGCCATTCCGTCTTTGTTGTGAACCACAGTGATCTCTCTAATCAATAGAGATTACCGGGAAAACTCATGGCTGCTGGTTCCAGCTGACCTGTACACTAAATCCTGAGCCCTGTGCTCGTCTTCATGGGTGAACTCTGACTCTGACTCTGCATTCCTCCCATGTTACTTAAAAATGACATTTGCCTGCCAGAAACATCGCATGAGCAATAGCTGTAAAATGTTGCCTAAGGATGGAAATGCTACTGAGATAGTTTCACAATTGAGTTAACTTTTCTCTTGCAAAGGAAATACTTTGCATAGCATTTGCTTGAAAACAGGCACTATCTGTTTCCATGGACAGTGCCTGTTTTTCATTTTTAACTGCTTTTGTACAATTTGGATTAATGTGAACCGTCCTTTTTTAATTATTGAATGTCTCAGTATGTATATTGCTTCACATGTTTTAATCCCTGGCTTGCTTTGGAAGGCAATAACACACATTTGTTTCAGTTTACATAATGCTGGTACCGAGTAAAAGCAGGTGATCTTGTACATATGCAACTGCATAATTTTGCAGTATTTTCTGTGCCATTACTTCTGTGGAATACTATGTTAAAATGCTGTTCTAGTAATGAAAGTGTAGATTGTAAACTATAATCTCCTCAGCCATGTCATGCTTCAGATTACATTAAATGATCACAATCTTATCTTTTAAATGATCAGCACAGCAAATACTTACCTCTAAACTCCTGAATAATTTGATTGTCATAAACAATCATTTATAAACTGATTCTTCTGCAGACTGCTGCCAGCCTGTGGAGCAGTGAATTCAGCTGTATCCTGCTATTAAGCTCTGTGCTGTAATCCAAATGATGGGACAGGACACAACCTGAGAAAAACTTGATAATTTTATTCACCAACAGTGCATCTTACCTCCCTGTATTAAATGTGCTTTTTATTCCCTTACTGAATGTTAAATGGTTGGTAAAAACAAGCTGCCCTTTAATGAAATTTCTTTTTGACAAGGTAAGTGGTGTATGTACTAAAAATTCATATTGCTTATCAGTTAGATCACCCAAGAATCACTCATGGCAAAAGTCAAATCAGCAATAATTGAACACGAGTGCTGATGGCAGTGAGGGGGAAGAAGATCACTAATGAGTTTATACACTGGAAAGAGTTGCTGTATGGAAGGGGTAAGCGTCACATCTTGGAATTTGGCTAACAGGAGGATCTGCAGTTCGTAAGTCTTTCACTACTGAACAGTTTTCAGCAAGCTGCAGAAACAAGCTGTGAATGAAACCTACCTGCCTGAAACTAAGGTGCATGTTATCTTAGAAGTGTAGTACCTGTTCTCTCAGGCACTATGAGCAAAACTGTAGAGCCTGGACTTTTCCCTGCTCACACTCCTCCTTTAGGTGTAATCTTGATGGGGATTTTATTACATCGACATAAACATATCAGAAATATGCAGTACCCCTATATAAACAATTAGTAAGACTACTATTCTGATTACAAAATGATATGGTAGCAAGTTTCTAAATTAGTAAAAAAAAAAAAGAAAAAAAAAGACATGGTAGCCCATTTCTAAATTTAGTAAAATTGCACTGTAAAAAATATGGATAGTTTAACACCTTATATTCTAAAAATGTGCAGTGCTTTTGTTGGCTTTTGAAGAATGTTTCCACTTCTCAAATATTTTAGCATATCTTTTACGAAAGTATTTTACTACTTGTTTCTTTAAACAGAATAATTTGAAAAAGTTTTTCATTTGGGCCCAAATCAAATTTGGTAAATTGTATATAAGAAAAAGAAAAAACACCTCCACCAAACAAACCCAAACAAAAGCTTGTAAGCACTGTCTTGTTCCTGATCTAGATAAATACACAAAAGCAAATATGTGTTGTCCTTTACTGTGAAAGTCTTGTGATTGAACAGCCCCCTGTGGTGAAGACAGCAGAACCTACAGATGATCTTGTCCATCTAAGTGGGTGATTTAAGATATCAACCGTGTGAAGGCAGGCTCATAGTATATCATTGAAAACAGGTAATTTGGGGGTGGAAGGTGGTGTTCATTAACAAAGGCCAAGTTGTACAGATTTCATTACTTTCAATGAAGACACAGAACACTTACTTGCTGTTTAACAGCATTTCCAATTACAGCACACCTCTGAAGTCTTGAATAATCTGTAAACCACTTCCTAAATCAATGAAATACTCACACATTTGGGGAAGTTTCTTCTGGTGTGAAGAACTGTAGCAGATGGGACCATAGAAACTTCAGTATAATGTCTATCCATGAAAAGGCTGAATTGGTTGCTGTTAGTATTCATAGCACTGACTGTTTTCTGAATGATGTACTGTACAGATGCTATTTTCTTTGTTGCTGTTGCAGAATATGGGGTAAAATTTCCTCTGTCAAAGAAGGTACAATGTGCACCATGTCTAATACTTGCTAGGCAGCAATAAAGCATGCAAGACTGTGTCCTTTATATAGTCAGCAGGAACACAAGTGCCTGTTCTCCATGAACATTCCATTTTATACTGTAAATTTTATATTTAAAATTTTCCTGACTTTACCAGACCAGCATAAAATCATTAGCAAGTCTGTTAGAAAGCACAGTTTTATTAAGCTGCCTTTTATTAAAAAGGTGAGTTTTGCCAGTCTTTGTCGAACTTTGAGAAAGTAGGTGATAGAATTGCATCTCCATTGATTTGGGAAAATAATAATTAAAAAAGATGTTAGAAAACACGGATATTAATTTAAGGTAGCTGTATTTTTACACTTGGATGATAACATTTGGAAGGTATTTGATCCCTGCCTGTGAAAAAGTATCAGTTTGTTTTCAGGGGACTGTTACGTTCACAACATGTTTATGTGAACAAAAAGAAATAACAATATTTCAATGATCATTGACCATGTTTGGTTTAAGACTGGATTGCAGTCATGGCTAAGGTGTCCTCTGTGGGTAATGGAGTAATGATTAGTCTTTCTGTGTGTAGGCATGAGTTATTCCTTTGTGTTCTATGTGGTTTTTGTTTTGGGTTGGTTCGTTGATCTGTTTTCATTTTTCCCCTTGATCTACTGGTTATAGTAATGATGCTCCTGCTGTCCTGTAATGTTCTGGTAGCAACTACAAACCTCAACCATGGAGGTTTAAGCTCCCCTCTAGTAAAGGCTGTATGAATTCCAGCTAGGAATTCTTTTCAAGGTTATATGATTTCTTAATCTGTGTGGAGCTTGCAGGCACTCCAATGAATAGTGCTTAGCTCTGCTCTAGTTAGTTGGCAAAGTCGCTTGGACTTGAATTTAGCGCAGTTTTAACCTTTTGAAAGATAACTCAAACCTGTATTTGACCAGCTGTGAACTCTTCCTGGGAGTAAGTTCGTTTTGGCAGCGTCATGTCATAGCACAGGGACACTGTGAGCAGGGGTAGCTCAGAATTCACCTCTACCCCACAGCCTCCCCTTGCAAGGCAAAGCCAGCCTTGCGCAGCTGTCATGCCTGTCTAGCAAGCTCAAGAAAGATGAAGCTTCTGAGCACCCATCCCTAAAAAGAAAGGAAGTCAACAGCTGCAGTTGAAACTGGCTTGTGCAGTTGAAACTAATTTATGGCCAACCAACTCTACCTTTCTTTTGTATGCTCGTGCAACCTTTGCTTCAATGTGGCAGAATATAATTGCACACACACCCCTCCAGGCACTTTAAAGAACACAGTTTTCAGTCTTTTTATTTTCTCCTGCATTTGCTCCATTGCAGAGTGGCCTGAATCTGAAATATAACAGTTTAAAACTTGAAAATGAAACTTTCAAAGCTCCTTCTGTCCTCTCACCTGCTTCCTTTTTTGGCCTCTTTTTTCGTCTGGCTTCAAAGAACGTGTTGGGGGCTGTAGACTAGTGCAGAGTTTTCAATGGACAGTAACAAAGTTAACAGTGGATATTTTTGTTTTAGGAATAAAAATACATTGTTAAAAGTTACAGAATTTTTGTGGACCAAAATTGAAAGCCAACCATATGTGAAAATATGTTTTATTATACATTTTTCTTTGTATTTTAACTTATTCTCTTTGCTCTGTTTATACTGAAGGAATAATAGGTCATAGTATCAGTAGCATTAATGAGTTTTAGTAATTCATTAAGAACTAATCTCTAAATGTGTTTTTCATCACATGAATGTAAATAAGATCAAGCAATGGTTATCAAGGGCTGTTCATTTCTTCATTTCATTGCTATGTGTGTAGGATGATCATAGGTATGTATGTGTAATTGTGCTTTTCTTCATGTCTCCATTTATGCAAGTCTTAGAAGTTCAGAATAGCAAGGTGAAATATAAAGACAATGAGAATTTTAAAACCTACAAGGTGAAAGTTAATCAGTAAATTAAAAAGCAGTTAATACGAACATTTATCTCTTGGATTAATCTGGGATGCTGAAAGCGTATCACTGAGTTTTGTAGCAGTTTGCAGGTTAAAAAGAATGCTGTGAACATTTGATGATTACAGCAGTAGTAAGTATCTATAATAAAGTATGATGCATTCATGATAGGAAAAAGTATTTGGTAGGCTATGGACATAAGATTACATGGAGAAGGCAAGTAAAATGAAACCTTACAGAGATTAAGAAGGAAAATGTGGGAAAACTTAAAGAATGAGTCAAATAAATGGTGATGCTTCCTCACTGTATTCTCCCATCCTTTAGTGGATCAAGTAGTTGACTGTCCTAAACCAAAGTCTATATCTGTATCTTTGTGCTAATAGGCTCTGATTTACTTTCTTGCATATAGTTTAAATATATATATATATATATATTTTTTTTTTACTTTATTTTGAACATTTGCACTCAATGAAATCTGTGTTCTGTGGCAATGAGTTCCAGGATCTAGATATGAGCTATGTGGAAACGTACTGCCTGATAATTGTATTTGATGCTTCCTAATGTGAACCTCTCACATTCACTATCCTGTTGGTGATGTTATAGCTTTCTAATTTATCCCAGTACAGAGATGTTCTTACACCATCAATCATCCTCTTCGCCTTTCTCTTGTAGAGTTCTGGTACCTTTTTTTTTTTTTTTTTTTTTTTTTTGGCAAGGTTGCCAGAATTGTGCCTAGACATAAGATTTATGATAACGGCTTTCTGTCTTGTGTTCTGTATTCTTTTTCTATTAACTTTCTAATATTCTATTTGTCTTTTTGACTCCCACTGAACACAAAATTGATATTCTTATACCATTTATATAATCTTATACCATATTATATAACTATCTGTTGTTCTGTGTGTGCATGTATAATTAGGTACACATGATATGTATATACTTACAAATACATATGTAGAAATATGTATGGATATTTCAGTCTATTCTCAAGCATACTACTTTACATTTATCAACAATGAATTTCACTTGCTATTTTACTAGCTGATGATTTGATATGACAAGATCTCCTATAACTCTCCCTACCCTTTTGGCTACACAAATAATTTTGTATTCATAACACAGTCTTTTCAATATTCCTTCTGCTTTTATTATCTCCTATAACAAAAACTATATCATGAACAAAACCAGGCCTGCCATAGATCTGGCACAGGATTGCTCTGGTAGATTTCCCTTATTGTCAAAACCAAACATTAATTTCCTAGTCTTTGTTTCTTTCCTTTTAACCAGCTCGTAATTGTTGTCTTTTATCCCAAGAGCAATGCTGGAAGCCAAAGTAACCAATACGAGAAGGCAAACAGTGCTGATCCATCCTTAGCTCTTCTTTTTGTCTAACAAAAGCTCCTAATTATGTGTTTCTCATGTCACAAACCTTTAAACCAACTTGAAAACTTCAGAACAGTTTTGCAGAACTTTGCAACGTAGGAGAGAATACTGCAAACTAATATAACCTTATTTTTCTGTCTGTTTGATTTGTAGCTACTGCTAGTTAAATGCATAATTTAAATGACATTTGGACAACTTAAATGAAATTTTTTAAAATCAAAGCAAGAGAACACAAAAGGTTTTGCCATAGTTTTCTCATTAAGAAGACCTACATTAGCTATTAAACTTCAGCATTCATTTTACTGCAGATAAAACAAATTATGACTTCTCAAGTGTTGCTGAGTGATTATCTTAGTACATTTATAGTGACCGCATGTTTAGTAAGAGACTCCTGGTTTCTTTAGATGTTTGACCTATAAACCACAACATGGCCAAAAAAAGTTAATTTTCCTATTGGTATGCTGACTTCTTTATGCCTGTATGTCACTTTGGTCCCTGTTTCTCTGCTGGATCAAAAGTTATATCCTTCAGTTGCTCAATGTGACTTTCAGAAGTCCTCAGAATTAGCTTATAGTTAAATGTCATAGTGGCAACAGAGAGTTTTGAATCACCTTATCAGTTGCCTGTATTTGGTTTTAATTTGACCTAAATTTACATTGGCCCAGCCAGGTTCCAGGTCAATGAAATAGAGGGAGCAGAGCAATGCTTCATCTGTCAGCCTTCTCTAATATTTTTACAAAAGCATGAAAACCAGAAAGGACTGGCAAATATGCCACTTGAGAATATCTGTGCCATGCCATGACCTGATTTGAAGTCTGATTGCAATTTATATTTGGTTCCCTGCTATGTTGTGTCTTTACTGGAAAGGTCTCTTGGTTTCTACTGTGCTGAAATATAAATGATGGTTTGTACGAACACATCAGCAATGCATATGGTTTGCGTTATATGTTTAAAAGTTACTCACTGGTATTCCATGATAGTAGCGCAGTTCAAGTACTTGAAGGATAGTTGTCACTGTTAGAAGCTGTTTTGTTTGTTTTCCTATGTTTGTGGATTTTTGTTTGTTTGTTTGGTTTTTTATTTCCTCAATCTACAGCAGTGTGGCAATTAAACTGCTCTCAACACGCTATGCTTGGAGTGAGCCTTGCAGGTCTAGTGAACACTAGGAATGCTTAAATTTCTTTATCTACTTCTCTTTGGTGATGGGTACATTAGAGCCAGCATCGGGCTTCGGAGTCTGGCTGAGATTGCTGGAGTGCAGGTTACATGTGCACCACTCAGGGTGCCCAGGTCATGGCTAATCCACAGACACATGGTGGCTTAGTCACTGCTCCTGGCATGGTGCTCTCCCCTGTCTCCAACTGCATCCAGGCAGAAATGGAAGAAAACAGAGTCATACTATCCTTTCAAATACAGTCTGCTTTAAAACATGTTAAAGTTTCACTAAAATGATCCTAGTAAAAACCTAAGGTAAATAAGCAAATTTCCTTTCAAATATTACCCATTAGGACATGACTAATTTTAAGCTTTGCCTGGAAGTTAAACATAGTCATCTTTATAAATATACTGTCTGTGCTTGTCTATATTGCTGTCATACCTGTCAAACTATGCCACCCACTTTCCTAATCCAGGCATGGCCGGGATGCATTAGAATATTAAGAGCAGTCCAGGTGAATGTGCTGGGTTTTGATGCGTTTGGAGGGCAAATCCTGGCTGAGAGAAATCAGCCGATCAAAGGAAAGGAGAGGGGAGTGCAGTTGTGAGGCTGCAAGACTCACCAAAGCCAGTGTCCCAACCAAACTCCAGCTCTCAGTTGTGTTCCTCATCCTGCAGCTCTTGAGGTGGCCATTGCTTGATCCCAGTCCTCATGGCCTGTAAGATATTAGGTACTTGTGCTTTGCCTTCCAGTTGCTTGACCTTGCTGTGTGATTTATGCCCTAACAAACTAATTTATGTTTTCAGCCAGTGTGTACCCACTGTAGGCTTTTAACTTGCCTTAATCCGAGATCATAATAGTAGTACAGAGAGCCAAACTTCAGTCCAGATCTGTGCCAAAATCTGTAAAATTCCCAAGCAATTAAACTGGGGAATTCTTACTGGGCAATTTCTTATTTTTTTTTTTAACCACTATGAGATTCTTTTATGGGCTGGGGAAATGGCAAGCACATGTGATTGCTCTTTTTTCTTTCACATTTGGCCCCTATTTTGCACCATATGCTGATTGGAGTCTAATGTGGCTGTTGTTTAAGTGAAGTGGCTACAAAATTAATACAGATGTAACACTCTTCCCACAATTTTGTACATAGTTCCCGCCTATATCTCTCAGCACACATCTTCATTCTTACACGACTTTAAAGCTGGCTGGATTTGTGGGGTGTTTTGGTTTGGAGTTTTTTGTAGGGGTTTGGGCAGGGTTGTCGAGGTGGGTTTTTTGGTTTTGTTTTTTGTGTGTGTGTGGTTTTTTTCCTTCTTCTATTCCACACCCCCCACCCCTTTTTTTTTTTCTTCTGTTCTCGTTTTCTTCCATGCCACAGCACTGCTGAGCTCGATCCTTAATGATGTGGGTTTTCAAGAGCAGAGAGGGAAAAGGATCTCTGTGGTATTCAGGGCCCAGAAGAGAACTGTCTCTATTTAGGCTGACATGAGGGCATAAACGAGACAGGGAAAAACGTCCTTCATCTTCTCAGTGTCCTTCTGGATTCTGCCCACTTCCCTCAGTTGCTGATTTCTCTCTGTCTTCCAGAAGCTTCTTGTTTCTGGGGGACGCTGGGGCTTCCCGAGGCGTCGGCCGCTAGAGGTTGCTCCTGGCCCGGCGTTGGAGAGCAGCGTGGCCGCGGCCCAGCACCCTCCTCCCGACACAAGGCCCAGCCCGGCTCCCCAGGGAGGAAGAAGCTCGCCTGGCAGGCATTACCCGCATGGCCTGGGTCGTATAAAATGCAACTTTGTGTTGGGGAGAGCCGGGATTATTTTCCACCGTCTAAACGGAAAAGAAATTCCATCCAGTTCGCACAGGAAAATGCAAAATAAAGTGACAATAAGCAAGACACATTGTAGGAATTTGAATGTGTTTCTTCCGGTGGAGTCCTTGGGCTTATTTAGGTGATATTTTCAATATGCATTTTTGCAATGTACCCCACAGTATTGGAGTCCTCCTGTGGATGGTCACACCTTGTTTATTCAGATGTTCAGCTAGCTTTCATTTGTTATCCAACTTTTTGAATGCTCCAAATCTCAGTGCTTAAATGAGGCTTCAGTTTTATTCTTCAATAACTACAATGGAATAGACCTTCTTAATTAGAGTAGTATTTAGCATATATAGCTTTTCACAAAGGCACACAGATAAAATTAGTTCCATATTTTCAATAAGCACCGCCCCCCAATAAATCACAAACCAACATTGCCTTAAGTAAAAGCAAAGCATAACATTAAAAGAAAAAAAAAAGAAAAAAGAAAAAAAACTTCTATGTGGAAATATCCTTCTTCTAGTCATCTGCTGCCCTTGCAAAATTCTATAGGAGCATAAGCAAGTTCTCTGACATATAAAGCACAGGATTTCATATGGCAAAGGCAAGAAAAAATAATGTAGAAAGAGTATTTTCAAGGTAGCAAAGCAGAGTACTCAAAAGTCATAAAATGGCAGATTTGAGGCCAAGATAGCTCATTTGTTCATGTGCATGAGAACACAATTTTTAATAATGTAATCACATACTGCCTCTTTCTCCCCACACAGCTCCTGTGGGATTTCTGCCTTATCCAGACTACAAGTTAGACCTGCCCAGAGATACATTGGCTCCAGCAGTGGAAGACACTGTTCATTGCTTGCAGTTGTATGGCGTGTAGTACATAAATCAAAGACTACAGAAAAGGAAATATGTAGATGAGAAGTTAGATATGATTCTGATAAATAGGACTGTAGACTTGTCTCAGGCACTGATGTTTAGTAAAGTCAGTAAATTTTTCATATCATGTGTGTATTCCCCAGCTTCTGTGTGCTGACTGTGTGATCCTACACTCTGATTAATCAGAAGTGTTGAACACCCACATCTACTCCTGAAGTCACTAGAGAGTTGTGTTTTGAGTCTGTGGAATAATGAATAGTGCTATCTACTACTCCAGCTCATGTGCCAGATGTCAGGTTTTGTGTACCTGTATCTCTCTGACTGTAATCTCAGTGCACATCTTTTGTCATCTGTAGAAGACAGATGCACACTTTTTCAGGACTGCAGTAAGAATAATACATCTGAATCACTTGTATTTCCTAATGATGAGCACCAAACAAATGCCTGGACAAAGCAAGTAAATTTGTCTTCAGAGCAGGTTTTGAACCATGTGTAGGAAATAAAGCCCTCTACAAAGGATTACAGTGTGAGCAATGAAACAAAAGAAAATACTGCAGAGTGAGCTGCTCTTAAAAGGAGGATTGTCTATCTTGTACATTAAAGAAAGCAGCATTAGTGCTACATATTAAAAGCCTGTATCATAAACTATATATTAATTAAGCCTAGAGAAGCATTTAGGCTAAGTTTAGATTGTACATTAATTCTGCAATTTCCTAACACATACGTACTGGATTCTGCAACCTGTCTCATATTTCTTAGCACGTATGTGTAGAGTAAATACAAAAAGGGAAGAATCCGAGTATCCTCAGTAATAGCAGGCAAGCACGTTTTAGTAAGAAAGGTAAGATTCTGTAACTTCCAGGCAGGATTCTAAAATATGGTTTAATTCTGACTTTTTCCTCTTTTGTTTAGTTCCTTGACTTAATTTTATAAAAGTAAAATCCATTTCCTCCCACAGGGAGCAAGGAACCTCGCTCTTTGAGAGCAAGAACGCTGTAGGAAAGGGTCTATTTTCTCTGGTTGGAGGTTCATATGCCTCCTACAGTCACTATTCTTAACATGATCTCCCCTTTCCTGTGAAGAAAAGTGGAGTTGCTGGGTTTCTGTCCCGTATTTCTGCATTTCACTGCACATAAACACAACTATTTTATGGCATACGCTGAGTGAGTTTGCTTCCCAATGCTCAGGAAGCGTCAGACTTCTCGCACATGCTCTGCGAAGCCAGACAGGGTGATGAGCTGCATCTTTCCAGAAGCATTAGACTCAATAGCAAGTACACGGTGATGCTATCTGGATAGCTACTCCACCTTTGCCTTTTTGCTGTTCTGTGCATCTTGTGTTGTGTGCAGAATTTTGCTAGCTTGCAGTTAAGCAAATTGCTCTCTTAACTATTGAAAAGAGACGCTGGAAGAATTGCAGATGGTGTTGTGTGGGTGTGATAAGCTAAGAAAACTCCTTGAGATCAGCCAGCAAACTCAGCTGCCTTCTTACCTCTGCAACTGTTTTTCTTGCTTATAAGATGTTTAAACACCCAAATCCAACAAAGTAACCCAGAAAAAAAGGTTGATGATGTAATTAATAAAACAGAATAATTCACACCATTTATATGTGTTAGGACTCAAAAGATGTCTATTTTTGACTTTGTAATTTGACCTGGAATATATTTGCAGGATACAGAATACAAGTTGTGAATTTTATCCATAACATCCCTTTTAGTCATTATTCAACAGTGCTTCGTTTTCTCTTTGGTATAGTTGTAACAGGAATATGAAAGAATGGGAACCTCAGAAATACTAGTTTTAAAATGTGTTCTGGAGTCTGCATTAGAGCTGCTGTCTTTTGCTATGAAAATAAACTGGCATATACCTTCAATCTAAACAGAGATAGATAGATAGATAGATAGATAGATAGATAGATAGATAGATAGATAAAATTTTAGGAGACCAAATGATCAAGAAGCTTCATTTATATTCTCAAGTGATTTAGGAACCATATTCTAATTCACTGGTCAAATTTTGTTTACAAAGATGTTTAGGTCCTAAATCAGTCCTGCATGTCGGGAAACCTTTCCAAGAGGTATAAAAGAATGGTGGCGGTTGTGGAAGTTATTAAAGTATTGTCATTATTTAAGGTAACTTTTCAACAAATGATAGATTCCTTTCTTGAACTTCGTCTTGGAAGAAAGATTGCTGGAGGCTTGCGAAATTTCATATCACAGAAGGAAAAAAAAAAACGGAGATTGCAGAGCAGAATAGATTTCTTAAATCAGGTTATAAAATTTCTATCAGTACCTAACACTTCAAAAGCCACTAAGGTTGAAGTAACTTCTATTACTTTTTTGTTTTCCTGCAGTGATAGCATTTTGTTACACTATTGAACAAGTTACAGTGTGTTTCACTGGTCTTTTATGTTTAGTTTGATTTCATTGTCTTGGCTTGAGGATTAATATCTCTTTAATAATGTCTTTTTTTTTAATACGCCCATTTTTATGAGTCAAAGTATTTGAATGACCATAATTGAAAAATTTTCTGAATGTGTTCCTGATCCAAGGTGTCCTTGGTCTTTTCTTCCTGAAGTCCCCTGTTCTCCTGCAGGGTCAAACACAGATAGTTGCCACCATTTATGCCTCCCACTCCAAAAGGCAGTCAGGTGTTAGTGCTGGCACTTTACAAATGAGTTGTCTGGGGAGCTTGGTGAGGTGGATTTCAAGAAACCGTGAGGATGGGCAGTGAGGAAGGGCTGCTTGCCCCTCTTGCCAGCAGATTGAAACGTGACAGACTGACACGCTGCTTGTCCATGCAGCGGTGGTGGCTGGTCTGGCAGAGGTGAGCAGCTGCTCCCAGGGGCAGAGGCCTGACTGGGCGACGGGGAGCATCAGCTCATGGTGGTGATGTCTGCTGATAGGCAGTGCTGACAGTGGGAACAATGTCTCCTCATTTTTTTTTTCTTGGTTAATTTCAGTGAAAACTCATGGGTCAGAATAGTCCTTTTGGTAATTTATGATGTGGCGTGCAACCAAATATGCACTTCGGCCATTTTTCATGTGTTTTGCTGACTATGGGTCACACAGTTTCACTGGAAGGTTTCAAAGATTAAAGCCATCAGAAAAGGCAACCCTCGTGACTGATATTCTCTGACCCCATGACCTACCAAAGGCCATAGTGCCACACTAAATAAAGCTGTCTCAAGCTCATCCGTTCTGTTGGATGTTTTTAAAAAGATGATCAGGCTTGACTTAGAGACTTTCAGGATTTATCTGCCATGTCTATAAACAGGCAGTTTTAATCAACTTTTATTCTTTATGTTAAAAATTTCATTCCTCTAACAGGAATTTGTTCAGCTTCCTCTTACAACAAATTATTTTCTGTAAGTAGTCTCTTCCTACCTATGTACCAGAAAGTACTCATTGACTTGATTTAATTTATTTTTTAGTAGATAGAGTTCTGGATTATACACAGAATGTGATCTGGCAGCAAGAGGCCCCTCTTAATTATGGTATTGTGAAGTCTTCCTTGTAAAGTACAAATATCCAATAACACAGGTGGTCTTCTCCTGTGAAGACCAGTCCTGAAGTCTGCAATTCAGCATGACAATTACTGTGTCTTGTCTCTGTATAAAAGCCATTGGAACAGCTCTCCTCAGCAAAGTCTTCAAGAAACATGAGTAATAGAGAGAATCCTTTTGATTTTCATTCTTAATTGCCTGATACCTTAGTATAGGCATTTGAACCTGTACAAATAGATGTAAAATGTTTGGACAGCATCTTGAGTCAGCAGTGAAGTGGTTACGTCAGGTGCCACAAAGTGCAGACTCAGCTCCACTTGTAAAGTCTAAGATTCCCAGCAATTGTGTCATGCTGAAATGGACAGGATTACTGCAAAGATAATGTCGCAGTTTTCATGTGTCCCTTTGAGCTGTCTGTAATCTGGCCCTAATACAAGCAGGGTGCGGCTCCCGTTTTCACCTGCCGGTGGTATGCTTTAAGTGTCAGGAGCAAGAGGAACACAAAAGGCCCCAACTGCTTTGTCATGCCCTTCTGCATGTGGCCCACACTACATAAAACTGGGGTTTTTTACTAGTTTGGCCAACTTAACTCTTCAACATAAAGCTTTACTGTACAGCTGTTCTCCAGTAGGAGATCCACTATATTATTAGCATATATACCTCGAACATGGTACTTCTTGTCATGCTAGTTTTTAAGTTTACTGTGTTTCTTGCTGCTAGCACCTGTGAAACTCAGTGGAGCCCAGTGGGGTGTCTCAGTCTCCTGTCTCCTATCTCCTTTGAACTATTGCGTTACAATAATCTGTCAAAGATGAGCGAGAGTTAAGGAAATGGAGCACCTCAAGTGGCTGACACTGCTGAGCTGATATCCTTCTATTTTTGTTGAGTATTTACATACCTCCAGAGTGCAGATGTGTCTGAGCTGGATTAGATACAAAGAAAGTTTGTAACACCTTCATTAAATAATAGTGGCAGCTCTGGCTGCATATCAAAATAATACAGTTTTAGCAACTGCTGTGACCTGTAAATACAGTTCCCTTGCTATGGATGCAGGTATGATGTTGTCTTACACCAGACATAATTGCATGTACACTGCAGTTGTACTCATTTAACGTTTTGGTTAAAAAAGTTATTGCACCTCTTGCAACTTTGCTAAGGCTGAGGCAGTGAAGTTCTTTGGAGAAGCTTAGGTCTGAAGCATGATATGATGTTTTTCTCCTTCCTGCAGTCTCTAGACTGCACATGCTGTCTGCATCCCACTTCCATTCCACAGCAGCGTTAGGAATGAGAATGTAGGGGAAAAGAAATCATCACAGGGTGGTTGTCCCAGTGCTAGTCACTGGCACTAGAATAAACTAGCTAGGATCTAAAATAAGTATTTGTCAGAAGATTAGCTAGTAAAATCAATGATTGCAGCTTAAGGAATACATTGTCATACTGCAGAATACACTTCATGGTACCAACAGCAGTGAACATTTAACTACTGAAGGTATCCTATGGCCTAAATTAATATGTACTTTTCAAATAAGAATCTTCTACTCCTTTTTCTTACAGTTTTGCAAAAGTGGGCTTGTTACAATAGAACGTAGATGACTTTATAATTACGTATTTTTTCTTGTTCTAAAACAAAACACAAATTCCTATTCGTATATTAAAATTTTTTAAGTGGCTAAATCTTTGTTAACTCCCCGGTTCTATTTTATTGAAATCCCAAATTAAGCCAATTTATTCCATGAATCATTTCACTTAGCAACAGAAATGTAAGCTATGGCCTCTGGCCCTAATGAAATCCTTTAAATGCAGTCTACGTAGCAAAAGGTTAAGGGGGCAAGGCACAGTTTAATTTCCCAATAACACTTTACGGGAGTCTTTGTAAATGTACTTGCTTCTGGAGTTTTCTAACACTCCTCTCTCTGAAACCAGTCAATTTGTGGCCTAGAAATAGCTATATTAAAATGACACCCAGGAGAGAGGTTGGAGGGGCACTGTGATACAGGACCTTCCTGCTAAATTCTAATCCAGATTGGGCTTGGTCCAATCTCTTACAAAGTTGTTAACATCCAATGACCTATATGAAATGAGTTGGTAGCTTCAGTCCAGTTCCTGGAGAGTTGTGTGCATCAGAAGAGCAATCAGCTGGCACTAATTGGCACCCTGGTCCGTAGCCTCAGCAGAGAGCCAAAGGTCTGTGGAGGAATGGAGGCTGAAGTGCCCCCTCAACCTTAAAGATGATCCCCCTGGGTCAGAGTTTAGGGCACGTTTGTAATGTCATATGTGGAATTTTGCTGTGCATCTTGCAATGCTAGACCAGAGCTGTGGCTAAAGAAGTGCACTCTTCAGGGCTTTCACAGGGCATTTTGAATGCCCCCAGGGCATTTTAAACTCTGAAATCACTTTGGTTTTCCTACAGACATAAACAGGAAAAGAAACTTCACTAAGCAATAACCTGATATTCTGAGGTGTTAGATAACAAATTACCACTCCAGTTGAGGGATTGCACTGGAAAAGAGAGAGGGAGTCTGTATTCCTTAATGACAAAACTTTCTCAGGCCCATGCCCAGCATTCATGTTTGCTCTGTTGGGTATAAATTTGTGCTACTTACATATTAAAAATATACTGTTTTGTGAATAGGCTTGTGAAATTCTATTCATTATAAAAGCATAGTAACACTTGCTCTTCCTAGACTTGGAATTGCTCCCAGATCATAATAATTTTAGAAAATTTATTATGGGTTATTATCTTCCCCAAAGTTTTGCATTTAAGAAGTTTATTTCTTGTTTTGTTGTTCTGTTTGCAAAGTTTCAGTCATTCAGGCAGGGTGGAAATGATGTCATGAACTTGAAGCCATCAGCCCATTCAGCATGAACAGGGTCACTGAAGTAGCACTAAGTTAAGAAATGGGTATTATACCTACCTAGTGTTTTAAGCCAGGCAGTCAAAGGTGATAAAATATATTGTCCAAATTAGAAGTTATGCAGCAATGACAAATGTTTGGTTGTCTGTGGTTGTCTGCTAAGCAGAAAAAATAGGTTCATTTGATGGAGGTTAGTCTGTTTCACAAAACATTTGGTCTCTTTAGAGAGCAGTTTTTGTCCACCTATGTATTGTCCTTACTGATAGAGAGGAAATGAAGGTCCTGCATAGAGCATGTTTACTTCCAGAAATCAGAGTAGAACTTTATTTTTCCTCCAGAGCTTTGCATTACTGGAGTCACCAATGGCTTGCTGCAGTTATTCCCCCCTCTAAAATCAGGTAACAAAAGAAACCAGCATCACAGCCATGACTGAAATGATGGAGTTCTGAAAATAACTCCCTTTCCCAGATGTGCAGCAGCCCCTTTCACTGCCTTCACGTTCTCTCGCCCAGTTATGTGGTGCACATTTATCTGACAGACTAAAATTTGAACCACACAGAAAGTAAGGCAGTATTTACATCCCTGAGCATGGGATCATAAGCTACTGTGAAAAATCAGGGAATTTGGAGATAAACTCTGCTCTCAACATTGCTATACTCCAATAAAAAGAAAAAAAAAAAATCACCCTGAATAGTGCTGCATGCTTGTGTTTTAATGGTTTGCACTGCAACACAGTGGTGCCCTGAATGTTACCATTTGCACATTCCCACCTGTCATTTGTGTTTCTGGAAATAGTATCCCTGGTTGCAGTCTGGCCGTTGCCCCAGGTGGTGTCTGACTCTTAACCCAAATCAAACAGTAATTGTTCAGACGCTGTCTGGTTCTCATGCAGTGGACAGGGAAAGCACAGCAGCCTCCTAGTTACCTCTGAGCAAGCCCAGGCAAGGATTTCCCTCAGGAGCTCTTCAGCCTGTTTTCCTCATAAGCCTTTAGAGTAGGGTTTTAGGGTCGCGGTCCCCATTGCCCCCTCTGTTGCTGTAGGGTCCAGCACACTTGATGAACAGACTGCACACTATGAAGGGGTGTGATGTAAAAGTGGTACTAGAAAGAGGGCGAGCACAAGCTCGCTTTCTTTCTTCCTTTTACTGGCAATACCTTGGTAATGTAACTTAACCTAGGGATGGCCAGACTACAACTCTGGAGCTGTAAATGGTTTGCCAGCAGCTGAGATATGGTTGCTAATCCTGCGCTTAAGACCACTGGCAGGATCCAGCTTTTCAGGATAACTCGGGTCCCCGGCTGCTGAAAGAAAAGTCCAACAGGTTCCTTGGAGGCTGCCAGCAGAATGGCTGCAGGTCCCAACTGTACATTCCCCTCGGCTCGCTCTGCAGCAGCATTGCTGCAATTGTGATCGTACCCTGCTCACAAGCTGCTCACAGAGTGCCCCATCTGTCAGTTCCTCAACACATGGGACATGGACACAGCCTGGCTTGCAAAAAGAGGAATTATCCTCCAAAGGCATTAAAACAAAACCATTGAACGCTGATAATTCCTTGCCAACTACTCACTCAAATCTGGTAGCCCTGTGCCTAGGACTGCAGCTCCTGATACTGCAAGAGGTGACAGCCTCCACGCTTATAAAATCAGAGAGGTTTTAGCTTCGATATAAAGACTGAAAATATGATATAAGACTTGAATGTGTACGCAGACAGCAACAAGCACTCTAGGCAGTATGGACTGCCCTGCTTGACTTAACCAAAATGCATCACTGCCTTCCAAGGGCAGGATGTGGTATGTGGTTTATGCCCAAGACCCCCATTTATTTGGCCTTTTAGCCTGAACTTGCATGGTTGTCAGCTTTGGACCACTGAAAATAGCGACATATATATTGTGGACCTGAGCAACAACCAGTGTCTTCTGTGAAAGGGGCAGAAAAGTAACTGTTCTTTAAACAATAAATAAATGGTTCAGTGTTATGAAAACCAAAGAAAAATAACGTTTTTACATTCAATGAAAAATAGTTACAGTTATAACTAGTAATTCAATTAAGAAAGTAAATTATATGTTTATTTTGGAGAAAGATTTTTTATTTTAAGAACTGTTACAGTGAGAACTCTGGTGATGGTGTACCATCTGAAAGAGGGAACCTGCTAACAAGAGAGATCTCTAGTACTTGTGATTGTGAATTGTTACTCTTGCCTGTAACAGTTTACAGTCTTAATTTTGAATGTAAGGTAGTTCAGCTGTTCTAGTTCACTTTACTGGGTGAGTAAACTAAGAAATATAGCTTTGCACTTTCAGACTTTTGTATGAACCCCATGCAATCTCTGGAAACTCATGTTAATCCTATGGAGGACCAAAAGAATCTACTAACATATGCACACTGCCAAAATAAATGATGGCTGGATTCCCGAGCTAATCTTTGCCTTTGATCTTGTGTATCACAAAATTTATTTAGTAAAGTAGTGATGAAAAGATTTCTGACCATTTTGAAGTATCAGCTGCAAATAGCTTGGACTTTTTTGATTTTCAAGATAAATCAGGACTTTTTTTTTCCCCCCTCCCTTTCCAGTCCTTAGTAATCTCCATAGAAAGCTTTATAATAAAGCAATGCAGAGAGTAACAATAGGCGTTCTTTTTCTGGCACTTATAACCTTGTATGTGAAATTGCATGACATGTTGTATCAGTGTGTGGAAATCTGACTGTATTGTTATCTCTGAAAGTAATGGCAGAAGATGGCAACTTTTGTCTTTCTTGTTAGCTGTGTTTTTTTCCTTCTTTCCTTATCTATGTAAAAGTTCACAATTCAGGGTGTTTCTGTGCTCACAGAAAATAACATAAAAGCATAGTAATGACATATGGTCATGTCTTTCTTGCAGTGGATCTCTATTTTTTTCTAGATAGTACTGTTTTGTTCTCTGGTTATTACTGATCTTGCTTTGATGGTTCCCTCACTTGCCTTTTTGTTGTATATAACCTTCCTTTTTTATTATTTTTTAAATTTTTAAATTTTTTTTTATTGTCCATTCACTTCATCTTTTCAATTTTTTTTTTTTTTATAGTTCCATATTTTAATTAATTTATCATGGATTTTTCAATACCGTAGAACATGTCCTTCCATTTTTAACACATAGGGATATTTTGTTGTAGCACTGCAAAAATCACTGAAACTTGATCTTTGAGTCTGGTTTAGATCCTTTCTGAGGAGGCAGTTTTTTATTTTTTGGTTATTGCAGAGTTGCTTTTTTTTTTTTTTTTTTTTAGGTAAAATAAACCCTGTTTTTTGCAAAACACCTACTACTTTCCACTGAATAGCAATTTTTCTTTGAGGACTATCTGTTGTTTACGGCCACATCTGAGAACAAAACTTAAAGGCTTTTACTAGTTACTGCATAAAACCTATATGCTAATGAAGTCTATGCTTGGAACAAATACTCTAAACAGATTTTACAGATCAGAAACTGGGGTACAGAAAGATTAAGTTGTCTCATGGAAGATTAAGGAGATCTGAGGTAGAGCTCTGTTCAAATGTTGAGCATGTTTCAAGACTTTTCTTCTTTCTTACAAGTGTAAATCATTGTGGCGTTATCTACTAGGGTAGGAAACACAGTATAGAAAAGTCCAAGTTGTCATTATCTTTTGGGGGATGGAGAAAAGTCACCGTAACAGTTGTGACTGCTATATTATTCCTTTTGTTTATTATTGTTGTTTATTATTCCATTCTGTCTCTGTCCTATTTTGATCAATGGATCTGAGAGTGTGGTATAAGCCTGCACTAAACCCACCAAAAAGTCAACTTCAACTTTCGCCAGAGGTGGAGGGGTGACTGCAGACGGAATGGCCAGACGGGGGAGGTCACCTCGCCTGCCCACATGTCATCCAGCCAGACCCTGCACCTTGTCTTTGTGCTGTGATTGGTGTGGAGGCAGCTTCTAGCACACTGGGCTGCTGCCAGGGGGAGGCAGGGGTGCCTTGGGAAGGCAGAAGGGTGTTAGCAGTTTCCACAGGTACCACAAGGTGCAGAAGAAAAGGCAAGAACTTCTAGCTGTGCTTTTCTAACCTTGCACAGGCCTTGAGAGGAGAAGGAGAAAAGGGCATGCCTGCTGTACATCTGTAGCCAGCAATGACCTGAGTTTTTTGTGCAGTCGTCGTGGTTTGTGATGATGTCTCCAAGCTGGAAAACTGTTTTCCTTGCCATGGAGTGTGGATCACCTTAAAATCACAAATCTGAGTTGATGGAGCCCCAAACAGCTTTCCACTGCTGCTTGTTGCCAGGCTGCATGGAGAAGGTGTGCTTTTGCATGCACTTGAACACAACAGTAGCGAAAATCTTTAAAAAAAATTAATAGCAATTAAAACAGTATTAAGCATAATCAGTTATCTATTAGTAAAGAATGGGTTAGTATTTCTTCTGTACTAGTGTGCTTGATAGATATCATGTGGATAAAATATATCTGCTTGTGGTGTCTTTGTCCCCTTTTTAGTTTTTCTTGTTTAGCTCATGATTTTATTTAATGGAAGAGTGACTTCTCACATATTGGATTGACAATTTACAAGCATTTGTTTGTGCTGAATTAAGCACATTTCTAAACTTTGTATGTTGCTGCTGACAGTTTGGAGATTGATTTTTATCTCTAGAGAGATGCCTTTTTGTCTTTAAGGCAAATTGAAGTTGACTACTGGAGCATTCCCTAGTAAGAGAGAGAGAATCTACTTTAGGGATATTTTTCTACTGAAAACTCGTTTTTTAACTGAGAAGCTTCAGCAAGGTCATGTTTTTCATGACACCAAAAAAAAAAATCATAACCAAACCCCATAACTTCACAGATAAAGAAGTAGCATTAACTTTAGAAAAAATAAATAGGAGCAAGTATTACCAAGCCTTTTTTCCCCTGTAGCTTTCTGTCAGGGGAGTGTGCCTAGATGTGCTGTAAGTAACAGTATTCCAGACTTTTATTCTGAAAGCACATGTTAAATGCTGATGTGGAAAATTGCAGAAAAAGATTTTACCTGTTCGTGGCTTTTTTTTTTCATATATATAATGAGCTTAAATTTTAAAACTTCTGTAACGATTTTTAGGACATTCAGATTCTTTCAAGAACAGATTTACTGGTTGTTTGTGTTTGCAACGTGGGATAGGGTTTGCAGACATGAATGGATTAATGCAGTGAGCTTTGTGTGAGGATGCAGGATCTCCAGATCTCTACCAAACAAGTAGGCGCTTTAGGAAGTCTTCATTCCCCCATTTTTTATGGCAGGCTGTGTCTGGACATGCAAGGCTAGAGTTACTTTCTAAACTTTCTCCAACTTATATACACCTAACCCTGTTGCCTTTCCCCCTAGTCATCCTGGCACGGTATTTGGATACAAACATTATATTGTTGTTATATTGACAAGGATACTGGAATTAATTTATCTGTCCCATCAGGATCTTTTTGGCACTAGATTTGTTTTATAGGAACATGTTTTACAAAGAGAAATACCGCTAGAGTAAAATAGTGCTTATCTGGTCTGGTTTATGTCATCAAGATTAGGTTGCCTCACACCTGAACAAAAAAGATGAATCCAACTGTCCTGGCCAACAGGCAAGTCTGGCGAGTTTTTTGGGGTTGTACCTGGATGGTTACTGGTGAGGTGATGGACAGACCTCATTAAACTCTCATTTCATGCTTGTTTCTGGAGTGACTGCGTTCTCTGTAATCTGTCTTTCTATTTGCTTGTACTTTTAAGACCCAGGTGACTTTAAAAAAAAAAAAACCAAATAACAACCTTAATACTTCAGTGAAGTACCAGATGACAAACTGAAAACCCACTTGTTTTCATTTCCTGGAAATCACACCAGCTGAAGCAAGTTTTTCACCACAGTGCACCTAAACAAGTTGTAAGAACCAGTTTCTTCAGAAAAGCCTTATCCTGCTGATTATAAAATCTTATTCAAAGGAGGTGCAGGTTTCTGCAATCCTCCTTTAAACCTTCTTTGAGATCTTCTCATTGGACTTTTCACACATTTGAGTCCTAAAAATTTGAGTTATCCCTCTGTGTTTCTAGAGACCTGGCTACCAATTGCCAGAATTTTCATTTGCCTATTTGATCTTTGTTTTCTTTTCTCAGGTTCCTCCTGTAATATTTGTGACAGTTCTCTCTTAGTAGCTACTGACTTAAGGCATTTGCAAAATTCAAGAAACAAACCTTACAGTATTCATTGCACTAGAAAAAAACAAACAAAAACCAAAACCCACAACGAAAGAAACCAAAACTTGTTCAAGTGTTTTATATATGCAAAAGAAAACACTTGACTGGTGTTTCGGATGGAGTAGGTAAGGGATGAGAGGAAGGAAGGACTGATGTTTCTTGGTGACAGCTGTTGAGCAGCATTCCAGAGCTACCACACTACCGGGGGTAGCCCAAACAGCAAAGACTTCACATTTTTTGCCATGTTCTCAATTCTGCAGTTTTGTTAATTAATTTTTGACGTTTTTACTCAACTTCACCTTGTAGCTTGGATCTCTTCTGGAAAGGAAGTTATCTTTCAATTAGATCATTGCATTTATTGGTAGTATGAAAGTCCAAGCAATCAAATTGTCTCACTTTCTCCTCCTACTTTTTGTTGCAGCTAGGCTAGTTAGATGTTGATTTTTGTGAACTCTACGTTTTCTACCATAATCAAGTTTGTTTGTGTTTTGTGCTTTTGCCTGAAGACTTCTGGTGTTTAGAATTAGCTTTGTTCTCAGTCCTTTTCCATTTTCTGCACCTAATTAGAGGTAATTGTTTCCTTGTTCCTACAGCATCAGCTGAGCAAGTAGATCTCAGCCACATCTGACTATAAGCACGGCGGGCTTCATGGTAGCAGAAGTGTAGGAAAGACTTTGGTAATTTAGTATTTCTCTTATTTCTCTCTACCTCTTTCACTTTCATTGTTCCGTAGCTGTAACAAATGTGCTCGAGATGTGTTTCACCTACTTCACTAAGCTGTGTAAAATCATGTAAACCTGTATATTCTGAGTGGCCAAGGATTAGTAGCATTGATGTTATAACACTGTCACAAAGGTTTTCAATCAGGATTTTTTTTTTTTAATAACAAGACCTAAAGACTTTTGAGCTTTGGATAGGATTCTCTCTTGGTTTTTGTTTGTAATTAAGAATAGATGCCTAATTTTACTGATTTTGCTGCGACTTTTTCAAACTTTAGACTTTCAGAAATTAATTGTTATCTATTATCCAGGACTCAGACAAGAGATTTACCTGGGTCTAATAGTGACAGAATGCAAATTTCTATTAATAAAGTTTGTAATTGTGGAGCAGGAGGGAGAGCAATTTATAGAGGCAGGGGTAGGAGGAGGACTTGAAGTAGCTGTGCATGGAGAATGAGATGCACAGCTTCCATTATCAATAGGAGCTGCATGCCTAATCTGCCAGAGTCGGTGCTGAAGAAAATGTACCCTGGGATGTCAGGTGTTAAGGGGAAGAATGGGCCTCTCACGTTCTTTGCACTTACAAGCTGGCTGTAACCTTTTGACTCTCTCTCTCTTTCTCTTCTTGAGTTTTGTTTCCTGAAAGGAAAAGGGGGTGGGAGGAGGCAGGGGAAGGAGGCTTAAAGAGTGGAAGATCTGTTTCAAAGTACTGTAGTATATTTGCAAGCTTTTTGCCTTGTTGTTTTTTTTTTTTTCCACTGGAATTAGTTTTGTTTTGATTTCTTAAAGAAAATGTAGTTTTTAATGTAGATTGTTTAGAGCACAACTTAAGCTATGAACGTCTTACTGAGTACGGCTATCAGCACTGTGAACTTTACACATTCTACCACAAGTGTTCTGCGCATAGCTTTTTTATCCTTCTAACTAAAATGAATGTATTTTCATTTAAGAATGTAATAGAGGAGGAAGGCTAATTATGTGAATTAATGGTACACATTTTGCCTTTTATAACCTGTGTTATGTGGAAGAACAACCCCCCAAATAGCAAAAAATCCCTTTTATTCTCAAAAGATTCATTAATGTAGGATGACTCATATATTGATCCCAGTGAACTGGGTGTATTCCAGGCCTGAAGATCAGCATAGGCAAAGACAATGTTTGCATAATACTTGCATATTTCATCTCCTTGCCACCTCTGAGTTAGTGAGTGTGAAAATATCTCAGTGCAAGGAGGAAGATGCATGCGCCCTAGGTGAGCATTTCCTTGGTGGTGTGAAAGAACACGCAATAGATAGAAAGAAAAAAAAAGTGGCTAATTAAAGTAGATCTTTCCAAAACTTGTGACTTTTGAGAAGAAAGAGCAGAATGTGGAAAAACATGTAAAAACTGACATTATCTTTCCTTGAACTATAGTGTTCTGGGCTGATCCTTATTGGAATGTAAAAATGGAAGAGCTAAGGTGGTGTTTTACTTTCATTAATTAAAAATAGTCTAGCTCATAGGAGAACACCCTGAGAATGCTAAAGAAGTTTTATGTATTTCTGGCTATCATCTTAGGTTTGAGGACCTTGATCCTCTCCTAGATTTGCGTCTTTATTCATTAGAGAGTATTTTGAAATGGCTCACATTGCCTTTACTTGGCTGAAATGTGGCAACAATGGAATGGAGCCAATGGAGGGGTAATTTTACAGTGAGCATTCAGGAAAAGGAAGAGCCCTTAGCCAGAGGGCTCAACAGTGCCAATAGGAGCCATTATTCTATTATTATTTCCAGTGTGGAAGCATTGTTTTAAGCTACATTAAAAACATCCTCTAAATTTCTTTGTTATTTGTGTCATAAATTTTCCATATCAACTTTTCCAAAGGGTTGTGAATCTATAATGTATATCCATGGAGAGTGCTTGGGGTGCATCTTGCTTTAGACACTGTGGGTTAAAAGGAAACCCGAAATTAATGGTAATTCCTCTGATTTAGCATGGAAGGTCATGAAAATTGGCCAAACATGGAGTTCTCCATTTCTTAATGCTTGCTGGGAACAGCGCTCTACAAAGCCTGTCCACAGACAGGCACTGTCTTTCCATTCGTTTCTACTATTAGACTCCAGCTTCTTGTGATTTAAGGGCCCAACCTGTCAGCTTTTCAGGAACCTTACATTTAGATGGCTAAAGGAGAGAGAATGAAGTGTATATCATTATTCATGTGTATGAATTTGCATTTATCTCCTGGAGATTTTGTGTATGTTGAAGCCCATAATGGATTTGTGTGATGTTTTGGGAGATTTGATATAGATAGTTTCCTTGTTTTCAGTTACTCGCAAGTCCTGTGACAGCAAATATTTTATATTCAGTACTGCTTTAATCCCACTATGTAGAGTATGTGTCGTGAACCGGTATTGACGGGATCTATATAGTGAATATTATTTTTCACTTTTTTTATGTATAGACTTTGGGAACGTAAAGGCCTTATATCTGTAAGGCAAGTGATATTTGGCATAAATGCAAAAGATGAAAAAATGCCTCCTGGATCATTTGGGCAGTCCGAGACACAAATAGGAACAGAACGCAAATATCCCAAATCCCAGTTCTGTGTCTTAATCCTGAGCCCATTTTTTTCATTGAAAATTGAAGTTTCCATGATTGTTATTTCTACTGCCAGGGCTTTCCAAGGATTTAAATGTGACCTAATTTATTAAATGCTGTTTTATGTGCAAGACAGGAGCAAAATCCTTACCCCAGGGCACTTAGTTAGTGGCCCTGATCCTGCAATCTGATCTCTGGAATGGAGGTCTGAACTAACACAAGACATGCTGCCTGTTCAGGGCGTCTGACCAGGATTTTGATGGTGAAGAGACGTGTAGATTCCAGGTTGTCTGCAACATCTTCAATGAATTTCAGTACATTATTGCTACTCTCCTATATTATTATGTGTTCTCTCTAGGAACTTTTGTATAGCTGTTGCTCAGTTACCTTAGGTAGAAAGCAAAGTTTGGGCTGAACTGTCTTTTTTTTTCAACTATGTATAAGCCTACTTAAAGATGCTTTGCGATGCACCTTGAGATTAAAGTGCATCGCCCCTGCAGTGCATTGATCTTGTCTGGCCCAGAAAGGGGTTGTCATAGATCTGCTTTTGAAATCAGGACGCCCTCATGGGTTTCTCCAAGGCATCATCTCCATGTCATTGGGTTGGCAGGATATGAAGCCGAGAGTCTTTTTGAAGTTTTCCTTCACACCAAGGGGTGTATGCTTGTCGTGTGGGAATCATGGTAAGTTACACCCTCTTCTCCCTCTGTGTTCAATGTCGGATGACTTACTGCAGTATTTAATTACGCCAGACCTTTTTTAGAAGAAAATTGTTAGATTTGTTACGCTGGAGTATTAAAATGAAGAATAGAATCCGAATGCTCATAACTCGTTTCTTGCAGAGGACTGAAATATGTGGGCTGAACTTCATGAGTTAATGAAACAGTCCTATAAACATCAATTCCTTTGCAGCTACAGACAATAGTCTAATTTTATGAAACATGAGCGTGTGCTTTGTCAATTATTGCTTAGTCTGGTATTATTTAGTTTTTACACAATTGTAAAGCAAATATCTCTTTAAAGTCTGCTTGTGTATCTAACGTTTCAATCTCTATTTCTTTAAGTTTGAAAAAGTTAGTTTTCTGCATCAAATGACTAGTTATTGGAAAAGCAAAGTAATGTTTCTTTACCAAAAATTCTTCTTCCTGCAAAACTGTGGTACATGGAAAATATTTTCCAGCTCTCAGAGTTTATTTGATTTTGAACACTTTTGGTTATGTAAGTTTTAATAAGTAGCTTTGGTGTGCCCCTAAAGGCACACCCCACACACTTATGTTGTGTGACCCAGGGTCACAAGTAATGGCTGCAAGCTAATTGATTGAGAAAGGCTTGTCTGACTGGGCCCCTTTGAGTCCTCCCTTTACATTCCTAAATTTCTGTAAAGGAGGCACTGGCAGCTTCGCCTGGCGAGAGGAGGGGTTGGGGGAAAGGGAGGAAGTTTCTCAGTTTCTGATTATGCGCAGAGTTTCCTTGTTCTGAGCTTATGTTCTCCACCCACTACTTAGTAAGAACTCCTTAACAACTTAAAGCTTTATCCCTGTGAGTACCAGAAAAGCGATTTGAGTATTTATTGAGCAGGGAGAACAAACTGCTTGCTCCAGGCAGGGCGAAAGCTTATGGAAATGATATTAGACCTTCAGCAAAGTGCACAGCTGCATCATACAGAGGCTGAGACTCAAACTGACAGGCAAATAAGCCAGATCACGGAAGGGGCCTCTGTGTGGCAGCTCTGAGCTACCAAGTGTTGGACAACTAGGCAAAAGTGCAATGGAACAGGGCAGAAAATAACACACTAACTTCAGGCAACTGTTGCTTTTTCATGGTGAGTCCAGATTTGAAATGTTGTTTGAAATGTAGCTGTTTTTGTTGTTTCTAAAAACCCTTCCGTTTTACCACAGCAATCCTTCTGCGGAGCTCATTGTGTTACAGATTATTTGTCCGGATGTGCACTTCGGTTCTGAACGAGACAGAAATGTGCAGGGATAGTCCTTTCCTTGCTGCTTGCTCTCTCTTTTGCCTTTGCTTGCTTCGGGAGACAAGTCCCATTTCTGAAAGCACGCTGCATGGCTTCCGATTTGGAAAGAAATAGTTTTGCAGCCAGCACTTGGTGTGCAGCTGCGTAGAGGGGAATTAGTGAACCTAATTTCTATGCACAGTTTCTGCAGTTTGAGCTTTGTGGCACCTCTCTGTTGCTCCTTATTTCGCTACCTTATCTTGAGAATGTATGGCACGGTCACTATGAAAAGAGCTTTGTGTTTGAATTCCTGTTGAGTCGAAGGGTCAGGGCCTATGAGTTATCTGCTTGCCAGCAAGACTCATTGCTGTGTCCCTTTATTTTTCAAGCTGAAACAGAAAAAACGTGTCCTCGTCCCTTTTTTATAAATCTATTTTGAATTTGGGTTTTACATGCTGTTTGTGTGTGTGCTTTGTTCTTTTGACAAACTCGGGTTTTGGGGGGAAGCCAGTTCTGTTCTATCCATATTTATTTCATTTACTCAAGCTTTCCTGCAGCTTTTTTGCATTCCTTTGTTGTGATGCTCATAATTTTTTCTTAAAACAACATTCAGTGATTCTGATCTCTGCTAAAAGAAAAAGGGTTTATACTTGGATACATATTTCCAAAAATACCAGGGGACTACCTGAATTTTAGGTACGTTGCAAAATTTCATTGAAGATAAGACTTTTGTAACTTTTTTTTTTTCACTTAAGGAGGGAAACTCAGTTCTTCAGGATAAGATCTTGAACAGAATGTGTTAGATACACAAGTCATCTAGTGTAATGGCAATAAATATGATCAGAGCTATAATGTTATTTCAGTTACCGACTTAGTTTGAAAAAGCTACTTTATTAGGACAGCAAGAAACTTGAACATTTCATGTTGACAGTAACATTGGAAGTATGTTTGCAAAAACTTCTAAGTGGATGAAATTTAGAGCAATAAATCATCAAGGCGTGTCAAAGTTACTCTGTATGCGACGTTTTAAGATGCCTGTGATTTAGAGGAGAAATGAGTCTGTTTTTCCTCCAGCAGAAGGGTGATTCTGTACAAAATGATCTTTGTTGTATCATTCTTTAAATAAATAGTTTTCATTTCAAAAAAGAACTAACCAAAGTCAGAAGGTGCAAGAAATGTCTCAAAATTATTTAGCAGCTATTTGGAGCTAAAGGGAAAATGCTCATTTGATCAAATAATTCTACTACGCAATTTGGTTAGATGAACTCTACATAGAGGGTGTGTTACTACTTGTTTCTAGACCTGTCTTTCCAAGTTTGTATGCTCTTCTGTAACTTACTAACAATTAGCAGAATGCTTTTTTTGTTTTTAAAGGAAAGGATTGGGGGGAAGACTGTTTCGAGGAAATGCCAACAAATGTGGAGTTGAAGGTGATGCTGCAATGTAAGATGATCTAAATGGACTTCATACTACTCGTTTTCTTATTGTGACTTGGATTCCTATCTGTTTTCACTGGGGCTAAACCTTAGAATTTCTGCAAGAAAATTCTTGGCTGTATCCTCAGTGCTGTCAGGTGTGCTTTTCTTTTAAGAGTTTCAGGGTTCGAGGGAAAGAAACATGTCCTCTTACGTGATGCAAATGTATGATTTTCTTATTGGCTATGCTGAGATGGAGGAATACTTGCTCAAGTGCTCTTTATACCCTTAAAAACTGAAAGTAAAAGAAACTTTGAGGAGGTGGTCTCCTCCTAGGTGTGGCAGCCTGGACTGCTGGAGAGCCGGCCGCCTCCTGGTGCTCACAAGCCCCTCGGGGAGCAAGGAATGATGGATGCTCATGTGTGGCTACCTCCTCCATGGGCATACAAGCAGAAGACCAGCCTTTTCTGTGCCGTGGGTTTTCCATTGGCAAAATAAGGCACCAGTGGTGTTTTGACACCAGATTAGAGGATTATGAAACATTTCTTCATGCTCTGATGACCAGCCTGATGAAGGGGAAGGGCCTTAATGAGGAGGAGAGGAATTTGCTGAGGATTTTGTGCCTGTATCTATCATTAAAAGGAGAATATCTGCTCTCAGTAGCCGTGTTCTGTGATTCATGGAAACCCCTACAATAATGATGCAAATGATGCTTAAATGTGGGAGTCTTACTGAGGACTGACACAACATAATGTGACTGGCAGGAAGCTTAAACATTGATAGTATATCTCCCAATACTACTTTTTTCTGTTAGAAAAAGTCAACGAATCATGAGCTCTAACTAAAATAATTATACTGGGTTTTTATGTTCTCTCTGACACCACTTAGAGAAAAAAGTAGTTTTGAAAAGGTTAAAACAATTTCTTTATATCTTTCATTTCTTTGAAAGGTTTGTATTTAACATCTTTAATGTTTAGCCAAGGAGGAATTGGATTTGTTTTGTGAATCACATAGACAAATGATTGACATAGACAAGTGATTTTGGAGGTTCACTTTTAGGTTTTTCTGTTCTGTGTGGAAGATGGAAAAACTTTATTTACTAAACATGTTCATTTTATTGGCATCTGTACATTACAGAAACAGGTCTCCATGGTACCTATGGACATCTTTATTGTCACATGAGAAAAGATGGAAATTCAAGACTAACAGTTGATTTCTCTGTCAAAGAGAGGAACTGGTTTGTGCTGTCATGACAAGGTGATGCCTATACCAAGAGATGAAGGAAAATTGACAGGGACAGGAGCATTGTAACTCTCATAGTGTCAGTGAATCGCAGTATTGGTAAGACAAATTAAAAACAAACAACCCAAAAAACAACCACAAACTGTTATATCCTGGCAGTTTTGAAAGAGTTTATTTTTAAAAGAATTTTAAAAAAGAAAGATAATGAAAAATTTATTTCATCTTCTTAGCTACAACTTTTGATCCCATTTGAAAGTTATTTTGTGACTATAGCTACTTGGGCCTTAAACTTCTTTGATCTCCAGCTTTATGGATCCAGGAACCATAGATCTGTTAAAAAACAAACAAACAAAAAAACCCAACCCTGAAACAAGACCAAACAAACACCAGAAAAACCACAGTGAGAATTGCCAGCATTGGAGTTTTGCAATTCATTAAACAGTTGAGGGAGCAAGAAACAGAAGATATATACATGCTTGTTCTTGAAACACAAAAAGAGATCAGGGATCCAATCTTTGGAATACCGAATTTGACTTTGAGTTCATTTTTACTGTACTGCACCATCTTCAAACCGTCAGTCCCAAAAGGTGATGGTGAAGGTGAAAGAAGAAGAAATAAAAGGGGAAATGTTTGCCTTGTGAACTGATTTAAGCGATTATAATATGTGGGTAAAAACAAGTGGACATGGAGAACAAGCAGAAGTAATCGGATATGAGAATAGGAGCAATGGTAAGAGAGGCAGGAACCTAAGGAGCAAAACGAGATCTTTAAGTAGAAGAACCATGGCATGAGAGAGGAAACTCACCCTATCTAAGAAGGTCTATCAGTCACTGTTATGAGCCTGTGCTTTGTCAACTGTCGTGCAGGCTTCTGGCTTCAGTAAAGCAAGAGGCAAAATACTGAGGAAAAAAAGTAGAAAAAAGAAAGACAAAAGTGCTGTCTTTCTCCTGGTTTGTTCAGAATAATTTCTACTACAGGCATTCAGTTTAATACGTGAAGTAATAAATTCCCCCAAGAAAAAAGGCTGTTCCTTCCAAAATGTATGGTCACAGCATTTCACGTAGGGGGGATGTAGGAGGGAGGGAACCTCTCTTTTCTACCTAACGTCCTCTTATATTTACTTTGCCCTGTCTAGCGGCAAAGGTAGAGGTGAGAACAGGTGGTTACATCTGTTGTGACAGGTTGTTTTTTGAGCACAGCTTAAGTTTTTGTTTGTTTGTTTGTTTGTTTGTTTGTTTAGGTCCAACAGGATTCCAGTAACTTTTAAAAAATTCTTGGGAAACCCTTTGGAAGGTGTTTTGGCAATTCTGATGCTTGGGTCTGGAAAAAGATACAAACCATTTACAGCAAGAAAAATGAGACAATAGAAAATAGGAAATCAGGGGAGTGAAGGAGAAGAGAAATGGCAATGAATTTTCCTCTACCTCTCCTCTGACCAGACCATCCACTTTTGTATTTTTTTTTTCATCACCCAGGGCTTTATCCATAACACCGCCAAAGATCCTGCTGATTTTGGTAGGGACTGGATGAGGCCTTGTATTCAAATTACTCATCCACCTCTTCAAAACAGTATTCACAATGATTTGCAATGTATGTATGTATGTATGTGACAAGTAACATAACAGTTTAAGATTTCTTGGTATTCTGCTGGAAATGACACCCATACTACACGACTGTGGTAGTACACTATAGTACTACCTTCATTTGCTGAAATACCTGCCTCTCCTTTGGAGAAATGTCCAGTGATTCAAACAATAACTAGATGAGTTTTCCAAGTCCAATGTTACCTTTAAATTCCAAAGATCATATTTTAGTGTTGATTATGTAATCCCTGTTTATTTAGCAATATGACAGAAGTAGGTAAGAAATACAGCTTCACGTAGTGCAAAAAGCACCTTCTTCTCCCTCCCTCCCTCCCTTTGTGTGAACATATTCCACTTACATCACCAACTCTCCACATCTCCTCAGCCCAAAAGAAGTCCTATGGACCACAAATGTCCCGTGGAAGATGTTCAGGTACTTTAATCGGTTCTGTTTTGAACAGTGCATGCTTAATGGTGTTAAATGATAAAGGAAGATATAAATTAGGAAGATCTTACCCTGAAGCACATGTCCCATCACTGTTGGTAATTTTCATTATTTCCAAAAAGCCACTGGTTGAAGGTACCACATTGCTCTTTCATTGTCTCTTCTTGCACTTCTCTGTTGCCCATGTAATGGTATTCATCCTTGGAGGACTACTCAGAGAAATGGATCAGAATTGACCCTGATTAAAAATGATGCTGAAAAAGAAGATTGTTTTTAACCCAGATTCATCTGGTTCACCGTATACCCGGCTGGCATTTTTACTAGATCCAGGGCTGTGCAAGCAGAAGAGAAAAGCTGCAGGGAGGGAGACACATTAATTTCCTTCACCACTAACCAAAAATGTCTAGGTTATCATGGGCAGGCTAGTGGAAGTGCCTTCAAATAGCTATGTTTCCTAAGGCAACTGGACTTTGCTGTGCCGACAGAGCAAGGATCAGTGTCCTCTGAAAATATCAACTCTGGTTTTGGTGTGTATTTATAAGTTACTCATGACTATGACCTGATTGTCACTGAACATCTGTTTTTCCAGAAGTACCCAGTGTAGGCCCAGCTATCTTTCCACTAAAACCAAAGAGAGTTACATCAGTATAAAGCAGAAACTGTACAAATTGATTGTGCTAAAGAAAAAGGACTCTTCAAATTATTTTCTTTGTGTTTTTTACCTCTTCATTTACAATATACTGCCAGTCTCTGGGAGGAAAAAAAAAAAAACACAACAAGAAATTTGGCAGGATCTGGTAATTTAATTGTATTTTGTCATATTCAACTGTTCGCTTTCTTTCACTTTGCCGGTTTTTTAACTGCATTGTTTAGCCTGAAATTTTCCATTATGTGGTCCCAAACCACAGGTGATTTTTTTGTTTGTTTGTTTGTTTGTTTTAAAGGAAATACGTTAAAATTATTTTAAGCAGCAGCAATGGGAATAAATTTTACATTTCCTGTTAAAAGCAAAGTAAACAAAGCAAACTCAACAGAAGTCTTTGGACAGCAATTTTTGAAACAATGGGATAAAGAGGTGTTTTGTAGACCATTTTTAAAGGGTTTGAGGCAAAAAAAATTCCAAATTCTTATATACTGGAGATGTCAAGTTATAGCTATTTAGTACATGTATTTTGGCAGTAAGTGTTAGGGTACACACGGATATTTTTTTAAAGTCCAGAAGTGAGAGTCCTGTATTTTGAAGTGCTAAGTATGGTGCATGTCACACTTAGAGTAAGATGCTAGATTCCTGTCATGTTGAAGGCAGAGTCACTCATCACTGTGCCTAATAATGGATTTAAGAGCTTAATCTTAGACTCTATTAAAAAAACCCCCGAGGTAACCCAAACCATGGGCTGGCCTAATGTGAACTGTTACATTATCAGCAGTATTACTCTTAAATATTTGTGATTATTTTCTTCGAAAGTGAGACTTCCACTAAGGTTTGTCTGTTCTTCTTTTTCCTTTCCCTCCTCCATGGTTTTTGAACCCCTTTGTCTCTCAGTTAAATTTGAAAGGTGAAATCCACAATGAGTATCATGTTTTATGAAAATCTGTGACTGTGAGGAGGAAAGAAACCCAGCTCGGTGCCAATTTTGAGGAAAAGGCAGACAGAACATAGCTGTTATGCATTCTGTTTGGCAGTGGCTCAGTGGCCAAACAAAATGTGTGCAGTCCCAAACTAGTCACAGCACAGTTTTTCCTGCCAGGTGATAGTGTAATAGGCAATGTGGAGAGATCTGGCCATTTGCAGTAAAAAAGAATGTGGAGCTACAGATCAAAGAGCATAAATCTGTAGGAAAGCAGGTTTCACTCAATCTGGTGCTTACAGGACACCTTGGCTTTGCTGTTGCAAAAGAATAAAGGACCAAATGCCAGAAGATCCTAAAGGATGTAAATTGCTTGCTATAGGCAAACAAGAACATCTTGTTTGCTGGTGGTTTTTTTTTTTTTTCTTTTTTTTTTTTTTTTTTTCTTCTATTTACTGAGCATTTTATCCTGTATGGAAAAAATTCCATGCTATTTAAGTCATCACAAGCTGCACTGAACACATGAGATTTGTACTCATCTTTCATATGAGATGCTGAACTGCAGTTAAGTTCTGTATAAATAATAAGACAGGCATGCTCAGAATCTAAATATGATAATAAAAATTAAGTTAGAGGAAACCTACTTTTTCGAACTTGGAATTTAGCCAGAACTTGGTTCTTTTCTTGGCTTTGTTGAAGTCAGCATAAACATGTTTAGATGAGGACAAAACCTTGATTTTAAAGCAGGTCAGTATTTTATGTTTGTTTACGTTTACAATACCTTTGTATCCCATCTTATCATGGACAAATTACCTGCTTTTGTAGACTTGGGATTACCTTTCTAAAGATGAGAATGATAATACTGAAAATATTAATACTTCCCTTTGTTTTGTTTAAATAATATTTATAAAGAACATTTTAATTCTCAGCCAAACAAGCTAGATCCATGGAAATGAATCACCATTGCCTTTTGTGATTCCCTTGATTATGTAGCTATGTTTTTGTGAAACATCAAAGCTAGTGTCTAAGACAATTTTCCTTCTCCTAAAGTCATTCAAGATAAGGGAAAATACCAATTGATTTTCATTAGTATTCTTTTGGTTTATAAGTTGAATGAGTGCCAGATGATGATAATCAGCCATCACTAGGTTGTTTATTAGAGGAAAATAGAAACCTGTGACATTTGAGTATCAGCTGTCTTATGGACTGTTTTAGAAAGGTACTACTTCCAAATATTCTCCTGGGTGTTTTTCGAGACAGGAAAGTTACCAGGAGCAACAGGAAATCTTAACAATTCCGGTCGCTGCAGACAGAGGTCCATTCAGCAAGAAGTTTGGATGCAATTTGTAGCTGAATTTTAAAAGTTATAGCAATTAGGATTGGTTGTCTAAGGACTTTGTTTTTAAGTAACCATACTTGTAATTTGGTGTGAGTTTTTTGTGATAGGGGTAAGAGATGTGAAATTTATGGTTCTGTGTGATATTTTGGTTCTGTCTAGGAGCAAGTTTTGCAGAAGCCTCTTTGTCCATCACAGAACATGCTATGGGTACCAGCATGAAGAAAAGACAGACAAACAAACAAAACCCAACAGAAATTAAAGCAAACAAGAACACTCCAGCTGATCATGCTAAAGATACTTTAAAGTAATTATAAACTGACAGAACAGCAATGTGAGAACCAAAATACAAAATTTGGTTTAGAAGATGGAAAATTTGATTTAATTCTTTTGAAGTAAGATTCATCTATGTGTTTAGTTAGATTTCACAAGATGGGAGCGTGTGCAAATGAGGATAGAGTTTCCTAACAGCTCAGTGTGATGCTAGACATTAAGGCAAGCAGTCAGATTTTTAAAAAACACTTGGTCCTGTTTGAAATACAGACAAATAATATTAAAAGTATGTTTTAAAATAGCTCTTACGTGTCTTCATGGGAAGTGTTGAGGGCACAGTGCTTCCAAAAATGGCTCTTGCATAGGTGTCTGAGATTGCCATTTGGCAATACCTCTGCAAACTCTTGTGCGTCTGAACCCAGCTGCCAGCAAGAGACTTCACTGTAGTTTAGACACAGCAGCTGCTCTGCAATACCTGCTGTGTGTACAGGTTCTGTACTCAGGTTGCCAGGCTTTTCCCCTCTTCAGGGCATTTAGAGTTTGAGGGACTTACATCTGGAATATTGTGGCCAGTTCTGGGCCCCTCAGTTCAAGAAGGACAGGGAACTGCTGGAGAGAGTCCAGTGCAGGGCAACAAAGATGATGAAGGGAGTGGAGCATCTCCCTTATGAGGAAAGGCTGAGGGAGCTGGGTCTCTTTAGCTTGGAGGAGACTGAGGGGTGACCTTATTAATGTTTACAGATATATATGAAGGGTGAGTGTCACGAGGATGAAGCCAGGCTCTTCTCAGTGACAACCAATGATAGGACAAGGGGTAATGGGTACAAACTGGAACACAAAAGGTTCCACTTAAATCTGAGAAAAAACTTCTTCTCAGTGAGGGTGACAGAGCACTGGAACAGGCTGCCCAGGGAGGTTGTGGAGTCTCCTACTCTGGAGGCATTCAAGACCTGCCTGGACACATTCCTGTGTAACCTCATCTAGTTGTTCCTGCTCCGGCAGGGGGATTGGACTAGATGATCTTTCGAGGTCCCTTCCAATTTCTAACATTCTGTGATTCTGTGACTTTCTTAGAACAACATTCTATTATTACAGCTGGTAAAGCACAGCATAAAGGCTACTGTGAAAGTGGCATATGAAAGTCTTTTTGTCACTCCTTTTTGTGTATTTCTGAACACCATTTTCCGAAGGTAAACTGTGGAGATCCTTTGAAGGAGAAGATTCTTCTGTACATGCAATAGCAAATTATTGCTTCCAAGCAAAGGCTTTCCTGTGTCATGTCTGTTCAGTAAGCAAGGACCAGACCAGTAGTGTGCTTTTCCTTTGAGCAGCATGTTGCGATGTTAGAACTTCCTGCAAAATCATATGTTTCAGATGTTTTTTATATTTTAATCAGATTTTTAAAGTGCTTCCAGATGTGGGTATATATTTGGTTACAGTTTACTGCACATGCTTATGCACTGATAAACTGGTAAGGACTTCATCCAACAGCCTTTCAGTCAATATGTGGCTTTCTCTTGACTTCCGAAAGTTCTGGCTTGGGCTGTTGGACTCTTACTGTTGGTATAGTCAATGGATTCAGGTCAGCAATTTTCTGAGAGGTGTTCAGTACCAGTTAGTGCAATAGTTACAGTAGCTTAGTAATGTGAAGAGTCCTGCTGCAAGGGGAAATGCTTCTCCTTTTCCTTCCTCCTCCATGCGTCAGAGATCTACTCATGCTTCAGGTGGTTCTTGCCAAAGGTAGGTGGAGCACTGAGTCAAACAGAGAGGCTGGTATATGCTTAGGATTCCCATGTGTTATATCTGTGCAGGAAACAGTAATGCATGCACAGCAGGACTAATGAGTTTTGGACTTAGGAGGTGCTCATGCAAATGCACTGTACATGCTAATATGGGAGGCAAAATGACTTTATTGATGTTCCTTTTTTCCTCTTCTCTGATTGGGAAATGCATGTCTGTTCATGGCAACCTTTCACCAGAACCCCTTGCTGCCTTCCCACCAGGCTGTTCTGGGCACAGAGAATGCCCCCAAGGGAAGCAGGCCACAGGAAGATGATGGGCTGAGTTTCCTACACAATGCAGTAAGCGACTGGAAGTGCATGAGGGGTAAGTGAAGCACATGTTGGCTTTGTAGAAGGCTTAGTCCTACTTGTGCTTCACCCATTTTTCCTTTCCGAGCAGGATTCATTACCAAAATCAAACACTAGTAGGTCAGCTGTTCCTAAATTGGGTTCCACAGGAGCTCAAGCTGACATGTATGGAAAACTGAAAAATGTAAAGCAGCAACATGTAGTGCCCCTTAAGTGTGGGTGATGGGAGGTAGATGAAGCTGCTTATTTCATTGCACAGAACCCCTCTTAAAAGTCTCCTGGTTTGGGATGAAGGAGTCTCTTGAGAATCTAGTGTCCTAAATAAGAGGAAAGCCATGCGATAGATACCTAAGTGCCATGGAATAGATTTCCTGGAAGAACTAGAGGCTTTGGGACAGATAGAAGTTCTCAACTCATAGGTAGAAAAATCAAGAACTTGGAAGCTTGCCACAGAGGTAAAATTGGGGTATTTTGTAAAGACTTAGTGGGTGAAAGCTGAGAAAAAGAAACTTTAGTTGTTATATTTATTCGTAGTCAACCATGAATTGTCAGAATCAGGAAGAGATTGATGCTGAAGTCTGTTCAGGTCATGCCATGTAAGGGCTTTTGTCAGTAGTTTGAGGAAAATCTTCAAGAAAGAGATTGTTTGAGAGAGGCACAGAAATGTTCATCATTTATCTGGATTACTTCATATATGGTAAGATGACTCAGTCTTGGCTTAGAGGCTGTGTGCTGCTGGAGTTTTACAAAAAGCAGATTTTATTTGGTTCACTTGGGACATCCCAAATGTTGATAAACTGGAAAGGACTGTGCCAATACCTCTGTCATATGGTGACAGAGAAAAACATGTACAACAGAAGTGTACTGTGCAATGAATCAAGTAACACAGTTTCTATTCAGATCACAGCCCTGAGAGTAGAATATATAGAGGGTAATTTTAGCCCTCTTAGAAGTGTGTTGCTAGAATTGGTCTGTAAAGAGGAGAAATAACAGAAGCCTGGTAATTAAACATGCTGAATTTAAAAACTTTGGAGGCAAAATATTTGTTGCAATAAGATCGAAACACTTAAAATCTTTTCAGTTAGAGCCTCACACTAGCCTTTGTGCACCAGTGGCATTTAAATTAAAACCAGTACATTTCCATAAATAGAAAAGTTGGTTTTGATGAAGGAAGAATTTTTGATGAAAACAGCCTCTGTTTGAAATCCCTGATTGCATCTATAAAGCAGCTCCTTTGAACAGTATTCTGCTGGTACTGTTGATGACGATAAAGCTGAATATATGTACAGAGAGATATCTGCAAATGTGCACATCCATATATAGATTTATATATGTAATTGAAAATTGGAACTAATTGAGAAACTCAGCTTATCTAATTCAAATGCAGATGTGATCTTCTGATCCCTTTCCCCCAAATCCGGTCAAATAGATATACTTACAGTTCCTTGACAGTGTAGACAACAGGTGGTGCCTGCTGTACCATACCCATTAGAATCAGATGGTAAATGCAACCGTGCCACATGCTTGTATGATGACCTACACACAATTTCTGAGAACAAACACCTTTGATGATAAGTTGTGCTAACATGGGATGGAAAACATGGGGTAGAAATCTAGAAGTTTCACAAGAAGAGGTTATTTTTTAACCTTTTAAACCTTTTTTGGTTCTTTCTTGTAAGGAGAATGTCTTCAGTCATTGTTTCACAATACCTGACTTTAAAAAAAGCAAAACTACTGCTACTTTTTATTATATATTTGTTCACTACTCTTTGTTATATAATTATTCATATAACTGAGGTTAGGATAGGTCTGATCCATGGAATCATTCCTGCTGTATCTGTTGTTTTGTTGTATTTTGTTTTGTTTTGTTTTTCAAATTCTACGGCGAGGAAGTAAATTTGATTTGCTTTTGTGTGCGTTTAAAATGAATGCTGAGACAATCTTCCACCAAAATACTTGTAAAAAGGAAGGAACCATTGCTGTATGAAAATTGATCTTTTTTTAAAAGGTGAATTGTGGTAAAATAACAAAGACGAACATAAACTGCAAGTCTGAATCTATCACTGATGAGGCTTACTTCATTAGTATGTATTCAGAGAAACCTGTAAGGTCCCTCTTTTAGTGCTTTCAGTAGTTGTAGTTGATGGAAAGATCCATTAGAGGCTGTATTTTCAGTTTTTTTTCAGGATTCTACTTTTGCTGTATCATACTTATGAACATATCTTATTTTGTATTCATAAGGAACATGAATTTTAGTTCAGTGTATGATGTCTCTGATAGAATCCATAGAGCATCCACTATTCTATAAAGGGACTATATTTATACTGAGAGAGCAAGTATTTCTACTATTGCTCATCTCGTATATTTTTAAGCATGCTAATATTTTCTATGCTTCTGAACTTGGAAGAAAAAATATAACTTGGGACAAATAAGTTTTGCTTACTTTCTGATTTCTTTACCTTTTAATCCAAAAAGTAATAAATTTCTAAATCTTAAATACTTCAGTTATTAAGCAATGTAATTTTTTGCAAGTGATTTACTTATTGTAGCAAATGGCTAAATGTTCTACTGCATCAACACTACTTCAAGTGTACAGCATGTGGGAAAAACATCCTAAAAGACCAGCACTAGGAATCGCTGGAACCTTTAACACAGCTCTCTCTAATACAAGGAATTTATAAGGGTAGCACTGGCAAATTGGATGGTGCATTCAGATTTTGAAGTCCTGAAGCTATGAGATTAGGTAAAAATCTTAATTTTCATTTTAAAAAAGTGCATAGTCCAAGTTGTTATAGAAAGATCTATAAAACGTGACTTTAACGTGAATTCAAGTCACCAGTTGAACGTAAAGTTTAAAAATCCACCATGTATTTTAATTTAATTTAGTTTTATAGTATCATAATGCTTTTAAGTCTTACTCTGAGTTTGTACATTCCAGAGTTTTAGCTTCTGTAAAGGCATACAATATAGATGTGTATTTATATATGGAAAAGCAAGAGATCACCTTAAAATGTCATCTGATTTCTTTGGTGCTTGCTAGCTGAAAGTAGCTGAACACATGAGAAAAGGAGCAGAAATCAGAGAGCAGAAAATGGTAATTGGCAATTTAATCAATAAACAGATCACAGTGTAAATATCTGTTTATAGTGTCTGGGATAATGGAGAAAGGGTTCAGTAGTTCTACTTTATAATGCTTTGGCAATGCTTCTAGCCATAAACCTGCCTTAAAATGCCAATTAAACAGGTTTTATGACTGCTTTGTGTTACTGAAGTGATCCAACAGATCAACATGTATCAACAAAACTAGCCTATTGTTTTGCCTTTTTTTAAAAAACAAACCTTGTGTCTAAAAGCAACACATCCCACTTGTTGGATGGTCCTCTCCCTCTCAGTAAATCAACCACAAAATAAATCATTGGCATGAACTAATAGCTTGTAAGTTTGTCCCATAAGGTTCAATAGAATCATTTAACAGGTGGACTGTGTAGATGCTGGAGAGCACTGTCCTAGCCATGATCAGTGGTGCCCAGCTGGGGAAGCAGAACGAAAAAAGAAGTGCGATCATTCATGCTGACTTTCTGTGTGTAATTTGAATGAATTCCTATTTGAAGTATGATTTTCAGACAACAAGATCCAGTCTTGATTTAAAAGGGTTGAGGACAGAGGACCTTTTGTCACCATTGGGAAGGTGTTCCAGTGGTGAAGTTCCTTGGGTATATGCATCATATAACTGATCTGAACTTATCTGCTGGAGCTTGTTTGTAGTGTTGCTTATTACCTGTAAGATTCTCCTGTCAAAACTCTTTTAGACGGTGATCAAGGCAGACATAATTTTCATAAGATAAATGGACCTGCATTAAAGAGTCTCTTCCAGTTTTTTATTTATGAGGCTCTTTAGTGCATTTCTCGAATTGTACACACCAGACATCGATAAAGCCTTCCAACTTGAGTGCCAAGTACACAGTTAATCCGAGCTCTCCAGTCCTGTTCAGGCTTCATCCATGCAAGCCTCCAGGGATGCATTTTTCCCTTCGGCCCCAACAGCACATCAGGAACTCATGTTTGGTGGAGTAAGGTCCACTCCAAGTGCCAAGTATTTTTAAGAACTGTTGCCCCCAGCATAAATTCTCTTGCTCTGCCAAGAGGACCCTACTCTCTTGTTTAATTTATAGGTACATAAATTCATTCTCAGAGTGAAGTGACTTGCCCACAGATTCACAGTGGCAGAGTCTGGGAGAAACAATCGAACTTCTAAATATCATACTATGTCCTTGCCCATGGACTATTAATTTACTTGTTTCTTCCCCTGTAATTTTTTGTTCTTTCTGATAGAATATTTTTTTTTTTTCCCTGCATGGGCTGAGGCTGTACATGCTCTTTCTTTTAGATTTAGTCTAGTTTCATCTGATTAACATACACTTTAGGGATTACAAGGTGATAATGCTGTTTCTAATCATGTTTATTATTATTATTACTACCAAATCTTATCTATAGGGTTAATTATTTCCTGCAGTTGTGTGATGAATAAAATATTCATCTCAAGTATGTTACAAAATGCCTCTCATCTCATTTAACTTGGGATTAAATTTATTTCATTGCTGCTGGGCCCTGTTCAGGGTGGTACTCTTCCCCTGCTTCCTCTGGAGAGCTGATCTCATGCTGGTTTGCAATATTTATTAGCAGCCCAACCCTTTTTCCAGGGATAACCTCTGGTCATGCCCGTATCAAATGCTTCCACTTTTTAAAAGTACATCAAGAAATGTATTATTTCCTGAAAAAGGATCTTGAACTTGTAATCTACTTCATGGCCTGAATACAGAGGAGGAAGAGGGAGCTCCTGTCTTCTTAAAATGGATTAATGTTACCAGCATGACAACCTTGCACCAAGGGCAGAAGGTGTAGTTTCCCTTCTCAGGTGGTAGATGACTGTTCTCTGGTACTAAGTAAATGAGTAAGACTGTTTTTTTAGGAATACTCCATCTTTAAATTTTTCTATATGAGTGGAGCAAGAGCTTTATACAAAAAATCAAACCAACCAAACAAAACAACAAAAAAACCCCAAACCAAAACAAAAAACTAACCAACCAAACCAAACAAAACAACAACCCCAAACTTGATTCCGTAGGATATCAAATATCAAACTGTATGTGAAAATAAAAATGAATCCTGTGAAAAGCTGAACCAACTGGAAGTTAGTAGGTATTCTTAAGAAATTCTTGAACAGCTGTTCATCTTCCTTGCAATGAAGGAGGCCTCTTCTTTTATTTTTAGTTATAGTTTTGTCTTGAAATGTTTTGCTAAAGCAGTTGTCTGGTGTAAGTTACAGGGATTGTCAGTCTGCAGTCAAGCACAGCTATGCTGGGTCCTACTGAATGCCCAGGCCATGCAGTGAGCTGCCAGTAGTGGCAGAGGGATCTGTCTCCTCCATGGCAGGGAGTAGTGTGGTTGCTGTCATGGGGTGGAGATGGCAATGGCTCCCTGTTTCTGGTCACCTGGCATCCAGGATGAAGTTTAGGGTCCCCCACTACTGAATGGGACATGTTGTTGCACGTGGTTATACACTGTCAGACAGTACAGATTTGAGGCTCCTGGGCCATCCTGCAGTGCCCTGGAGCGGTCTGGCATGGATGCCCATCATCCAGAGTTCAGATAATTTCCTCTGTGTCCATCAGGTGGTGACTGACAGGGCCGATAGGGAGGTGACAGTGCTCTCTTGAGGCTAAGGTACGAGTCATGTTGCGTCAGGAGAAGACCCCTGGGGCCAAGCCCAGTGTGAGCTGCTGCACCACTGTGCTACACCCCCTCTGAGGGTGCCAGGCTTAGGAAGGTGACAAGATGCCCCTCAGCCTTGCGATCGGCATCAGGCATGCAGCGATATGGGCCAGGCCATAAGCGACTTCAGCAGCCTCAGTGGTGGCCAGAGGTCATGGCAAGTGCCAGCTCTGTTTGGCCACAGCACAAGGAGCAGGAATGGGACAGGCTCCACCTCTCCACCCTGCAGTGCAGGAGGCCAAGCCACCCATGTCCTTTCCCCTGCTCTGGCCTGGACCCTTCTCAGAGGGGGAACCCAGTGATCAGCACAAGATATTTTAGGAAGAGCAAGACCAGCAGACAGTCTCTTCCTCTTGTAGAATTACTCTGTTTCAGGGCTGGCTGATGTCAAATGCTTTGTTGTGGCAGTTCTTGAGTTTAAAAGCAAATGGTATCTGTGTGCTATGGTGTAAGTGCATCAGAAGCACTTGGATGATTAAAATGATGACTCATTGGAGCAAAGCAGGACAGGGATATGAACAATGTCTTTAGTCAATACAAAGTCATCGCCTTCTTAGAGGCATGTAGAAATGTATTTTACGTTACTTAAAGTGCTAAGTTTTAAAAGTTGTAAATCTGTTCTTCAGTTTATATGTTAAGGTTAGTAATGGAAAACTTCAATTATTTCTCTGCTTTATCTTTTTGGTTTGTTTTTCACCTGGCAGGTAATGAGTCCTTATGAAATTAGAAAAGCAATCTTTGTCTGGCTTCGGTAAATAGAAAGATTTGCTTGTCCTTAAGTGATTGATTACTTTTAAATTACTGTGAAAGCTCCTTTTAAATAGGTCAATGTAAGTGACAAAGTAAGCAAAGCTACTCCTTTTCCCCTCTTTGTTAGGGGTAGCTTTAAAATTTTTGGCATACACTTAGCTGTGGAACTTAAGATAACGCACCTCTGACACACTTCCTAAATGATACACAGTTACTGTGAATGGAGTAGATACAATACATGTGATGAAATTTAACAAGTTTTCCAGTTTTCCTATTAGATACATTGGGGGGTGATGGTGGAGGGTGGGTGGTGGTTGTAATCTCTGTGGAGCTCAGAAGGTGCAGTACTTTCTGCTTTAGATTTTTGGGTTTTGCTTGGTTGGTTTGGTTTGGGTTTAAGGAGGAAAGCAGATGATTATAGCATCTCAGTTTCTGAGATAAGGAAGAGAAATACAATACGCTGACAGCTTTTTTTTTTTTTTTGACCCACGTTTTGAAAACTTCTGCAGCTAAAACAGCTGGGGAGACATGAACCAATTTTGGCACAATATTCTGTAACGAAGAGGCTGGGTCTGATTTTAGTGAAGTAAGCAATTAAGCATGGGTAGTATAGTTTAATACTAAGCGCTCAAACTGCTCAGCTAAAAAGTCTGCTGAGTGTTCTCAGATACGAAGTTAGCTGCATGTTGGAAAGTCAGAATTTGACATATCACTACGAATTTGAAAGATAACTGGAAGGAGGCATCAGAAGATAATGTAAAGCACACCAGGGCTTGGGTAAGAGTTTTGCTTTTCAAAACTGAGCGTTGGTCTCCTCCCTACAGTTTAACATATCATAGTAAGAGGTGATATTACACTGCCTACCAGCAAAGTACTGCAGGACAGTCTGTGTAGTGTCTTGATTTGTGAAATCAATATTTAATAGAAGAGTCTAATATATCTATTCATACAACCTAAAGCTTTGTCACCATTTGACCATGTATTGTTCCCATTCTGCAGCAGATTTTCTGCTATGGAATAATTCACACTGCTTAAAGGGATCTGTGTAGTAATCTGTCCTAGCACAAAGTTACTGTTTTAAAATGAAGGAAAAGTGTTTTACAGAATAAGTGTTCTGAGGTCTGTTTTCTGAGCCTGTGTGTGTTTGAATTCTGTCATAACACCAATAAAGTAGAGGAGCTAGGCCCACCCATAGACTTGAAAGCAAATTTTGCTTTGCTGGTGTACTATAAAAGTTTGATATCTTTGGAGAACTGTCTGACAAGTCCAATATAATAGAAAATAAACATGTACTGCCAATCATCCGAAATGGGAGGGGAGCTACAGCTACTGAGACTGAGATAAAAATCAATACAGTTATTTAACGTCACTGTAGGATCAGAAAGCTTTTTCCTTTGCCATATATTTCTTCTAAATAAATCCTAGCACAACTTGCTCCTTGGTCTCTCACCAAGTCTGTTGTTCCTGTCCATCCTGTTTTGTGGGCAACACAGGTGCCTAGTGGCATTTCTTCAGAACTGCCTCTTTGATCATTGATGTTGCTTCTCTGGAGCAACATCTGCTGAGCCCTGAGCTGCCCAGTATCTTTCCAGAAGAGGTATCATGACAGAGGGAATTCCTACAGCTTGCATCTTTACTTGTTACTGCAGAGGAGAGCTTAAATCCGTGCTGTGGATGCATTTACAAAGGGCATGGGCTGGGACAACTCCGTCCAAAACTCAGAAGGGAGTTTGTCAGGACAAAAGGAAAACAAAGCGGCTGCAGCTCATGTGGCCTCTCGGAGGCAGCTGAGGCCTGACGTCTTTGGCCCTGCAGCTTGCCAAAGAGCAATTGGATGCAGAATGAGGATTTAGGAGAATGAATAAATATTTGGGGAGTGCAGGAGTGGAATGAGTCTACTTTACTGTGTAATTTGTTTAAAGGACACAGTTTGGCAGCCAGAACTGTTTGCAGGTCAGTTGGATGCTCAGTGGGGAGTCCAGGGTACCTGTCAGTGTGTTTAGTGGTTCTCTGTCTGGCTGAAATCCTAGGTTTGTTACAGATGTTTGGTGTACAGTTATCCTTACTAATGACTTATATAAAGTTCAAGCTATAATGCTGGCTAGCAGAAAAGAAACACTTTTAAAAGCATGTTTGTAAAGAGCTAGGAGGCCATTGAATATTAGTTTCAAAAATTTCACATCTGTACAGTTTCATTTACATAGTTGATGGTCCCAGTTTTTTTGTTCATATTCATGTGGCTCGTGTTGCAGTGGAATATGTCAGAAACATGGTGACTGCCCACACCAAGAAGTACCACTGGATCCTGTGGCGGTTCAGGTCAAATAACCTTTGAGTAAACAGTAGTATAGGTCCATTTATTTGAACCTCTTGTGTTTGCTTTGTATGTCTAAACCAAACTAAAGATTTGGCACTACAGTTTTGTTATATCTTTATGAGAACAGCTGCACTATGCTAAAAGCTTATCAAGATCTTAAAACTTTAGATGTAGTTCTTCAGAGTTAATCATAATTAGAATTTAATGCAGCAGTGTTCTTGTTTACATTAGCAAATATTAGAGTTCAATAGAAGCAAAACTGAAAAGCAAATAATTTTGTGCTGAGGACCTGATATCCACACCTGGGGGCACTTCTAGAGGCTTTACTTCGGATGAGGTCCAGTCTGGTTCTGTGGACTGAGTGTTCATTTATGATCAGAGCAGCCCCAATCTTTTTTTGCACTTATTTTTATTTAGTATGTGGGGTTTGGTGGTGGTGGTTTTTTGGGTGTTGTGATTTTGTTTTCCTTTCTCTGGCAGGAGATGCATATGATGTTCTGATATAGGTTTGGGTTATGTGCTAGACATATAGCAAGTAGCACAATGAAATGCAAATTAAACTTATGTTGATTCAAGAGGGCTTTAAAATGAGATCCTGCTTTGCAAATACCACACATTTTGATGAGGTTTCGCTACATATTTTCCTGAAATTAATGTTTCTGGGCCATGGAGATTGCAGGCTGAAACAGGTTGCAGGCCATCTGCTCAATATGTTTTCTGTGATGGCAGCCAGTTCCAGGTGCTTTGGAGTTTAGGAGTCCATATATTAGATGGCTGTGGAATAAAATAGCCTCAGGGAAATGTATTTGAGGTCCATATCATGTTCTCTGTTTGTTATATTACCTTAAGCAAAATATTTTGAAAACATCTTAGTTTGAAAACAAATACAGTTTACTTCATACTTATGAAGACATTGGCAATACAAAGGACCTCTCTGTGTCCAAGGTTCAGGTACAAACAATCTAAAGCTTCACCACAGTATCTTTGAATGGCTCAGAGTATGCTCTACAGAGATGATCTACAAGTCATAATTTTACTGAAATCTATTTCTGATTTCTGTAGATCAGTTGAATCAATTTGGGAACTGCTGTGTCTGATTAAAATACTCTTATTTTGTTAATGCTGAAACAAGTTTCTATTCATCTATATTTTTTCATTTTGCAAATAGACATGTCCCTCACCAAGTTATTTGAGCTAATGCGCCCAAACAAGCCATGGAAACACAGTAACCACCCTTTCCCTCCCAAAATGGTTTCTCATGTGTACTATTAGTATGCCTGACTAGAATTTTTGTAGCTTTTTGCAGTTCTTTTGCATCAGTAGCTATCTTGAATCTTTTGCATTATGCTTTCTAAAGTTCCAGCTAGGGCATTGGAAAATAATATTTAAATATTTTGTGGGAAAAAAAAAAACAAACAAATCTCCAGTGAGATGGGCTTGTGAGCAATTGCAATATGTTGATTTTTTTATCTTTTAAAATTATATATAATATTTCACAGTATACCGACACTTTCTGTACTTGAATAGAAAACTTAAATTGCAGGGGTCGCTTGTGCAACCCATGTTGGTGCTCTTAACACATGATGTCCAGGACAGTAGTGACAGGGGTGTCATTTTGCCTTTCTGCTCCTTCCTATGCCTTGTGGAAGTACTGGACAGCATTCACAGCTGGCTTAGCTGTTGACAGGGAAGAGCTGTGGAAAACTAAAGCAGCTGGTCTTTTTTGGAAGGCACTTTTTCTCATGAACATAGGGCTGAATGAGTATGGTATATAAACCAGAATGAAGCTGGAAGTTGTGTGTATGGCAGAACTGCCTACATCTCCACCTATCTTCCTGTTCCTGTTCTCCAAGCTCCACATGAGAACATCCTGACAAAATCCAGTTCTACCCAAACCTTACCTTTTTGCATTCTGTTTAAGTCTCTTTGTCCCTTCAGTAGAATACTCTGCAGGTCATCCAGCTGAGCCATTTGTTTCATTGATCCGTATTCCTTCCCACTCTTCTACCAGAAAGTACTCTCAAACTCTCCTGAAACCATTTTAAACTTTTGCTTGCTCAGAAAATCACTCCAGTCATTCTTATTTCAATAACATTAACAAAGCTGTCTTTGAAGAAAGGCAAAGCCTGTAATAAGCAGCAATGCCAGGAGTCCTGCTAGTTCCAGTACTGAAACCAATGTGAAAATGAAATTGCTTTTCACTTTACTTTGGGATAGGATGGAAGAATAAATCTTTGCAGTGTGAATACTTAAGTCAAATGTGCAGGATATATACCATTTTATAAATGGAACAAATAAACTAAGAAACTCCACCTTCTTGTCAAGTAACTCTTTCAACAACTGACATGAAATTCAAGACAGTGGGGTTTTATTCATGTGTCTCTTATTAAGCAGGTATATTTTGAATTCTCACAAGGAATAATATAAAGGTGAGAAATTAATAGCTCGCTTTGGAAGCTTTGCTGTGGGCTTCTTGCAGTGGATCTTGGTTTCTTTTTGATATATTCAGGAGTGGTAGGAGTCAGGAATTCATAGAGAGGGACCTGAGCAGAAATAGGAGGACCTCTCCTGTCCCTTCCACAAACTTTTAACTTGCTTCTCCTTGGGAGCAGATAATTGATTCATATCCATGCCATGTTCTGTCTAACGCTGAGCTGATGACCCTCACTATCTCCACATGCTCCTTTTGAAGGAGACCACCTGCTTAAGGGCAGCCTTGAATTGGCAACAACTTTATGGACTTGCTTTTTGTTATGCGAATTAACTGTTTGAATTACTTGTCTTTCTGCTGTTGTTTATGGACTTGCCTGTTTTCTTATATGAACCAGTTTAATTAGCTGTGTCAGTTCCAGTACTTGTGGAAAGATTTGCAGTGGTTGATCTTTGCTGATATTTCTGCTCCACAGTCTCGGTGATACCTGGTGTTTGCACTCCACAAGAGAAAATGCATAAGGGGAGATTGTGCTATGACAACTTCTTAAGGACTCTGACATTTTATGCATGTGTGCGGGTGTCTGTGTTCCTTTTTCTTATAACTAAATGCTACCTGTAAGTGCTATAGCTATATAAGAAGTACTATAGCTATACTGGAAGTGATGCTATTTCTGATAAATTCTCCTTCAATTTATTTGGCTTAAATGATTGATTATACATAACTTCTTATTTAGGGGGAATAACTTCTGGTGAATATCGTAAGTAAAATGCAGATTTAAGAAATCGATAGAATATTTTTAAATATTAGAAGCTGCAGTTATTGCTTTGATAATCTTTTATGTTTTTAGCGATTTTAAAAGTCCAGATTGTTGTTTAAAATCTCTTATAGATTACTTGAAATATACCCAAAGTTCAAAAAACCCCGTCAAACAGTTTCTAGAATGTTTCTATAATATAATGTTTATATAATGTTTCAATCAGAATTATAAATATTTCTCTCACTTTTGATTTTTCTTCCTCATTGTCCCTTTGTATGCCCCTAGTGGCAGCTTTCCTGCCAGGTGTGTCCCAAAACAAAGTTTAGGTTTTGAAGGTACTCAAAGAAAAATGGTTACATTGTAGCTTCTTATTTTGGTATCTGATTTCTCTGCATTCCGCAAGACTCATTAGCTTAGTCTATGAATTAGTTGAAAGAGATGCTCTGATATGTTATAGAAAGACTGTAGCAAATTTATGTATCTTGTAACTAAAGTGATTTAATAATCAGGATCTGTAATGGAGACAACCTTAATCATTATTTCAAGTGATAATGTAAGTATTGTTCTCCTTAGTGTAAAGTAATGTTAGGGAATTTTTCAATATTTGATTAGGCAAGACCTTAAACAACATACACTTTTAAAAATAGTTTGTTTTTTGTTTGTGTGGTTTTGGTTGGTTGGTTGGTTGTGGTGATTCCCCCCACACACACACTGGGGAGAATGTTACTTTTTTTTCTAACCTATCATAACTGCTATTAATTTTGGTGTAGCACATCTCATCTACTTTGAAATGTAGGTTTACCAAAAGAAATATGAGGAGTTTGTGTGTTGACCAAGTAGATATAGGATATTTTAATATTTAAATTAATCGTGCTTTAGTAGCCTTTAGTAACTATCTGTGCTACAAGAAAGAAAATAAGTAAATATATACAAAAAAGTATTATCGGTGTCTTCTCAAAAAGAGGGTTTTTGAAGCAGTGTGGAAATGCCTCGTTTCTAAACAATATGGTCAGGTGAGTTCAGTCCAAGGATTTGAAAGTAGCTGTGAACACAACAGTTGACATATGACTTAATGATTTAATGTTGCCATATTAGCTTTTATGGGTACAATAGTGTTGAAAATTCAGAAGGCCTCTATTTAAATTAGCCTCCCAGTGATGTCTTCATCTAGATCTCAAAACAGAAATCATACAAACCTAACAGACCTCCACTCAAACTTAGTAAAACACATGTTTTTCTAACAGCCTTTTATTGCCTTCCCTATCTAGGTCTTTAGGGATTTTACACTGCATATCTACAAAAACAAGTCACCATTTAAACACTAAGTCCACAGCTTGAATGGTAAGGGGTAGCTGTCTTACTGTGTTGTTATTAGTTAATTAGTGCGAAGCTGGTGGCTTGGATGAAGGAAGTGCAATTTTAGTTTCTTTGCTTGGATCTTTCATGCTTTAAGTCAATATACACCTGAAAGAACTATTTTTTTAAAAAGTCACATAAAGTAAAGCACACAACTTTTTCAGTTCCACACATTTATAACTATGTGTTTACTGCTAAAAGCTGTAGAAACTCTTCAGCTCCCATTGACCTCACTGCCATTCCTTGGACTTTGTACATAGGCTTGCTGTTGTATAGGTTTATATTCCTAAACGTATTTAATGTTTTAAAGTATTCAGTACGTGGTTGCTTAGAACTCTCATTTTGTATTGTCCAGGTTTACAGTGGTTTTGCCTTCAGGGTGGCAAGTTTTGTCTATGAATAGTGCCTAGCATTTTCCACTCTAAGATACAGTTTTCAATCAATTTCTGGAAAACTGTAATTTTTAAAGTTAAAATTACCAATTTTCTTTGCTCTTCCCTTTCCCTTTCTTCCAAAAGGATTCAGAAATTTAGAGGAAAACCTTCCTTCCACTAATATTCAGGCAACCTCTTCCAGAAAGTGTCTTCTGCCCTTCAGTTAGTGTAGCAGGGCAGAAGGGAAGGTGCCTTTTGTAGTACTACAAAAATTTGGCCAGGTTGCACATTTTCAGAATGCTTCAGCTTTTACATGCTCGGTGGAGAGCTCTAGACCTTCACAGCTGAAGCATTTGTATTCTTTCCACATTGAATAAACACCATTTTAGGACTGAGCAGAATATTTCTTGCTGCTTCAATCAGGAGCTGCTTCAGGCAAATTTAGATTTTGGTTTCGGGTGGTGGTAATTGGTTACAACTTTGGAATAAAATAGTACAGCTTCAATACACTGAAGTTAGAACAACTAAAACCCAATAATGTCCATGAGGAGTACAGATCATTCCTTACTGTGTTTCACATCTGTTTGGAATTCAGTGAAGGAAAAGTAGTGCTTGGATTTCTGAGATCTTCTCCAGCGTTTCATTAAAGTGCTCTAGGCTTTTTTATTTCACAGTTCAGTAGGTCTCACAAGGGCTCAGTTGGTCTCTGTTAGGTTTCAGTGTGTTTCTGAAGACTTCAGAGACACTGGTATTTTTCACACCTACCTTTTGGCCTGAGCATGCTAATGGGGAACTCTGGTTCTCCAGTCTCTCCAGTGTACCCAGTTTACCAGTCAGGGGAAAACTGAAGGAACAAGGTTCAGAAAAGAGACCACTCAGCCTCCAAACTGCTTTGCTTAGGCTCAATTATTTGTTGAATTTATGCCTAAGTGAAAGAATGAGCAAAAGTGAGAATAGAAAGAATAGCAGAGATAGGCAATGGCAAAATTGGTTGTGTAAGTGATTATAGTTATTTATTCACATCTGTTACTGTATAAATTAACAGTATGAGTAAGGGGCCATATTAGAGGGTTAGAGTGAAATGAATGAAATGAGAAAACTTCACAAAAGTATCCTAAAATTATTATTAAACATCCATAGATAGTAGATGCTTTCAGTTGATTTTTAAGAATAAAAATTCTCCTTTGGGTGCTTGTATATGAAGCCTCTGGCTACCCAATTTATCTTTGGATCCTGTTTCAGGACAAGCTGGCCCTTTCAAAGCAGGCTTCTGAGATGTTAAAGATAGCCTGAAACATGCAATTTCCTAGAGAAGTAACCTGGGAATACAAGCCCAGCAGAGAGCAAACAAGGAAGGCTGAAAATTAATCTTTTGGAGGAAAAGCCCAGTAGGAAAAAATGAAGATGCCCATCTTAACTCCCTAGTAGAAGATGTGCAGGATGATGCCTCCAAGGGATTGCTAGGCAGAAGAAAGCACATGGATGACATTTGGAATGTATTTCTCTCAAACAAAAAATGTAACCTAAAACTCATGCCCTGAAGAAAATTAACTGAACTCCTGTAGCTCATGGGAACTCTCTGAAACACTAGCCAGTGAATTAAACCACTGATTTAGAGGTTTCTTGGGTAGATAAAAAATATATGAAGTCTTCAGGGCAGGGAAATATTTTCTAATACATTTGTATATCATCAAGCAGAGTGCAAGAAGTCCAAGAAGTGCTGGTTCCATTTATGCCAGTAAGAGTGTAATATGAAAACTACTTTGGAAGTCTGTAGTTTAACTTCATTTTAGGGTCACTTCTACCAAAAAAATGTTTTATTGTATAATTGGTTGTTGTTTTTTTTTTTTTCATGTGTTTTTTGGCCCTTCAATATGTTGGAGAAGAGCATGATGGTAGCAGCAAAGTAACAGTTCATATAGCATCAAGAGTCCAATGTGAAGAGATACAGCATTCTATCTAGCTGGCATCTAGAGCACAAAGGGTCAGTGAACAGTAAAAATCCCTTTTGTTGGGGGAGAGTGTTCATTGCCAATATTTGTCTAGGGAAAGGGCCTGGAACAGACACAGGGTCTAGAAGAGGATTCAAGGAATGGTGAACTTCAAGGAAAAATAGGGATGCATATTAATCTATTTTCAGAACTGTGTGTTCCAATATTTTTCCCTTGTGAACAAATAGCAGAGCACACTGAAGGGGTGGTTCTGGTCACTGACTGCTCTGTCATCAGTTCCAGTGGAAGCAAACCTGAAAATAACTGGAACCAGTTGAGGTACTCATGGAGACAGTAACCCCAGGTCTGGTCTGAGGCAAGGAGGTACAAGCATAACCAGCCAGAGGTAGATGTCAATTTGAGGTCTAAATCCTGGAGTTACAAGGTATGTCTGTACTGTAGAAGTGGTTAAGGGGCAAAGGAGGCATGCTGCCAGTATGTTATCCCTCAGCATAGCGGGGAGCTTTGCGGGGTCCCTAGTGTGCTCGTGGGAGAAAGGAAGAATCACACAGTCATAGAATATCCTGAGTTGGAAGGCACCCACAAGGACCATCGAATCCAACTCCTGTCCCTGCACAGGACAACCCCACAGCTCACACCATGTGTCTGAGGGCATTGTCCAGTCTCTTCTTGAACACTGTCAGGCTTGGGGCCGTGACACCTCCCTGGGGAGCTTGTTCCAGTGCTCCCCCACCGTCTGGGGGAAGAACCTTTTCCTAATGTCCAACCTAAACTTCCCCTGGCACATCTCCCTGCCATTCCCTCAGATTCTGTCACTGATCACCAGAGAGAAGAGATCAGTACCTGCTCCTCCTCCTCCCGTTGTGAGGAAGCTGTAGCCACCATGAGGTCTCCCCTCAGTCTCCTCCAGGCTGAACAAACCAAGTGACTTTAGCTGCTCCTCATATGGCTTCTCCTCCAAACCCTTCACCAGCTTTGTAGCCCTCTTCTGCGCACTCTTCAGTAGCTTAATATCTTTTTTGTCCTGTGTCACCCAGAACTGCACACAGTGCTCCAGATGAGGCCCCACCGGTGCAGAGCAGAGCAGGACAAGCACCTCCCTCGCCTGGCTGGCAATGCTGTGCTGGATGCACCCAGGACATGGGTGGCCCTCTTGGTTGCCAGGGCAGGAAGGTCTGTTTATATAGTGTGAAACGCTGTTTATATAGTGCCAAGGCTGAAAGGAGGAGGCATTTTTTGCATTGGCATATATGTATGAACACAGCCATAGCACATCAACAGCTGAGCTGATTTCAAATCTCTACCCAGCACATCCCCCTGCCCTCTGGGTTCTGCCATTGGTGATGGTGGCCAGCACAGGGTTTTGGCTGCTGGCATTGGTATGATTACTCAGAACAAATGTCAGAACTGTAGTGCAATGACCAGCTTCATCTTCTGCCTCTCCCCTTGCCACCACCACCACACTCACATATGTCTACTAAATTTTTCCAGGATTCTTCTCTGGCATTAGTACCTTTTTGTTTTGGTTTGGTTTGCTTTATTAGTGTAGGTTCTCTTAATATTAGGGATGTATCCTGTAGTACATCCAAGAACCTTCACCAGGAGCTAGATAACACTTGGTTCTGTAGAAATATCTGCAAGAAAGAAACCCACTGTCTTTACAGGGTAACCATCTAAAGTATAAATGACAAATGACTTCAGAAGTTAAAAGCTTACCATTGTATTTGTGTGAATTGTCATGTGTAGTGTCACTTATGTAAATATTCCAAATCAGTCTTTGATGACAAAGGTAAGTTCTTGCTGACAGTTTTGCAGAGATGATTCTCAGTAACCAGTTTGAAAGAGGAGAGGTTCAATATCTTTTATGACATGTATTTTTTTATTCTTTTAAGTTTCATAAAGAAAAAAAAAAAGCAGTTACAAGCTCCTGTGTGTACTCCATGTACTTATGCTTGTAAAGTTTCCTATATCTTAGCCTTTCTGTAATCACAGTGATCATAGCATCACAGTGTGAGGCTGGAAGGAACCTCTAGAGTTCTCTAGGCCAATGCCCTCCTGAAAACAGATCTAAATAGATCTGATTGCTCAGAGTCATGTCTTGAATTCCTTCATGAGGAGATGGTACAGCCTGTCTGGACACCCTGTACCAGTGTTTGACTACTCTCATGGTAAAACAAACAAACAAGCAAACAAATACATAAAAGTCTTTATATCTAATTAGAATTTCCCATGCTCCAACTTATGCTCATAGCCTTTTGTTGTTCCACTGTGAAGCACTAAGAGGAGACTGTCTCCATCTTCTCTCTATCCTCTTGTCAGGCAGTTGTAGACATCATTAAAGTCTCCCCTGAGCCTTCTCTTCTGTGGGCTGAAGAGGCCCAGTTCCTTCAGCTTCTCCTGCTACATCCTCGGCTCAAGCCCTTCAGCAGCTTGGTGGCCTCTGCTGGATTTCTTCCAGTATGCGATTCAGTTTACTTTCATTTTGTTTTTTTTTTTTTGTTTTTTGCCAAGTCTGTCTTCATTTTACAGCTTTCTCTTGTCTAACTCCAAATAGGTTTTGATTTCTTTTTTTTTTTTTTTTTTTTTTTTTTTCCTCCAGCCTGGATAATTTAATAGAAATAGTTCTGGTGGCTGAAAAAGGTGAACATGCAGCTGAATTGTGTTTTCCCATGAAGTTTATCAAAGTGCCTAACATAGAGAATCAGACACTGGCTGAGGCAGGAAGGTGTCTCTGGAGATCACCTGGTCCAACCCCCTGCTCAGAGCAGGGTCAACCAGAGCAGTTTGCTCAGGTCTGTGTCCGGTTGGGTTTTGAATGTTTCCAGGAACGGAGACTCCACAACCTTTGTGGGGAGCCTGTTCCAGTGTTCAACCACCCTCACAATAAGAAGTGCTTTATTAGTTAAATGAAATTTCCTATATTTCAGCTTGTGCCCATAGCCTTTTATCCTGTCAAGAAGATTCTGGCTCTGTCTTCTTTACTTGCCCCATCAGGTATTTATGCATGTTGATAAGATGCCCCCAAGCCTTCCCTACTCCCCATTCCTTAATCTTCTTTGTGGTCTTTTGCTGAACTCACTCCAGTATGTCCCTGTCTCTCTTTTTCTGGAGACCCCAACCTAGGACCCAGCACTCCAGATGTGTCTCACCAGGGCTTTGCAGAGGGGAAAGATCACCCCCCTCGACTTGCTTTCAATGATTATCCTAATGGAACCCAGGTTATCAATGTGTTGCAAGGGCACATACCTCGCTCATGATCAGCTCAGTGTCCATCAGGACCCAAGGTCCTTTTTTGCTTACCTGCTTTCAAGCTGGTTAGCCACCAGAGTGTATTGCTATCTGGGGTTATTCCTTCCTGGGTTTGGGACTTTGCATGTCCCACTGTTGAATTTAATGAGGTTCCTATCAGCCCATTACTCTGGCCTGTGGAAGGCCCTCTGAATGGCCTAACTCGTTGACATATCAGCTTCTCCTCACAGTTTGCATCATCTCAACAAACTTGCTGAGTGTGCATTCTGTCCCACCACCTGTGTCATTGAGGAAGGCGATTAAAAAATATTGTCCTTAGTATCAACCCCAGCGTCAGAGCACTAGGGACCAAGCTCCAGCTGTACTTTGTGCTGATCACAACCCTCTGATCTTGGCAGTTCAGCCAGTTTTCAGTCCACCTTGCTATCCGCTTATCTAGTCAATATTTCATTACTTTGTCTATAAGGATGTTATGGGAGCCATGCAGAATGTCTAAAATCAAGGTAAATGTTCACTGATCACTTCATCATGGAAGTCTCTTGGGGTGGTCCAGCATGATTTTCCCTTTGCAGTCCCTATGCCGACTTCCTCTATCATTTCCTTGTCTTTAATGTCTGGAATGTTTTCCTGGAGGATTTGTCCAAACACCTTCCCGGGGACCAAGGTGTGGCTGTCCGGTCTGTAGTTCCCTGGATCCTCCTTCTAGCCCTTCTTTAAGATGGGGGGGACATTTGCTTTAATCCAGTTCAGCATTTCAGACATTATTGAGAGTGGCCTTGCATGGAGATCAGCCCACTCCCTCAGCACTCCTGGGTAGATCCCGTTAGGTGCCAAGGACTTGTTCACATCTACTTCAGTTTATTTAAATGTTCCCTAACCTCCTATCCTCCTCCACTGGGCCTAAGACTTCCTTGCTTCAGATTTCCCCTCAGGGACCTGGGATTCCTGTCTTACCAGTAAAGGCAGAGGTGAATTGAGCACTTTGGCATCTTCCATGTCCCTTGTCACCATGTTCCCTCATTTCCACAGCAGGCCCACATTTTCCCTTGTCTTTCTTTTGCTGCTGAAATATCTGTAGGAGCTCTTCTTGTTGCCCTTCACATTCCTCACCAGATTGAACTCCAGTTGATTTTTTGCTTTCCCAACCCCATCCCTGCACACTCAGAGAGTTTCTCTATGTATATCTTCAATCAGAAAATATAAACTTGGACTGTTGAGAATAATGTGAACAGCAGCTATGCAGGAATATATGATAGGAAGAGGTGACATGTTAAAACTAAGCACCCCAAAACCCTCAATAACATAAATACGCAACACAACAAAAACAACAGTAATGACTTTTCTATAGATAAAAAAGGTTTTTTCCTAGGAAAAACTTTATGTAATTTTTTTTTTCTGTTCTGCATAGAACATGCCTGGCCTGCCAGTGATAGGCAGCATATTTTGTTTGTTACGTATTTGCCTTAGTTTCCATCTTAGTCCTACTGAGTTGATAAAGATAAGATTAACTTATGATCCAGAGCTCCTTAAGTAAAGTTTCTAGCTGTTCTTGATTATTAACAGTTAACTTTTTTTTTTAGTCATGAGTTATTTAAACAATGGCCAGATATTGGAATAGGTACTAAGAGCACTTCCTTATTTTTAACTATATTTGAACCACTTACAAACCGTCCTACCACATTTTGCTTGATAAATAAAAACATCTCTCTTCTAGCCCCAGACCTTGTAAGCAAATATATAACCCAGATCACCTTTGGAAAAGGCTTTATCTCACTTTTCTTGAGCATAAGTATATGGTAAGAAGTGCATCCTGGCATACTGAAATAGTCTCAAGTTTACAGCTATCTTTGTCTGTCCTGCTTATATAAACAAAAGTTGAACCACGCGTAGGTCTCTTGGTGGTCCTTCTGTAAGTGACAGAAGCTTTTCATCTTTATCTTAGTTTAATTTGTGTCCAGTATTCTGCATGGTTGTTTGATATTGTCAGCCCAGTGCTGACGTTAGAGCTGGGTAATTCCTGTTTACTCATTATCCTCTTGAATGCTCTTAAGTGAATGTGGTTTCACTGTACTTATGGAGAGGATCAATTAAGATAATCTTGGATTAATCCCATTACACTCTTTGGTCTTGTTTATGGCTTTCTTTGTCATCGAATTCACACAAACTGTGAAAAGACAGTATTCTGTTTGTGGTACTGTCATTACCATTAATTACAGAATTTCCCCCCACTATAAAAATGTAAATGTACCTTTCACTGAATCTCTACTGCTCTCAGATACACAAACCTGAGATATATCAAAGATTTTGCATACTTTAATAATACTGCCCTGTAGATACTACACATATTAATATATATAGGATCAGTTTGATAAGCTCCTGTGAAATTTGTGGTGCTGCTAACAAAACAAACTTTAGTTTCACACTGAAGTTTTAGGGAGTTCAAGACTTTTAGCAGGGCATTTATTTTAAAACTTTTCGCTACTAATGGAGGTTAAAAAACCAGGGCTCTTACTCATCAACTACCAGGGAGCTTATGAAATGAGTCTAACGTAAGGTGCCTTTACCTTTCTCAGTTCAAAACTATTAGCACAACATTTATGGGATCATAAAAGCTACTTCTTCTTGAAAGAGTGCTCTGATGAGCAAACCTGCTAAGAGCACAGAGGCGTATGGTACACACTGTAATTTCAAGTTGAGCTGTAATCGTATTTTTGATGTGTCAATATGTAGGGGAGTAATCTGTTTCATTTAAAGAAAAAGTGCGTCTGATTCATTTTCACTGGGTCAATTGCTGTCGCTAATCCAGCGTTTTTGTCAGCTTGCAGGCTTTCTTGTGTATTGTGTTTTTTACACTTTTGTTTAAAAGGTAGGTAAGATGATACTGTTAGCACTTTCTACTCTTGATTTTTTGCTTGGAACAATAACGTGATAGACTTTTGAAATAGCTGCTTTTAGCAAATTCTATTTTTTGCGTGTGTATGTATGGGGAGACAGATGGCTGGCGAAAGAGTGACTTTGATTTATTTACATTAACCATTTTTTTTTCTGTTTATGGTGTTATCTTTAGTGTCACACAACAGATAAGTTTTTAAATTCATTCATTAAATAAAAACTTTGATATTCCTGGGGAAAAGAAAAAAAAAAAAGAAAAAAAAGTTGTTTCCTATGAAACATGGTACAAATGTTAAAGGAATATAGTTTATTGTGCTAAGGTTCGAAGGAAAAATATGCAACTTTGTGCTTTCTGAATATTTAACCAAAGGAGAATCTCTCAGGACTGTGTTGTGTCCACAGTATCTTTTTTGTATTTGGATTGTAGGAATGATTATCCCTCTCGACTTTGTGCATATTTCCTAGTGGAATATCTTTTCTGCATTTCTTCTTACTCATATCATGTGGTTTTAAATTTTATGTTCTAATTCTTACTATTTCAGGCTACTATTTTTGTTGATATTTCTTAGCAAAATTTCATACAGAGCAAAGTAATAAGTCTGTTGTGAGTGGGTGTGCTGTCCTTAGACATACAGGGAGGTCACTCTATTGAGTAGCTTAGCCTTGCAGTGGATACACATTTAATAAAATTGTTATAAGTGCCTGGCACGCAATAATATTTCAGTATTGGGTCCTGCAGGCGATCAGCATGATAAAGAGCATTAATTCCAGTAAATGAGCATGCACATGAGGACTAAGAGCTTTGGAAGCTGTGTACTCTGTGTGTGTTTATAAACACATTATAATGATTTTATTTCTTAGATTTTCTTTTCAGTATTTCAAACTACTCCAGCAGTGGGAACTATTTTGTGAATTCTAACTCCACTATATAAAATGGGTGAAGAGCTCAGACAATTGATGTTGCAGAGTTCAGTAGAGTCTGGCACAGCTTTTTTGTAGACAGACTGTTTTAAAAACTGATTTTAAAAACCAATTCAAGCTGCTCTTTTCATTTTGGTAAGAAGATTTTGATGCTTTTGCAAAGCTTGAATTTTGACAAAGGTGAACCCCAAATTAGACGTTACTTTTCAAAGGATTATTATTAATATGAATAACAACTAACAATGCAAAATAATAATAATAATAATAATAATAATAATAATAATAATAATAATAATAATAATAATAATAATAATAATAATAAAGTGTAGTGTGAAGAGTAACTTGGTATAATCCTATGGGGAAAAAGAAAAAAAAAAAAGAAACAAACACCCCACCAAAAAAAACCCACAGCCAACCACCAAAATAAAAAGTTTTTCCTCCTTCTCCGTGGCCAGCTAAAGCATACCGAAGCATCCCCTCCCACGATTTCTCCTAGCCCCGTTTTGCGGCGCCGGGGCCAGTAGGAGATGCGGGAAGCGGCGCTCCCGGGAGCCGCCGCCGCCTCGGACCCCCCGGCGCCGCAGGACGGTGCGGGGCCGGCTGGCTGCCCTGCCCAGCCCTGCCCTGACCTGCCCTGCCCTGCTCTGCCCTCCCCTGCCCTCCCCTCCCCTCCACCGCCCCTCAACGCCCTGCCCCGTCCCGCACCACCCCGCCGTCTCTCCCCGCAGCCCCGGCGGGTCCCGGCCGGGCTCGGCCCGTCCCCCGTCCCTGTCCACCGGCTGGGCCGCGCTTGCCGGCCCGGCAGCCGCAGGGCGTCGGTGGCCCCCTCCTCGCAGCCAGAGGGTGCCGGGTTTTCCCCTCTCTCGCTCGCCTTTTTTTCCTCAGCGCACGGGGGGGCTGGAAAATCGGAAATGAGCTTAATTAAATGTTTTCTATGCAGAAACAACCGGGCCCTTTTTGTGTGAAGCGAAGGCAGCAGACCTTATCGCAAAAGACAAAGGCAAATATTTATCAGGGAACAAAAGATGTCCACGGTTGCTTGCAACGGGGGAAGATTTTTCTGTCTCTCGTGGTGAAGAGGTTTAACAGTGTAAGATGTTTATCGGGATTCCTTGTTGACATTCTTTGTTTCCCTATAAGATCTACAAATGAAACTCTTATTGTTTCTGGGAAGCACACAATGAAATCCGTGAGTTAAACTGCAGAAAATGCAAACACCTGCTTGTCCCTCTGTTGACTCTGCATTTCAAGAAGATCTTTTCTGTTTCACATGATAACGGTTTTGGGGCATTTTTTTTTGGGGGGGGGGGGGGGGGGGGGATATGCTTTTATTTTGTTTTTGTTGTTTTTTTTTTTCCACTGTAAGGAGATAAATGGTCATCTTGTCTGTCATCCCTTTATGTCACTTCTGATGCAGCGTTTTGTCTCCTTTAAAGGAATACCAGGTTGTTAAATAAAATTATTCTTTCTCCCACAGAATGGTATGTGTCATCGAGTGAATAAGCTTTTAGATTTTACCACTTCGCCTGTCTGGCGACTGCTTATTTTTGAATGCTTATTTTTTTAAATGCTCTGGTTGATAAGCTACGTGTCTGACAACTCTACGTTTTAAGCTATGAACAAGACAGAGGAAACATCAGAACCTGTATAACTCTACAGTGGTTTTGCCTGTTCCACTGAACTGTTTCATAAATCAAAACACAGTATTTCAGATGTGCTTGAATGCTGATTAGTCAGTGATTTCACATACCTGTGTCCCTAATGCAAACTGATTTTAATTGGCATTTGAAATGTACAAGTGCTTACTCTTCTGAGTCTTCATCCCAAAATGCTATGACATCAGTTACTTATGAAATCTGAGATTAAATCTTGAGATTTTATAAGACAGAAAACCAGTTACTCCTAGTTGAGAAGACAGTAGTTGTGATTAAATTTATTCTCATAACAAATGTTCAGCCTCATAAGAAGTATTAGAAGCTGATGCTATTCCACAGATTTCTGGCACTGAACAACATCATTCATAGCAGTGTCTGTGCTCCATTATTTGGGCTTTTGTTATAGTTTACCAGATTTGAGGAATACTTTAAAATACTTCTCCATGGAAAGCTGCAATAGAGCTTTACAGTGACATAGGCTTTTAAGTACAGTGCTGTAAACATAGTGCGTCATAGTGGAACTGTTATACCCAGTCAGGGCTTCTCTGCTGTAATATATTTCATAAATATTTGGGTGTGTGTGTGTCTGTTTTTTCAAATGACTGTACTTGTAGATAGTCCTGTTTATCTGAGAAAATATATTCAAACTGGTGGGACTCCTGGGAACAAGCACTTGCAGAATCAACACCTGTCTGTTTCATATACATCATTAAATTTTAAATCAGTAATGTAAAATAAAGCTTTGTAACATGACACAGATTAAAGTATTGTTTGTTGTTGCTTCATTCATGACTAATATTTTTCTCAAACCTCTTCATCTCTGAAACTTCACTGAGCTGCCTGCTTTTGAAGAACATATTCTGGCTGTGTTTGTAAAATATTCACCTTTGTACAAAACTTAACGGTATCAGTTTTAATGAAATAAACTTCTTTTACTTTAACAAGAGATTTCTAAGATAAAGTTGGTGTATGATTCTTTGTTTTTATGTATCTATTTTTATTCTGGTTATAGAATTTCCATTCTCTTTTTCTTGAATCACCGAGACCGGATAGTTTGACACAGTTTATTTTTCCTTAAAGTTTTATAGCGAGTCAGTAAATTAGATAGTCTTCAGGTGTTCTTAAAGCAGATAAAATTATGATTTTTACTGTTGCTTGGCTTTCTCAATTCAGATATTTTTCTTTACTTTCGCATAGGTAAAACTTGTTCTATGATAATTTCTATATTATACTAAAGCTCTTTGTATTTCTGATAATTAATTAGAGTGTGTGCTGGAAGCTAACGTATAAATATAACAAAGTATGTAGTATTATGATTTTTCAGTTTAATTGAATAAAGTGATCATCTGGGCTACCTTGGCTTGAACTATTATAATTTTCTCAGGTTCTCTGACAAGCTACAAGTACTCCGGTAGAGATTTATTCTGTAGAATGATACTTTGTAAAATATAAAGTGTCATATGCTTTTGTACTGCTTTTACTCTCGAGATTAGTTTTCTTCTTAAAAAATAAACTGGGGCTGCTCCAGCTTTCTTTTCTGGCATCCTGTGCATTATTTGAGGATTTTGTTATTTTGAGTTTTATAAATATTGTAGTGAATCGGTATTACCACAGAAGCAAGAGAGTGAAAAAGCAGGGAAAAAGCAAGAGGAAAATATGGAAAGAGCTCATCCTTTAAGATAACTTCCTGTTTACTTCTGACAGCATATTCATAATATTTCTTTATATATTAAAAAAATCATGATGGCTAATGTGGTCAACAACTCAAAAATAATGAAAATTGTACTGCTGTTCAAATGAATTCACTCCAACATCAGAAAGTAGTTTGTATTACGTTAATGTGTTGTTTCTGGTAGCAACACTGACCACTCGATAGGGAGGTTGGTGGTGAAGAACCAGCTTTTTGAATTTATTTTTTAATGCAAGCAAAATCTTTGGACATGAAAGGGAAAAATATTAAAATATGAGTATTTTTGGTACAATTTTGTACAGATGGGACTGTAATTGGTGACATGGGAATGGTGGGTATACTGAAATATTTGAAATGCTAATTCATTTTTGCTTCAGTTTTCCGACTGCCAGCTGTAATTATGGATCTCATTTAACAGATGCTAACACAGGGAGGAACTTCACTCCTGGAGTAATCCCAGTGAGACATGGAAGTAAAGTTAAGGCTCAGGTACTTAGCCTTTGGTGTAGGTACAGTTCTAGGAATTTCCTGTTTGCTACTATTACTGACTTTTTGGTACCTAAGTTGAAAACCATTTGCATTTTGAATATATTTTGTAGTACGTAAGCTAGGTTATTTACTAATTTTCTTTATCAAGATTTGTAGAAGCCTTCAGATTTAAATTTACCGCTGCTTACAATCCCTGAAATGTCATTATTTTTTGAGAGAGAGGTTGAATCTGAAATATTTTCTAGCTCCACAGAGCTTTTGTGAAATTTGAGAGATGTACGTGAAATGGTTTATGAAACTATTTCAAGTAGTTTTATATTATTTTTCAATGGGATGTATTATGTACATGAAAGTATCCTAAAAACAGTAATAATGTCTATTTTTTGATTTTTTTTAACCATCTGTTTAAAATAAGTTCTATACAAGCAGGGGTTCAATTGACAGAATGAACTGAACTAATAACTAAAGGCTTCCATCAGCATCTTCCTTCTGTGAAAATGATAAAAAAAATTAAAGTGAGAATTTGTTTTAGCTTATCTTTATTTATTCTTAAAATATAGAATCAACTAAATACATAGAATAAAGTTGTTGTTTGTTTATTTGCTTTAAGGAACATTTATATTTATAGGTCATTTTTTATTTAATGGAAAAACTGCATTTCACTTCTATGAAAAACCCTATATTTTTCAGTCCAATTTGGAAAGTCAATGTAGTACTTTCAGATAAAATGAACTGTCTTTGTAATTGAAAAATTAAATATTATTAATATCCTGAATGACCTCTTCAGTCTCATAGGACTTTCCAACAAGGATGTAGTAGGAACGTAGCCAGAAATGTTCTTTATAATATTAATGGAAATCATGTCAAATTCTTGTGTAACAGGAGGTATGTTCCTTTTGTAGCACTTTGTGGCTGTGGAACAATTCTATAAGATTTTGTAACAGAGATATGATTTTGTTTTAGTTTCAGAAATTCTAGGACAGGATATGTCCCTCCCCCCACCCCTTGAGGGGACAGAAAGTCCTTACAGGACAAGGAAATAAAGGCGTGAAGGAATGAGCTACATAGTAGAAAAAGTTTTCCTCAATACCTGAAAAGGAAACTAAGCTTATTACCTTTTGTATGTTTGTTTCTTTTAAACTATTATTATTGCATGTTGTGAATGTTTTATATTATAATTATACAATTATATAAACAATAATTATATTTTTTCCCTCAAGTGATTTTTAAGATGTTTTAAAAGTTCATGAGAAAATAGAAAGCACATTTTGAAGCAACAATGAATGCTTCAGAATAAAAGAAAGAACATCCTGATTCTATACCTCCTTTTGAAACTTAGACAAAAATATTGCATTTCTTCAGCTGCCTGTTTTCCTCCTCGATTTGAAGGTACTGTAACTGAGTAGTGATTTGTTTTGATAAGAACTAATATAAGTGTAATTATAAAAGGGTGAGTAGAGAGGACAAAAGATTGCATTGTTTAAGTTTTTCTAAAATACTGAATCATTGTTTTCTTTATCTTTATGCTGTCCTTATGTCAATGCAAAAAACGAGGATGTGATTAATGCAGTACTTAGGAGGTTAAGGTGAAGTTTCAGTCTGGATTCAAAGGTAATAAAAAGTGTAACAGGAAACTTCATATTGCTTCATGTTACTGTTCAGGGCCAGATCGTAACTACTGGAAGGACAAGAGAGTGAGAAGACATTTGCTGTCTGAGTTTATGTGAACTTGCCTAAAATGGCATCCAGGGGGAAGGAATCAGTGCTGCACACATTCCAATGGCTTAAACATTAAAAAAAGGAAAACAAAACAAAACACCACACCCCCCCCCAACAAACAAACAAAAAACCACACACACACAAAACCAAACAACAAATAAAACAAAAACCAAACCCAAAACAAACCAGCAAACCAAAACCCCAAAATATTGTTCACCTCATCAGTTAGATCAACATAGCAAAAATATACTAGGTGCTTTACAGAGGTACTACCCATGTTGGCTTTCTGCTTGGAAACAATTAGGTGGATGTTTATAGGAATAAGTCAATTCTTGTAGGGTTCTGTCCAGGAATCTGCAAGATCAAGCAAGATCATGAATTAGCAAAATTAAGAGTATATGATTTGTTTAAATTTAACTGTATACAGCAAGGAGCATGCCATATGTTCACTAAATCTGTAAAACACAGAATGAGTGCTCTATAGTATTGTTGTCATAACTGGGAGGTGTCTGGTGGTTTTTTTTTTTAAGTACCATGGAAGGAATAACATATGATTTTCTAGGAGTTAATAGGGATTAATTTAAAAAAAAATAAATAGGGTCCTTGCTTTGTCAACTAATACAATTTATTTGCTTTACTTTTTGAAGCATTTTTCAAGGTTTTTTCCAGTGCAAATTCGGAGATGGAGCCTGGAACTGAGGTGACTAATTATTTCCACAGTTTTTTGGAAAATAGAAAAAGAACTAGTTTTGTCCTTTACATCTCTTACTATTGCATTTTCTTATTTTTCAGTTATTAGAGCCATACCAATACATGATAGGTCTCCATCTTGCCACAAACGTACCGTGCTTTACTTTATACAGTCATGTTTGATTTCTTGATGCGAGTGGAAGGTGGTAGCAGTTTAATCAAGCTGGTGTATGATGGGCTCTGAGAGGTTTTGACCTGCCACTCATTCCTTGAGAAGATGGACTGTGCCCACTCCTTTGCAATGCATGAAGTGGTTAATGTGATACCTGCACTGAGGGTGCTGGGCTCACGTCTGGGGGCTTGCTGGAAAAGAGTGAGTTTTGTGTCAGGCTTATCATTAACTTAACAGAATCAAACAAGAGTAATATTAATAGATACGTGTACACTGCATGTATGTGATAGAGTGTGATGCCATTTAAAAATAATAAGTGAGACATTACTTTAATAAAGCATGTATGTATGTATGTATACACACACCCATGTATGTATAAATGTACCAATTACTAGCTTAAAAAACTGTTAAAAGTCAGATGATAATTCTCTTTTTCATGACATTTAATGCCCAAGGAACCAGGTGGTGCTGAGGATTTTTGCTTAGCTGCCTTTTTAATGGGAAAGTTCAAATTTTGAGCTATGCAACCTTCCAGCAAAGGAACAGTATTTCCCTGTAACACAGTATTATAGTATGGGGCATTCTAGCATTTGATCAGTGATTTGTTGGGGTAGTAGGAGCAAAGGTGTGTAAAACTGTCTAGGAAGCAGGTCTTCTGGGACACAGAGTGAAAAACATCTTTAACATTAAAGGAGAAGATAAGTGAGACCAGTTCTGCGTCTCCTTGAAGGCTGCACCTTGGATCCTGTGTTCAGTTTTGGGCTCCTCATCATAAGAAGGACATTGAAGTACCAGAGAGAGTTCAGAGGAGGGTGATGAGGCTGGTGAGGGGTCTGGAGCACAAGTCTGATGAGGAGCAGCTGAGAGAACTGGGGATGTTTAGCCTGGAGAAAAGGAGGCTGAGGGGAGACCTTATCGCTGTCTACAACTACCTGAAAGGAGGCTGTAGCATGGAGGGTGTTGGTCTCTTCTCACAAGTAGCAAGTGTAAGAACAAGAGGAAATGGCCACAAGTTGCACCAGGGGAGGTTGAGATTGGATATTAGGAAAAAATTCTTCATTGAGTGGGTTGTTGAACATTGGAACAGGCTGCCCAGGGAAGTGGTGGAGTAACCATCCCTGAAAGTGTTTAAAAGACATTTAGACAAGGTTCTTAGGGACATAGTTTAGTGCTAGAGTTAGGTTATGATTGGACTTGATGATCCTGAGAGTCTCTTTCAACCAAAGTGATTCTGTGATTTCCTTCCTGGGCCCCGGCCGTGGGGGTTGCCTCTCAGCTACTCTTGGCCACCTCCAACAACACTGTCTCCCTCTTTCTTCCCACCCTGTATCTGCAGCATCTGGATACAAAATACAAGAGAATATATGTCTTTTTGGTGAGATTTCAAGCCAGTCTTGACCTATTTAGGTAGGAAGGGAAGAGACTTTGTGTGTGGAGCCTCAGTGTATATGACCTTAAAACTGCAGGTGACAGAGAGGATGGTTTTGATGAATAGGCAAGAAACCAGGGCAGGAGAAATTCCAAGGTATTTGTCCAGTTGTGAGATGGACTTTGTTTTTAATGGTGGGAATGAGACAACAAAAAACGAAGGATTCAGGTATTCATTTTCTCTCTAGTCTGAGTAGTGCCAGAAAGGCGTTCATGGTTTGTATGCTACATCAAGAAGAGAATAAATCTGTTGAGTTTAAGGATGTCATTAGTATCTCTGTTGTAGTGAAAGATGTTTATTAAAAAACTGCATGTTGTGGGTAAAATTAGTTTTAAATTGATTTGTTTTCAAATTGGTTTAGCCATTCAGATTTAATTTTATCTAAGACATTGAGGGGTTTCCAGACAACTCTTTCCTGAACATCACTATGTAGCTTTTTGGCATTATACCCAAATTAACAGCATGCTGCGTCATTGAAAAATAAAAGAGCTGCAATTTTTTCTTGGCATAGATTTCTGCAAAGCGATAAAAGACTCCCTATGTTGATTACAAATATTGTAAAATGTTTACTTTGCTTTATAAACTAGGGGCATCTCATGCTTGGATATGTTATAATTGGCCTGTTAAGACCTTTTTAGTTTTTCTGCTGGTATCTGGTTTGACCAGGGTTTCAGTTCTCACGTGCAAAAGAGATTTTTGAAGGACAAAACCAATGTGTCCTGCAGAGAAAGCAAAGGCAATGAAGGCAGTTGTAGGCAGGACACACATTAGTTAGGAATATTGGATTTAGCTAACGCCTACTCTTTTACTGATGGGAAGTTGCAAACTTTCCCAGTGCCTTCATTTCCCCTTATTTAAAACAGGAACAAAACTGAGCTGGCATGCAAACGAGTAATGCTGTTCTTTATTTCTGCAATGAAATCCTAGAGTTTCTTTGCTATTAGATATTTGTTGATCATTAGACTAAACACAATTTTCTCTTTCTTTCTCCAGTTCTAATGCTTATACGGAGAAATCCCTAAGCCTCATACATCATAGATGCCCCCAGCTCTCAAAAGTATCAACTGAAGAACCACAGGCAACTTCCCAGTGAGTTCTGTGGACCCCAAATCTCTTGCTGTATAGTCCCAAATGAGCACAAAACCTTCCCAAACAGAAAGTGCTTTTCATGCCTTTTGGTGTAGCACATGGACGAAGGGTATAGCACATGTGAATAGGACAACTCATCCTGGAATAGCTGGTGGACTGGAATCCTGAATGCCTCTTACTGTGCTTGAACAGAACAGGGATGCAAATCTGAATCGCAAAATTTGTGATCTGTTCTGAAAATGAAGAAATTCTACTTTATAAAATACATTCTTATGAAAGTCTCATAGTTTTATTTATCTAACTTTTTTTGCAGGTTCATTGTTGGTAGCATTCAGTGGATAGCTTTTATGCCATACCCTACTGCTATGCAGGTTTATTTTCTGGATATCTTTCATGTTGAATAACACACCATGTCAGAAGGAATTGGCATTTATGAAAAACAGAAATGTGAGTGCTAATGTTCCTACTGTGAATTCTGGAGGCAGTTAGTAAGAAAGTTTAATCAGCCATTAACTAATCAATACTTAGTAGTTCACAGAAGGTTTTTCAAAATTTTAATTTCTTTGGTTTCAGGAGATGGGAAGTTACAGATACATTTTTCAGCAGGCATGAGGACTTAGAACTCTAACTCCCATTGAATTTAAAGTAATTTGAGCATTTTATTACCTCAGACTTCTTGAAAATCCCAGCATACATGGGTCAGATCAATTGTTCGTTTACTATTGAAAGCACTGAATTGTGGATTCTAAATTTCTAGTCCTTCAAAAATGGATCTGGACAAGGAGAAATGAAACAATCTCAGTTAAACTTTGAATTTTTAGAAGACTTTGTAGAGGGAGGGACTTTTGAATACTTCATAATGTGTAAATTCAGTTTCATTTTTCTTCCTCACCTTTAGAGTTCATAATATTCTGTGAAAAAAGATCATGTGTTCCCAAAGACTTCATAACCATTTCCTTTCTGTTAGCTGTGTAATTTAAATGAGACAATTCCTTTGTACTGGGAAATATTTGTGGTGTGAAGACTATTTTCTTTACTTACAATCACTTTTATTTTTTCTATTCATAGTCCCAACAATGACAACAAAAAGTACTTTCCATCTCTCTTTCTCTCTCTAGATATCTAAATTTATCTTTGGGCAGTTATCTTGAATTGCTCTGGAAAATATTCAGAATACTTGCTAGCTGGTTACTCTTTATTTTTATAATTTTAAGTTAATCAGTCTAAATTTTCTGGGGGAAATGTTTTCAGTGGATAAGCTTTTCTGAGTATACTTGTTACCTTCTCTTTTAGTATCATTTGATCAATAATTCAGCCACACATCTCAACTCCTTGGCTCAGAATGCTTCCAGGTTATATATAGTCTCCATTAACTTCAGAAGCAGTTCACGTGGATGCATGTGAAATGGGTTTACAGAAAAAAAATAATTTCAATTCATTGTGCATCGGGTCTTGGAACATGAGAACCAGTTTCATTTCAGATGAAGCTAATGTGGGAGATGCTCCCCAGATGGGCATTCAAACCTCAGAAACAAACTAGAGTTGAAAAGGTCATAGCATGGTCATCAGGTCCTCAGTACCAAGATGCAGCCAAAATCACCTGCAGCTTGGCAGCTGGGGCATTGTCTTGAAAAGGGAGTTGTGTGTATTGACCATTTCATGCACAGAAAAGAAATAGCTCAAGTTTCATACTGTCTGAGCAACTGGTCTAATAGTTATATTTCTGTATTTAAAACAAGAAAAAAAGAGTTGGAGGAGCTAGCCAACAGTATTGCCTTTTCTCTTCCATGGTTGGCATGACTTTTAAAGAAAAAAAGATAAGTTGGAAGTAAACTGCTGAAATCTAGCCTCAGGAGAGGTCTCTCCCTACAGACATCATCTCATCGATAAAGACGCCCTCCTGCACTTCTGAATAAAACATACGAGAAGTGGGATTAAGTCCTGTCCTTAGTATTCCCTATTGCCTAACTTGAGACAGTGGTCTGATAAGCACGCCAAGGACTTTTGTATTGTCATCTTTCCCTCTCTCCCTCCTTCCCTCTCTGCCTCCCTCCCTCCCTGCCTCCCTTTACTTCAGTTTAGGGCAGAGCTGAAGGACAGAAAGGAGAAGGAGTCCTCCTCCACTTTTTTTCCTGGGCTGATACAATCTCTTCCATCCCCAGACTTGAGAGTGTTTGAGTGAGTGGCCACCACTTGCTGCACAGTAGTGTCCCAGCTCTGGCTTGCTTGGCTTTCCGTGAGTCTGAGTGGCAGGCATGTGTTAGCCCAGCCTGCTGTGCCAGGCAGAGACCTGAGATTTCAAGATGTTTGTGCTGAGAGTCTCCTACAGATTGAGCTGGAGGAAAATTGAGAGTCAAACTCCAGGTTTAGAAATGCATAGTCCTAGGCTGGACATAGCCTCGGTCTCTGTAGGGTGTAAAGGCTCCTGACTAATGGTAAAATAGGAGCAGCCCCTTATTACCAGGTAATAGGATGAGATCTGTAAGGAGGGCAGTTTTCTGCACATCAGAAGCCTGGGATGTATTTAGCATGGTTAGGGAACAGTTGTTTTAGGCTTTCAATCTGCTGTGGTGAGCCACACATTCCCTCACTAGATTCTATCATGTAGCCTCTTAAAAAGTTGCTAAATGTCCTTTCTTCCTTTTGTTCTGCTCCATAGTTCAAACTAAAACATGCTGCAGAAGGCTGTCCATTTTGTCAGAAGTTGGTATTTTTAAAAGCAAAAAGTGGTGATACAAGTGTGATTCATCTCTGAAAACACATTTCCTTTTGATAGTTAGATAACCATAGAATAATGGAACTCTTTCAAAGTATTTATGCAAAGCAGCATATTATTAAGCCACAAATATAGTCTAAATTCAAAAGACAAAATTAGGGTGCTTTAACTTCCTCTGTTTATAGTCTGTTTTGTATATCACAAGAAGACAGCTGTAGATCAGAAGAAAGACATGCTCCTGGCAAGTGATGGGTATATGTGAGCAAGAACTTCCTGTGAGATATTGACCTGGTCACAGTCAGCTGCTCTGAAATTTGTTAAGTAATCTATCTAATACGTCTAAGGAGTAGCGTATCAGAATCAATCCATCCAGATGCCTCAGGAAGATCAATAGAAGGATAATAAATCCGATAATTCTCTGTGATCTGCTCTGGTGTGAAGCTACTGGGACAGGCTTGTACAATATGAAGATTAATTCTAGTACACATTTGTTAGGGTGACAAATGCTCTGCACCAGAGCTGTGGCTGATGCAAAATTAATTTCAAATTCATTTTCAAACTTTATTTTCTGCAATCATCTGCTGTCATGAAACTGAATGTCAACAAATAGCAATTGCTGAGGATGTTTTTGAAAGGGAAATAGACCCAAAGTTTACAGAAGGAGCTTGCCAACCTTTTTTTTTGCTTTTGTGAATCTACCACTTCATTTCTGTTCAGCAAAAGAAACATCTCTGTCTTTGATATTGTTCTAATATTTAAACCATAGTAATTATAAAAATAAGCCATTCTTTAAGTATAATACAGTAAATACAAAGTCTGAAGGCATAATAAATGTATTTAGATAGTTAATATCCTTAGCAGATTAGGAACATTAGTTATGAGTCCTTTACGAGAAGGGAAAAAAACCCACTATTCAGGCACAGTCCTGGGAGTCAGAAATTTTTTTGTTTCATTAGACTGTGGAAGGTATAGAATCAAGTATATAATCTAGAAATGACACCACATATAGTTTGTTTATTATTTTTCCAGTTGTCACACCAGCTCAAACACCTTTAGGAAAGAATGCTAGTACTTCTGCCTCTGACTGAATGACAGGAGAGCTGTGATATTTCTCGGGGCAAATTGACACATCTAGGAAATATTTTTGAATGTTTGAAATCCTCAGAATTCTATTTGTGAGCTCCATTCTAAAAACCATTCAAGGATTTGGGGACTAGCTGCATCTTTTCAAATCAGCTCCAGGGGCTTTGAAGATCAAGAATAGTGGTTTAGCCATCTAGATATTGGTCAGCAAAAGAAATAGGTATTTATTTGAAAAGAAAGAACAGAAAGGTGGAGTTAAAGTTTTAATTTACAAAAATAAAAGCAGAACAACTATTAATTCTATTTTCTATTTTCATTAACTATTTTCATAATCTGAGTCTGCTAAATTGCAACATTTGGATTATAGACTGTTTAAAACCTTTGTATGCAGTTTTTTTTCACGTTCATAAATTTTTACTGCACAAATATCTGACCATGCCATAAAAATCAAACAGAATACTCTTTGTTATCTTTTTTCTCATATTGCCATACCATCATAGTATCTGCCTTTCATGAATCTAGATAAGAAAATATTATGTTGAAAGCAAAGTAGGTGATGGAATCCAAACACACCCCGCCCCCAGTCACTGAAGTCTTGTTCCTCTGAAAAACAGGTTCTGCTGATGCCGGCTCAAAGGGCTTGTTGCACTGTTATAAATTCAAGTCAATGATGTCTCATCTTGATGAACGCCACTTCTGAGATGCATCTGTGAAGAAGAGAATTCAGTCCTACTTAAAATGTCATCTTTAACTGTGGACACAGTACTTTCTGCTCCAATTAGTGATATTTCAGTGAACATAACAGTTATAATTTCATGAAGCCTTTGCCTACAGGCTTCTTGGTGTCTAATGGAAATTACGTCAAAAGTTTAGGTGGCCAGTTTTAATAAGTACTGGTATCCTTAACCAAATTCAGCAATGTAACATATTCTGGATGAAACCAAAATGGATTTCAGGCAATAATACTTGTGAAATAAGGAAGTAAAGAAGTTGTCTTTATAAGCTTAGTGATTTGCTTCTTGAGTTAGCCAGTAGTCTTTTTGTCCGAGTTGTATTCAGAAACACCAAAATGACACTACCTTAGTAATTCTGGAGATTGTACAGGAGCATTGTAGTAATTTTTAGTAGGAAGTGTTTTGCATTCTGGTTTCTAGTGTTTCTTACTATTGGGAAATCCGAACAAGATAATGGGAAAATAATACATGAAAAAGAGAAGTTAGGACTTAGCCTATTGCCGTTTGAATGGAGAAGGGAGAAGACAACACCTTGCTTCACTTTCTGTATTTCATAAGCTCTCAGCTCTTGTTTGTTCCTTTGCTTTCCTCTCCAGGCTGTAAATTATCTGCTGTCAAAGCATTGAATTCTGAAGGAGCATTTTAGCAAAAGGATACATCAAGGAGGCCGTTAACAGTGGCACAAAAGCAATGACAGAAACATTTAATAGAATCATTTGGTAGGAAAAGACCTTTAAGATCAAGTCCAACCATTAACCTAACACTGCCAAGTCCACCTCTTCTTGAACCTTATACAATTGGCCTCAGCTCATCGATCCAACCTATCCAGGTTCCCACTGTAGAGCCTCTTATTCAATGAAGATGTGCTGGTTTAAGATGTTTAAACTGTTAGCATTGCCACTTTTGGAAATAACCAAAGATGGCTCATAATATGTTTTCTTAGTTTGTCAATAGTAAATTCAGATGTTCTGTGTTTATTTTAGCATGTGGACAACATCAGGATAAAACCACATTCAGACTAGTGCAGTAGGAACTTTTTAGCCTGCAGTGCTTTTATTAGGCCATGGATTCATCGAGGTTGAGTTCAACTTACGTATACAAGTCTCTGAGAGTAAGTCGAGATAGCACTAATGCAAATTAAAATCAGCTGTTTATGGCAGTGTATAAATACAATTTATTTCTGATTAGTGGCACAATATCTCATTTCTGCCTGTCCCATCTCTATGGAAGTTATTTGCTAACTGGAACAGACAAATTCAGCTGCTGGGTTGCCTCATATGAAAAATGATGCAACATGGAGATGATATATTTGGAGGACTTATGCTTGTAGACAATATGTTTTTAATGTTCAAAGGAAACACCAATAGATTAAAAAAAAAAAAAAAAAAAAAGAATGAGGCCCAAAGAAGAAAGGAAGGATAGTGTTTTCCATAAAAAATTGATATTCAGAAGTGTCAGCCCAAGTGGACAAATATTGGGGATCAAACAGACTGAATGAATGTTGTCATTTTCTGTCAACTCATTCTGAGGCTGCAATAGGAACACATTGCAATGTGATGGAGTGTTGAAAGTCCAAGGCACATTAGTAGTAGGTAACAGCTTCCAGATTGTGCATGAAGGAGCAGCTCATTTCTAGTTTCCACTTTTTTTTTTTTCTTCTTTTCTGAGTAGACTCTCTTCTGTTGAATTTTTTAGTGCCAAAATATTTATAATTAATAGTAATGAAGGACTGCAGTTTGTACTCTCACTTTTTGTATTTTGAGACAATGCTCAAAGTGACAAACAATATTCTTAGTTGTAAATGTCATAAAATCAGTCACCTTTGCTCAAGTAGTTTTGTATGTTATTCTTCATAGTCATTTGTTGGATCTTTCACATCAATTCTTGGAAAAGACAAAGAGCACTATGATGTCTATTCAGCCAATTATGACTGTTCAGCACTTTACAGACTGTATTTTTCAGAATAGCAATTTTTCCTGTTTGGAACAAATTTTTTTTGATAGACCTACATTCTTCTTTTTTCTGCACACTTTGGAAAAAGAAGACCAGCCTCTAGTTCTTCAGGTGCTGCTCTGCTGAGTGGCTGAGAAGATCCAGTGCTGTAAGCATGGTGTTAAGGTTTCATTTTTGAAAGAGAAGAAATAATGCAGGACTGGCTCACTAGCTTGACTGAATTAAGGGCTTGACTGTGAGCAGAAACTCATTGCACCTTTCCTTTAGAAAACTGTTCAATCCATTGCATTCTTAGGGAGGGCTTGTAGATTTTATTTAAATGTGTATGTTTTAATCTTTTACCTTAATGGAGAAGGCAGCAGGACATTGATATTTCACAGTAATTTGTTTGTACTACACTTTAAATAAGAGATTGTTCTCATTCCCTATCCAGGAGAAGAACTTTGATAGCATTTAGCGAATAATGTCTCAGTATCATAAGATTTTGTTTTGGTATTTTTTTCCTTCCGATAAGCTCTGTTGTCTCTCACAGAGTTTGGTTCTTTTTTGCCTTAGGAACAAAATTTTGATTTCCATTGTAGCTCTTGTTCTGACCCTCCACAAGATGTTGATTTGAGATGGGTGTGCTGTAGTCCCTTATTAAAGACTTACGCTTTATAATTTTGAACATATTTTATAATTTCTTTTTCTATGGACTTTGATATTTTGTCTTCATTGCTTATATATTAAATGCCAAGTTTGCTAAACTATGAATTAAAGAGTGCTGATGGAACCCATTTCAGTATATTCAAAGTGGATCTGACTAGACTTCCTTGATACACAGAATGCTTGATACAAATTCAACTGTAAATACCCTGAAGCCTCTGATTTCTTTTAGGGCAGTAGTACATGTTTCAGATTATTCTCCTCTGCCTGTTACTAAGATTGACTATCACTGTGAAAGTGAATAGGGACATGGAGTTATGCAAAGTAGTTGTAGAGATATTCAATATATAGTGTCTTGGTTTTGTTTTTGTTTTCTTTTTTCTTTATGATGCATAGTTATATATCCTTTTCTCACCAGGTTGAAACTGTGTGAATTGAAGGAGAATGTCATTCTGTGGTACAACTATTGAGTTTTGTATTGAATGGCTACCAGTCGAGGGACTGAAATTTCAATTTATTCTGTAAGCTGCATAACAAAACAACAATGCCAGTGTCTCATTACATTAAAATCTGTTATTTCAAGAGTCAACAATGTTATGCAAAAACTAGTTGAAACCCAGTAATTTTACCTATGCATGGCTTTGCCTGGGGGGATTTCTGTGTATGCTAATAAAGAAAGCCAATTAGAGGTGTACCAGGCTTGTTTCCTTCTTTGGACCTATCATCTATAGTATATATATTGCTGACATTTTGAACTATGGGTCTCATGAGGCTTAGCCTTGTAAATATATATGTATCCATATAAGTAGATACCCAGACATGATAAACACATAGACATGATTCAACAGTCGAGGTTAATGAAATAGGTGTATACTAAATTGGGATCAACTGCTTTGTACTTTTGTGTGCCTAAAATATGTATTACTTTCAATCAAAACCAAAATTTTCCTTGGATAAATAATTATTTAATTATTGGATATAAGAAAAATATTGTGTTTGCATTTTGCAGGTAGGCACTTGGATTTACAGACTTCTTAGAAAAAAATATTTATTCTCTGTCTTCAGTCACTAAAAGAAATTCAAACCCAGAAAGATATTTTGTTCCAAGACATTTCTGTTTTGTCTTAAAATGACACACTTTAAGTGTGACCTGCATACCAGTTAAAACAGAGTGCTAGTGAGGTTCTGCTACTCCAAACAAAGAGGCTAAGGGATATATGAAGTCATTGGTATTTTGTACAGTAAATGATTAAACTAGTCTCTTGTAAACTTGATTGCCACTCTGTTGAAGTTAAGTATGTTTACAAACTATGTTGAATTTGGCTCAGAATCTGCTGATGACTGTGGAAAGTGAATGCCTGAAAATAATGTCTATACATTCTATATATATATTTTTAATTAAGTTTGTATTCCTTGTGGTCTCAGCTTGTTGTTTAATACTTGACTCCTTTTTTATCCACTTGTACTTTCTGTGTGTGTTTATATTGGTTGTATACAAGTCCATGTGTTTTTAGGAGCAGAAATCAGTTTCCACACGTATTATCAGAAAAAATATGGAAATTCCAATAATATCACAGAATCATAGAATAGTTGGGTTTGGAAGGGACCTCTGGAGATCTTCTAGTCCAACCCACCTGCTCAAGCTACAATTTGACATAGATAGATGTCTTTATTTTACTTATGTCTAATTCTATAATGCTTATCTTCACATTTCTACACTTACTGCATATTTTGAAACTGTTACCATGGTATTCAACTTTCTATTGTTTACTGGACACCTGGCAAATAAAAGAGAGCTCATAAACCAAATAACAGTGTCTTTACTTCTAAATGGCAGAAGTCAGTTTTTCAAAGGGCATCTTCTTATATTTATAAACTGGATCAGGTTTATAGATGATGATGCATAACCCACAAAAATGTATATGTCAAGTTGAGTTTCCTAGCTTGAGGAGTGGTGAAGTCTTTTTTTATGTTTTTTTCCCCCCCCTTGTGAAACCTCAGACTTGATAGGGATGAACTGAACAACAATAATCTTGGAATTACACAGTGGAATGATTTTAGAGTCCTTGTTTCTGAATGTACTGTGCATTGTCTTTATGTTACAGGCTTGGAAAGTACCATTTCTGTAGATGGTAGCTTCTGTCTGGTGTGATGTCCCATTCTTCTTGTGATGCCACATGCAGCACTGAGAAGTACTGGCAGATGGAAGAGGTATCTTGCAATAAGGTAGGTTTCTTTCTTTTTCACAAGGGCATAGTTTGATGAAGTTCATAATTACTTTTCTATTAAATGTAAATGAAGTCAAGCAGGTATTTTAAGTCTTCTAAATTTTGGAAAAATGTTACCAATCTCAGAGCTATTTATACTATTACTTGGTTGTGCCTCTCAAATTATCAGCAGAAGGTATTTGCAAGGTGTCACCGTTGCACTGTAGCAAAAAACATCATTCATGTTCAGCAACAGAAGCTAGGAAATAAAAGAATATATTTTAATTCCTATAATTGGTTGTGAGAAAAAATTGTGTCTGTAGTATCGATGATGGCTGTAATGGGCAAAATTAATTGCTTGTAGTCTTAAAGACAGCCAAAGAATCAAGTGCATGTGGTCTTTCTTCAACATGGTGCTGCAAAAAAAATTACTTAGAGCTAGGAAAGCAAAAAAGAATATATATTAAAATCTTAGAACTGAGGAAACTGGGAGACTTTTTCTTGGAGATGACCCTTTGATTAGCAAACCCTGAAGAAGTGCTATAGAGTGATTGTAGAAGTATGACAGTGGAGGGGGGCAGTTGTGAAAATAGGGTATTGTGCTGGATCCATGTTTCACTTCACCTTGACTTGTCATTTTTTTGGTGGCTTCCTCTGTGTTGGTATCTACTAAGCAGGGCTACTAATGCATCCAGGTATTATACTGGGCTGCAATGTTCTAGTTAGTGTCACAGTTTTGTTCCAAAGCATTCTTGGGATAGTGTGGCTGTTACCTGTAACCATAAGTATACTCTGTAGTCCCTGTGTATCTGTTGTCAGAAATAGAATACCATAGCTGTGGTTATTTCTTAATAGAATGGTTTAATGAGAATAATTTTGAGAAATGTTTGCTTGTTATTTATACATGTCTTTCTCTGGTCAGAGTACAGTGCAATGAATAGACGCTACCTAAAGGCATTGGTTCCAGTTTACTATTTTCTCACTGCTTAAAGACATATTGAGGTGAGAGTTACTTAAACACGGGACAGGTAAATATGGCACAAATCCTGCAATATACCCAGAACCATCTGTAGTGGCAGCTGAGCCCTTCCAGGACACTGTAGGGTATGCAGAATGCACCAGTTGCTTGTGCTTAGAAGTCCTATCCTATATATGAGATAGAACTGTACAACCTGACCTGATTCAGTTTAAATTGTGACAGATTGTAATGCCAGATTCAGAGGTGATAATGTACATGTGGGTACCTGGAAACCTGCAAGGAAAGAAGAGTTGAAATGAAGCAAGTAAGGCAGCCACTAGAAAAATGTAAAACAGTAGGGGGGGGTGTTAATTTATCTTATTTTCCACTGATTGCTTTTTCTACTTCTACTCTTCATGGACTAGCAACTCACCACTTACAAGTGAGTGACATCCTTTCTGAGTTGTTCTGTCATGCATTATTTCACAAAAAGTAATGTATTAATTGCTCTGTGTTGTATTGCATCCCTCATTGTGTATCAAGTGTAAGAGAAAATATTACGGTTGGTATCTGACATGTGGAACTAATTCGCCTCCATTGGAGTTCAGGGAGGGGTCTTGGTTATTACAGTGGAAGAAAACATTACAAATTATAGGCACCTCACTTCATGATGTGTCATTCGTAGTTTCCATTTGTGATGATATACTATGAATAAAATATGGGGACAATATCCTGGCACCACTGAAATCAGGAAGAGTTTTTCTTTAAACTTCAGCTAGTCCATGACCCTGGGAATCTCTGCTGGCTCTTGCTGAAGAATTTGTTCTATTCATGCCTCTAACTAGACCTCCTCTGAGGACTTAGTTTTTAATATTACTACCAAATCTGCTTCTTAGGTAATAATTCTCTGTTATTGAAGTTTATTTGTACTTGATTTGGGGGTTCCTATGCTCAAAGAAAAACACATTTCTATACCTCTATTTTTCTGTGCTTAAATATGACAGTATTGTTAGCAGTAATTATAGACAGGAAATACTATCTGATAAAAAGAGAAAAAGGACTTCAGAATAATTTCCCAGAGGATGCGGTGGCAATTCTACAGGTAAGATACAATATAAAATTATTCTGCTTGTTGAAAGCTATAAAATGGACTGCAAGAAACAAGGCTTAACTCTGAGAAGAAAGGTTAGTTCACTTGATAGCTCTTTAATATGGTGAGTTTCTGCAGTCACAAACTTTCCTTAAGAATATTGTGGATTTTTCTTTACCAACATTTTTAATTTGATGACCTTATTTTTGTTCATGGGTGAAAACTTGTTCTTACCCCAAAAATTAGGCCTAGCATGATTTTTCAGGATTTTTGAGGATGCTCAAAATATAAACCCTACTCAAAAAATAAGCCCTAGTTACAGTTCATTAAAAAAGTCGATTTAAATAGTGTCCAGGCAGCTATACACGCAAAAAAGTAATACGTTTTGGAGCAAAAATTAATATAAGACCCTGTCTTATTTTCAGGGAAACAGGGTAAGTATTATTCTTCACAGTCGTTCAGTTGGAGCATGTATCTCCCACATGTCATTCATACCTTACAAAACCTTCTACTAAAGGGCATCAAAATTGTCATTTTATACATGATTTTTCTTTCCTATCACCTAATGTGCTGTTTGACTGCTCTTTACTGTATTCCAGTATATTAAAATTGGTGTGTGACATATGGAGCTAAGTTTTGATTGTCAAAACATGAATGCTACATAAAAGCTTTTTCTGACTTTAGGATGTTTTCTTAATACCAGTATTAGTTGCTTTGGAAAAAGGGACAGATATAAAATGCTGAGTGTGCTCTCATATGATATCTTATTTGATTTCTTTGTTTCAGTATCTCAGGTTCATTAAGCTCATTTATCAACTCCTACTGGAACTTCCATTCTAGTGGTGGACCTTGTTTGGGAAACTTACTATGTTTTTCATTAAAAATTCCTCCCAGTTTGGGCTGGGCCTTTAGAATTACAGCTGTAAAAAGTTTGTGCAGTGTATGTGTGCACAGCTATGTATGCACATGTATCTGTTTATGTTGGGGGTTTGAAGTTGATTGGTAGAGGTATTTAAAAAATCTTCTATATGTTCAGGCCAAAGTGTCCATAAGAATGCTTTTTTATACAAAGATATGCCAGAAGGGAAGGTCATGAAGGTATTAATCCATTTATTGCCTAGTCCTATGTTGCTGATTTACCATTTTATGCTCCCTGCATTTTGCTTCATTCCTTTAAAACTATGTATAAAACATACTTTCCAACTCAAAATGTCCTGCTGAGACATTATCCCCATAGCTAAGTATCCTTGCATTGGCACTTCCTTTTGATTAAAATGGTTAACATTGCAGGAGGGGTGGGGGGATAAGATTATTTTCACCAGGGAGGAAACCTGATGTCTGTCTACCATAGGTATTGCTGCATTTATTTCCGCGTGCTCTTTCTGGTGTCATAGTTTGTAACCTTCTCTAGTGAGTTAGAGATCTTTAGGATGGTGCTGTATGCATGTATATTACAGAAGTAATAAACTAAAACATTTAATCTTACTGGTTCCTGTTACTTTTTGATCAACACAGTGAATCAGTACTAAGCCTTTTCTTTGTTAATTAACTTGCCGAAGCATACCACTTATTCAACTGGAAGAGTACCAAGAAAACAAGACCCTAGTGTTCTTCTCATCACAGTTGTCTCAGATTTTCAAAGTATTTGAAGTACCCTGGAGGTAGATAATCTTAAACTAATTTGTAAAGGAGCCAATATAAATAACTCTGGTTTTATACAAGATTTCATAGTGATAAGAATGTTTGATGGAGGGAAAATGATTCAGTGCAATTTGTAACTTGGAGAACATAATACATTTGACTCCTTTTTCTGTATAATACAAAGAGTTCATATGTTGCACAGTGTTCATTTTTAATTAAACATTTTATCATCACACAGTCTTTTATTGACATTCCTCATAATAGAGCTGATAAGATCTTGACCTACTCTTCAATAAAGCAATATATAACTCAATATTCTGGCACGCACTGTTCCCTTCAGAATTAAGGACACGATTTTCTGATTTAATTTAAAAATCTTATGTACTTTTATTCACATTTATTTACTTCTCAGATTAATGCCCTTGTTTGACTTATGCAATTTGGGTGCAACCATTTCTATTACTATTACTCCCATTTGCTCAAGCTTTTAGCTAGCTGGACCATTTATTGAATTATTCCTTTTTCTTTTCCTTTTTAAAATTTGCAATAAAAAGTGATTTATCACCTAATCTTGTTTCTTACTGTACCTTTTGAGTCCAATTTGATTAGTTGCACTAACTTCACTCACTACCGCTTAATTGTAAGTTTATAGGGTTTCTGCTATCACAGAAATTCTTTCAGGTACTTGATGAGAAGAGATTCCTGAAGATGTCCCCAAAGGTGAATTGCGAAGTTGATTCCTGTCAGTAAAGAGTCATGTGACATAAAGCTTTCCAGGATCATGTGATCACACTGATAAGCATCCCAGTAGCCTGGCAGGATTGTCTCACCTCCAGGGAGCTGCAGCAAGGGAGCAGGAATTGGTCCCTTCTGTCAGTGGTAGCTGCTGTGGTGCCTGCTGACCCAGGGGACAGCTGGAGACAAATCAGGAGTTTGCAATAGAGCAGTATCTGGAGAGGATAAGCCTAAGTCTCAATTCAAGGGTCTGCTGTCATATACGTTAGGTTTATGATGGCAGAAACTGCAGTATTCCACTACATGTGAAAACCTGCATTCTCCAGCATTCTAGGATGAGGGGCAACAGGCACAGACTGAAGCACAGGAGGTTCCATCTGAATATGAGGAGCAACTCCTTAATTTTGAGGGTACCAGAGCACTGGAACAGACTGTCCAGAGAGGTTGTGGAGTCTCCTTCTCTGCAGATATTCAAAACCCACCTGGACACATTCCTGTGTGATCTGCCCTGGGTGTGCCTGCTTTAGCAGGTGGGTTGGACTAGATGATCTCCAGAGGTCCCTTCTAACCCCAACCATGCTGTGAGTCTGTGATTTTGCTGCAGCAAGTCACCACTTATAAGTTGAGTACCCACCATACTCATCTAAAAATGTAGTAGATATATGACATCTGCCTACTTGCTGACCATCAGGTCTTGCTATATCAGCTGCCTCAGATGATAACCACTCAACTGCCATGCCCTTTCATACTTTGGAAAACCAGTTCTGGGCGTTTTCTGTTTGTCCCTATTCTTGTAGATCTCTCACTGTACCCTGTAAATGTATTTGATTTTAGCTGATAATTTAATGAACTGATTTGAAAATACTGTATGTAATATATCATAGAAAATTCAGAACTGCCTTGCGCTTTGGAAAGAGTTATAGAAACTGGGGAAAATTAAACTTGACTGTTGAGATGTATTCTTTACACCCTCACAGATCTCCAATCTTACTTTGGCATTGCAGAAGTTAAAAATCACATAGGGCCTCTCAGAGCAGGAAGTTACCATGTGCCAGATGTGTATCTTTTAAAATTAAACCCTTCAGGATTTTTGTCATCAACAAGGTCCAGATCCTTAAGGATAAATAAGTATGTAATATATTACACTAAGTAGTTACTAGATACTTGAAGTAAATACAGATTTCTGATTTTGTCCTGTGTTTTTTTTTTTTTTTTCCTTGGGGATGTTCTTCCCCAAAATACTCCAGGAAAATATGCTGCTGTGTTATTGGAAACAGACATTCAAGTTCAGATCATTTAGCTGTTGGGACACAGCAGTATTGGAGAGCCTGGAAAGTAAGAAAGTGTGTGACTTGAAAGAAACAGTGCATTGTGGTAATTGTTCTAGAAGGTAATTGGTTAGGAAAAATAAGTAAATCTAACAGCATATATAGCAGATTCACAGCTAGCTACACCTCACCAAGTTGGAGAATAGTATTGAAGGAAACACAGTCAAAGTGTGCTTGGGGGGTGTGGGAAGCTGTTGGCACAGATGCCAAAAGCCATGGCCCTCTGTCTTTTCTGCCACTGCCATCCATGTTTGCTAGATTAGGCTAAATTAGGGAAATGCCAGCATAAGTTTATGCTGTTGTTTGCTGTACAAGCATGTGATTGATCCATGAAAGGTGAAGGACCTCACCATCCCCAACAGAGCAGGGGGAAAGACACCTGTTAAAAAGAAAAAGCTGATAAAGTTGTGAGTCATATCTAGGCCTGAAAGCTCACTTGTTAAACCAGATGTAAGTCATATCAAATGAAGCTGTCCATTACATTAGAGATGCTGGACATTGCCACTGAAGTAAAGATACCAAATTTATTCAGGCTGTTGGAGCAGAGAGACTCAGTTTATGCGTAGGAGGACATTGCTCTTCAGAGGCAGTGATGAGAGTGCTTGTTAGGCTTGTTTGCTCTCCCTTGCTCCTCACATCCGGGGCAGTCCTACAGCTGACATGAAGAATAGAAGGGATAACATGGGCATTTTGCTTGCTTCCTTTTTGTTGTTGTTTTTGTTGTTGTTTTGTTTTCTTGGTTTATGCCTCTGCAATTTTGGGTTGACTGGCAATGCTTGAGCTAGCTGAAGAGACTGTGCAAGCTGGGATGGTGTCTGTCATCTTCACCGATGCATTAGTATTGGTTTTCCTTCATCTTTTCACCACAAGCTGTTCTCTAGGTATTTTAAAGGGCTTCTTGATTTAATAAAATAAGATCCTGGGTTTTAAACATACTTAAAACGTGTTTAAAAAAAATGCGTTGTATTTGCTGTTGAACATTTGTCCAAATGCCCCTATGTGTGTAGGGGACTAATGGGAAGATCCTTTTCTTCCATCTTTAAACAGGAAGTAAAGTAGAATGTTTATAGAAGAATGAAAAACCTTCTAATCTTATCCTAATGTCATCAATGTACATTTTGATAAGGGAAGTATTTTAAAATGCACCATATAGTATGTGGAAGTTTGTTTCATGAGCACCACATTAAAAGCAAAAGTTGGATGCTGTTTTTACTGACAAAACTCAAAGAAATGCAGATGTTATTTCTTCAGTGAGAAATATTTTATAGTGGCTAATAAAACAAAATAAAAGCTTGTATAGCTCTGGTTTTGATATTCAAAGATACGCCCTTGCCAGAGAGAAGGTAACAGTGTGATTTCAAACTAAGTCTGTAATCTCATTTCAAGAGATCTGTGTTCAAATTCACATAAATTAGTATTTTAAATCCACTTCCTTGATTGTGTTGTTTGCATTGTACATACAGCATAGAATCTGGCACAGTTAGGGAGCTGATGTAAGTATGAGTCAGCAAGGGGCCACAGTAGTTAGGGTCAGGATGACCTAGGTAGGAAGCTCTGGCTTTGGTGCATGCTGAATTATCAGCTTTCTAAAACTCATGAAAATTCACAGCCACTTCATGTAAAGTCTAATTTGCTTCTGCATACACTTGAGACAGGAAAAAAGTGTGCTTTAAGAAGAGAGGAATTATGTAGCATTGTTGTTTCTGTGTATATTTGTTTAATGCTTTAGATTTTGTTGAAAGGGAAGTCTGTTGATTATGTGCTTTGGTTACATTCAGTTCCTTAAGAATGGATGTGTTTTGTTTATCAGCTTATTACCTGGCAAAATAGCAGTTAATGTTTAGAGAATATTATTGTAATGTTTTAAGTGCGTTGTTTAGATGAGGGAATAAGCCTTATCTTGTTGATGTTTTATTGGGGTATACCCATTGTTAATGTACTGATATCAAACTCTTATAAAGTAAAAAAAAAAATCTATTAATTCTAATAATTTAATTCTATTACATTAATATGGACATTTAGAGTGTTCTAGTAAATTTTATAAAAAATAACAAAACCACCTCAGTATTTGGACCTTTTTAAGTTCCCAGACTGTCATGTAAAAAATACGTACTGTACCTAGAACGTGTATATATAAGGTAAAGTAGGAAACAGGTAGGTATTGAGAAAAGCTGGCTGTTTAGTTAAGGCTTTTAGCTAGAATTTGGAAGACGCCAGTTTAGTTGCTGAATTTTACCATGCTTTTTCTTCATCTGCCATGCCAGGTAGGTGCTTTAATGTAGGAGAAAATGGGAATTTTGCCAGATCATTTGGAGGAGTCTGCATTTTAGTCCAGGTTCCTTTCTTATTGGAAGAGGTTACTTTTCTACCCTTTTTTCTTCTCCTCTCTTCTTTCTTTTATAGCAAGAACCTATTAGAACTATTAGGATTTTTTATTTCAAATTGCATAAAGATAACAGATTTTAGTTATGCTTATTTTTGAGGGGAACAACAGTGAGAGTATTTCAAAAAAGAGTAAAATATTTACATTCACTGATGGGACTTTGCATTCTTACCTAGTTCCAAGGATATATATTATATGTAGAAAGAAATGTCAAAAAAATACCAGTATTTTGACAAAACTAAACAAAACAACAAAATTGAGAGGAATCTTTACTGCTTTCACTACACGATTTCCATTGGTTTTGATAGAGGTTTCTACAGAGTACAAAAGGTTAAGTTGAGGTTATAGTTGGCAGGTGTTTTAAATGAATACAGAAAAAGAAAAATAGCAAGACACATACTCTACATTGTACTGACATGTATATATATGTATGATATGTCATTTTTATGCATCTTCCTGCTATGATGGTTTGCTCTCTCCTGCATCCACGTGCACACTGAATTGCAGTTCTGTTCTGGATTTAATGAAAGGACATTCTTCTGCTCTACAGTTGCTCTCAGTTTTTGTATTTAGTGCTCTGATGTGTCAGCTTTCACTGCATCCATAAAATATGAGTGAGCATCAATAAGCTATCCAAGAGAAAGGAGTTTTAAGGAGGTATTTGTATGAGGAGAGGATGCCTGTACAAAAAAAGGAAGGAGAGTTCTCGGAGTTTATACTCAGGCACTGGGGAGAAAAGGAGAACGTCATTTGGGCAAGAAAGCCTGTGAGCATCCTGTGACAGGGTTAGATGATAATCTTGAAATTATAAATTCTACGTGGCAATCAGTGTGTTCTGTGAGTGTGCACAGATTGGTTTAATGAAGCTATTCTCTCATCCTCTGCTCCCTCTGTGGCTCCCCGAGTATTCGTAGTGTGAAGTCAAGGCCACGTTCACTGGTTGCCGATTCTGTGGGGGAAAGAACAACCGCAAAAATTATTTGCAAAAGCAGCTGCACTGCAAGTCCCATTTAAACGAATAATTTTAACTGGTGCAAAAGTGGATTCATTAGGCAGTTGCAAGTGTATGTGGAGAATTATCAAACAGAAAAGGCCTCGTTTACATGGCTTGGGCTACTCAATCAGGAAAAGAGCACAATTTTGTGAATTAAGTGACCAGTCACACATCACGAATAATGAATACTGATTGTTCGTATCGGCCAGTTAAAAATTGTGTCATAGGGTCAAATATGTTTGCATACACTGCTCAAGGACTTGTGACTAATGAAGTAATTAATAACACCCATGACCTATTTGCAGACACCTGGTAAACAGATTTAAAGGCTCAAGCCATTGGTTATGTTTCTCAAGGAGAAATTCCACCAGGTCTAGCTAAAAATATATGAAATCAAGCACAGAACAGAAAGTTTCGATATGCACTAGCAATGTCCATCCTTAGCGCTTGCTGTGGCACATCCTTTCTTAATATGAATATAACATATAATGGATTTTGTACCCCTTTGTATGATCCCCCTCAGTCCAAATCAGCAGACCCCCAAGCCTCCGCAATATTCAAAGACCTGTGTTATTTTTCAATTAGCTTTTGAGTATGAGATACTGTCACAATAATTATAATGATATATTCGGTAATGATATTCGGTAATGATACAGCCAATCCCTGAATAGGCCAGGAAAGAGGTCTAAACTGCTTTTCCAGGAGTTCATATTTACTCTTAGGAGCAAGTCCTTTGAGGTCACTAGGCAGAAGAGGAAGCCTTGGTGAGTGAAGTGCTTGGGTAGAGTGAAGTGCTGGGCAGGACTGATCCCAGAGACACAGCTTCCGTAAAACTTTTCTCATTCCAGCGACTACTGCAAACAGAAACATCTTCCCAGTTTAGGAAGAGGAGGAGAAGGAGGAGGGAGCAGGGCTAGGACCATGCAAAACTCAGAACCACAAGATTTCAAATTCTGTTGTATATTTAGTGCAGTTATTGTTCATCTGGGGCCGATGTGTTACTCTAAATAACAAGTGAAAACTGCAGCAACCTCTCTGAGTCCTTGCATTTCACACAGGTTTTACTTGAATGCTGTGTTATTCTTTGTCCCTACACAAAAACACAAAAAAATATTTTTGTGAAAGGAGTAAAGGAGAGTATGCTGGTTAGAAAACAGGGTGTAAACTCTAAGACATCTAGTTTGCAAAATATTTAGTCTCTATTTTACTTTTTGTTCTGTAATTGATTACTAGCACCCCCTTTTAACCCACCTTAAAGGCCAAGCAGGAAATTCATGTTTTCGTTCATCAGCCCATCCCTCTGAAAAGCGTTCAATATTAAAACAGTTTGCGAGGAGCAAAGGCAGAAGAAACAAGAGGCCCAGTTAGATCGTGGCAAGGTTAGGAGATGCATGCCTGATGCCTGCAGCAAATATCGGCTCTTGTTACTGTACAATTTTTGCATGGGGAGACCAAGTTAATTGGGGTATGGCTCTGTTCTTTTCTTTATGTGTGACCTTTTATTATCTTTGTGGCGCTGCAGTTCATGCGGTGTCATAAAGCTGTGGGAAAGTCTTGCAGCTCGTGTTATCAGCTGTTGGAAATTAACTTAAAACATGAAATATCTGTGTTTCCTTTTGCCTGAAGGTGTCTGGGAGTCTGTAAACTGCTACGAAGGTGCAGTTATTGTGGTCGTGATTTTGCTGTAGCTGAGTGTTGCTTGTGCGTCTTTTCTCCTTCTTTCTTTCCCCTTCTTTCACCCCCCTGCTTTTTAGTGCAAGCTGTGGGCTGGCAATCAGGTGTTGCACTGGGGCAGGGGGTTACTTTAGGAGGGGGGTTACATGGCATAATTCCCACGAATGTAGGAGGAGGATGAAAAAGATAAAGAAATTTTGTTTTTCTGAGCTAGAGGATTCTCTGCATGACTTCCCCACTGATGGGATCATGTGCTTTCAGGCTGAGATTTTATTAACAATTCAAATGGAAATTGAGGGCACAGGAGGAGCAGATTCTCACATAAACTTGATCTGTCCATGAATGCAGTTCTCTGTTTGCCCTGACCCTGCATGGCTTAAGACACTGCCTGTGAGGCCTGAGTGCCAGACACAAAGACCAAAATGAAAAGCAAGCACATTCCAGTAGTCTGCACAAAGGCAATGGAGCAGTTTCTAGCCGTCTCCCCAGGGAGAGATCTTATCTCCTTGTGGCTAAAACCCTTTAGAGTGTTTATTTGTACTCTAGCGCCCGAGGTTTATGAATTGATATGGATGCCGATTAAAGGCTGTAATTTTCCTGAGCTAGTCTTTTTGGGGGACACAGAGGTGTTCTGCCTCTGTCTTCTTTCCCAAATACGTATCGATAATTATCACAAGGCTGCTCCAATTTCCTGGTGGGCGAACACAGACGAATGCCAAGGGACAAGGCACTCCGGAAGGTACATTCGTTAATAAAAGTCATCACCAGCCTTAGGAGAGTTTTGCAAAACTTCAGTTTTGGGACACGTCACCTGTTTTTAACATTAAAACATTGCTGCAGACTCTTACCGATGCCGGACGCTTGTGCCTCAGCACTGGGGAAGGCTGCCCCTGAGTAGCTGTACCGATTAAATATTGTGTACACTTGGGTGACCTTGCACTGGGAAGCCAGGGGTGCACGGCACTGGGGCAGAGGGAGGACGTGTGGGGCAAGGCTGCTGCTGCTTGCACATCTGCGCAGCCACATCTGCACAGCCCTTGCCTCCCGCCAATGGCAGGCGGTGGGTGATGCTGCCTGCCAGGGAAATTCTGCCGGGGGTTAGAGCTGGGGGTGTGAATGACAGGGGTTTGCGGGTGCTTTTTGTCATTTCCTTGAGACTGGAGGTGGGAAAAGCTAGGAACATATCCCACTGCAAAAATATAATTCATATTGCCTGTCACTGCCTGATGTTAATGTTGGCAGTGTTGGGGAATGCTGGAGATTCCTTAATCAAACTATTAAACGTTGATATTTCTGGCTCTGCTAATCAGACTTTCTTTTGTGAAAGCTCTCTAAAACAGTAGGAGAACTGTAAGTAAACAAGTATTTGGACTATGGTAATTCCAAAGACTCGCAATTTTAATTGCCCTAGTTTTCCTTTTTATTTTTTCAGCCAAAAAAAAAAAAAAACAAACAAAAAACCCCAAACCAAAAGCCAGCAACTTTTAAGTAGGAAATTATAACCATATGTTTTTCCATTTTTGTTAAGGCATTTAAAGGTTTCAAAACTTTTGATACTCCTTAAACTAGTTAAATTAGTGGAAAGAGACTAGGGAAGGATATTGATTCAAATAGTTTTGTGCCCTTAATTTTATGGAAGTTATATTATCCAAAATTAATGACTGTACTTAAGCAAATTGTCAGTAATTGGTGACAAAATTGCTTTATTGCTTTTCTTTCATTTGATGCTAATTAATGGCCCTACATTATTAAGTTCAAGCCTCTTCTGCATTTCTTCTTCTCCATAAATATTCTTAGTGGTAATGTGTCAGAATAAACTTTTTTCTTCAGTGTATGCAATAATTACTTTATAGAAATGTGATAACAAACAGATTTCTGGCACAACTTATAGAAACGCAATAACAAACAGATTTCTGGCATAATTTTTCCTGAAATAATGTAAATGTTATTTGTTGAAGAGCTTGAAGTCATTTTGATATGAAGGAATACATTAGTATCATAATGTGTTAATTGATTCAAGTGGTAAAACATTAGTTTTTCATATCAAAGTGCTCCTCGGCAACTTACCCAGCAGTTACTTTACCAAATCTAGCCTTTGCTTTGTTTTGCTTTACTATTAAAACCTCTCTGCCTTCTCTCCTACTATTTTACAGTGTGTTCAATGAAATGGTTCTATTTCAGTGGACTAGAATAACACCACAGAATTTATCATCGTATTTTCTACCTGTTAGTCAAACTGGTATTTGGTGCAGAGCAGTGTTTATCTGAGTTTTCCAAATTATGTTATTTTAATGTTACGTAGCTATTTTAAAGTTTAGAATAAATGCAGTAAGTAAAAGCCACTTCTACTTTTACATACAAACTCTATGGAAAAAACAGTTTGTGTTTGTGTGCATGTGTTACTTTCTTATTTCCTAAGAATTTAAAAAAGAGTAATGAATATATTTTACAAAAATTGATATATTGAACATGATATATCAAAGTAGGATGGAGAAGGAAGGAGCTAAATATTAAGTGACTATTAAAAGGGAGTTTTGATGGCCTTATAGGAATAAATTAGTAAAAATAAATAATTGAAAGCCAAAAAGACTTCAAAATATAGGAGGAAATGTTTTATAAGCTTTTATAGTTTCACAAATTTCACTTATTTCTCTGTTGTCTAATCCTGTAGTACAAAACTCAGAGCACTGTATCTTTTGTTTCACTGGTAGAGGATTGCACCAATGATGAAATACTATCTCCGTGATTGTTGCTCAAGTCCTATTTGTCTTTAATCTTAGTTATAGTTGAAAAGTTTTCAAAATTATGATTGCTTTTTCCTTGAAGGGCTTGTTTTCATCTGTTATCATGAGTTAGGTGTAAAAATTTATTTAAAAATAAGGTGTATAAATTTATAAGCATTTCAAACATTATGAGGTAGTATGTTATTTAAATAAATCTTTAGAATTACTACATTTTAATTTGTTCCCCCCTAAAAGCAGTTTTTGAGAAAAAAGGGAGAGAAAAGAAAAATTGGTATTTGGAGTTAGGAATTTTTAGTGTTATGTAAGTATTGTTTCTTAGATTAAAGAAAAAATAGTGAAGTAAGATTCTTGGCAAGTTGATTTATTTTAGATTTGTTGAAGGAATTTTATTTTTTTCTAAAGCGTGCTTCAGTCGTGGAAACTTTAACTTGTAGCAGAGTCACAATGCACCAGTAGTTCTAAACTCTGTCCCAGCCCTGGTGTCCACTGAGGGCCCTGTGTTTGGAATGAAATACATGTAAATGTCTGTATTTCGAAGGCAGCTAAGTTGTAGCTCTTTAGTGTGCCCACAAAGAATGATATATTGCAGAACAGCTTGAGGTGGTTTTAGTGAAGTGTTTGTAGGTGAAAACTGCCCCAGCAGAAGGCAGAAGGTTAGTGCTTACCTGTGTTTCCACCTGCAGCCAGCCCTTCCCTGTTGTGGTTGGGCATATCCCATTTCTTTGTCCCTCTTGCACCTTAATGTACTTCTGAGATCTTTGCTCTGACTGTCACTATAACTGAGTGTACATGAGGTGTTCAGGCTTCAATGAGACACTACAGTTGCTCATTTGTTGCTGCAGGCTCCATTACATGCTTCTCTTAATCTGTCACGGGACAGCGCAGCACCTCAGGTGGCACAGCACGAAGGCTCTTGGCTTATGGCCAGTGAGCCCTGCCAGGTTTTGGGCATGGCAAAGCTCTGGGCCATCACAGGCGGGGCAAAGTGGCTGTGGTAGAGGAGCATTAAACCACTACCATGACTCATATTCACACAGTTCAATGTGGGCTTGGTGGGAGCTCCCTGTAACCCGGTATCCCTGCCCCAGTCCTGTGGTGGCCTCCCAGGGGAAGGAGCTGGAGGAGTGGGCTTCTGCCAAATCATTGTCTCCAGGATGCCTGTTGAAGTGAATTTCGTGGCTCTCACCTGCAGTGATGTAACTGAAAGATGGTAGCTTGTAGCTTCGTGCCATATATACTTGAAATTCACTGCACCAGCGTGGGTGAGGGGGTGAAGTCTGAAGTCTTTTTCACACAGAAGCACGGATCATTTACCTTGATTTCAGCAATTGCAGAGAGACTAGAGATAAATAAATTACCAGTAGGGCTGAAAGTTGCCGCCACTTTAAATGTGGAAGGTTTAACCTGTGAGGGATTTGGTGGACCTGAAGGAGATTCCTCTTATCTGGACATCAGAGGACATCTGCTGTCCAGGCAGCCCTGCTTTCACTACTTGTAATGTCCTTTGGTGTTTAAATACATCTGAGGAAGAACTTGGTGCCTACCTCTGGCAGGTTTTCTCATCTGCATGTGAACGTCTTTAATTGTGATTGAATGTGAGGATGTTGGTATTGCTGGACTTCAAACATCTACCTGGTTTACATGCTCTGGATTTGACCTCTGAAGGGAGGTACATACTTCCTTGCAGTGCCTACACAGAGAATTAAGGTCCTCGACTCTGCTGTTTTGAATTTCATCATAGCTACATAAGTTAACCTCAGGTAAAGAGTATAACCTCCCCTCACAAGTAAATGAAAGAATTATTTGAATCACTAGAATTGGGCAAATAAATGGCAGCCTGTGTTGTAAAAATGTGACTTTAGTCTTTCCAGAGAATCTGAGTCCACAGCACTCACTTCTCAGGCTGCTGTTCTTTATGATGCTTTCCAGAATTAAACACAACAAACACCAACCAAGAGGAAGGGATAGCTGTTTAAAGGTGGGGAGAGTCTGTAATCTAAAATAAAATTGAAATAAATACTTGCACTTAGAATTGATTTTTATTTCTTTTAGCATCCTGGGGAGCTATCTTCAAGTGATACATAATGCACTTGTCACAAATAACATGTAGTGTCTACTTGGTTTGCTTCTTCAGCTTTTGTCCATAGTTCTCATCCACCAGTGCGAGCAAGGGGAGAGGAGGGCAAGAAGCCTATTGCACTCTGCCCCCAACTTGCACTGTCTCTTTCATATGTGGGCAGAGTGGGCACCAGAATAAAATCTGTGCTGTCAGCTCTGCTTAACCTTTGTAGCAATGCAAGCATTTCCAGAGGGGCCTTCACACCATCCCACTTCACTTACCCAAACTGGATACCTAAACTAAGTGGTGAGTGTCTTTATGCTTCCTCTATGGCCAGTGGAGAAGCTTTTCCCAAAGACAGTCTGAGCATCCTTGTTTTGACTCTCCCTTCTAGAGTAGTCTCTTTTTCTGATTGACTGTCTAAACACCCTGAAGTTGTGGTATTATGACTTGCCTGAAACTGTGGCATTAAGACTTAACCAGCTTACCTCCCTCCAATGAATCTTGCCAGCTTTTCTGCCAAATTATATGGTGGTGATGTCTACTATTTAATATTGGCCATATTCTTGTAAGGCATTATCTGCAGTACATGTGAGATATTTAATCTCTGATTTCTGTGATTGGAAGGTTTTAATGATATCCTAGTTATTTTGTGCTTTTCAGCAATGATTCTATAAGGAAAATGTATGTATCTTAAAAAGTTCTGATTGGTCTGGGTGAGTCTTACATGAGGAGATGGTTACCAGACTAGAAAAACCCTTTTATTTTAATTTTTTCTGCTAGTAACTCAGGATTAGATACTGTTTTGAAAGGTGAGGAGAACAGTTTTTGAGTGAGGAGAACAGGGCTTTGAGCAACCTGGTCTAATGACAGGTGACCCTGCTCATGGCAAGGGTGTTGGAATTAGATGATCTTTAAGATCCCTTCCAACCCAAACCATTCTATAATTCTCTTGAAAAAAAAAAACAAACAACACAGTATTCTTTTACTATTGCCTATTTGGTGATCATTAGAGTAATGTAATTTTGTGCACTTGCTGTAACTTTGGTATAATATTGAAAACTAGTTCCTTTGGGTCTGCTGTACAATTATGCCTTCTAAAAAAAAGCAAGTTCAACAGAAACTGAAGTTGTTACATACTTAAGTTTGCTAAATAGTGATGAATTGAGGAATCTCACCAATTTGAGAAGTCATGAGTGTCTCAGCCTCATACCTTCAGCCAAGTTATATTTGTTTGTCAGTACAGGTAAAAAAGATAAGGAAAAAAAGCTGCTCTAAGGCTAAGCGTGAACATAATAATGAAGAAACAATGCAACGTAGTCAACCAGGCATGAAGAATTTTCTATTGAAGCTAAGAGGCCAAGTGTTTCATCGTTTGGATTTTAATAATGCCTGACAGAAGTGCTTGTACTTGTACAGCAATTGTTTTAATATCTAATTGAGTTTCAAGCTGAAATATGACAGTCTGTCTTGAAACATGAAGAGAACATTTCCTGTGGTGCAATATCTAAGCGTTTCTTTACCTACTAAACTGAGACTAGAAAATTGGTAATTCCTGTGTTTTCAGATTCCAGCAGCCTTCTAATTATGCGTAACTAAAGCTGTATCCCTGTATCGTTTGCAGTGCAGTTTTACTATTGTTAAATCTTTTCTCTTCCTGTCTTTAGATATAATTTCTTTTGTTTACCATATTCACTTGAGGCAGCTTGTTTGTGTGTTTGTTTGTGTGTGTGTTTTGTTTTGTTTTGTTTTTTCCTTTCAATACTGTTAGCTCTTTGCATTGGGCACTTTCATTTGCTTTGTGGTTAACGGAATACCTCATTGAATGTGCCCTTGTACTAGTCAGGAGTACAAGATCATTGTAATTGGAAGTTAGAGAAAAAAGAAAAGAGTTTGAAAAAAGCTTACATTTTTACTTGGCATGCATACTGAAATAGATTCAGTACACAAAATTTAGCCTTGTTTTGAAATGGGCTTTTTTCACTTTATTTGTTGTGATTGATTAGCACGTGAAGCTGGAGCTTTTCAGGAAAAGTCTGGGATTATGAGTGTGTCAGTCTCTGCTTTTAGCACAGCAATGAGGTTATCAATAATGCATTGAAGATCTCAGAATCCTTGAACGTAGGGAAACCACAGCTGGTCTGGGTTTATTGTTGAAATTGCAGATTTGCGCCAAGAGGTCAGGACAACTGCATGTCAGACGGTCACACACACACACACACAGACATGTCTTGGGGGAATGAGGGGAATAATATCTGAAGAATTGTCACTGCCCGTGTTATTTAGAAACTCTTCATATGTTTCTATAGTACAGCCTCAAAAGCAGCATATTTAATGCTGCTTGCAGCGGCCTTTTGACATTTTGGCCTTTCCCAGTATTATAAGTTTTATTGTTTTCCTGACAAGTTTATTCATATACTAACAGCTTGCTTGGCAGCAATGTTCAAACTCAATACTTAGGCTTTCTGGTCACGGTGATGGCTGGCAGTAATAGAGAGGGAGAATAAGTGAGTGTGGAAATGCAAAGCTGTCTCTTGTTACATTTTATCGATCTCATTCTGGTGTCATTCAATTAAGACAGAAATGTGATGGATAGTGTCTGCATAGATTCCTACTTTGCTTTCTAGCCACTCTATATAAAGCTTTTTGGGGGGAGGGAAGAGGGATGGGAGGGCGAGAGGAGGAGGGGGTAGCAAATCAAAGATACAGTGTGATTTGAATTACAGATTAAACTTATCTTTTTAAAAAAATCATTATTCTAAAGCTTTGTTGAAAAGCAATATTAGCAGAGCTAGCATTCTGCATTGTCTTGCTAATAAGTATCTGTAAATGTCTAGCCCATTGTTCTTGGTAGTAACGTATTTTTTGGTCCAGATCTTGTCTGTGATTTATGAAAAAACACTTGATTCTTCTGAATTTGATATACAGATAGAAAGGGCCCAAGATGTGAAAGAACTTACTTGCCTAAGAGACTTGCCCGCATGCTGTAGGGCAGTAATTCCAGATAAACATCTGAAGAGTTGTTTGTTTCAGTTCATTGTTTACTTTAAATTGAGGGGGGGAGAAGAAAAAGCATTGAGCAGTTCTGTCAATATAATACAAAAATGCAGAGATTAGCTCCATAGGCTTAAGCAGACCTACATCAATTCCCAAAAACTGAGGCTCTCACCCAGTCTTCAGACTGTGGTAATTTCAGAGCTAATAAATTACTTTCAGTCTAATTCACAGCTTTCTCTCTGAAAGCTGAACAAGACAGTCCTAGAATGCATTGGTGACGTCCAGAAACATTTTTTGTCATCAGACCTGGGTTTTTTTGTCGTCAGACCTGGGATAGGCTTCTTAGACAGACAGAAGTCCCGAAGAAAAATCTTGGTAGCTCTCATCTCTTGGTTTTCCTTCCCAACTTCTGGACTAAGAGGCAGCAGGGCTGTATGTCCAGTTCTCCTCTATTCCCAGGGAACGTACAGATGAAGGGTTTGCAACTCAAAGGGCCATGTCCAGGGCAGGTGTGGGATTCTCTGCTGAAATGAAGTTACCTGGAAAAAAGCCAATTCGCCAGAAACAAAGTACTTCACGGATGTATATTGACTATTACAACTATCATAAACAAGAAACTAATCAAACAAATAAAAACAAAATAGATTTCTACCAGCTGGCTTCTGGGAAACCTAGATTTCCAAGGTCTGCAGCTGTGCCACATGCTGTATATAGGGTTGGTACTTTTGGTTTTCTAGGCTCTTGCCTTCATGTCTGGTGGTGATGTTCCACCCCTTGTGGCTTGGCTGTGGGTCTCGAAGTCCCTTTTCCTGCACCAGCGGCACAGAAGCCCTAGGAGGTATATTTTAACTAAGATCCTTGGGGCTTTGATGTTTAGAACTGTGTTTTCCCTGCAACTGTCATTATTGAATCCACAGTGACAGCTTTAGGAGGCACTAATTACTCTGAGAGCTAATTAAGTTTTAAGATTTTTAAGCTTTAAGGTAATTAAACTTTAAGTCACATTTTAAATGTGATGGGGCTAAAGTTTTAGAAACTAAAGAGCACATTTGTAGTCCTCTTACTCATTTAGATAAGTATTCTAAGTCCTCCTATGTGATTGCTGTGTCTCAGGTTAGCAGTAGTTACTTTGCGCTGTGTAGAGCCTACAACAGTTATGAGCCTGAGTACTGGATTCGTGACCGTGAAAATCAAATGTCAACTGGGATTTGAGTTTTCAGAATTTCAGATGAGAGACTGGGACTGAGACAAAGTGAGGTTTCTTAGAATAATCTTCTGCTATTAATTAGATTTTCCTGCTAAGTCATCACCAGTGTTTATATTGCCATAAGTATGATTATCTTCCCTTTGTGCAGCGGTTCTAGAAGAGATCTGTAACTTTTTTTCTGAGGACTCTAGGAAAGGAGTCCTATGAGCAAGGCATGGCCTCCCAGGCATGAGCATGCAAGGAGAGCCTTGGGCAGTTCCAGTCTTTTCTATTTCTTTACCTAGTAGCCAAGCTAGGGACATCCAGGACTCTGAACTATTTCTGGAGCTACTCTTTGTGGACAGGTCTAGAATGGGAAGGCTGCTTATATAACTATTCATATTAAATTCCCACTCCCTTTTATGCAGTTCTTGGGGTCTCAGAGGTACTGAGTATATACAGCTTGAATACTTTTTCCATTGCCAGTATCTTTGGAAATAATTTTTAATAAAATACAGTGAGGTGGACTCTTCTTATGTTCCTGTCTCCTAAAAGTGACATTGTTTTTACCATCAATGTTATGTCATGGCATAACCTGTTGTAGCAAAGACAGCATTGTTTGTGCAACATCTCCTCTTTGTTGAAGACACTTTCAGTGCTGGGCCATTTGATAAATCATCCTTTCTGCATTTGCCACTCAGGTATGAAATTATAAGTGCTAGTATGTTTACAAGGCAAACAGGAAGGTTGGACCAGATGATCCTTGAGGTCCCTTCCAACCTGGTATTCTATGATTCTATGAATGTTACATTATATGATCCTGCAAAGCCAGGAAGATGAAATGCAAGCTTTCCATTTGGAGTGCAGAAAAAATCAGAAACCTGTGCCTATAGGAAATAATTGCCATTGTTTAACATAAAGAATCACTTTGCATTTTTGAATAAAGGGTATTTCAGTGGTGGACGGAAAACATTTGTGGTGTGAGAAAGAAGAGAATATTTTAAAAAATAATGTGACTTTCAGAGAGGAGATTAAGGGGCCTTCCTGTGGCCATGTGAAAAATTTATAACTGATGTAAAAGTTGACCATGATTTGTTCTGGATTTTTTTTCAATAGTACGTTTTAGTAAAGCAGGTTCCAATAGCTATACGTAAACTAATGTTAGGAAGAAGAAAGCCAACCAGTCTCCAAATTCAGCACTACTTTATAAGATCTGCAAGGCAGCTTTTAATATCATTCTCCATCACAAACTCCTGTTTTCCCTGACCTGATGAAAGCTCACTGAGTAGTACTTTAGGATAAATCCTAAACCTACAACCCACCCTTGAGCTGAAACTGAACAGATATTAAGTTTGTAAGAGTTTAGTTAGAGGGTTTTGTGTTAATTTTCACACTTTTTGTAGATGTCTGCATTTCATAGTGTCAGAAGTAATACCACAAGAACAAGTTGTTTTATACAGTATTTTAATTTCAGAAGGGAACAGCTATAACAGCATAATACAAACTTGATGTCCCCTTGAATGTCCAGTTTTGTTTATAGATTTTAGAAATTCACAGAAGGTTGGAAAGAGGAGGGAGGGTTTCCTAAGCATAAGCACATAAGTGGTTATGGCCTATTGTACTTTTTTTAGGATTGAAATATTTCAATAGCTTGAAAATGAGCCAGACAGTCTGTGTATTATGAACAAAGGGAAAAAAAAAAGAAAAAAAAAAAGAAGATAAAAATAAATAAAGAGCAGCTGCAGTTCTGTTAGCAGTGCAACAGAGTTAAAAGGGACCTGAAAAATTATAGCCGACTTTATGTATACAAATCTAGGAGAAAGGAACCCTAAAGTATACAAAATCTTGTCATATTCTGTTGTGTTCTGAAGATGGAGGGTTCAGTGTTTAATTTATGAGCAACACTTTTTTTTTCTCTTTCAAGTGCTTATGGAGAATTAGGATTAAATATGTAAAGCAAACAACAAGGCAGAGCTTTAAACAGCTTGTCTTAAAACAGAAAAAAATAAGTCTCTCAATATCTGAGTTAGTTATGGTTTTGGCTATTAGCAGCTGTTGCAAGAATTTACCAGTTACCCAGGAATTGTCTAGGAAAATTAGGGTAGAAAATAATAGTGTTGCTTAAGAAAAATTACTTTTTCTTTTGGCATTATTTTTGGGCTTCTCACGTTCCTGTGTTTTACTTCTTGATATTTAACTGTAGGTGGATTCATAGACAGTTACATTTTTCTCATGTGGAATTCAGCTTTATTACTTCAGTGTGCAAAGAATGTCTAAGATATTTTCACATTATTTGATAATTAGAGCTCTTTTAGTAAGAAAAAGACAGAAGTGGTCAGGGTCTGCTGGAAGTTAAGATACAATTTGCTCCAGAGTATGGTGAACATTCATTCAATCTCTGTGTGAAGGTGAAAGAATAAATAATACTTTTCTTTATTGCACTAAATCAAATAAACTAAAGCTAGTAGCATAGCCTTGGTTTTGTCTTTCCATTCTTTAGTATTAAATGTTCTTTCCCATTAATTAGAAACTTGGCAGTTTTTCATAGACAGTGTTCCAATGGAAGAGAAATCAATGGTGTTTATACTTTCATTCCACCTGAAGTTTGGTATTTAACTCATATACAGATTCTGTTTGTCAGCAAACATCAGACGGTAGATATAAAAAAAGAATATGCTGGAGAAGACTAAAATGAATTTCATCTAGGAAAGCATCAATAAATAAAAGTGGAATGCATTATTAATTTAATGGTTAGATGTGGTAATGGTGATTACCAAGATTTTTGAAGTGAAGTCAGGAATACAGTCATGTTAATTTATCAAGATAAATACAGACCTCATTTTCATTGCATCATCTATTTCTGGGTTGGAACAGTGGAACAAAACTCTTCATACCTGGTTATGTAAGTGCATTTTAAAAAATTGGTTCACATAAGGGTAGGTAATAGGAAACAGGAGTAGTTGGGCAAGTCACATTAGCAGCATGGACACTGATAGTAATTTTGTCTGATCAGTTTACCAGTTCTGTTTCTTTATATTTTAAAAGGAAAATTGCCCTTGCATTTTGTATTTTAAGATAACATCTCTAATTCTCAGTGATCAATGTGTGTTTCTACACTGTGCTCCCAGTGTTGGTAAAAAGGGGAGATGGGAGTCTACGTGGTGGAGCCTTTGTCCTGCAAAATGGTATTTCCCCACTCCTGGAGAGCTCCAGCAGCTGCTGCCATGACCAGCAAACAGGCTGCCACCAGGACAGGTAAATCCCAGTTCTGCACAGCAGTTCCCGTTGCCACATGCCCTACCCCCCTTACTGGAGCTCCCTGAACAAGAAGCACCATGGCTGATGCATCTAACATGGAAAATAGCAGCATTTTGTCTCTGTGCAAGGCTCTTTCGTGTGTGTGGTGTGCAGAATGTAACATTTGTCCACAAATGTGGTAGCGTGGCCCTATTCGGATTAAAGGTGGTGTCCACTTTGACAACTACAGTAAAGATCTCTTTCTTTTAAAAAAGCAGGATAGACTTTTTTAGGTTCTCCCTTTTGTTAACAGCTCTCTTCTAGCATTAGGGTTTCCAAAGAGCTGAATTGCATCTTCCCAGTAAATGTCAGATGCAGTGAGAGAATTTGAAAATAAGATAAACAAAGGCATTAATCTTTGTAGATAAATAAAGTCTAGTTTCTACTAAAATGCCTAAGAATTTTCCTGTCAAGGTCCGTTTTCTTGATGAAAAGGAAAAACTTTGAAGGCTACTTGCCCAGAATATGTCTCACTACCTATATTTCTTCTGATGTAACATGGAAGCTTTTGAACCTCTTTGCAGTTCATGCAGCGTAGGATGGCTTCTAGTGAGCAGTTCCCTGTATGCTTCCCAGAAAGAAAGATCTTCTGAATTTCAGTTTTGTAAGGCAGTCTTTTAAGCATTATTTTTACATGGGGTTAATGGGCAGCTGACTAGTATATATTGAAATCACCTACCAAGTGAGCACAAATAAAAAAAATAAAATAAAAAAAAAGGGCACAGTAAAAATTAAAACCTTTCCCTGACCAGCAAATCTTGTTTGTTCTTGGAGGAGATGGAAATCAGGGCTTATTTGTCCTGTTGGAGGAAGGCCAAATATTCCTTTGATTTTCTTCCAGAGAAGAGAACTTTTAATTGACTTTTTCTGAAATCATAGCAGTCTTTACAGAATGTTACGTTATGTTCTTGCATGAGCCCTGCTTGGTGAATTTAATCTCTCTTGTGAGGCTGCATTCTCTAACATTGTGTAACATCAGTCCCTCAGGAGCACAGGGTAACTTTTTGAGTAGAAGAAATAGTATCACATTGACCTGGGGAGGTGTTCAGAATTATCAGGAAGTTTCATTCATGCCTTTTATGATTGCCAAATTCACAGAAATGAAAATGTTTTGGAATAAAAATATGGGCAACCTTAGTGGTGGTTGTTCAAGAGGATTGCATTTTATTTTCCCAATAGCACTGCTGTCTCCTAAATAACTCCATGACTTCCCACGATAAGACACACAAGAGCTGCAACTGTGCAGCCAGACCTCATTCTCCTGTATATTTAGCATTTCAGACTATAGAGAATATACAGCTAACAGAAGGGCAACTGGAACCTTACCAAGTCCTGCTGAAAGAGTATTGTCTGTGGGCAGGAGTTGGGGATAAGTCCTGGAAGGAAACTACAGCTGTTTCCTAGCTGTTGTCAAGGATGAGAAGTTTAGTCAGAGGCTTCTCTGAGAAGGAGATGAGAGAGGATTATTTTTTTTTTTTCCTGTTTAATTTAATTTTCTACTGCTCTGGCCTGGGTTCTGTCACTGCCTGCTAGGTGGCCTGTCCATAAACTGGCATGATGCTTCTGTCATTTGTAATGTGTTCTGTCGTACTTTTCTTAATTGGTTTGCTTTCCCAAAATTCAGGCTAGATTTTGCAGATTTTGTCACTATGAATTGTGTCAGATTCCCACAATGAAATATATTACTCTTGCTAGTTTCATAGTGGTAGGGAAAAAAAAATCAATGGGCTTTTACTTTTCCCATTTTCCTGTTTGTCTGTGCTACAAGTAACACCCAAGGAATCCAAGATAAGTTTCTGAGAATTAAAAAGAAAATAACTTTTTTTTTTCAAATATTAATGTCATATCTGGAAATTTTCCTTGAAATTGCTGAGACTAAAGATTTAAGTTGATTTAAAAAATAAGATTCTGTCAAACTGCTAAGTTAGGCAGCCAGATATATTACTGAAAACCTCCCATTTTGGTCCTAAATTGGATGAAATTCTTCTGTGTCTGATTATGTGTTCTAAGTATTTCTAACGAAACCTGGGCAACATACCAAAGTATGAGGGCCTGTGCCTTTTCAAATAAATGAAAGCATGAAATGAAAATATTTGTTCTTTGCGCTCCCTTAACTTACACATTGCTCTAATTGTGTACATTAGGTTTCTTGCAAATATCTTGAATTGGTAGATGGATGGATAGATGGATGGATGGGTGGATAGGTGGGTGTACCTGTAGATACAAAAATGTCTTTATAGGCTAATAGTCAATATTTGTGGTCATGATCATAATACTATTTCATATTTGTATGTTACCTATGTCTATTTCTATTTTGCGCAGAGGCAAAAAAAAGCAATGTGCAAAACTCAATATTAGAAAAGCAGTCATAAGTTTGTCTGTGTATGTGAGAACATATTAATTCCCTCAAATTAAAGTCTGTTTGACAGTAAAATTCATATTGGTAAAGCTACAGGGATGACAAAGGTTCTGTGGAGCATCTCCAAATCTCCAACATGGTGAATTCATTTCCATCATTACAGGTACAGAGATTCAGTCTCCTTAAGCCTTTCCTTCTCTTTGCTTTATTTTCTTTATATAGTTAAGATGGTCTTACCTAATTGACGGTTGACCTTTATTGTCAAACTGGAAAATACTGAACTAGTTATATTTAGATGTAAAATGATGGGATGAAAAATATCTTGCAGAATGGTTGATTTGTAGCAAGCACGTTCACAAACTGGTTATTCTAGTTGCTGGGAAAAGAGGAGTTTGAAGTTCTGTGTAATGATGAAATAAAATTACTGACTGTTCCCAGAAGGTTGAAAGTGGCATGAGAATGGAAATGCTGAGATCTTCAGGTGCTCCAAATTACATGGATATCAGACCTCTGGCCACCTGGATCAGAGAAGTCAACTTTAAATCTGAGATCCTTAAGTGTTGATCTATATTGTTTCTTTTGCTGATTCCTTCTCTTCTCTTGATGAATTTTATGTATGAAACAGATCTTGACTCCCAGAAGAAATAAAAAAAAAAAATTAAAGAAAGGTGTGGATAGGATTTATATAGATTATTATGATCTAATATAACTTAATATTTGTGGTCCAGGAAAGCAATACCTTATCACTGAGCTTAATCACATGTATATGAGGAGTGGCTAAAGTCACTGGGTTTGTTCAGCCTGGAGGAGACTGAGGGGAGACCTCATGGTGGCTACAGCTTCCTCACAAGGGGAGGAGGAGGGGCAGGTGCTGATCTCTTCTTTCTCATGACCAGTGACAGAACCCGAGGGAATGTCAGGAAGATGTGCCAGGGGAGTTTTAGATTGGACATTAAGAAAAGGTTCTTCACCCAGAGGGTGGTGGAGCACTGGAACAGGCTCCCCAGGGAGGTGTCACAGCCCCAAGCCTGACAGTGTTCAAGAAGAGACTGAAAACAGCCCTCAGACACACGGTGTGAACTGTGGGTTTGTCCTGTGCAGGGCCAGGAGTTGGACTCGATGGTGCTTGTGGGTCCCTCCCAACTCAGGACATTCTATGATTCTAGATTCTAGGAAATGAATTCATTTCCTCAGAAAAACTTCCTACCCTTGCATGGAGTTTTGAAATGATTGTATACAATTAAAGAGCATTAGTGTATGCTTAAGAAACCAGATAGTCCTGGAGAGTAAATATTAAATGACGGAGTATTACATGCATAGCTATAAAATACTGTCTTTACCAGCCTGAGAAAACAACATATGAACAGGTGAGATCAGGACAATAGTTTAAAGGCCCAGAGTTCTACCAAGGGACTTTATCTTTGTGGATTTCTGTCTGAATTAAGAGTTGGCTGAATGAATGTAGAAACATGCAGTCAGATACTGCCCTACAACTGTGCTGTTCAAGGGACTCAAGAGCATATATTTTCTGACTTTAACTGTGAAATAAATTATTTTCCATAATTCTGGCTTCAGTTTTCTCAGTTGGTAGCAGAAGAAAATTTTGTAGTTGTTTGAGCAGTTATTGCCTTCTTATATAAGCCGTGGATCACATGACTTTTTATCAAATACAAAAGTAAGCTGACTTTACCATTTTTTGTAGTGGTGGTGTTTAGACATCTGTGAATTTTCAGCTAAACAGAAACGTGTCTTTACCAAAGAGGCACACTGTTCAAATTTGAATGTGGTAGAGGTCAAAGAAGGAAATTTCTTCTACTGTGGTAGTTTTATGGCTGCTACAGGCTCTTTCTTTTTGCAAGCCTCCAGTTACACATGCATGCTTATATTACTAGTTTAGCTCTGGAGTATTTCAACAAACTTATTGACGTCAACAGTATAACAGCAAAAAGAAAAAAAAATATTTCTTAGAAGGGACTTTTGGACTGTTTCTATAATGTTGAACCATCAAAATAAAGTCAAAAGTTTTAAAATTATAATTATCTACTGTGTTTGGGGATTAATATATATCAGTCTTTCTGCCTGTTGATAGGTGCTTTGTTGTCTTACCTCAACAAGCTTTCCTAAAATATGGACTGTATTCTGCTATAAATAAGTTAATTGGTTTGTATAAAGAGAAAGGGCTGTAATGATTTGACCATGGTTTCTAACCTGGAAGGATAACTAGTGGATGTAGAATAGAATGGAACTTGCTTTCACATGTATTTTTAAAATACTTCAAAGTGCATTAGAATAATGAGCTAGTTACTGATAATGGAATGAGAATAAACAAGGCCCATTTGTATGGTATGGTAAATTAGACGTCAATTATGTGGCAAAGCAGTAGTGAAGGATGTAGCAGACTGGGAATTAAGCTGTAGTGTTAATTGATTATGAAATTATTTGATAGCCTTTGGTTTCACTGAAATGATTCTGAGAGTGCATCATGAACTTAAAATCCATTATAAGAGAGGCATGACGTTCTGTACTGAAGGTAACCTCAGTCAGTGGGCCAGCCTTTGACAACAGTGAAAAAATGTGTTCAGTTTTTGTAGCTATTTTGCATAAAGTAATTAGAGGATTGTGCATCTTTCTGACCATAACTATGAGTACAATTTGGACCTACATCCTTTACTTTTGCAACATGAGTATCTTTCTTTCAGCTGGTGGTATAACTACTTAAATGACAAATGCGCTCTTAATTTTTTATGCATATATGTTTTTCTTCCTTAAATTAGAGGCAAGTGTGCCAAATGCTCCTACTTGGAAAGGCAAGATGCTACCGTGTTAGCTGATTAATACTGTCCATAATCTGTGCGAGGTGACAGCTCCAAGTTTCTTTAGAATTTGGAAAACACTGTAGTTTTGGTCTGGTTTTATACCCTTCCCAAAATATTTGCTCCTGGTCTCTGTGGGAGAGCACCAGATGGCAAGATGTGCCACTGGCAACCCACTGTACCTTTGGGTGTTTTAAAATCTGTATTTACACCAAAATGGGTGCGTACCTCACCAGGCTAACCACTCATTTTTGGTGCTGTGTTTTGATGGGTCTTGCTTAGTCTTCTTCCCAGTTCAGCCTCCTAGCCTAGGTGCACCTTTTTCATTTTTGAGGTAGAGCAATTGCCATAAATCCATAACACTTAGGTAGGTTCTGAGCAGTTTGTAACCTTCTAACAGCTTTCTCTGTTGCTGCTCTTAGTGCTGGACTCTCTGCCTTTTGTTAAGGGAAGGTCCAGGCAGTTTGGCAGCCATACTCATTTTGACTGCCTCTCTTCTGCTTTGAACGTGATCTCTTTATGCTGCTTCCCCCTTTCTTCTTCTAAGGGCAGGGGACCCGTGTCTATGGAGAAGCCAGAATGTAAAGATAAAAGGAAGACAAAATGGGGAAACAGAGTAGTATGAAGTACAGAAAACACAAAGGGGCAGACTGTAAATTGTGGCATCGAGTCGGGAAAACATAGGTGTGTTACATGGCCATTCAGGATGGCTGCACAGCTCTACTCTGTGCAGTCAGATTTTTGCTCTCCTTGGTGACCTTTGACATCAAGTTTTATTTCTTTTTGAGAACAAATGTTGTCCTAGACACTGGGCTTAGCCTCCATTTTCCTGGGATGTATCAAGAGGGTTTAAGGTCTGCTCAGAGAGCTGCTGAGGATCAGCAGAAGGGATTGCATGTTAACGACTAACTTTGAAGAAAAGAAGGAAAGAAACACCAGTGAAAAATCCACCACCAGAAACTTTTGTCCCCCATAATTCCACTAAATAATGTTACCTTTGCATATGAACTTATTCTGAGTAATAAGACTCCTGGGTATGGGATGAGGTGGAAGGCAATTGAGCCAGTCTGACATTATTTGGTTACTAGTGCATATAAATACTGTTCTAGTGCCACTTATACATAGGTACCATACATATCTTTAATGGTATTTAATTGAGATTAAAGAAGCTGTTGGAGTAGATGCTGTGAATGCATATTAGGAATATTACTTAAAACCATAAACCTTGATATCATAAAACATAACAAGTCTGAAGGACTCATAATGGCTTATCATGTCAATAAAATGCACTTAAAAATCCCCAAGTGATTAGAAGGAGCCATTTCAGTCTATTATATCAACTGTTATATGCCGAGAGCATGAGAGATTTATTTTTCTTTTCCATCCTCTGTTTAAAAAAAAAGAAAGGAGGAAATTAAATCATAATAAGCTATGTTCAAATAGAATCAAAGTACTAAAATAAACCCACAGAAGGAGATTTACAAATTAAGGAAGACAGTGAAAAGTTCTCTCTAAGCAGGGAATATTCTCATGTTACACTTGATCTCTCATTCCTGAGCATCACAGAATGGTTAAAGGGTGGAGTGTGTGCTTGCACCAATGCTGTTCCCGTTGGACTGTCGAAAAGTGTGAATCAAACATTTTGTGGCAAGAAATCAGAATAATTTTGGCCCCTCTACTGATGATGAACTCCAGCACTTGCACATAGGGAAAAACGAATTGCCTTTACTGCCTCATGTGGTAGTAAATGCTAAACAAGGACTCTAGCAGAAAAGAGGGCCCTCATCTTCTTCAGGAGAAGATGTCCCCATCTTCTTCAGAGGACAGGCAAAGGGTAAGGAAGCAGCACCCAAGCTCTTGGAGGTATCAAGGGCCCTGGTGTTTTTCAGTATCACACTGGTAGAGCTTCACCCATGGGCTGCTGCTTTAAAGCGGGTGTTTGGTGCCACATTTCTACACTGGCAACAGTCTGTTGACCTGTGTTTCCTCTACATGTTATTCTGCCTGTTGTCTGTTTGCTTTTTGTCACCTTGCAGATCCAGCAGGCTCTGGGAGGTGGTAGGAGAGGCTGTCGTAAGAAATGTCCTTTGGTGTAAGTGACAGAGGAGCTAGTTTTGAAGGTGACTAACTGCCCTGGTCCAGTGCACCTTTTAGCCAAGGGAAAACCTGGTTTGTTAATTTACACAGTTGAGTCAGGAAAATTTGGAATTGTTTTCTGCTAATGATATTCTGTTTTCCTGCTGCAGGGAAAGTTAACTCTTCTCTAAAAAGTGGATTTATTTTCCTGATAAATCATTTCACTATAACAACATCCCACATTTTTGGCTTCCTTGTTGCCACCAAAATTCATGCAGTGGTAAGGAGCCAGCGTAGATCCATTGCATTGCTTATTTGTGGGCTCTGAACTGGATTACGTAGCCAGTCTGTAGCGCTTCAAACAGATCTGAGCTGACTCTCGGGGACTAGCTTTGCAGATGGGTCTGGTACAGCCTTAAAATAGCCCCTGGGGTGAGATTGCTGGTAAAATCGGTGTCGTGGCTCCCCAGGCTGGTGTGGGAGGGAGAGGTGAGGACTGCGGAGTAGCTGGGTGTCCTGCTCTCAGCTGGCAAGCTTAACCTCTGTGGCGCCCATGTTTCGGCTGTTTAATGTCTGAATAAACGGAGAGTATTCTGGGAAAGCGAATTTTTCTCTCTCAAACAGTATCCCTGCTATTTCACTTGCAGATATTATGTCTTACAATATATGCGATGCTTCCCAATAGTCCAGTTTCATGTTCCCAGGGCCTGAGTCATGCCTACTCCTGCCTTTATGGAATTAACCTGTTCTTTCCTGCACCCTCTTCACATGCTCAGGGTGCCCCGAGACGAGGACACGTGGGGTTGCAGCTTTTGGGGGATTGTTCAGTGCTGCTGCTGGCAGACAGGCAGGAGAAAGAAAATAAACAGGTTGAGAAGGAGGGGAAAAATGAGCTGGTGGGAGCCAGGGGAGGGAAGCAGTGGCAAGTAAACACAGCTGAACAAGAGGAAAAATATGTTTATGTATGCTTATTTAATGTTTGCAGGGGGGATAAATGCAAGCCTGTCAGGACAGCTTCTCTCCTCATAGTCCTATGAACCCTTTGTCTATTTACATGTTGTTATATGTGAGTTAGAAATTCAGCTTTATGCAATTTTCTTTGTGACTGGAATGCATACCGTGAGGTTTGGCAGAGATAAATTTAAATCTCATTTTGAGACTCGGCTGAAATAGAAAGCCAGAATACACGCATTCATATATGTATGTGTACACATATGCAAGTAGATGTATGTATGCCGTCTCGTTACCCAAGAGAGGGTGCTGCTAATTGCTTGATTGCTTGCCAAGAAACAACAATTTAAGGGTGAGTTAAAAACATACCCCCGATTCAAAATGAGGTGGCACCCTAAGAAACACCCAGAGATTTCATATCAGTGCCATCTCAAATTATCAAAGCTGGGGAAAGCAGGGCCATCGAAACACAGCCTCAGCACGATTAGCAGACATCTGACTGCACGTTCTGGAGCACTATTCCAAGATTCATTTTTCATTTTCTCTGATATGCAATTGGAGAGGGAGACATGTAGTTGAACAAAGTGATCAATAAAGGAACAAATAAGGAACAAATGCTAACAATATTCAAGATAAGATTTTTACTTGAAAATCACCGGCAGCTTTATTCTGCAGATATCTCTGAACAGAACATTTTTCAGTCTACTCTGTTCATTTACAGCAATATTCATTTGTCAGACATATTTCAGGCAGGCAGACAGAAATATTATATTTTAAAAAACCCTACAAGTAGTAAGATGCGGGAGAAAATAAGTTGAGAAAGTAGGTTTGGAACAAAATCAAACCAACAAAATAAACCTACGTAAGCGTGCTGTAAAGAAAAGTACAGTTTGGAGTTTTACAGTTTTAAAATCTGATATTATGTCTTGATCTTAATATGTTGAACTAGGAATGTAAAAGTAATTACGAACATTTAAAACATTTATAAAAATGGCTAAATGACATCTTTCCAAATGTTCGTACCAAAGTCTTTGAGTGGGCAGGGTGAGACATTGACAATATTTTGCTGTTTTAAATACCTTGGCTTTGTGTCCTTTAGGAGGCTCAGAATAGTATCATGAGGAACAGTAAAATGAGAATGGCATATTTACAATTTTTTGTATGTTGATAGGATATAGCCTTTTAAGACAAACTGCTTAAATACATTATCTATATTCAGCATGTATGTCTGCACGTATGTCATATGGTTTATCTATCATGTAGTCCTGTCTTACTACAGTTGTAGAAATAATCTTGACTCTGTGACTTAGATACTTTCCTCCATAAAATTGTTTCTTAATATATGGTTTGTGTTATTTACTGAAGAGCAATACTTACGAATCGGTGCTAGCATCAGTAAATGAGTATATATATGTGTATATATATGCGAGTGTGTATATATATTTATATATATGTATGTGTGTGTATATATATATATATATATATATATATATATATAATGCTTTGAACTAAAACCAAGCAAAGCTGGTCTAAGTTTGATTGTGAAAGCTTGTTGCATACTAATGAGAAGAAAAATCATCCCAGTCATACTGAATAAATTCTGTAGAGAGTATGAAGGATTTTCAGCAATCCATATTGTCCTTGGACTTGGCTGTTGCATTGTACTTTAAATGGAATTGATTGTGTGGTTGTAATGAAAGTAACAGATTGATTTCTATACAGAGTTACACAGAGTAAATAGAAAAATGTTCTTGTCTTGACCTGCATTCATAAACTAAAAATCAGTGGCTTTTGACCTAGTCCTTAGCAAATAATGTAAATGTAATATAGGAAATCAGAAGGTTTCTTTAATTTTAGAAAATTTACTATTTATTGGGTTTTGTGGGCTTGCTTCCTCAGACTTTAATTGATTTTGTTTAGGAATTCTAGTAACTGTATTGCATTTTCTCTTTGAGGAACTTGTACTTTTTGCTTTTTGCCTCTTTTTGGAAAATATATTTAACTGTTTTCTTTCTTATTATCCCTTGTGCCTTGACTACATAACATTTTCCTTTAAGTGGAATATTTATGATTTTCAGTACTTTTGCTGTTAAACATTGTTAGCATAGCATCTATGCAAGTGTATGACCCACACTTTTTAGGGCTGCTGCTGCATGCTTTCAAAGATTTTTTCTATAAGACAGTGTTTTCTGAACTGAATATGCAGATTAATAGCTTGATCTTCTAATAAAAGGAGGAAGGCTGTTGATGGAAATGAGGTGCAACATTCTTTCTGTTTGAATAAACTCCAACAAATGTTTATATTATTGCAACTATTAGGTCAGTAAAAGGCCAGAAATATTTATGGGCAACAACTATTGCTCTGTTTTTCACACGTGTGAGATTGTGGTTCAGGCCCTGGCAAAATGAATAATCTGGCTGGTACATTCCCTCATCGAGCTGTAAACTGGGACTACAATAAGAAAGATCGGAGTTACTGCATTCATCAGTTTCCCGGCAAATTTTGTGACTTTATTTTTGGTGCTTAGAGTTTAATTGCTCGCTGGAGTAAAGCAGCGCATTGTAACGATGCACAAACAAGAAGCCCAAAACAATAGAAACCCGAACGCAGCGACGGCCACTGCTCCCCCATTGTAGCTTCCAAAGGCGCTCTATTCTTCCCAGCCCACTTGATATCCTGCAGGTTGTGGTCGTACAATTCACAGGAAAAGCTTAGACATTGAGCTTGCACGCTTCTTGACTCCATTTTAAACCCTTTGTTCACACCAGGGTGGCATTTTTTCACACCACATGTGGCAGCTTTGACTCCTATCCAGCTTGTCGTATAGAATCAAAGTCTGCGGTTTCTTACATTCCCAGCGTTGTCTCCTGAGCCGCTGTATTCTTTGTAGCTCCCAAAATATTACAAATCTTAATTTCATTCTCATCTCTTTTTTAAAGCTTTATGGGGTATGGGATGAGACAACTATACCTGCACATTCAGATTTGGTTAAAATGAAAGCTGTTTGCAGGGGAGGGGAAAGAGCTCTTTTTTCCCTCCTTCTCTTTAAAAAAGAACCCAACACTGGTTATTAAAAATGATGTAGTGAACTTGATATATATTCAGTCAGCCTGATGTATGCCTTAAGAAAATAGTTAAAATAATGCGTAACATTAATATTTTTAGACTTGTAAAAGATATGAGTGCTCATAGTTTGATTAGCATTAAAACCTTGTTTTTTCATCTTAAGAGATGTGTACTTTTGTTGTTGCACACAGGCAGGATCTGAGGTTCCCTCTTTTCCCTACTTTTCCAAAAACAGCCTTCATCTGCAGTTTTGCTGAAAGTTTTATGTGCCATAACATCAATAATAAATTCTACTTCAAGTTAATTTTAAAGAGAACAAAAACAGTCTACCAGTATGAATACCTCTAAAATATACATTGTTTGAAAGTTTATTAGTAGAAGATATATCACTTTAATTAATGTCATTCAGTGTAGCCAAAATGCCACTTGACTCCTTAAACAAATGCTTAAGTATGTATTTCTTATTAAGAAACTTCAGGATAGATGGCAAGTGCAGTGTGACACGGCAACAATAACATTTGGATAAAAATTGTCAAAGGAGTGTATTTTACGCTTTTTGATACATTTTTAAGTCATCAGTGAAAATTAAATGGTTGTAGGATTTGAAAGAAACATTCTCTGTTTTATATATATTTATAAATCTTTATGTTCATTGTTACTACTTCACTCAGCTGAAGATAATAGAATAATTTCTCCTTCGCACATATGCTAGCCTGTACATTGACATGACACCCTAATAAATATTTTGACTCGAGAGCTGTTGTTTGTTGCTATTTGTCGGGTGGTTAGAAAGGGCTTTTGGCTGCTGCTCCCTTTGCGAACTAAAATATTAAAATGTATGCTTTCAATCTAGCAGTTTTCTTATTGTATTTGATAAGTTTTTGTGACTGTGCATTCTTTCTTTAAGAATACAGTACTGAGGTGTGCTTAATGCATACTGCTTATTCATCAAAATATAACTAATTGCTTATGATGTTTATGAAATACTTATGTTGGTTTTACGCTTGTTTTTAAGAATGGCATTAAATCATATTATATGAAAGAACAGTTCAGCAACGCAGCCTATAGAAAGATAAAATTTCAGTCTTCTTTTTTTTTTTTGTTTTAGAAAATATTATTATTAATAATTTCACATGCATTTTTAATACCATTTCTTTGCCTTTTATTTAAGTGAGATTTGGTGTTAAGTTGTTGAATTGTCTTAGCTGGTCTGATATATAGCAGCACTTGAATAAGAGAAAGTCTGTTCCAATTAATCTTTATTTTATATTTCAGTCTGAAATCTGAAAGGTATGAACTAACCCCTAGTAATAATTTATTTTCAATTAGCAGCACAGTTTTATTAGCTCTGACTGCTAAGCAGTTTTTGTGTAATGAAAAGTACAAAATATATGAAAGCAAACATTTAACTCACGGTTGGTTGGTATTATTTTTGTCTGTGATTTTCAAACAATATGAACACTTGAAAAACATTTTTAGAATCTGTATTTAAAATGGTTTTATTTTGCATACTAAATTATACAAAATCTACAGAAATGTTCTTTGAGAAGATCAATAATTACTTTATTAAGACTTGCATTAAAATGGATTTTTTCAAAGTTACCTATTGCTTTAAAAAGAAAATCTAAATTAACCTTTCTATAGACGAAATGAAATACTCTTTCCTTGTTTTGCCAAGTACCTTAGCAGTTTCTGCAGTTTGACTAGCTACACATTTCCAGACATTCTGAATGCAATTGTAGATCATAAAAAAATTATTGTTATATGAAAACTGAAACAGTAGAAAGCTAAACCCTTTCAGAATGTAATACAGTAATTTATGCTAAGCAAGTATTTTCCAAAGCACACTACAAGGAAACAAACATATAAAATACACATGCAAGCTTACCTATTTACTGTATGAATATTAAAGCAGTGACTCAGAAAAGCAATGTACACATTTAGCAGAAAGTTATTTTACTGTCACTGTTATCTACATCTAAACTTGATATCATACAGCATTTTTAGAAGACTCAAGTATGAATTTCTCTGAAGCAATACAAGTTCAGTAAGTGTATCAAAATTAGTTTACCTACTTTCACAATGCATATTTACTGAAGAAATGGCATGATCTTATTTCATTTAAGTGTCACGAAGCAGAAATACAGAATAATCATTTATCAATATCCATTCCAGAAAATCCCAACTTTTATTTCTCGGCATTTCTTACTTTTCCCCATGTTTCTTCAGACCCTCTTCACGTTAACATTTCTTCTACTTCCAGAAAAGAGGTGGGGGGGGAAACACCACCAACAAAACCCCCCAAACAATCAGCAAAAACACAATTGGTTTACATTGCCTTTCAGCTTGTGGCCTGTCCTCATATTATTAAATCAGATCATACATACTCCCCTAAAATTCAGCTTGGAGTAATCCTCTGCTACTTAAGGCTGGATGAAAAGAGTACTCATTGTGAATTATGTTTCATCTGTCACAATAACCTTCTTTATTCTTTAGTGCACCTCCCCTTTGCCTGCAGCAATTAGAGAAAATAGGTATGCCTTGAAGTATGAGATAGTGGTTATCTCAAAAATATATATACTGATGTCATACATAGACAACGCTGGGTAAGCAACACCCTGAAGAATATATAAGCCCTTTTTGATGCGATCCAAGCTTTATTAGAGCAGAGTAGAAGCAGGCGTATTTTACAATGAGTAGGTGCTGATGGCTGTCACTGGGTTATTGTTTTTTTGACAGGCAGTGGTCAGAGAGTTTGCCATTCTGTTAAAAGAAGAGTGAAAACTTGCTTACTGACTGATTTCAAGAATGTATCATTTTTCCACGTTAGCTACAATTCTGTCTTTTCTATTCAAAGGTGTCAGAGCATCTTTTTTCTCACTCCCTCCTTAAATTCCTGGAGTTCTGTTAAACTCTTCGACTGAACACTTCAGCTACATTTGCTCACTGGCTTAGCATAATTTTCATAATTTCTTGCTTTTTGAACATTTATCTATATATTTTTTAAAAATGAAATAATTCTTAAAAAATCAGCTGACTGGTGATTATCAAAAATATTTGTGCAATATTACAGAAGAGTAAAAAGCATTTTAGAGCCTCCAAGTTATAAAATGTTTAATTTCTAAATTATTTGTCCTTGTATATCGAGGGCAAAAAAGGGGATGAGATTCTTTCAGGTTTTTAGCCACCACTGTCACGTTATTTTATCTATTACAATATCTGTCTTTCCTTACCATTATCTCTTTATTTGCATGTAACAACGACGACAAAAACAGTGCCATATTTGCTGGATTTTTGTACTTTTTGGTTTTACCTTGGAAGCTTTCCAAGTTCACATTTTTCCCTCGTGTTATTTTTAAAGCAAACCTCCAGTCGGTAGCTTGTTTTGAAACCCCTCACGATTCCGGGCTATTCGTACCGATTCCAAATCAGCCTCCCTTGCACTTTAAGAGGGCTGATGTTCAACTGGGAATGACTAAAAGAAAAAGCACCTTTAAAAAAAAAAAATAAAAAAAAATGAAGTGCTAAATCAAGCAGATTGCAACAAAGAGATTCTGATGTGAGGCTGAGCTAACATTAGGACACCATTATTGTAGTACCTCAGAAATTACTTTACTTATCCTACAAAAACCAAAAATACTTTTGAATAAAGGAAGAGAGTTTGGCCCACTGCACAGGTTTGGGCACAAAAGTGCTTGCTAAGCTATCTATTTCACACATGCAACGACAGAAGGTTCGATATTCATTCGATCGATGACTGAAAAGGCACAATGGCAAAATCGGACGGACTTCTTTTCAAATACAGATCTCCGATGTCCCCCTACAGTCTGCAGTCGCGCGGCTGGTGGTGTGGCACAGACGGAGCAAGGGTTACATCAAGGCTGTTCTCTGGACCGTGCAAACAGTCTAGACCAATGACCTGCAGCATCGTGCCCTTTGAAGAAGAGGCAAGTTCGGTCACGACGAAGAAAAATCAAGGCGTACCCCTTTTAACAATAGGGAGCAGCTCGTGGCTGCAAAGAGGTAAGCAGGGATAAGCAAAAAAGGCATCTGCTTCCATGGTGACAGGCCAAGCATGGGAACCTTGCTTTTGAAGAGGGACGGTTCTCAGGCTCCCTCACAGGCTATGTCATGCATTATAAGCAAAGGCAGGTTGAGCTGAAATCCGCAGAGTTATTTCAGAGTAAAATGATACGCGAGCACATGGCTGTTAGCAAAAAAGGAGTCACATGACTGTTTTGAAGCAGCCTTGCACCGCTTCCGAATCGAGCCTTTCGTTCGGGGCATTTTCTTCCTCTGCTCTTCTTTTTTCTCCGCTTCTGCAGCAAACTAAGAAAATTGGGAGAATGTTTATACAAAACAAACATTTGTTTGATACACAAGATTCTGGCCGTTCTTCTTCACTAAACTGAAAAAAGGTCAAGGGTCAATGTTTTTTGGTGACAGGGCCACAAATCCTTTTGTTAGCGTAGCTTTAGCAAATGCCATTTAAAAAGAAAATTGTGCTCTTCTTTCTAAGTGCATATTATTATAAGTTTGACAGAGCATGAAAGTAAAGAATTTCTACCTCTCTGCAATAACATTTTTTGTTCTAATATTATACCACTTATTTTTTTTTCCTTTTTGGCTCTACAGTGCTAGTTATCAAGATTTGCACTCCTAAGCAAACAATTAAAAATGCACACAGAAGTCAGCACATATATAGTCTTGCATTCTTCGAAGGAAAAAAAAGATATCTGCAGGCTATAGGTAGTAAAAATGTGATCAGTGAATATAAGCCAGTGGTTTAACCATTAACCTTTGAGAATCGTTATGTTTATACGTTGTGTCTTTTTGCTTTGTTATTCCCTTAGCTGCAGCGTATTACATTTCCTCTTGAACAATTAAAATGTGCTCCGGCATAAGTGTGTCTGTTTTATTAATTGTATTTATTAAATATTTTCTGTGAAATTTTAACTGCTTGTTAAACTGTTTTGTAGATTTTGATGGCTTTCCATTTTTATTAGAATTTTACTGTTAAAATGTTTGCTTTAGGATCGGTAGCTTCTGTTATGTACTTACTATGTGTTCTGTTTTATTACAAGCTACAGCATTTATGTTCTTTTTATCAGTATGAGATCAATTTTACTACAACTATTCTTGTTAAAATTGGTGTGTATGGGAATATCTGGGAAACTGTTGAACAGTGTGAAGTTTCAGGAAACTAATAATTACTCTGTTCATTTCCGTCAGTATTTTTTTAGGCTCTTTAATAACTGCAGGGTCCTGTGGTACTTGATAGAATTTGTATTGCTATCCTATAAGTGTAATTAATATTTATGAGTGTATCCAGAGTAGCAGTTTCTCACGGTGTATTCTGAAGTTCCGCTGATCTATAGGACAGTTTGATTTAACTTTAGCCTGGAGACTGCATATTCAAAATGAAAGTATGCATGCGAACCAGCTGGAGGTTGTCTCTAAATAGTGATAGGCTTTTTTGAAAAAAGTCTCTGGCCTACCCTGCCTGCACGTTTATGGGCCAAAATTATCTAAGAAAACAACAAAAATTGCATTGGACAATATAAAAATACAATGGAAGCAATTAAATATTAAAAGCGAAAGGAGGAAGCCGATTACATTAAAATGATCCTGATCTGGATTCATTGCATTCATTCTGGATAATTTATATCCTGCATATTAATTCAGTTTGCTGATAGTCTTTGACATGATTTCAAATTGTACTTCTTCTTCAGAAGGTCCATTAACTAGTCCCATTAGCTTAAGATAATAATCTATTTGCTGGTCCTTTGTGTAGGCAGTTACATGTAATATGACATTCCGGTATTCCTGCTGAACTATAGATGCATGTTGATGATGACAAACCTGTTCATATACTGAATGCAGTTCAGAAATTCACGCACTGTGTGGAAGTGTTGTGCCTTAAGCTTTATTTAGACTGTGTGAGATTCTCTCAGTTTTTTTGTTGCCCTCAAAGATAAATTAAAAGGTTATGTACTCAATCTTACATGAATGGCATAAACAGTGCAAAAGACAGTGCTGTTGTATTTGGTATCCAAATACTGCTTGAAATTCAGCAATGTGATGGCAGCAATCACTTATGCTAATAACACATTAAGTTTTAATAAAAAATCAAAAATGAGAGGGAGAGAGAGATATTTTTTCCTAGAAGGTTTTTAAAATAAAAGGCCTCCCTCTTGTTCGTTTTATGGTAATTGATAAGAAAGTAATCTTTAGATTCACAGCAGTCAGCAAAGTGTGCCAAGGGGAGGATCTGGTCTTAATTATGTTCATGATCATTTCTTGAAATAATTAGTCTGCTCCTGTAAGGAGCTGAGGGTAGAGGATTGCAATGGAAGATGTATAAGTCTTGGTGTTGGAGGGGAAAGGTGCATTTCTATTAGCAATGAAAATATGATTGTAAAACCACTAAGTTATGTTTCTGGTGTTGTAGTGTGGATTTTACAATGTGTTCATGTGTTGCCCCAAAGTACATGCACTCCTGGCCCTTTTTGGTTGTTGACACTGAAGTTCTGAAAAAAACCCATTGGGTTATACTGGGCTGTTGCTTGAGGGATGTGCCAGCTTTTGCACCCAGTTAGTTCAAGCTAAAGTTCAGGCTGCCAGTTGGAGGTGTTTTACTCTGTTAAAGCCAGTGATGACTATTGGGTTGGTACTTCTCTTCATTTTTCCACTTCAAGCCATTCATTTAGATTAAGGAGCAAATAATCTAAATATATTATTCCCCTTCTTGAATACCAGGACTCTAAGGGCCTCAAGAAGCAACACTATCTTCTAGCCTGTGTTGCAATATAGAAGCCTTTTCAGCCTCTCTGAATAAAGGGAGAGCATCACTGGTTCTGAGAACAGGAAGGAGGAAGCCTTTTTTTTTTTTTTTTTATGCTGGAGATGCCTCTTGGATGTTGCAAAGTGTTGTGGTTTGCATAGCAAGGATTGTCAGGTGCAATTTCCTTCATAATCAATGCAATTCTTGCCCCTGTTGTCTTCTGAACTGATTCCTTTGTTTTCACAAGAGAAGTGGACAAAGATTTAACACAGCATGCTGTGGACAAGGTTCACTGTGTCATCAGTTTACTTTAGAGGAATTTGAGACTGAATTGGAAGGTACCAATCCTACCAGCATGGTTTATCTACCTTTTCTTCCTTCAATTTTTTTTCTTCCCTGAAGAAATACAAAGAATTAGGGGAATCTGTTAAGATAGCTGAGCCATTGTGGCGTATCTAGCCTATGAAAACTTCAACATTTGTGCAAAACATTTTCTAACAGCGTTATTTATTTCACCAAAAGTCTCGTAATTTGAGTCACACAGGTAAGCCTCTTTGAAAAAATGTATCAGCTCTGTCATAGTATACTGAACCAAAACAAAACAAATACCCTGAAGGGACCGTGATCCTCTTGCTCAGTGAAGATAAGGGTTCTGCAGTTTGGTACCATCCTTATAAGTCATAATTTCAAGGACAGGATTTTATCATGTTACACATCCTAATAATCTATTGGATAAAGTAAAGGCAGCAAAATCAGAAGAGATCCCAGGTCTTAGGCTGGTGATGTAAGAGGAATTATCTGAAATTTCAGTGCAAAGATACCTTTTTAATTCAAGGTTTCTAAATGTGCTGTCAGCTTTAATGTCCACTTCCTTCTCCAGGATCATCCTTTTCTGTTTCCCTAGTGACAGAGAATATTCAAGCTTGACTGCAGGCTTGCTAAGAGCAAGGACTTGGAGAACTCATTTAGCAAAGAATCATCAAAGCTTAAAACTGTGCTGTTTGAATTTCGCAGTAAGTGGAAGTCTCTAGGCTTTTTCCGTCAAAATCAAGGTACCTGGTAGATGAGTTAAGCCAGTAACAGTTGCAGTTATTTGCTTTATGTACTGTATGTGGATTTGCTTTGTTATAAACTTGGGATTGATTAACTACATCAGCTTCAATTTAAGATACAAAACAAATTAAGTCTCTCTGGCTCTTGAATATTCTTCTTGGTCTATAAGCACCACCACAAAAAGCCTTGGAAAGTCTACTTAAGTTGTTGCTCCTTATTCTAGTCTCCTTCCAAATGCTTTGAGTATGACTGATAGATGCAGGATGAACTCTGAGTCAAAAGACCAGACACATATTTTCTCACTCAGTGGCATAATTTGGTGATGTTTTTGCCCTTGAAATGGAAATTAGTCTGATTCCAGGAGCACCTGAAGTATACAAAGTTCACTCCAGTACTTTCATTTTCCAAATCTCTGATATTGATAAGCAGAAGTCCCTTTAATGCTTACATTCTGTTTATAGAAAAGGAAGCTTTAGCATTACTGAAGTAATGTTAATCTGAAATAACCTGATAATTCTTGTAGCTTTTTAAAGGAGACATACAGAACAACAGGAAGAACAGCTTCATTCTTGCGTGGACCCTGACTAATTTAAGATCACAATCTTTGTGATATGATTTCATGGCAAAAATATTTCCTGCAAATACCCAGTCATGCCGAACAGTCATAGAACTGTAGAATCATAGAATATTGGAAGGGACCTTTAAAGTTCTTCTAGTCCAACTCCTCTGCCATGGGCAGGGACATCTTTCACCTGACCAGGTTGCTCAAAGCCCTGTTCAACCTGGCCTTGAACACTCGCAGGGATGGGGCATCCACAGTTTGTCTGGGTAACCTGTTCCTGTGCCTCACCACTCTCATGATAAAAAAATTTCTTCCTTATAACTAACCTGAATCTCCCCACTTTCAGTTTAAAAACATTACTGCTTGTCCTATCACTAGAGACCGTAGTAAGAAGTCTCTCTCCATCTTTCTTACAAACCTCTTCAGGTACTGGAAGGCCACAATAAGGTCTTCCCTGAGCCTTCTGCAGACTGAACAACCTAAACTCTCTCAGCCTGTCCTCACAGGAGAGGTGTTCCATCCCTCTGATTGTTTTTGTGGCTTCCTCTGGCCCCTCTCCAACAGCTTTATGTCTTTCCTGTGCTGAGGGCTGCAAAGCTGGATGCAAAACCCCAAGTGGGGTCTCACCAGAGCAGAGCAGAGGGGCAGAATCACCTCCTTTGACCTGCTGGCCACGCTCCTTTTGATGCAGCCCAGGATATGGTTGGCTTTCTGAGATGCAAGAAGATGCACCGTCCTAATGTAGAAAACAAGTTTTTCTAAAAAATGTTGCTTTTGCCTTTCTAATATTTGCAGAACAACATCACAGAGATCCTTCTTATGCAAAACATGCCTTCTCACCGTTTGCCTCCTCTTGTATACTTTATTTTATATTTTCACTATTGTATATTGTCACTTTCTTGTGACTTTATGGAAAAGTTTATGGAAAACGGGACTTATGAGGAACAGAGTGTGACTAAGCTACAGTTGGTCTTGATTTTAAGATTTTGTGCTTTCTGGGGATTGGCTACATTTTTTTTTTTTTCTTATTTGATTTCTTCTAAAGAAATAGTCATGGAAGAGGGAGGATAAATATTGACTATTTTATATACAGATATGCCTTTGGTAGAATTATTACATCCTGTTTCAGAAACAGGGATGGAAATTTCCCCTGTGTTTGTATCTGTTAAAGTGCTCTGGAAGTTTTACATTACTGACAAGAAAGAATTCTAAAGAAAACTTCTAATACATATATGCTCTTAAGTAAAAAACCTTGCAAACCAGAGCAAGCATGCAAAGCTTGCACTTAGCAGTATGCAAAAGAATACATAGCAGAATGCAAAATGAGAAGAGTCTTTTCAAAAAAGAGAAACTTTTAAAAGATCAGCATATATGCTTTACAAAAGCCACTGCCAAGGACATATTTGTGAGAGCTCTGGCCTAAGAAAATAGAATTTTTGTAGAGGGTGGAAAATCTGATGATTTTTTGGTTTTTGAGGGTCATGAGGGCTGATAGATTGACATTAAAGAAATATCTGAAATTACATCCTGGAACAATCTTTCATATTTCTGTGAAATGACATACCTTTGGTCCTGCTGTGACTGGGATTTTGGGTCTGAATGTGTTTTGTGTGAGAACCCTAACGGTATTTCTTCACTCTTCACTCTTTTTTCCCACTTTCCTCAAGGTGATATTGAAATCTATCTGTTTTTTATTCATGGAACAAGATAATTCAAGAAATGTTCTTCTGGGCCAAAGTAATGGTCCATCTGTCTTCATGTTTATTCTATGGCCTTGGCAACAGGGCATGGGATTTAGGGAGAGCATGTGGGCCTCTCTGCTTTCTGTGGTCCATTTCCCTAGTACTCCCTTGGCATCTGTAGTTCTTGGATTTGTGATGTTAGAGGTGACATCCCTACCTGTACCCTTTAGTATCTGTTTATAGATCTCCTGTCCATTAGTTGGTCCTTGAGCTTGAAATATCTGGAAGTTAATCCTTTTGGTATTGTGATTCAGGGAATGAAGTTGTTAGGTGTTTGCATTTCCAAGAGGTGCCCTGAATTTTGGTTTCTGAGTACTATGTAGGAAGAAAAGTATTCATCATGCCTTCTGCTATGGTAAATAACTCAGTTTTTAATTGCTCATGTTTGTGTGTTAAGTAATCTTCCAAATATTCCGTAATTTGCATTTAACTTGGGATTGACAGTGGTTTGGATGAAAACTTTCCCAGATTATCCTCTGTCATAAGGAATTTTGTCCAAACATTTGTGTCACATGAAAAATTGTTCAAATGCTTGTATGTAAACAGCATTAGTGAGATGTGAAGAAAACCTTAATGAGTATGTATTGGCCAAAACCAAAACTCCTGAGATATTCAGTCTGGTCTGTTACTCTCTGCAAAACCTCTGGGATAAGCCTATTTATTTGTACTAGCACTTCCCTCACAGAGCAAAAAAAACCCCCACTGCTATAGTGGTGACACTTTTTCTATTGGATAGCTTGTATTTGGAGGACATAAAGTAAATTCTTAAGATTCAGCAGTTGTAATTTTCTAGATGTTAATCCACTGTGAGACCAGAGAGTATGGTAACTACATAGATTTGTCTATGGAGGTGAGGGAGGGTGTCATCTTCCTTCTAATTTGAATTTGTTCTTTCTGAAGCAAAACTCTGTTGTTGTTCCGTTGGAGAAGAAAATACTTGTGCTTTTTTGTTTGATTTTAGTGTTTGTCTTTTATGATTTGAATCTTTCAAGCTTCTTTCTTAGACGATACTGTTAAGGAGCTTTGATAGATGTGGTTTGCCAAAAAACATCCTGACTGCTTGCTCAAGTCTAGATCCTTTTATTTATGACTGAACAAAATTCAGCATCTTGTTTTCACTTCTGAATGTTATAAGAATCTGATTTCCGAAAAAACCTGTTGCTCTTTCTCATGTTCTAGTCTAAAATATCAATTGTCAAACTGCAGTCCTGTCAAATCATTACACAAACACATGATTTTTGAGGAGAAATTCTGATGCTTTTAGTTACTGATATTTTGTGATTTTTAAAAAGGAAGGAGCCAATTATTTTAATAAATGACAAAATAAGCTATTCAGTTGATCCAGTATAGATCTCTCAAACTGAGGTATTTGTTTAGACATGGTCAGTTAAGAGTATTTCTAGGGCACAACAGATTTCGTCCAGTCAGAATCTCTAAAAATAGATTAGTTGAATCATGCTGTAAGGTGTCTAACTATAAAAGGGGCATGCTGCTTAAAACTGGGTAACAAGAGTTTCATCCAAAATGACTGAGACACCAATGTGATATGTCCATAAACCAAGTTTATGCCATTTTAAAGTGTACCAAGTTAGACTTTACAGTTAGTGACATAAAATTATTAATACTTCCATGTGAGGCACTGCAACAACCTCCCCAGGAATACTGCCGAGCATTCAGAGCACCCAGGCATGGGAAGAATGAACTCAGTTGCAAGAAACGGAGAAAGGCTAGTAAAATTAATAGTGGGAAGGGAGACATTATTGTCAGGACACTAAAAACTTTATTTCTCTTCAATAAAATAAAGACCAAGAGAAAAGATACCTGCAGGGAAAGAAGAATTGCAAGTGAAGGAGAACAGTCATTTAATCTGAAGAAGAGAGCTGGGACAGAAATAACCGGCAGAAAATCAGGCTGAAAGTTAGCAGATTTCTAGCCATCAAAGCGGTGGTGTTCTGGAGAAGGTGATCAGGTTTTGTTTTTACACACACATTTAACTGTTTGCAAGGTGGAAAATGATACATTTATGAAAGGGAATGTGAAACGTGGTTGCCTCTGATGGCAGGAACCTGGACTTGGTATGTCACCACTTTGATCCTGGAAGGGGATGTGTACGCATGACTGCACTTATTGAAGTGGCAGTAATTATGCCGCAGATATGCCTATACTATCAATGTGAATATGTTGTGGTGCTTCTTTAAACTTGTAATTAATACTAATTGAGCTCTCAGAATCTAAAGGGTTCCTCGTTTAAGACTCCTGTGCATCTGCTGAATGTAACAATAGTTTACCAACTTAGCCCACTTCTTGAAAAACTCCATGTTAATACAAGGAAGGAACTGTATGTGATCTGTTGATAACAAACAGTTTAGAGGACTTCTTACTGCATAAATTAAATATTTTTTGCTAGAATAGTGCTTCTGCTACATATATTTTCCCTCGGTATTACATTTATTGTACTAGAAATGTGATTATAGATTAATACTTTTCCTAACAAATTATACTAAACACAACTCTGTGTTTGATGTGAAGATGTTAGTACAAGTGAGAAAAATTGTAGGTTTTGTGCACAAATTAAAGCTAGACATCTACTCACAATGCACAAACAGAAAAAAGAAATTTTAGGTGCTAAATTCAGTCTAAAAAATAGAGTTTGTTGCCCATTTTTGAAAGTGATAACAGTAATAAAACCATTACTTTATTTGCATACATAGCTCAGCACACAATTCAGTGTGCAACCTGCAAGAGATTCCCCTCAGTTTGTAACATGACGGAAGGCTGTGGGGCCTGCAAGAGAAAAGGTGGCTGAAGACTAAAACGATTTGCCTTCTTTATGGCCTGATCCCTGCTTGTGTCCACTGCAGCCCTTGCAAAAGCAGGGTCTGAGGACCAGTCCTGTGCTGGTACACTCTTTGGATGGGCCCCAGCCAGGGGTCGGGCACTCTGCCTTCTGGTACTTACTTTGTTTTAGCCTGCTGACATATGACAACCCCCATAAATTCGATAACCCATTGAAGATCATCAAACCTTGGGGAAAAAAAGACTTTTCTTTCCTGTATATTTTGTAATTATGGGATATAACATTGCATCTTTCTTTGAAATGACATCAATTTTAAAATAACCAGGTGAAAGTCCAAGAGTCAGCTAGTTTATTGCTGTCTACAACTACCTGAAAGGAGGTTGTAGCATGGAGGGTGTTGATCTCTTCTCCTGAGTTGCAAGTGATAAGACAAGAGGAAATGGCCTCAAGTTGTGCCAGGGGAGGTTCAGTTTGGATATTAGAAAAAAATTCTTCACAGAAAGGGTCGTCAGGCATTGGAACAGGCTGCCCAGGGAAGTAGTGGAGTCACCAATCCTAGAGGTATTTAAAAGACGCATGGACAAGGTTCTTAGGGACATGGTTTAGTGCCAGAGTTAGGTTATGGTTGGACTCAATGATCCTGAGAGTCTCTTCCAACCAAAATGATTCTATTCTATTCTATATTCTTTTTCCTTTCCTTTCCTTTCCTTTCCTTTCCTTTCCTTTCCTTTCCTTTCCTTTCCTTTCCTTTCCTTTCCTTTCCTTTCCTTTCCTTTCCTTTCCTTTCCTTTCCTTTCCTTTCCTTTCCTTTCCTTTCCTTTCCTTTCCTTTCCTTTCCTTTCCTTTCCTTTCCTTTCCTTTCCTTTCCCCCTTCCCTTCCCTTCCCTTCCCTTCCCTTCCCTTCCCTTCCCTTCCCTTCCCTTCCCTTCCCTTCCCTTCCCTTCCCTTCCCTTCCCTAGTCCTGTATCCTGGTTCTGATGCACCATGTCTCTTCCAGGTGTACAGCTGCCTTTCCGTTTTGCAGCAGGACCCTGTTTGCTGCTTCACAAGCCGCAGGTAAGACCTCAGACTCTTCCCCAAAGTTTCTGTCACTGAGTCACTCTCACCGGCCTCTGGCACATGGTACCAGGCAGCTGTCCCAGGACAGAGTTAGGAGATGCTCCCTCTGCCTTTGAAACAGCTCCCAGGGAGCACAATCACGGCGCGTCTCCTCACAGCACAGGGCTGACGGGGTGCGAGGACAGTCCTGGGCAGCAGCTGGCCCAGGCTGGGTGGCTCTCCTGCAGCCTGGGTGGCTGTCCCTCAGACTGAAGCTCTGCCACCAGTTCAGTGCTGTGAGGGAGGCAGGGTCAGGCTGGCTACAGTGGCCATGGCTCCCAGCCCCAGCTGGGCCGGGCCAGTGTAGCAAGGCCCCAAGGGTTGCTCTGGTGGGGATGTTCACTTAGCACTAGCATCATTAGAACTGGGTCTAAAAATCTCAGTGCCATTAAATTTGATGGGAATTTTGTCATTGTCGTCTTCACTTGGATGAAAATTTCCCCATGAGTTTCTAAGGAAGGTTAAATGGCAACCTGCTCACTTTGCGGGAAGGCAGGGATAGCCTTGATGTTATTCGAAGTATTTTTCCTTACAGATATGACTAATTACTTCATGCCTTTCATGGAGAATGATATTGTTTCAAATCAGAATGTGGCATTGGACCATGTAGTTTAATCTCTTTTTAAGTTTTTATATTTTGCACCGTTAATCAGTTATGTTTCTTCTTTGAAGTAGGAAAAGATTTATTTTTTATTTAATCCACTATTTATCTTCATAGCAAGAGTGATTAATTCCTGAAACAAACTGTCAAAAATTGCGCCTTTTACCTGATGTAAATTTGACTAGCTTCAGCTTTGAACCATTGTTTTCTGCTGGAACTTAGAGATGGTAGTTTTCTATAATAACTGCTATGTATTTGTTCAAGTCAGCTAGAATAGATTTTATATCTCTTTAAGACTTTCACTGTAACAACTGTTCTCCAGTATTAGTTTTTTGTTGCTCTTATTTCACCTCTGTCTATTTTTTTCACATCCTTTTAAAAATATACAGGAATTTTGAAACATTGCTGTAGGATTGCTACAGATACTGCAGCTGGAGGAAAAAGCAGTTGTCTGTAACTACTACTTTACTGGCCCTTTAAACGTTGCAGGATTGTGCTAAACTATTTATGCTGAGTCCTTTATTTTTCACTTAAAACCATTTTGACCTGATTCGTACTAAAAATTCCTTGTTACCTTTACTTTTCCCGTTCCTTCAGATATTAGGTGTGACTTACTTTTGTGGTGCATTCTGCTTGTATTTCCAGTTGATGTGAATGTGCAATCTCAGAAGAATATCAAACTATAATGAAAAGTTTATGAAAAGGTCTTTTGAATTATACTATATCCAGAGATTGTCTTCAGTTCAAATGGCATTGATTTGGGATGCCAGGCATCTAGTACATATCCATATAAACTTGACTTAGATTATTGGTTTATATAGAGGAGCTGGTTATGAAAAGTGAAATATTCAGAAATATTAGCTGAAAGTGTGAAGGACAAGTATGGCTGGCTGCTTGATTTTGAATTAATAGAAAGTAGTCATATGACTATATTATTGAAAAGCAGTAATCCACCAGCGTATTTCAACTGGAACAGGTAATAGAGTCCTAGATTTTCTATGAAATACTTTGAGCTTCATTGTATTGGCATTCCTGAAGCCAAGCTTGATGACAACACTTTGGCTTTCCCCTTCTCTCCTTCCAAAGGCTTCATAATCATAATTTCTTTCCATCCTGCTTATGTTTCCTCCTTTTACTAGGAATCCTTTGTTAGGTCTTGGTTCCTTTCTTTCATTTTTTATGTGCCTAAGATCAGGGTTTTTTTCACTGTCCTTGTTTTCTCTCAAACTTTTGTTTGTCCATAAAAATCCAGGTAATTGTTTTTTATTATGTTTTATATTAGTGATTTTTTTTCCCATCACTGTACTGATCTGTTTTGTATATCTGAAGAAAACATTGCTCTACTTTGTCTTTCTACCTAAAAACTAAAAATCATGAAACAAAAAAGTATTTGAATCTGTACTTGTAGGATAGTGGAAGCCAGCTGTCCAAACAGACCATGTATTTGGTCATAAATTTATCAAAAGATGTGTGTGTTTTATTAATAAGAATGTGCATTTTTTGATATTTTCTTTGCAGTCAGCATAGAGCTGAATATAGACCCACTTAATCATTCTGAATACTAATATCAGTAGAATAGGAGTGAAGTCCTCTTTTTATAGTATATGACATTTTCTTCTGGAAAATTTACTTCAAAAATAAGAAGGTAAAGAAACAAAAGGTGAACAATCTTTGGCTAGAATCTATGGACGAGTTCCTTCGAAAGCTAGATATCCTGCAAAGCAGTCCCCATTCACCAGATTACATGATTTTTATATTGCCTGGACTTTGCTGACAAAAACTTTCCTACTTTTAGCGATAGAAGCAACTTAGATCCCACATTAAAGGCAATTTAGTCTATATATAATACAGTATGTATTGCCTGCAATATTTTTGCTGTAGATGATACCCTGAATTTTTCATAAGTAAAGAAGTCTGCACACTGTATATTTTTTGTCAAACAGTTATGCACAAGATGTTTTCCATTTTTTCCTTTCTTTGTAGTTCTTTAAAAATTTTAATTATTAGCATATATTTTAAAAGTTTAAGTTTATTATGCAATTGAAAGTTACCCAGTAATTTCTGTTTGGGAATTATTCTTAGAAAAAAACAATGACTGGAAATAACACCCATATTTCTCAAATTTGACAAAATTACAGTATACTGAAAAAAGAAACAATATGGGATGATGTGTTTAAAAAAAAATACTTGGGGGATATACAGATCAGTGTTGAGCTTAGCTGTTAGTAGCAAGCTTTGTCCTTTGATTTGTCATTAAACCGAAGGAAACTGGAATAGTTCTACCTGTTAAAAAAAAATGGCATTTCCCTCTTACGGAAAAACCCAAATATAAAGAATGCCATTGTTTGCTGCACATGTGGCAACCAGTCTGGTTTTATATTAAGTTGGAGTTACTGCCATCTGGTGGGGAAAACTGTATTATATCAGTGCAGTTGGCAGCAGTACTATTAGGGTTTCTTTGGATGTATGCATGTAAAGATTGTGTGTGTGTATGATACACACCAATATAGAGAAACATGCAGATATATCTTTAAATAATGTATAGCATTTGGAGTTGATATTAAAAGAATTTGAAAATATTCAATGATATAGAATGACCCACTGCATCAGAGATTAGTCACGGGTATGAAAATTTGCAAAAGCAAATAAGTAAAACATAAGAGGTAGAGCAGATAGACATGCAAAATGTATGTGGTGGTACTGCCAGTGCACCTGCAATTCTGGCCTAGATTAACATAGATAATCATGTACAAAACTTGTCCTGGAAAGATTCCTTTCTACTTTGCACAGCTGGAGATTTTACATTTTGTGCAGTGTTCCGTGTAGCACTTCCTATGTTAGAGATGGCCACTAATTTTGCTGCAAAAACATCTGGGCTAGCTCTGCCTTAGTGCTTCACTCTGTACTTTACATTCACTCTGGTACAGGAAGTTTGCTTCTCCTTGGGTCTTGACATACTTGTGTTTATTACCTGACTCCTGAATGATCAGCCCAATCATAATGAGTTGGTATGAGCAGTGCATCAGGGCAGTCTGTGTGGCATCTTACACATACAAAACAATTAGGTTGTCTTCTCAAGAAGCTAGCACTTTCATGTTAGATGTAACAGTGCAGTCAGTAATAGGCAAGGTGGTAATAGAAGAGGAGAGATTGAATTGGGGGAGGCAGTGTCAGATACCCAGTTTTAGTAATAAGTTGCTTGGTAACCATATGAGAATAATAACTAGTATCCAGAACTTGTCCTTATTTCGTTGTTATAGTGTCCAAAGGCTCCAAACAAGATGAGGTCTGCTTTATGTACAAATCTTAGATAGGCTTTCTCTGTGTTGTATGCTATGTTTTTTTTTTTTTCTAGTAGAGAACAGTAGAAGTGGTCCTTTGCTCTTAATCTGCAGAATAAATTGCCATTTTCTCTGCTAAGAAGGCATGTCCTATCAGGTTTGTATCAAAAGTGTATCTTCAACTGTCATCTTCTCATGCTAACAGTCAAAGGAAAGTTAGGGGGATCCAAGAGTCTCTCAGGGTGCATAATGTGTGTGGTCAAATTCCCAGCACTGCTGTGTTGTCCAAAGCTGTCCAGCTTCTTCTCCAGAGCTGTCAGTGTGCAGGTGCCGAGGTTGGCTGAGGAGGCACACAGACCTTCAGTGTAGGTCAGGCCTGACTGTCTCCAGGCCCTCAGTGGCACATCATGTTATGGCTGTCATCCTGTACTTTCTTACAAGAGATATAAGAGGTACAAGAAGTACAGGAGGTCTATTATTCTGATGACTTTCTCTCCACTGTCTCTTTTGTGGAACATTTTTCATCTGTAGAAATCTTGCTTTTGTGGGGTTTCTAATGCTGTAGTCTACAGCAACATTTTGCTTCTTTGGCTGTTTGCTGGGCTCAGTTGTGATATCCCAAAGAGACCTGCTGAGTTCTTGTCTGATTCCAAGTTACTTTCCCGTAAACCAGCTAGTTTGAATTGCAGGAGCTCACTTGGTTGATAAGGTTTGGAGTTCTAATTCTTATATAGGTGGATTTCCATTCCTGTCCTATACAGAACAGCGTATGACATTCTTGGTTGATACATTTGCAAAGTGCTTGGTCAGGTCTGGTTTGTGTGGAAAGCCATATTCTTGCTCTCATAGCCATAAAAACTCTGTTTTCAAAAACACAGGTGAAGAGGCCCTACAATTTTGTGAATTCCTTGATCCTTGAATCTAAACAAACAAAAAAACTAATGATAGTGACTTTCTGTACATTTCTTCAACATTATTGAATGGGTTAAGTGTGGTTGCAGAAAAACATATTTCTCATCTTTCATCATTCTTGTGTATTTTGTTTAAAATTCTTTTTCACTTGGTTGGTTTTTGCTACCTGTTTTAGCTTTTGTTTGTATTTTGTCTTCTTCGTTTTTCTGAACTCTCTAGGAGACGGAATCCTGCCCAGATAAGGTCTTTCAAAAGGAAAATCATTGACCTTGTAATCCTGTCATTCTGCTTTAGAGACTACATTGCACATGCAGGTGTCTGATTTCTTCACAGGTTTTAGAGGAAGTACTTTTTCATGACTTTGCAATGTAATTACCTAATTGTTTTTCAAGGAGACAGACACCTTTCTCACAGTAAGACTCTTACTGGAAAGGCTCAACAGTAAAAATTAGAGTGGGGGGTGGTAAAATATCACATATTAAGGAAGTTCCACAAACTCAAACCCACAGCTTGAACTGCGCAGTGCAAAGAGCTCTCTCAGACTCAGTCTAGTTTGCCCAAGACAAAAAAATGTAACAGCTTTCAGAAGTAAAATAACCCCTGGTTCCCTCTCCCAGCCTTCAGTTTGCATCATAAAGTTTACTTTGTGCTGCATGAGAGAAGTACCTAAGCTGATTAGATTTTGATTACAAAACTGACTGCTTTTTCTTTTCACTGATAAATGGACCAGCAGTTAACTGTTCTTTGAAACCCTCATGCCACTGAGACATATGTAAGTCTTCTGGAATATCTTTTTGTCTGTGTGTCTTTATTTTTTTTTCCCTTCTCTCCCTCTTCCCCTTGCCATGCATATAGCTTCACACATTTATTTATGATCCCTTAGGAATAATAAGCAGTTTGATATCTAGAAGGTAAGTGATCTCTGTGCTTAGGGTAACTGAACTATAGGAGAAGCTTTTGTAGTGAAAGATGTCATAATGCAAGACAGGGTTAGAAGGATGTACCTTCTGAGCCAAAAATGATCATCCTCTAGATGGTCTGTTAAGATGGGATAGACTTTAATGTTCTATGAATTATACATCAGTGTGGACTGCATTGAAGCCTCTCAAATTTCAACTCTAAATCAAAACTGATTATAGAAATGTCCTTAATCAATGAAAAGTTGATATAGAAATGACTGAGTCCAGCTCTTTGACTCCATTATGCAGAAAATCACACAGAGCATCACAGTGGTCCCAGCTAGCTTTGAAAACCTGTGAGAATGTGGATGCGCCTCTCCAGGGACAATCTGCTAGATCTGATATTTGTACCTGATATTTGAATCTCCATCCTTGCAAGTGTTCAGGGCTTGACTAGACAAGCTGCTGATGAACTGACTCTTAGATCTGCTTTGAGCAGGGGATCAGATTAGAGGGCTTCTAGACCTCCCTCCCAAGCTCATTTTATTCTGGGACTCCATTATATGAAATCTAGGCTTCTAAAGACAACATGTTCTCAAAGAATAGATATTTCAGTACAAGATCCTTCTTCTTATCTTGAAAGTGATGAGTGGCTGAAGTTACTTTAAAAAATTGCCTTAATTTTGAGGTAGAAAATCACCATAATGAACTCAGTTTATGCACACGAGAACTTTTTATCCCCTTCATAAAACTTACCTCCTGAGCCTTTCTAAGGACTCTTCGGGATGGTGGGAGCCGCTTCCTATGGAAATCCAAGTGCGAGGCACAATTCTTTTATGTGGCTTTTTCTGACACAAACATAGAAGAATATGTATGCATTTATTAAAATGATAAAATAAAATAAATATTATCAAAACATTATATTTTACACTTAATTTCCCCCTTAGGGAGAGAGGAAATGAACTACAACAGACACTGCTTCTAGCTCTTAATGGACTATTGAGGGTTCTTTGATAACTTGATGCTAAAGGCAATTAAAAGACTATAGCTCTAATAGAATGCTAAATATTTTAATGGTGGTTTATTTGCTCTTTAAAGCAAAATAATTTAAATATTTTATAACTTTCAAACTGCCAATACTCTATCCTAAGATCTTTCATGTTAGCAATCTGAAAATAATTTAAATGCAAACAGTACTTTCTGAAATTCTTGTGCCATCACGTCTGGATTGAAGGGAAAACCCTCTCTCTCTGGGCTAGAAAAGTAATTTAGGGCACTAAGCAACTAAGATTGTTTGGTCAGCCACAATATGGATGTCTTGCAGAGAGTATCATTCAGTATTTTGTTGTCAGTCAGTGTTTGGATTAATCATGCCACAAATGCAGAGCCAGTTTGTGTCCATTCTTTCTATCTCAGATCTCAGTGCTGTATTAATGTGGTTGTAGCCATTATAAAACCACCTTAAGTTCACAAACATACTAGCTACTTTCATGCTACATCGAGCTCTAACTAGTAAACCCTGTATGAACCGAAACAGACTCCATGCAGACCTAACTTGAATGTCCCTACATCCCTTTTTCTGGATGAGGAACATGGAAAGGCCTGCAGAGGCAAGTCCAACAGGTATTATCAGTTTGGATTCAATGTCAGCTATCCTAAGCCCACAGTGAACCAATTTACAGTCACTATCACTTCCTCCTACTCCATTTCCCAAAGGTCTTCTTGGGTCAGGTGTAGTGAACACGCAAGCACTGAGAGGCAGCAGCACTGGGCTGGGGCTGGTAAGCTCCAAGAGACCAGACTTTGCTGCAATGCCTTTTCTGTGTGCTCCTCAAGAGCACAAGAGCACTCGATGGCTTGAGCAGAGCACTGAACCTACGCTGGCAGAGCCTGTTTGAACTGTGTTGTGCCTGGTCCTCCTGGAAGCAAAGGCTCAGAGCAGTGCTGTGCTGTGATGGATGCAGAGCTTTACTGAGCCACAGCCAGCTGTGTGGAACTACATCTCGGTCTTGGCATTCTCGCTTAAAACTGTCTGTATTACCTCTCCACTATTCCCCTTCCCTCCTCTCTCTCTCCAGCCTCACAATCCCCCCAGTTTCTGGGGAATCCAGGCTCCTGTTACCTTGGAAAAGAGAGAACTGGTGATGCTGCAGTGAGGAGGTAACTGCGCAGCTATAGTAAGGCAGCATAATAATAAAATGCCTGTGTTTTTAATATCTATTATTGTTAAAGGATTTGCTTTAATTTTGCCTGATTTCTAATTTTGTATCTTAATCTAGAATTGTCTTTATGCTTCGTATCAGTATTTAATTTATTTACTGCTTTAAAATTGCTGAACAGGAGATTTAGGATTGCTTGTAACATTTTTTATGCAAGTTATATTATGGCAGGGCCTATTGTCTCATTTATCTGAGCTCCTACTTCCCTTCATTTACTTAACAGCTTAGTGGTGTTTAGAATGAGAAATGTCTTGCTGAACTTTTAAAATACCCAGGCTTTACTTTCCTTTATGTTTTGTGTTGTTTTGTTAAGGAGCTTATAAATCATTTGCCCTCATGTTGGAGCAAATATAGTAGTACCCTGGAATGGAGTTTAAAAAAAGATCAAAGGGAGTTAGACACCTCCTTGTTTGGAGTGTGTCTGATGTGTTGGATTCACAACTGCGTGTTTATCTGCCCAGGAGGGGGCTGAGCCCTGGAAGAGAGTCTGGATCGCTCAGCACCAGCTACCACTTCACATCTGAAATCCCTACGGAATGGCAGCACATCAGCCCTGTCTGTACCTGTCCCTCAGGAAGAAATTAATCTGTTTTTAGAACAGGGGACTGTTGCTCTGGAGAGCTGGGTCCTTCTCCTGTGCTTGCCACACTACTCAGGTCACATATATACTGTATGTACATACTCCTGGTCAGATGAACCACTATCATTTGTTCTTATTTCCAGAGTACTTAGGGAAGGTACTTGTGACTTCCAGTGCAGCCCCTGGGAACTCTCACAAGTCCAGCAAAAGACAACAGGGAAGATGTGTTTTGAATGTACAGAAACAGATACTCTGAAAAATGTAAATCCAGAATACATTTATTTTTGATACTCAAAATAAACTGACCTTGATAATTTTCTGCCCGACAAACTAGAGCAACACTAATGGCACTTTTCCACACAACGGTCTCCTGTATCTATGTGTTGTGTTCTTTTAGCTAAAGTGATGAAGGTCTATGGAGTGCTTGGATACTATAGTATTTGCCAAAGAAACAACATTTCAGAAGTTAATAATGTCGTGTTAAGTTTTAGGTAATCTGAAAAGTACTTTCATTAACGGAGATAAAACATTGAATAATGAGACCAAAAAGATGTGCTGAAAGGCTGCTTGGACAATGACAATTTTTCTTTCTGAGCATTGAGTGATGTTTGTTCAGATTATAAATTGCATATATTAACATGTGCATAATTGCATTTATTAACATGTGTGCATACCAAATAACAAAACCTCATATTTTGAAGCTACATATATATTGTTCCAAGATCCTTTGGAATCAGTGGTTTTGATCAGCTTCACTCAGCAGACTTCATTTTGAGAATCTTCATAGAGAAACGATGGTTGAGTATAATGTCAAAGGAAAATTTGGGAGAAAACGCTTTGGTTTGGTTTGGTTTTAGAGACTTCAGGTCTTCCAGGAAGTTTATGTTCCTTATTGAAAGGTTTAGTATTTTGATTTCTGAATCATCTTTAAAATTTTGTGACGTAATTCAGATCAGTGCAGTTGTAGTGCAATGGACATCAGTGGAGTAGCATGGTGAAAATGTAATTTTAAAGTGGTGTTTTCAAAGTCAACATGACTATGCATATATATGCAGTAACATCAGCACACTATTAAATCTTTATAAATAAATGCATCATCGCTTTTTTTATTTTGTGTAATGCCTCATCCTCTGGAATATACCAGAGATATCATTGTCTTATTTGAGAGTGATCTACGTAATAATAATTGACATGGCATTCTAACTTTGCAAAACCAAAACGAAGACTGACACACAAAGTAGGTCATGAAGAAAAATTAAGAATCATTAACAAAGTGGGACATTACGTGAAAAATTGTAAAATTTTATAACCAAAGTAAGGTAAAAATTGCTAACTGGCTGTGTAACTGATGTGCCAAAGTGTGTGAATTATTGATCTTTACCACCTTCACTTCATTCATAAAAAGGTCATAGTGCAGAAAGAACAAACATTTGGATTATTTGTCTGAAAAGCCGTTTCAATGGAAGACAACAGAAATTACAAACCTGAAGGCATACAGGCTTAAATGTGATCTATATAAGAATTAAATGTAGATGGAGGAGGACATATAGCTGACCATGGGTTAGCATTATAAGCAGTCGAGCATCAAGTTGGCACAGCTGTTCTCACATTTTTAGTAGTTATGGTAAATAAAAATTTTGAAGAAAAAACAGCCATTTTACTGAGAAAGGCTGTGGTGGGAGACTGAGAAAGTGACAACAGACCAAAACATCACAGAGTTAAAGGTGCTTTTACACTTGCTACTCCCAAGCGTGGTGGGAAACATGTGAAGTAACACAGAAATGTTTGTTCCAGAATGGACTAACACAGAATGGACTAACAGCACAGACCACTCTTGAGGTCCCTCTCAATGAGGCCTTGCCCCAGGGGTTGACCAGGGACCTAAAAAGGAGGGCAGCATTAACTTCTGGGCTAGCAATATCATCTTCGCAGCAAAAAACTTGGATGGATTTGAGCATATAGGTTTGTCAAGGCCCCAGAAGAATGCCTTGACATGATGGAGATATTTGATATTTGGGGCACATGGGAGAGGCATTTGATTGACGATGTAGGTAGGAAAGGCCATACATATGTCTGGTAGCATAAAGAAACAGTATTCTACCTATGAAGACATAGAAGGAAATTCATGGGTCATGTCAGTGAAGGCCAGATGTTAGAGGTTTTAGATAGACTGAAGAGTGTTTTACAAGAGGAACTTTTTTGAGACAAAGTCTCAAAGTTTTGTTTTAGCCATACCCAGCTTTAGTTGATGGCCAGATGTTCATAGGGAGATAACGGAAAGGTAGTATGAGTTTAATTTGGATAAAAGGAATGCTACTTCTGAAAGATGAAACACAATGGGGGATGGCATGAGTATGCGAATTGTAAGCTGACTGTCTCTGTGTATACTCTGCAGAGATGAAGTGTTGTGTATGTTTGCTTTTTCACTGATGTGAGTGACATCTAGTTCATTTTTGATTGATCTGCTTGGAAGCCAGGTGGAGTTTAAGAGACATCTAATAAAAATGGATTCATCAATACTTGTTGGATAAGCTAAGAAGCATTTATACTAACTAAAAATAATCCCCTCCTTAATGTTAGGAAGATTAGACAAGACCATTAGGGTAAAACGGACTCTTTGAGGAGTAGATGCTATGACAAATGAAATTCTGAAGAAATGCTAATGAGAAAAGCCATGAGATAGTTTGTTTTTAAACATTATGGTATGTTTCCATTTCGCTTTGCAATAATTTTCCTTCAGAGCTGCTGGGGAATGGTACAGACAGTGAGATGTGAGTCAGTACTTGGTGGCAGTTTGCAGAAAGAGCAGAGCAGGTGAGTAGCAATTTGATTTATAAGTCATTTTCTTTTCATGTAGATAGCCAGTCCTGGTCAGAATAGGAAAATTGCCTGGTACTGACATTTGTTCAACCCTTTTCAATGAAGTACAAAGATTGCTGGTTTTTTTGCAGATGATGTTACTGTAAATGTTAGAGAAGAGTTGCTTGTCTATATTCAGCAAAACTAATTTTCCAGATCTGAGCTCTGTTGGCTTCAGTTGTTGGAAGTGCATACCAGATAACCACAAAAAGCACAAGAATTCAGCGTTTCGTAAGAAATCAGTTAGTATTCATTTAGCTGCATTTCGTTTAATTTAACTATATTTAAAAATTTTGAACCTGAGGCTGATAGACCAGTACCAAACTTTCAATCTTGGTCATCTGTATTAAACATATATAAACTATATATAAGCAATTTGGCTCACTTTTTTTTTTTCCCCTCCTTCTGCCCCCTCCCCCCATCCAATAATGATGGCAAAATATCCGTTCCTGGCAAGAATTGGAAGAATGTTTTGTTCCTTGTTTTTGCTTGGCTATCCAATGTATTCTCAACATCTAACCAAGTATGATATTCCACTGTAGCAAAGCAAATAACAGTCTCAGCTGCTTCATTGATGTTTTTGAGTTTCTTGTATTTAAACAGATTTTCAGCATGGTACCTTAGAAATCACTGGAGTCAATTTATGCATGTTCTCAGGTGACTGTTTGGAAAGCAGCTGAAGTAGCTAAGACTGTGAACTGCTTTTATAGCCTCTGTTTAGTTTATGGAGATCTGTTTAAAGCAGTGGGCAGTGCCAGCCAGGGTGCTCTCTCAACCCAGTACTTATGGAGAGCTTGGGTCTCTGTAGTGTAAAGACCATGTTGAAGAGACATTACAAACTTTGAAGAGTCAACATCGTATGTCCATTGTAAATAAAACCTTTTTTTAATTTGCTGTGTCACTGTGCTGTATTATGATATACAATTTGGTGAGGTCACTTGTATCCTAGAGACTTGTCTTGACATTGATTATTGCAGGAGTCAGCCAGCGACCGTCACACACAGTAAGGAAGAGGAAAAGACTTGGCCGTTCTGCATGTGGGTATTAAGGACATAAACAAAGAGACTGACTGACTGAGTGGCAGATGTATTCTGAATCACAGTGTTTTATGAATGTTGTGTCATTCCAGTTTTAGTTTTCATCTGTTCCCCATCCTTTGTCTCCTCAACTTTTTTCATGTATGTAGATGACAAATGTTGTCCAGAGGAGCTTTGGAAACATCTCATCTTTGAACTCTTTGTTGAGTGCTGGTCATCTGAAGCTGAGTGTATTAAAGCTTTAAGGACACAGTGTTTTGAAAGTGTAGGTAGGAAGAGTGCTGAAGAGGCAGAACTAAAATAGAAAGTAGGATACTTCACTCAAGTCAAACTTATTGAAAACTTGGCAATAATGGCAATCCTGGGAAAACTGCTGTTTAGAAATGAACATAAGCCTGAATAACCATGAGTAGAAATTGAAATGTAGACACTACATGAGAGTAGGAACAAACAGTGAGTTTTTAATTTCTTTCTTCTTCTTTTTTCTTTTTCTCTTTTTCTTTTTCTTTTTCTTTTTCCTTATCTTTTTCTTTTTCTTTTTCTTTTTCTTTTTCTTTTTCTTTTTCTTTTTCTTTTTCTTTTTCTTTTTCTTTTTCTTTTGCTTTTGCTTTTGCTTTTGCTTTTGCTTTTGCTTTTTATTTTTATTTTTATTTTTTCTTTTTCCTCTTTTTTCTTTTATCTTTTTCCTTATTTTTCTTTTTCTTCTTCTTTTTCTTCTTCTTTTTTCTTTTTCCTCTTTTTTCTTTTTCTTTTTCCTTATTTTTCTTTTTTTCTTTTTCTTTTTCTTTTTCTTTTTTGTTTTCGTTTTCGTTTTCTTTTTCTTTTTCTTTTTCTTTTTCTTTTTCCTTTTCTTTTTTCTTTTTTTTTCTTTTTTTCTTTTTCTTTTTCTTTTTCTTTTTCTTTCTTTTTCTTTTTCTTTTTCTTTTTTCTTTTTTTTTCTTTTTCTTTTTCTTTCTTTTTCTCTTTCTCTTTTTCCCTTTCCTTTTCCCTTTCCCTTTCAAGTCCTTGCTATATTATTGATGGGATACAGCTAGAGGTCACACAGAGCACTGTGGAAAAAGGTAGACTTGAGGCAGAAATTCGTTGTAGTGATGGAAAGGAAAAGAGACAGACTGTCAACTCTTGATACAAATGTTTTTAAAGGCTTCTCAGGGCACTCTGGCAGTTTGCTGTGTGCTCCATCACCCAGACTTTCAGAGCAGCCTGGGAGTTGCCTATTTTGCATTATTTAAGCTATTTGTGGATTCGCGCCTCACTCCCCACCCCCCTATTTACACTAATCTATAGGACAGAATTACTAGTCCAATTTTATTGACATACAGAAAAGTCTAAGAAAGAGAGAGACCAAGGCCAAGATCTTCAAAAGTATCCAAATTCCATGTGAAAAGTTTTTGGTACCTTGCTATTTTTGTGAATCTGTGGCCCAGGGGTCAGAATATAGTTGGTAAAGTAAGTGATCTGGGCTGGAGTGAGGGATTTGATCTACATCTGCCATTTCAAGGCTGGTACCCTAAACACTAAGGCCTCTTTTTGGGTTTTTATTGTGTTGATCATATAATCTTCCTATAAAAATCATTTCAATTTTGTAATTGGTGTGCCACAATTGTAGACTTTTGATTTGGCAATTGTTTTCTAGATAGATTTCACTAACATATGGTAGAAATTTTTGCCTAAATAATTAATTCTAAAATATGTCCAGACATGAATACAGAAAAAATTCCATATTGAGTCAGTTTTCCAAAAGCAGAATCTGATCCTTTTATGTTCCTAACACTGTCTACCTCAATTTTTTTTTTTTTTTTTTTTTTACAAGACAGTATAATGTTATTCGTGATGGAACAGGTGGAACTACCTAACCGCTCAACAAAAAGTTGTATAATGTAGAAAGCTTTTTTCTTGTTTTGGGGAATAAAGAGCAACTTTGCCACACCTTTTATTGTCTGTGCAAAACACATTGTTAAACTGTTAGTTGAACACCTGAATTCACTTTAAATTCAGCATGGGCCTTTTTACAATAATGATGCCTTAATATTTTAAGTTTCCTAGGGCAATTTCCCTGCAGTGTGATCTTATGGCGAACAGTGATAATTACGAAATCTGTTACATTTGAAACACTAACTGCTTGTACATAATGGTTATTAAAATATCTTCTGTAGCACATATGAATTGTAAGGATGAGTGACATAACACACATAATAGCCATTTAGTTGGATTTCCTAACAAGAGGTGTAACCATCTGAAAAAGAATTGCAGGATTCTAGGTTTCTTTGTTCATAAAGTTTGTTTCCTAGAGCAACACAGCAGAATTACTACAGTTGTGTTGATGCTGTACTGCATTCCAGCTAGTCTGTCTTTAATAAGGAGAGAGCGAAGCATTGAGGTAGTGTGATGAGACTTACTGTGCAGCAGACACTATTAACATCTGAGGCCTTTATCTAATACTTTTGTCTTCGTTCTCCAGTCCAAAGCATGCAGACCCATCTCTGGTATGCAGTTTCAACCTGATATCTGAACTGCAAGCCTTCATTTGAACATTTTAGTGCAGAGCCAAAGCCAGGTGCAAGTAGATCAAATGCATACTTTTAATTAAGATGTTCATTTCCAAAACTGTACAGCACAGGCTGTGGTAACTGTGCATGCTTTACCATGAAGCATCTGTAATAAAATAACATGTTGTATAATGTCTGCACTGTGCAGAAGATAGTCTTTTCCTTTCACACGTGTGCATTTGGCTTATCTAATGTAAGAAAACATCTTCTCAAGACAAATACGCCACTGCTCGCCTTTTGAAAAATACTCACTGAAGGCATGAAAGGGCACAGAGAATGTTTTCCCAGCACGAACAAATTTCTCGTTACATAACTTCTTTGGCTTCAAAAATCAAGCAAGCTGTTGAGTTCTATACCAGGATTTTGAACCTGCCAACTCTGACAGATTCACATAATAATTTAACTATTGCTAAGTTGTATCACAGCAAATCTTTTTTCATTTTCTTGAACCTTGTCCTCCAGGTAAGATACAAACAATGCTTCCTCTTCAAAGGTGTGTCTGTCAGAAATTAATGTGAAAGTCAGATCGTCTATGCTCCAATATAACTAGTTAAATATATTTTTTATTACAAGTGAGAAGTAGGTAAGATTTTGAGATTATGAATAGAGAGACCAAAAGGAAAAGAGCATTTCAGGCTATTGTGTGTAGAGATTTTTGAGGTTTTGTGTTTTCAATATAACAAAAAAAATTACCGAAAACTATATTAACATTTTATAATTATGTATAAGTGAATTCAGATATTTTTCTGCTGATTACTCTTTTTTTTTTTTTTTTTCACTTTTCTATATTCTAAACAATGCAGGTACCATACTTCCATAATCAGAGCTTCATTAAAATGCTTCTTATGTGTGCCATTGGGTGGATAAAGGAGGGACTTTTTATGTTTCCTGTTGTTGTTGGTTTTTTGCTTTTATATTTAAAAGGTGCTGTAAATAGGATTTTATTTGCAGTTGTGTTATAGACAATCATAAAAATACTCTAGACAGCCTGCTACAGATTTCAAATAAATGTTTCCTTATTTATATATATTTTACAACACCCTGAAGGGTGATTTACTTTCAGCTCTTTTGAACACTAAGTAAATAAGCATGTCAATCATAAATCTCAATGTCATTTTTTAACTTTTCCCATTTTGTAATTAACATATTTAAGCTCTTCTCCATAGTTTTACTTAGAATCATATAATAATTTTTGTTGTAGAAGACGTTTAAGATTATGAAGTCCAACCGTTAAACTAACGCTACTAAATCCCTCTCAACTATGTCCCTAAACACAACATCTACACATCCTTTAAACACCTCCAGAGATGGTGACTCCACCATTTCCCTGGGCAGCCTTTTCCAGGGCTTCACAACCCTTTCAGTGAAGAAATTTTTCGTAATATTGAAGCTGAACCTTCCCTGGCACAACTTGTTATCTGGGAGAAGAGACCAACATCCTCCATGCTACAGCCCCCTTTCAGGTAGTTGTAGACAGGGATCAGGTCTCCCCTCAGTCTCCTTTTCTCCAAGCTAAACAGCCCCAGTTCCCTCAGCCGCTCCTCATCAGACTTGTGTTCCAACCCCCTCACCAGCTTTGTCACCCTCCTCTGAACTCTCTCCAGCATCTCAATGTCTTTCTTGCAGTGAGGGGTCCAAAACTGAACACAGGATTCGAGGTGGGGCCTCACTGGTGCCGAGTACAGGGGGAGTACTTCTATATCACTTTATGAAATTATTGGTTGGTATCTTTATCATCATTCCTTAGCATCTCTGATATGTAAAACAATTTGAGACCATGCCCTTAGACTTACTTTACAATAAACACAGGGAAACATCCTCATCAACTGACCAGACTCTTTCCACATGGGTGTGCTTCCAAATCTCTTCCAAATTAAACAAAGTAAACAATAGCAATATAAGTGCATCTTATTTATCCTTTCTTGCTTTTTCCTCATGAGAATCTTTAAATACGGCCTTCAAATATTCTGTGAGAAAGAAATGTGCTTAGATGCACAGCCTGCTTTCTCGAGTGACCTGGACTGATTACAGATTTAACTGTAATCGTTTAACAATAGAACACTGGTTCCTAATCTTCCTCAAAGATGTCGTCTTTGGAAGGAGCTTGATTGGAAGTATATTTTATCCCACCGGTTTACTCTCTCAGTTCTGAGGAAAAAACCTGTAAATTGTAATTCAAGCTGCTTTTAGAACTTTTGATCTATAAACACATGTAGCTGTATAGCTTTTTTCCTTTGCTCCAAACTGGTCCTTCAAAACCTATTCATTACCTATTCAGTGACAATGTTGCCTATCTTATAACTGTGTTTTTAAATAAAAATAAATATCTCATAATAATGACAGGAATGAAAATAAGCCCCATTCCAAGCCATACAGATCTTAGCACATCTTATAGCCTCTTCTCTACAAAACTCTTCCATGAAATTATAATTAACTTTAGGAGCATTAGTTTAATCTGACTAATTTCTCATTGCAGCTAACATCAAAGGTATGAAATTGGTTGCAGTATTTCCACTATATATATATGTATATATATATACACATATATATACACACGTGTGTGTTTGTCTGTAGGCATACCTACATGGCAACCAAAGGTTTCCAAGGTTTGAATTTTGAATTACTGTTGTTTGGATTTTTCCTCCTCAAGTGTATTATGATCAGATCCAGTAATATTGAAGAATAGCACTGAGAAAAGGAAGCCTTAGAAAAAGTTGATGAGCGTGTAACAGAATGGGCAAGAAATGCTTCTGTACCATGACCACAATCACTTCCCAGGCTGGTAAATAAGTGGAGTTTTGGAAGACTGTTGTACAGTTGCCACTAGTTAAGAATAAAATCACTCAAGATACACAACAGTTTCAAATACTATTCTAAACCCTTCAAATGGTATAGCACTAGCCACAGTATGCTGAGAAGAGAAGGTGAATGTGCATTAGATTATTGCAACTTTTTAACAGAAAGTGCCTAGAGCTGACAAAACAGATTGTTACTTTGTAATGAAAGTGAATACAGTTAATCTGTGTATACTTTCATTGACAAGGTTCTGCACTTAGGAGTACAGCACAGATGGTATAAGCAATGAATACTTATGTCTGACTGTAATTGATCCTATCAACAATGACATACCTTTAACTGGGTTGTATCACTTTACGTCACATATGGTTAATTAAGAAAGAAGTGCCCAAATACACTAAGGAAATTTTTATGTTTATACTTAGGAAAACAGTCTAGACAGGTGTTAATGTAAATGAAGTTAGTACTTGTCAAAGGTGAAATTCTCCATATGTAGCCCTGCTTCAGTCTCCAAATAAATATAGTTTGGCTATGTCTACATTAGCAAGTAGTGTGGAGCAGTGGGACCTGATCTGCAGAGTGAAAAGGTCGGTGCTGAGGATCTCACTTCCCCACCAAAGGGACCTGAGGGAGCAAGAAGGTTGCTTCAGGCTGGCTCTGTTCTGGTCTGACTGAATGCCCAGGTTTAGATTCATTCCTTGTATTTAGTAACTTGCTGTGTATTTTGGTGACCTACTCTTTTTTATCCATAAAACAAATTTTGCTCTTCATTTCCAAAATCCTTCAACCTCAATTACAAGAGATTTGCTTCCTTCAACAATCACAGAATCATAAAATGTCCTGTGATGGAAGGGACCCACAAGGATCATCAAGTTCAACTCCTGTCCCTGCCTACGACAACTCCACAGTTCACCCCATGTGTCTGAGAGTGTTGTCCAGTCTCTTCTTGAACACTGTCAGGCTTGGAGCTGTGACACCTCCCTGGGGAGCCTGTTCCAGTGCTCCACCACCCTCTGGGTGAAGAACCTTTTCCTAATGTCCAACCTGAACCTCCCCTGGCACATCTTCTTGCTATTCCCTTGGGTTCTGTCACTGGTCACTAAAGAGAAGAGGTTGGTGTCTGCCCCTCCTCCTCCCCTTGTGAGGATACTGTAGACCATGATGAGGTCTCCTCTCAGTCTCCTCCAGGCTGAACAAACCAAGTGAATCATTCCTGGTATGCTTCCTGAGTAGCCATCAGTCATTAATTGTCTTTTACTGTACTGTACTGCAGCATGGAGGTACAGTACAGCATCATATAGTAATGTTTGTATTAATTTATTTTTTTGCATGTGCATATATTTGGAGTGGTCCTTAGTTGAGGAGTCTGTCTCTTGTAAAAATACTGTTGGAAAATTACATGTCTTAAATCCTTTCATTTTATGGATGTACTTTCCATTGCAAAGCACACCTTTGGTTTCTCCAACATGGAGAAAACATATGACAAAACAGAACTTGATGTGGTTCCAATTTTGGTCCTGGATGTCTCCATAGGTATGAATTATGTACATCAGCTCTAATTTCAGTATTCTACTTTACCTTTTGCCCTGCTTTTGAAAATTCTCACAATAGTTTTATCACTAAATGTGTAGTTGTGTAGTTCTACTTATACATCAGAACCCAGTGGCCACCAGTGGCTGTCCCAGAAGCATATCTCAACCATTTTCTGAGATGAACCTGCAATAAGGGCTCCTGGGGGTTAAATGACTGCTAAACTATGTAATCTTCTTGGCTGATTGTTCTTGCAAAACAAGGTGTTTAGGTGTTTTTGTTTGTTTGTTTATAAAAGAAAAATTATTGAGGCCCTGTCAGACCACACGTTAGCATTCTAGATAGAAGGTAGTTTCATGCTACTCAGCCTTTTATCAACAAGGTGTATTTTTTCCTGTGGTTTTTTTTTTTCTTTTTTTTTTTTTTTCTTTTTTCTTCTGGCAGACAGCATTATTTTTAATCTGGTAGTTTCCTCCTGCTTGCAGAGGAAAATCTTGTTTCTGTCTCTATCCTTAACCCAACTAGATGTTCTGAAAGAGATCTCCATTTCACCTCGTGATTTTTATCAGCTTCTTCCACTTGAAAACATTTCAGTTGCTTGAAAACTTTAATTTGTCACTGCTGAAATACATACTTTGTGGATGTCATGCCTAAACTTTCCATCCATCCTAGGTGGCAGTGTAATTTCTACTTTTTGATTAGCATCATTAGTTTCAAAAGCAGAAATATTCATGTCATTTTCAAGTTAACATCATCTTAGTTGTGATAACCATTAGTCTGCCACCTAACATTTGAGTGGTCCAATATTTCTTTGACTGCTATCAACTTTATAAATTGATATGAAAAAGATGTGCTAAAAATTGCATTCAGTTATTAAATATATAATATCAAAAGCATTATAATTTAGGATACACAGGGCTTTTGTATAACATGGAATTTTGTATATATTAGACAGCATCTAACAGTAACTGAAAAAAACCCTCAAACTCTTCCCACACTTTAAGAAACCGACATTAAGTCATTATGATAATTAGTCTTGCCATGGAAGGATTTTTTTCCAAAATAGTTTCTTTCTAAAACTAATTTAATATATTGAAAAGTAGTTTGATGTGTATTTCTCTTTAACTTAAAGGCTAGTTTAAACATCACAGAACATCCGTGCATGATTTAGAAATAAAAGAAGTAAGCCTGACACATGGAATAGGCACCAAAAAGCACATTTTCGCTCCTGCTTATTGTAGACTGTTTTGGATTTAACTCTTTTGTTTCCATGCTTAAAATGGATGCAAAAGTTCTATTTTTCTGTTCCTCTGTAAAGATATCTGGCATTTTAGGAATGCTTGTTCTGATATTGCTTAAACAGAGTGGAAAAAAATAGCAATTGTAGCAACCTAAAAAGAATGGACTGAAGTAGATACAGTAACAGCATTAATTTCCAGGTTCAGTGGAAATATATTGTTCAGATATTTTTCAGACAGCTTCCCATCGATTCTTAGTACTATAAAGTATGTACTAAAGGATCTTGCTAAACCAGAGATTAAATTAAAAGGATTGGGTAGCCTGTTAGTATTTCAAATCAGCAACGAAAAACATCCTGGATTCTAGAAAACACTTCCTTTATGTTGTGTTACTGTAGGGCCAAACCTGCTGCGCGTTGTTCCCATTGAAGAAGTAGAGGGTCTCCACTGTGTGCTTCCAAATAACTTGAGCAAAGATATCAGCCAGTATCCTCAGCATAATATAGCATTATTTCTGAAGGAAAGGTTTATGTATAGTTATAAGAGGTGAGAAAAAAAAAAAAAAGAATCTGTTATCATTTTTATTCCCTGGGAAGTATTTTTTTAATTTTAATTTTATTTTTCTTTTTTCTTTTTTTTTATTTTTATTTTTTGTCCTTAAAGATGACCAATTAATTTACAATTTCTTGTGAGACACGTGACACAAGTTTCACATTTACATTTGAAGATCATTATTCTGTAAAATATTTTGTTGTTCCTGAGTAGCAAATTCACTTTCCATGCACATCTTATCAGATAGCACAAAGAAACTATGAGAATGTCAGCAAATTTGAAACCAAGCATCACTGATAGGAACCATACTAGAAGATTTTCTTCCCAGCTCTTATGAAGATACAAATGGTGAAATACACTGCGAAAGAACAGTCTGGAAAAAGAGCAGCAGCTTCTAAGTGAAAAGCGAAGTCTGGGGAGGTCATTAATAAGTAGAAGAAAAACAACAAGTCTATTTGTCTATTAAGCATATATTATGATTTATTTGATGGAATTTGATACTTGTGTTTCTTTTACTCAAGTTAGAAAGAAGGGAAATCTGGGAATTACATCAATTTTTAAAAGAAAAAAAAAGTTGGATCAAGCAGTCTGGCTAATCTTAAATGGTCTTCCATGTATCAGTTAAAGATACGGTGGATCTGAAATTTACAAAATAATGACTTATGCTCTGTCATATATTCTGGTTTTGCCCATTCTGTTCCAGTAAAGACAGAATATATTCCCAGCATTTTATGGCAGTGTTGATAAGTAGGTAATAGATAGCAAAACAGGGGAAGGATTTATACACTCTCATGAACAATTTCATGAATTTTTGTGTAAAAAGTCTCCCCCCTAATTATTAAGGGATTCACACTGATCAAAGTGAGAAGAGTCTTCAAAGAACAGATAAAGAAAGAAACAAGTAAATAGAAACAACAATTAGAAGAAACATCTAAAGGACATCTAACATCTGTAGTTATTGCTCATCAATTCTGTCTGAAGAAAGAAACTTATTTCACGTGGAAATCTAAACAATTTGGTTAAGCGGGAAATATTAACTGCTTAGCAGGCCAAGAGAGGGGCAATATAAAGCTTCAAAGCTAAAATAACATTTGCAAACACTCTATCCTTGTTCCACCAACAAATATTTTAAGGTCATTTTAATGTCATTGTAAACAAAAACTAAACAAAACCAAACCAAAACAGCCCCCCAAAAACGACAACAACAACAACAAACAAACAAAAAAGACCAAACCAACCAACCAAAAAATACTGAAAACAAACCAAAACCAAAACAAACAAAACCCTGCAAACAAACAAACAAACATAAATATCACAAAAGCCCCAAACGCAAAAAACTCTTTTGAACAGTGACTGGTTAGATTAAAATAAGATTTTCTGGGACCTTTAACATGAAATGTTGTCATTTTAGGAAATACGTTTTTGGAAAAATTGACACTTTAACTCTCAAGCTCTTCATTCATAAGCTTCTTCTCTGCTCCAGCACATCTTCACCTTCAGTCATTGTACCTTGCTTACATTTCCCACCATGTTGCTGCATGTATCATGGCATCTTTTTTGCTTTGCCAGTGCATTCTACTCTCTGCGTAATTCCGTGCCTTCAACAATAATGTTACTCCTGTGCAGCAAGAACCTGCATTCTCTTCTTTGAAATACTTTTAAACTCATCTATTGCCCAGCCCTCATCAAAATACATAATCTCATTTCAAACTTGGAACAGCCATTTACTGCAATGGTTGACAATTCTTTGAGCTATTAATTCTAAAATGGCCAGTTTTATACCTTTGTGATTCACTGGGAATGAAATTAAATAGCATAAGGAATCTGAAGAGCCAAACAAACAAAATTGTCAGTTACACCACTAAAATTTGTAGTTACTTGTGTCTATCAATCTTGATTCTGTTTGGTTACCCAGTGCTTATAATCAGCTATCAAGCCTACTTGACTGTGGTCTACAGCAATGGTCTTCCAGATTCTTCACTCCTAGCCTTTCTAGGACAACTTCAATGTCTCTGCCACCATGCCGACAGAGTGCATCTTCAGATGAGTAATAAACTCTCCAGCCCTGATTGTAAGACTTAGTCATAAATCCATCAGTCCTGGTAATGCTGCTATAGCAGGGAAAAAGGAGTTCTATAAAAATTAATAGCAAGGTAGATGCTCCTTAATAAATAAGCAAACCTCTCATCTGCCAGCTGCTTTCTGGTTTGAGAAGAAGTTTGAGAAGGAGCTAGTTCATGGACTCTAGCAGAAAAAAGTAGCACGTAAATCATGTACTGTTGACTAAATCACTAAGTTTGCAGCCTAGAGCATTGTTTTTTGGTGGGAATAGAAGTAATTTTGGTATAATGCTAGTATTTCAGTTTAAGTTTACTTGTAATAACTTTTTTTCAGGCTACCGTAATCTTCTGGCCTTTATTGTTAACTATCAGAATGAAGACTAATATAATGCAGCACTCAGTATAGGAAAGAAGACGAAAATGCTACAATTGGAAATTGAATTTACATTTGTTTCTTTTTGTCCAGTTCCCTTCATTCCTCCCTATTCACCCGCTTCCCAATGCCAGTTTTAGTAAACAGTTAATTGTTAGGTATAAAATAAAACACTATTTATGGCTTAAATATAAATTTGAGTGAGCTACAGGAATAGTTTAGAAATTCACACTTAAATACATAAGAGTTTACAAAAACATGAAAAATATCTTTCCAAGATATTGTTGGACAAATGGTCCCAAAATTATTTGGCATCGTTACCTTTGCATTGTTGAATCCTGTTTGATAAAAACCATCGAAGAACTACTGTTTTGTTTTATTTTGTTTGTTTTGCTCTTGGTTCAGTTTTGGTTTTGTTTTAAATGTTGATTCTTTTAATGCAGAGTGGTTTTGGTGGAGGAAGAGCAGGAAATATATTTTTTTTCTTTTTAAGTTTTATGTAAATTTCTGACATTTATCTAATTTTAAAAACCTAGTACAATTGAACCATTGAGACTGCTGCATAGTCTCTGCAGAAGTTTGTGACTCACAAAAGTAATGAGAAATGTAACATGAGTTTTAGAACTAAAACATTGCTTCTGTTTGTGATTCTGCATTCAGTGGACTTTCTATTTCAGCTTCCATATTTGTAGAGGTTTAAGAACTTTGCTGAAAAAATTTGCTTTGGGTGAAAAACTAACATTAGAGCTCTAGTGCTTGGAATGAAGTTGCCTTTTCCCCCCAAATTTTGAGAAAGAAAACTTTGTGAGCCTTAATTCTGTATTAGCTCAGGATGTTATTTAGTGTTTCTATAACTCAAAAAGATACTTAGGAACATTGATTTTTTTATTTGTTTTACTGCTTGAAGGATTTCTTCATGGTTTACTCTGTATGTTGAATAATCATCAGTGGCAATGGAAGTTCTAGTAATAAATCAAGAGGATGACCGATTTTAGTCTTAAGGAGCTACCTAGCTATTAAAAGACTGGAATACTGGAGTTGTCTTTTCCTCACTATATACATGTTTGGTAATGAAAACATTTTTTTCCTAGAGCATCAAGGGTAGAATATGATCCTCACAGAGCTATCTTGTCATTGCATTATTGCAATATGTTATTGACCAATGCTCTTAATATTCTGAGCAGTCATTTCATGTTGGGACTGATCTGTTTTTCAAGCCAATGTAAAAATGTCCGAAGTTGGGTAAATCATATTTGGACATCTTGGGAGGCAAAGGCAGATCCTTACTGATTGTTCACTTACAGCACAGAGATTGAGCCCTTTTCATTGTTCAGCTGAAGCATTTACTCTGGATTTACTCTCCAGTCTGAAATGCAAACATATGAGTAAGTCAGGAGAGGAAAAGAAAAGCAGCTTTTTAACTTGGTTTGAGGACCAAAGAATGTGGATCATCCTGCTGGCAGAAAATATAAACCACTGTCATAGTTATGTGATACAGAAATTATATTGTAGGTATTGGTAACGCTAGTGTCATATGTTTTTATTAAATCACTGCTCATGAAGTATTTGTCAGTAAATCTTCATGGAATTATTTTAGTTTGTTACTTGACAGAGAAATTATCACTGGAGGGTTGCATGCTAGAATGAATATCAAATTCATAACAGATATTAAAAATGTTTCATATATTGATTTTAAAGGAATAACCTTTATAGCAACATTTTTGAAGTTTAATATTAATTATTGTTATGGGTTTACCTATTGATTTGGTTGCTGACCTTCAAAATATCATTAAAAAGAATTCTATTAGGAGGGTAATATTCTGCAGTAACCAAGGTGTCATTTGGATTGGCTTTTTCCTGTTATTGAAGGTTTTTTTAAAAGTTTTAACTTCACTGTCTAACCTTTTTATACATGACGCTGCCATCAAGTGGTTACTGAGTAAAACCTCTGCGTTATCCATCTCTAATCTAAATTTTAGTCTTGTTTTTAATTAACAGCTTGGTTTGGAAGGAGGAAATATCCTATACTTGCTAACTGACAGAAACAAATCCAGTTTATTGTTCTCTGGACCAGCTTTGTAGAGGTCGATTCTCAAAGATGCTTTGAAAGATGCTTTAAAAGAATGGGATTTCAGTGACATCAAATTTTCTTGCCATTGATTTTTACATCAGCTTCAACAGGTGTAAGGAACCTCTCTGGTCACCTTGTGAACTCTGCTGTGTCCACTTGCATTTTTAGGCACCTTAATTTGCAGGTAAATCTTTCCTTTTAATGTCTCATTTAATCCATTCTACCAGAACTCCACAATATAGATGTAGTCTATATTCTTGTGCAAGGATTTTAAGACACTGGATCTAAGAGACCAGAATTAACATGGATCCTAAACTTCAGGAAATTTTCTCTCGAATCAAGAAGCTGATGAATAAATAAAATCATGTTTTTGTGACAGCGCAATAGTTGTGTCTTTTAAAGTAGAGAAAACCTTAAGATTTTCAGGTTTTGGGGAGATAAAGCCAACACCCAAGTGCCAAATGACCATTTGCATTTTGTCAGAACCTAAATATTGGCATACATCAACGACTCGCAGTTCACTTCAGCAGTATGGGGCTGTTAACCAATTTTAGGCAAATAATGATAAACATCCCCATTCTCCTGAAGATCATTTGCCTTCTTTCACCCTCTAGAAATGATAATAGAAATCATGTGCACATTTGCATTTGTATTTACTGTGTTTGAATTAAAGCTGCAAACAGCTCTGATTCACTAATAACTGATGAAAGTGTCTCATTATTGAGCTACAAAACCTTCAACAAATTAATGGAAATTGCAAATCACCTTGAAAATTGCAGGCTTTTTAGTCCTATATTGAGTGCTGAGAAAACTGCATAAATAGCCTCCTTGCTTAACTCTTTCTTTTGAAAAAATAGCTTTCTTATTATATTTTTCAAAAGCATGACTTACTAACTAAGGCATGGCTGAACAACATCTTCCTTCTTTTTTTCCCTGTGTTTTGTTTTCTGCATGTGAACATTAAATAATATGTTACTATTTTTGGTTCCTTCCCTTTAATATAATATTTAAAATCATAGACTCTCAGCCTTTTATGCTAAGCAAATAGTTTGGACACTTTTCTCTCATGCCCCGAATTACAGTACAAGATTTAGCATGTGCTAGTTGTTTTCAGTAGTGAGAAAATGAGTTTTTAAATATATACACCCACAATGTTTTCTTCCAAAAGTACAGCTTAATTAAAAGAACAGGCTTAGTGAAAAGGATAAAAAAAAAAAAAAACAAACACTACAAAAAACCCCAACAAACAAACAAAAAAACCCACACCATGCATTTGTTTTTCTTTCACTATTTGTTTGATTTTTACTGTTTCTGCATAACTCTGAATCTAGACCTAGTGCATGACACTTGTCATGAAGAAAGATGTATGGAAGCAGCTCTGCAGCTGGTATAAAATTTCATGGCCTCATCGTCATGGGAATCCACTCTAGCAGAGTATCAAATGCATTTCGCTAAAAGGTAGAGTGATTTCTACAAAGTGCTAGTTTCTCTCATATCCCACAATTCCACATTACATCTGCATCTCTGAGGTAAACTTGATCGATTTAAAGGAACATATTTCAGCTTAACGCATTTGAAATAAAAATAGACGATTTGTAATTTTGTCCATTTTTGCTAATGTTTGACTTATCATTAAGCTTGTGATGAGCAATTTATTGTAGTTTTCTACATTGAGTGGATTAAAAAAATATTTATAAGGCACGGGAGATAATTGTTTACACGTAAAGTTTCAAATAACATTAGTGCTAGTGCAGTGTAACTGTGGAGGAACAGAATTTGCACTGAAAGACATTTTTCTGCTGTATTTCAAGTCAACTTGCTTATAGGATACTAAAAGTATTTGTGTGCTGGCACACCCTCTAGGTATTATTGCTGAAAGAAATTCCAAAATTTAACAAAATCTGTGAATCTCCAGTGACAAAACTGCTGCTATTAGTTGGCGGGTGCCTTTCACTAGAGATGTTTGTCTGTGATTTTCCAGATTGGTTTCTTTCTAGCTCTGAATAACCTGTGAGATGTCCATCATTGATTCTGTTTAATGATGGAACTTCAAGTAACTAAGAACTGAAGTTTCTGTTTCTCATTCCACAAATGTTTGCTTCTTAACTATTGTGACATTACAGTGATCACTACATACCAAGATTCTATGCTACAAATGAACACAGAGTAATAAACAAAAACTATATGTTTGATTGTTCATGATACTCAATTACTCATGAGACTAAGATAATAGGCATGTGTTCCCCATCAGTACTCGCATACAGCTCTCTAATAGTAAAGGAAACTGTATGTATTAAGCAGATGTGACAAGCCATACTCACAACTTGAAAAAGGCTTCTGCTTTGCAAGGCCTTCTCCAGAAGTGAATTCCAGTCTTCTGGGTTTCATGTTGGAATGGTAATTTAACTTCATAGAGTGTAAATGTAAACCAACTTGTGATGATGTGACTAACTGAAAATTACTTTTCATAGCTCCTACTCTTTCAGCTGGGATGCAGAAGTTGCCTTGGATTAAACTTGAAACTTCTCTAGTGACAGTAAAGTGCTGTGCAAAATAACTAATGAAATGCAGCTGGGAGTGGAATAAAAGCTGGTTTTAGACATAAGGACGCATTTTATCAAAAAGGTAGTCTCTGTTCAGAGGTTAACATTCGTATGAATAACTGAAAGGTATAGAATAGGACCTACCTAATTTAATCTACATATTTCATGGAACTCACACTCGACAGTGGCAATCAGGAAGATTTATAACATTGAAATAGTATGACAAAACTTAAGTACATTTTCTAACATAGTATTTTGTTCTTGTCGTTTTAATGAAAAAAATGATCAAATATGTTGCTTTCCTCTACTTTGTATTCTTGTAAAATCCACTCTTCTGTATCACAGACTCGTAACCAAAACGGTGACAATTTTTTACCCAACATAGTTAGGAGGCTGTAGCTGACGGTCTTTTCTTGTGGGCCTCACAGATGTGCAATAATAGCAGGTAATAACCGAGCTTCATTATATGTTGCCTCTTTGTTTAGATAGCTGTTTGACTGGCAAAGAATAAAGGATCTCAAAGATACTCCTTTTGTGTCTTGTCTTGGATTTGAAAGAAGAAAACTCTAGACAGCTGGTTCTGCATGAAGAGTAATAGTATTGTATATGTAATGTTATTTTAGTTGCATGTTATGTTTTGTCTACAAGCAATTTATAGGTGAATTGATAATCAGCAAATAAAGGCTTTCATTTCCAAACCTACTGGTGTAATAGTTTGGAAACTCAGATATTTTGATGTAGGATGCACAGAGGTCTGAAGAATTTCTCGCATATTGCCAGGTTTCTTTTTGGTTGTGTCTAAGTGCGTAGCAATGGAAATGGCTGCTGGGCAGGATTTCGAAACCATCAACATATGCAAATCCCACCTGCCTGTTTTTTCCCCCCCAGAGCTGTGAGTAGAACCCAAGGTGCAGCTTTTTAGCCGCTGGGTGTAGCTGGTAGGCTCTTCTGCTTGACATTCATAGTCAATACCATCATGACTCCTAAATGAGGTGATTTCAACTGTAAGTCATTAAAAGGTTGGTAAACAGACTATCCCCCAGACAAGAGTAATGCACGCATCTGTGCTCTGTCAGCTGTACTTAAACAGGTGAGACTGAAAAAACAGAAAGTGGTAACTTCTCTCCATTTTGGTTGTGTAGGGTCCTTGTTCTCTAAGAGAAATTTTTGTCTGAAAAGTTTATATTAAAAAGCGAAAATATTTAAAGAGTCAACACAGCACTGACTTAAAGATATATGCACTAGCAGGGAGATTGGTTATTTAAGCTTTGCAGTGAAGCAAGTAGTTTAAAACTCTAGACATTAGTGCTTAGGACTGTCTTTGTGAAGCATGCAATGAAAAACTGAATCTGATGCCCTGTGTCTCCATTTTACATAAAAACAGCACTTAAACCAACCACAAATTTATTCTGGTATTCAACAGAGACTTGTTTAATATTTATTTCTACTGTAGATTAACATTAAAGGCAATCAGAAATTGTAACTCAGTTTACCTTAATTTATGATGAGTGCTTTCTTTGATTCACAGTATCACAGTATCACAGTATGTTTGGGATTGGAAGGGACCTCAAAAGATCATCTAGTCCAATCCCCCTGCTGGAGCAGGAACGCCTAGGTGAGGTCGCACAGGAATGTGTCCAGGCGGGCTTTGAATGTCTCCAGGGAAGGAGACTCCACAACCTCCCTGGGTAGCCTGTTCCAGTGCTCTGTTACCCTCACTGAGAAGAAGTTCTTTCTCAAATTTAAGTGGAACCTCTTGTGTTCCAGCTTGATCCCATTGCCCCTTGTCCTATCATTGTTTGCCACTGAGAAGAGCCTGACTCCATCCTCATGGCACTCACCCTTTATATATTTATAAACATTAATAAGGTCACCCCTCAGTCTCCTCTTCTCCAAACTAAAGAGCCCCAGCTCCCTCAGCCTTTCTTCATAAGGGAGATGCTCCACTCCCTTAATCATCTTTGTTGCCCTACGCTGGACCCTCTCCAGCAGTTCCCTGTCCTTCTTGAACTGAGGGGCCCAGAACTGAACACAATATTCCAGATTCTTCCACCATTGCTGCAAAGGTGGAAGATCTCAAACTGTTTAGGAAGAATTAATAGTGTTTATATTAGTATATTATTAATTACTTGAAATTAATGTGAATACTATCTGCTGCACTTTTAAGGAAACTAAGATATAGAGGATCGAAAGCTTGACTGTCTAGGACCTTTCACATGGCTTTTGAGCCTTGTGAATTTATATGAGCTGAAATCTAGGATAGAGGAGGTTAAGTTATATACCCAGGGTTACCTGTTGAGCTAGGAGGAGAGTCAGAAATGAACACCAAGAATCCTGACTACCTTGAACTGTTGTATCGTGTTCCTTCCTATACATGCTAGCATCTCAGTAGTATGTGATACTGTAAATGGAATTTATTTACTGTCCATCTCATTTTTACATTTAATGCTAAGTATGAAGCAGTTGTTAATACTTGCCTAATGTTTGGAGGGCTACATTACCAGCAATCTTCTTTATTTTCGTTTTCTTTTTTCTTTTCTTTTACTTTTCCTTCCTTATCTTCTTTAACCTCTGGTTAAAGAAAATAATAGAAAGTAAATCCATAGAAGATATTTACCCACAGAGGAAAGATTGGAATAGATCTCCCTTCTTCAGTAGTCAGAACTACAAAAAAGATTATGGTGGTGGGAGGAGAGAGCTAACCTTGTGTGTGAGCTCAGGGGAAGGATCTTACGTACCAAGGCTGAATTTGACTGACAAAGTAGGATGATGTTTGAGGCAAGAACTGCCTTTTTGTTTGGCAACACAATAGAATTCTCTTTCTTGATGGAATCTCAGCACTACTGAGTATAATAACATGATAACTGGTCCCAAAGATGAAATGAGTTAAGATTGGATGGTGGTCTTTGGGGGCCCAGGTGTGTTGTATCTAATATAACTATGTTTGATAGTGACTTTTTTATACATATGGTAGCTATTTCCTTGGCTTGGAAGTAAGGCGTATATGCAAGTTTCATGTTTGCTTGGTCTCTGTTCTAAAAGCACACAAATTTATTCTCAGAAGAAACCCCAACTATATCTGTCTCATGTCATGCCGTATTCTAATTCAAAACTAAAACTGATTTGTTCCAGGAGATGTCTTGAAGCATAAGTATGTTGTGGCTTGTGGGAATGCGGGAGGTGTGATGGAAAGAGCAAATGTCTATAGATTGTACTTCAAAAACACACTGCAACTTGCTACAGAAAAGACATAGTAAGTTATTGCTGCCTTGGAGCAACAATTCTCAGCAGGCGTTCACCCCTTTGCATGGGATGATATAAACATTTTAGTGGATTTATGACTATAAGGGAGCATCTGGAGATGAGATTGTGTAAGACTAATTTTAGAGTCTGAATTAAAGTAATTCCATAGCTACAGAAGTCACTGCCATGTTCTATACTCTTGTTTAAAAGATGTATATGGACTATGGCAATACCAGATTTTCCCAACCAAATAGAACAGAAAAATCTAGTGCACTACTATTGGTAGTGGTGTGGTGGGCACTGGTTTACTCAGAGGATTATGAAAATCCTTCATGAAAGGTATTTATGCAATCAAGTTTCTGAGGCAGATTTCTTCTCAGCTGTTAGCATCTGGGTTCCATTTTACCATGAATAGGTGACTGTCTCTTGAATTTATTTATGTTTCTCACTTTTTAATAGAAAGTATAACATGTATTCCTGGTTGGGGGTGGGAAGAGTTTGGTTAGTTTTTTTAAATTTAATTTTATTTTTCCCTCGTATTTCACCATTATCTTCTAGCTTAAAATAAGCATACTATAAATTAAACATATTAATAAAATTAGTCATATGCGATGTACTAATGGAGTAGGTAGAGAAATAAAGTTGTCTGAACTCAGTTTTGGTTTTGGAAATCTAACTTGCTCACCTGAAGTATCTGAAATACTGAAATGGAAGTTTTATTTTGTGTTTAATTTGTTTTTTTCTTCTTTCCCCCAGTGATTCTTACTGGTGAAAAGCTTCCAGCCTAGCAATGATAGTTACTGAAAGTTCAGATAGTAGAAGGCTCAGTAGGTGAACAAATGCACAGCATTGTAGTAGCTCAGAGTCTCTAATGCCAAGAGTGGCATATAGACTTGCAAGGTCCTGTCGTGATTTTGACCATTGTCTCTTTCACAAGTGGCTGATGTACAAGTGGAAGCTGAAAGTTATTAATCGCCTCACAGCACGAACTGCACAGTCCTTTGCATGCGTAATTTTCTGGGACCCTCTGGCAATATGCTCATGGCTTGGGGATGAAAAGGATAAAATCCTGATTCCTTTGAAATCAATCAAAACTTTACAATTGACTTGAAGTGAGGAATCATTTGATCCTGAAGTAGTGGGCCAAAATTACGGTACTAAACATAGAAGGAATGAGGGGGAAAAGAAGTCACTCTAATTGAATAGTTGAAACTAAAAAGCGAAATAAACAAACAAAATCCTTTGGACAATATATGCAGTATGCTTTCTACCAGCTCCCCCGCAAAACAAAGGTAGTTCATGAGCAGTGAAGCCTACTTTCCTATGGATCCAATTCTTGAGTTTAATTGAACTTTGATGTTTAAACCAATGTGCGGGTCTCATGAAGTTTTTACTGTGAAGTCATGAAGTAGCTAGTAGGTCTTTTTCTTCCACAGATTTTCCGTATTTACTCATGGGGATGCTGACAAAATTTCTCTCCTCTATTCATTGGACTTTTTTTTATATAAGACAGAGATCTCAAAGCTACTTAGTTTCTCAAAAATATACCTGAAAACTTTGATCTCAAATTTGATCAATATTGGCCAGTGATTTGAAGACACTTTAAATGGCATAGATGCACACAGTGTAATCACATACACACTCACCTCCCTAACCGCAAAATCAAGGTAAAAAGAATGAATGTGTTATTCCTAACAGAGAACCCATTTAGGAGCAACCGGAGATTTTCTACAGGAACTGCAAATACGCTTAGCTGTACTAATGCTTCATTTATAAGATAATAAGAATTCTAAACAATTTTCTAGAAGGAAAGAGATTTGTATTTGGCAACTAAGATTTACTAGTAACCTATTCCAGTGCTTCCCTATGTTTCTTCATGCATTGCCCAAGGCTGCCAAAAGTTTAAAAAGTGAAAGAAATGCCAGATACCACCTCCCTCTCCCGCAGCCACCCTGGAGCAATTATGACAACAGTATTTAACTTACAAATCAAAATGATGCTAAGAGGACCCACCCTCACAAACTGAAACAGGAATAAATTCTCAGTTAGCTTTCCAAGAAGAAGGAGGTTGAGTGAGCTTTCTGCTAATTATACTGTATTTGTATGAAAAGCATTTGTGTTCCACCTTGAAGTGTATAGTCTTGTCTTTTTTTATATCCATGTTTTAAGTGCCTATGCACTATGCTTTATCCACATCCTGATCTTGTCCTGTCTTGGATAAGTTCCTTGCTAGCTTCACTGAGAACATTGTTCCCTTCCTGTCATTCTCAAATTTTGTTACTAAATTATTTTTCTGTTGATCTGACCATATTACCTATTTTCTGCCTCAAGGAGCTGGCAAAGCTTCACTCCAGCCTATTTTTTTTCTTATTTTGTACCTTTCTTTTCCAACCATTCTAAATTCAGTGTCATTAATGCCTTTCTAGACCTATCACTGCAGTATTGTTTTTCTTTTCTGGTGCAACATGAGGTGTGACATCACAGAGCAAACACTCTTCTTGCTGAGGAGTCACGTTTTCTTTAGGGGGCCTGCAAATTCACCTCATGATAAATGCGTGTTGTGCTCCTTAGAGAGAGAAGGGAGGGTCCGTAAAAACAGTTGGCTTTGTCTCACCTCTCTGCCATTTTAAGATTTCAAACTCGGGAGTTGTAGGTAGCTGCCTTTCTTGTGCCTTCCCCCTTAGTGTAAATGTAATTGCACATTCTTTCTTGGTGTTTCAGACATAATGCAGGTCTCCTCTTCCATTTCAGTTTTATGTTAGATAGATAGGAACATTGGGCATTTGTTGTGCTAGCCATTACTCCTTTCATTTTTAATCCTTATTCATTTTATGGTAGATTATTTAAGATCTTTTCAGGATCTTTACTTGAACTGTTAATATACTTGAGGACCAGTGAGAGGGGCAGGTAGTGAGATTTGAGCATGTGCAATATCACTGACTTCCACTGGTTTCTGGTAGCAGGCTGTTGAACAGCTCATGGAAATCAGTCACTGCCTGGCATCCTAAGAGCAACAGGCTCAGCTTTCATGGTTGAGATTTTTGTTTTGTTTTGTTTTATTTTGTTTTCCATTTCTGTTTGGGGTTTTCTACTCCATTATCTCTGTTAAGTATAAATATTGAATTTGAGACACCCAGCAGTGCTTACTGAAGACATTCAGATGCCAGGAGCCAGACCTTCTCCTTGTCTTTTACTCAAAATCAAGATAAGTCACACACTTTTATATTAAATAAAAAGGATTGAGTTCCCTCTCTATTCCTTTTGGTTTTACTGAACAAGGAAATTATCATGACATGCAGTTTTTGGAAACAGCCAGCAACCCTCAGTGGTGGGGTGAGAGGAAACTTTTGGCTTAAGTACTGTGGCTGAGTTTAGGTGCAAATGCTGTAAAACGGTAGATGGTTTGTTGGACTGTGCTGCATATCCAGTATTCAGAAGCTTCCACCACATTTTAACATGTGTATATGTGCTTTGTTCCTGCTGCTGCAAATCTTCTTTGACTTTTTTTGAATTAGACAACACGTGCCAACCTCTAAGTCATATGCCTATAACTAGTAACACTTATGAATTTTTTCAGTCTCATGTACTTTCCTATGTAAATTGGCTACCAAATTCCACTCTGAGTTTTAACCTGTAATAACTTCACTGCTTACAGTGCCATTTGCACTGGTGTAATTTAGATCAGAATCTGGATGCACATGTAAATGCATGCATGTATGTACACCTGTAATGCCTGCTTTCTTACATACATATATACACACACACACTTTCATTTTATATTTTCATGTAAAAATGAGTGAGAGGGAGAATCTGTTGATTGTTTTTATGCTAAACAATTGTAGAGAAATTAGCAAGATGAAAATAAATAATTTCAGGTTGGAGATGGATTTTGGAGTTGTGCATGCACATGCCCACCTTTACAAGGTGTTCTGGTTCTTGTCAGTCCCAAGCAGTAACTCTTCTCCTTTCACCTGACTGGCAATGCTGAATTTCCTATGAGCCTCAAATATAATTTTTTATTTCGCTTTGAGAAAAATGGAAGCAGGAATGTTGAAGGAAAGGAAAGGAAAGGAAAGGAAAGGAAAGGAAAGGAAAGGAAAGGAAAGGAAAGGAAAGGAAAGGAAAGGAAAGGAAAGGAAAGGAAAGGAAAGGAAAGGAAAGGAAAGGAAAGGAAAGGAAAGGAAAGGAAAGGAAAGGAAAGGAAAGGAAAGGAAAGGGGGAGAAAGAAAGAGAGAGAGGGAGAAAGGGAGAAAGAAAGGAAGAAAGGAAAAAAGAAAGGAAGAAAGAAACAAAGAAAGGAAAAAAGAGAGTAAGTAATGCAGGAAAAAAGGAATAAAGAAACCCTCAAAACAGCAGCCCCCCCAGCCCCCACTTCTATACCACCAGTCGAAACACAGAACGTATTTTAGCAGAAGTGCCTCAGCTCTATCATATGTGCTGTGCAGAGTCATCACGGCCATGGTGCATAGCTGAGAGCCGGAAAGCAAACAGCTGCTGTAGCCTGATTTGAGTTAAAATAGTGTCAGTGTTTAGTCTGGCGCAGTGCTTCAGGAGAGATTGGCAGCTGGGTCAAACAAAGTCATTCCATTGGCTCCCTTCCCAGTAAGCTTCTGCTAGTATTTAGGTACTAGTGCAGCCTAGGCCCCTTTTCTCAGGGATAGCCTAACATCTGACCGCACCCTCTTTGCTTTTTAAAAAATGCCTTTTCACTCTTTAAGATAAATCCACTATTATACAATCTGCCACTAATTGTGTATTAAGACTGTTTTTTTCGCCCGAAAGCTGACGCATCCCGCGCTCAACGTGGTGTAGAAAGCAGGCTGTTACAGTGCTGGATTAATAAAAGGGGCCTTTATGGTTTGTGAAAGAATATCTCTGTGCTTAGGCAGGAAACTTTTTGATCCACAGAAAAGCCAGACGACATCTAGGTAAGGTCGTGTATCAAATTTGCTTTTATGGGATAGTGGTGCAGCGAGCGCTGTTAATTGCGATTGCTTAATGTTTGCATGCCCGTTTTGATAAGCTTTGTAGAAAGTTTAGGAAATAGCTGCTCCTGCGTATCGAGCTCTTTCTCTCCTCCCCCCTCCTCACTCCTCCTCTGCCTTTAACGCTTGCAGAATCTTGTAAAGCTCGGCTTAGTTTTCGTTGAAATACGCGCGGGCGCCTCACTTCTTTTTGGAGAGAGGTTTCTTGCAGAGGCACACGGCAGAAAGTTTTGCTGTCGGACCCAAATTGCTGTTAAAAGTGGAGTGGCTGGGGAGAATTTACAGGGAAAACTTTCAACTGTTACAGATCTGCCTGGGCAATCATTTAAAAGTAGTTGAAAACTGCTTTGAACTAACAAGGGTTTAATTACGGAAAAGTTTAATGTGGCGATGGAAGGAATATTAAGTAAGTTGTCTTTGTCTCATACTTTTTAATTTTAGTTGTTGCTTTAGCCTGTTGGGTCACATTTTTTGTCAGCGCTGAAGGCTGCCATGAATTGGTAATGAGGGCCCCTTTTGCACATGATTTTGGCACTTGGCCAAAATCAACTTCCCAACGGCAAGCTTTCTCTAAAAGAACCTGAAGCATTTTTTTGTGATTAGGAATCATGTCTGAAAGCTGCCACAACCAGTTGTGTAGGCATGTCAAAATGACTTTATACAGTATATCTGAAGCATTTGGGGGGGAGGGGGGAGGGGGGGCCGGAGTCTGTTTTTTCCTTGTGTACCAAATTGTTGCTATTATCATTCTAAATTTCCACAGCTTATGCACCTCCAAAAACCATGCTACAAGAAGCTAAGGCATAATGAGAATCATTGGTACCTTTATATTTTTCAACATGCCAAAGCAGCCCCAATCGTCACATTTAAACAGGATACAGTATTAGGGGTTGCTTAAAACACTTGTGGACGTAAAGCAGATGAATCTTTAAATTTTTAATCTCAGTAAATTATGCTCAGTGAACAGTAAGTAATAACATTTTTGAGAAGTTTCTTTGTCTGAATTGTGTGAATGAAGCTTTTTGATATAGCTATTTAAAAAATACATGTCTAGATCCATTGGAAGGAAAATTGCAAGGAAAATCTCAGATATGCCTTCGGATTTATCCTGAGTCCTTGAAAACTGGGTATGGGTCTGATCTGTGAGACAAGGAGCAGGAGCTGGGTTGTCCTTTGTTGTTAAAAAGGGGGAAAGGGAGTTAGTCTAAACATTAATAAGGAGCTGCGAAAGTTCATGTTTCAAGTGTGCTCAGAGTTTTGAAACTTCTGGAGATCATCAGTGCAATAAATGGGTGATTATTCCTCACTGATATTATATAAACAAGTCTGGCACTGTAAGTGAATACATTATTATTGTACACTTGAACGTTTTGTGAATTTAATCTGTATTTAACAAAGCAACCCAGCAATTGGAAATTAAGGACCTCCTATTACATGCTCTGTATACTCTACCCCAGTGGCTTTTCCGTGTGCGTTCAATGTAAAGACAAAATGTGTCAGGCAGCATTTTTGTTAGGTATTTTTATTTTATATAACAGCACTTGTGGCTATAGCTGAGGAGCTGCTGGTTTCTTCCTGCATGCGTTGTTTACTTATAAGCAATACCATACTTCAGCAGCAATATCGATGTGGAACAGCCTTTTCGCACCTTCCCCTGCCCCCTTCCCCCCAGCCTTGATCCCTTTTGCAGTAGTTCCTGCTGTTAAAATGAGCTTTACAGGTATTGTCTTTCTTCTGTTAAACCATACATTTGCTGTAAGGTGTTTGGATGTGGGGGGGGTGTGTTTTTCTTTTATTACATAATGCAAGACATAGCTAGATGGGGAAAAAACTTGAGCTTTATAGACTCTTCACTACCAGCACTTTAATATAACTTGCCTGGGAGAGTTTGTTCATTGTTATGTTTCAGGAGACTGAGCTACAATTCTTGAAATTCTCCTACGAGTCTAACTGCAACACGCTGCATTTACAGTGAAAGAAAGCAAAAAAGATTTACATGTTTAAAAAAATGGAGAACATTAGTAAAATAAAATGGATAAGACTTAATTGTATTTTTCTTGTGTTTTAAAAAAGTTTTACAACAGGGAAAAATACATCACGGTTAGATCCTCTTTTAATGTAAAGCATTGCCAGAAAATTACTGTCCTGGGTGCAAAAATAAATGGAATAGTAGAATTTTTGCAAATCGTGAAATTTATTTGCTCATGCATGGAAATATTTTCTCCTGAGTTACTGAATTAGGTACAGTTAATTTAAAATATGCATATATACATCTAGTTAATGCAAAACTAACTTTAAAATGTTTTGCTGCTGGAGTCCTAGTTTTATCTAGAAGGTTTTACTGTGAAATAATCAACACATGCTAGTACACTACTTCTAGAGGTTTTCATTTCTGTTTTGGTTGGTGAAGGTTTGTGTTATAAATCACAGCAAGTTATGCTCCAAAAACTTTGTGAGCGGTTTCTAAATCCAGAGTCAAATTTGTTCGGATAGCATGCCTGAAGTGTAAAATCCACTATATGAAATAACAGAGAGTTTTGCTTAAAAACTTAAAACATTATAAATTTGGCTTTTGATTGCAGACACGAAAGTAACGTTTTCCTTCATCAAGAAATGTATTGTCTGTGTGAACATACAAAGAAGTCGTTTTCATCAGATAAATTAACATTCCGTATTCATAAATACTAAGTTTAAAACATATAGATAATGTATTCTGCTTTTGAATCCCAAACTGGTAGATTAATGTTTCTTCTTTATACTTAGGTTAATAAATAACTGTCTAGTTACTTTTCCTGAGCCTACAAAAGATGAAGGATACTAAGTATTCTCCATTATGCCATTTTTATTTTCAACAGCCCTCAGGAATAACATGTCTCTAACCTTCCTACTTGGAGGGCTTTATGTTTTCTTTGTGTTTGCAAACATATAATGAAACAGTGCAATAATAAAGCTCAACATTTTTGTGATTTTGTATCTTAGATTTTACTTCATAGAATCGTTGAACTCCCAGTTATGCATTTCAGTGTAATAAACCAATTTATTCTCCATTCAAAATACAAATTCTTGCTTTGTATTTGGTATTTTTAATTACCATTAGACATTAATACTTCATGTTTTAGTAATGCAGTGTAAGTAGTACATATTGTTATACATTTAAATAAAAGTTCAAAATGTATTTATAAAATACTTTCACTTATATGAAAAAAACAAACCTAAACATACTGTAGAACACTTTCTGTTTATCAAGAAAACATGAGGTCTTGCAAAAAAAGCTTTATTCTTCAATAGATTCTACGGCATGTTTTAAAACTTTAGACATGAAACAGGGCTGTTTTGTTTTGTCTTGTGGGGGCTTTTTTTAGCAAGCATTTCATTCATATAAACTAAGCACTTTGTTCTATATGTTCTAGATTCCAACAATGAGATAAATAAATTGCTGCATTGGAGGGAGCATAATTATTGAATTTTGGCAGAACTTCAGTGAACTCTGCCATGAAAGATTAATGTGCATAGTGCACTCTTAGATTCTAAAGTAACAGAGTAAGATAAGGGGAGTGCCTAGCAGGCTCCAACCTTTGTGGTTTAGAGAAAATAGAAAACGATGGGCAAATGTTAACTTTTGGTATAAACTGCTAATGATAATGTTTTGTCATCTGGGTGATAAAAGCTACAGGAGCAGACAAAGAAATCCAATTTAATACAAAGTCTCTCCATTTCTTTCTTGTTCTGCTTCCTTTTTTTTTTTTTTTTTTTTTTTTTGGTATTAGAATAGTCATGATTGCTCTGTTCTTAGGGAAGGGGGAATGTAGCAGACAGACGACTTTGCAGTATCCAGTACTGCAATGTGCTAGTGAAATCCCTCCATATCAGCATGTCCTATTTGATTTTTTAGTACAAATATGATTTTGGTTTGTGATTATGCTGCAGTGATTTCAGCATACAAGTAAAATTGCACTGGCTGGATGAAGGCTATGCGTAGTCATAGTAGTGTTTGTTATTACTCCCTGTCACTTTTTTCTTCACCAAACATGGATAGTTTAAAACATTTGTTAGAATTGACAAATTATGATTATAATCATAAAATCATATTCCTCTTGACTTTTAAATAATTACTGCACCCAAATAATGTTTTTAACTGAGAACAAAGATGCATTGTCCTGCCAGTCAAGCTCCCTTGGCAGGACCAATAGGATTGCAAATACTTTTTACTATTTCAGTCAGTTCAGTTTAGGAGAGAACAGGCACAACATCAACCCTGCTCTGGGGAAAACGGCTGTGGTGCTCCTGTTGGCAGTACCCTGCCCCCAGGGGTAACTCCTCTGCTTTCTTCACCTCCCCAGCACCCTGTCCCTAAACCCAGGTGTTTCCCCTTTGGCAGACATGTGTAGCCCCAAGCCCCAGCCCCTGGGGCTGGTTTGCAGTGGGTCTCGGGGACAGCGATGCAATGGGCAGGCTCCGGCGTGGCAGCGGGCGTGCGGTCTACCTGACTGCCCAGTTACGGGGGTACGGCGCCAGTGCACCCAAAATCAGAATCAGAAGGAGTTAGGCAGGGAGGATGTGGCCATGGTGGGCTTTTCTCTGTTTGTTTGTTCTGTGCTTCCAGACCCTTAACCCACTGCTAAGGCTGAATGTGTTCAGTTCAGTGTTTTAAAATGGCAGGTATCCAGGATCTTGGATATATTTCATGACTTCAAAGACGTTTCTGCTCTCCTTCCCAGTCACATCTTTAAGCTCACGATGACAGCGTTACGAGTGGGATAGTTAAAGATGTATAAGGGAAGGAACTGATCCAGGGCCTACTGCAATCAGCAGAGACTTCACAGCTCTTTGGATCCGGAACACTGTGACCTGCCTGCTCTGGGAAAAGCTGCCTCATCCCCCTTAGTTCCTGATGGTACTAGTGTGACTGGCATTGCTATCTTCCTCGAGCAGCTTTGTTGTTCTTATTGGCACTCCTTGAAGAGGGAGGTTTGCTAAGTAAAAAGCTTGGACATGCCTCCCTTGCATTGTAAAGAAGCAAGACATCTGAGTGCTTATTTTGCACATTCGCGGTCTTTTGTCTCGTCCTTCTCCCCTTCTAAAAATGCCTCTTGTGGCTGATCTTGATTATATCAATTCGTATCACCATTTCAAGCAGAATTCAGAAAGTGCATCTACTCATCTTCTAGTGTATCCCTATTTAAATGCTGCCTTAGATAGCGTATGTTCAAGATGAACTGAATTTAGATTCTAGGTTTATTATTTTGATAATTAGACATCATTTTCTTTCAGTGAGGTTGATTTCAGGATACCTTCATCTTCAAACAAACAAACAAAAAGCCTGTTTTTATGTTTCTTAGAGTACTGTTGAGTGCTACGGTTTTTGTTTACCCTGTAAGTCTATTTAGTTGGAAAACCTTTACCAAGTGATGTTCAGAGTGTGCCTGTGTTTTGAAGTAGACCACAATCCTTTTTTTTCTTTGAGGATTAAACAGTTTACAGAAATTAACTTTTTTTTTTCCTAGTAATATCTAAGATTGTTACCACAGACTATAGAATAGGGGGAGGAATATCATTAATTCTTTGCACGGATAGTAAATGTATTTGCAATGTGAATTCAGCTTGTGATTTTACAGCAGCAGGGGTATGGACTGTTAACATATTAGATCTTTTAAAATACTACAAACATTTTTGCAAAAGTTTTATGTAGGGCCCAGTGAACATTCCACACATTATTTTAGCGCACAAGAGTTGGGTGGATGTTTAAATGCCTACCAGGTGTCACATGGGAGGCCATGAGATGACAAAAATAAAAAGGTGCGTTAAAGCAAATCTCACTGCTCTGTCTGTGCTGACCCAGGGAGCCCTATCTGCCACAGGAGCAGCAGCTCTCACGGGTGGTGCGGGGCAGCGACGCTGGGACGCTGCGGCTCCTCGTCGCGGCAGGGGGAGCGGTGGGAGGGCAGGAGCAAAGCCAAGGCCCTGGACACTGTACAGACCGGTTGTTGTTCTGCCTGGTGGAAAGAGAGTGGAGCGGCTGCCTCGGGATCCCGGGCTGAGGTCTCTGCTTTGAGCCGTTCTCAAAGCAGGATGAGTTTCTTGCAGCTGCGACCCCAGAGCTCTTGGCAGCAGACATTGAAGTTGTGTGGGCACGGCACAGGGAGAGGGCTCAGCCTAATGAGGGATCCTCTGTGGCTTCATGAATTACCGCAAAACTTAAGTCCTGAATTAAAGGCAGAAAATACGAGACAGGTGAATTTTTTTTAGACACATAAAAGTGTGGAAGATTTTCGTTCAAGCATAGTAACTGACAAGCAGATTAAATTATGCTAAAGTGTTGTCCAGAGTTTTTTTTTTTTTTTGTTACCTGCACATTGTGCAGGCCAGCATAGCAAATTGTCCTAAAATCTACTCTGTAAAATTGTGTACTTTACATTTTGCAAAGTTACACATCGTGGTGCTCACTTCTGACAACTCTGTCCCAGGGCATGCCAGGTCTCCCAAGGGCTGGATGTTACAAATGCTCAACCTTTCCCTTCCACTATGATGTACAAAATTTTGTGTGTCAATATTACACTCTTCCAAAATGTTGTAAGAGTGTTGTAAAGAAGAAAAAGATTCCCAAAACTTTGGAAACTTTTTTTTTTGGGTCAAGAAATGAAGAACAGTGATGTACAAAGCTGTTACATTTGGGTGGGACAGAGGGGAGTAAAGGAGCAAGGTTAAGTTCAGGAAACTCAACCTAGTCATGTAACTCACAGTATTTACAACCTATGAAAATATTTATGACAGAACTGAAATACTGTTAGGCTGACAGATCTCAGCTGAAATTGCATTTTGTAATCTTAGAGCATGGCTGAAGAAGCAGAGTATTTGACTATAATACTCCTGTTTTAATAGTAGGAAAGAAACAAATATTGGAAAGGAATTCCACATACTTACAAGGTATCTCATTTGGGGGCATACATTAGTTTGCTAAATTCCAACTCCCAGACAGGTAATCATGAATGCTAATGTATATCTTTTATGACTTGCAGAGCAAAAGAAGCCAAGTTTAGGAGCATGCATATTGTGATATCCTCAGTGGTAAGTACCCTAGCTGCAATCAAGTTTATTACATTTTTGTAGACTAGAGGCCTTTTCAAGACCACACTTGCTGCAGCTTAGTCACACAACAGCTTCAAATGTCATTCTGGAATAATAGGGCAGTAATGTGATATACTCTATAATGAAAATCAGTGTAAAGCACAGGTGGTTGCTAGCATTTGTGTGGTCAGATATAAAAGCTTCACTATGGGTACAAGCTACTGCTTTCCCACTTGAGGAAAGTATAATTAAAAGTGGTTTCCAGATGTGCTGGCACACATCTGCCATTTCCAAAAATAAATTTTGCAAATGCAAACTGAATTGTGTTGCATTCAACATTATAAAGCTGTTGGTGGGTTTTCAGGTAATAAAAAGGTTGGAGGCATCAACATCCCAACTGTAGAACTGAGGTGTCTTTAGACAACAGATAGTAGCATTTTACATTCGCATTGTGTTCTTAGGATTTTCTGTGAGTAGTTCATAACTGAGCCATGGCAAATATGCAAAATCTATCTAGACAAAAATTAACATTTATTTCATGCACACGTGAGAAGTGATTCCTTGCTACTGATTCTATATGCTACCAGATAGGTGCAACAAGTTTGGGCTTCTTAATTTATTTGTTTGTTTTCAGTGCAATGAAAAAAAAAAAACACCTACCCTAAATCATTAGATTTCAGCTCCCTTATCCTAATTTTCAAGATGTGTAAATAGTCAGAAAACAAGAAAAAGGCTGTGTTCTGAAAACTGACCTTTAATTTGTCACAGAACAGGCGACAGAAGAAAGTCTGTACTTGTAGGCTTACATAGTGTGTCCTTAGTTGAACTATCTGGAAAAAAAATAAATTAGAACAAAATTCAAAGAAGGTGTTACACTTTAAAATATTGTTAAGAGGACATTACAGGTCTTTTGATTTAGCTAAATGTAGATTTCTAGGACAAACAATTTTCCCTAATATCGACTTGATTTGTTAGAACTAGTATTTCCCCTGGAAATATTGAAATCGAATTCCTGTTTCACAATATAGTTTTTGCAACTCCAGAGGTTTTATTTACTGATGCTGCTCGGAATAAGTCCAAGGGAAGAATGCTGTCCCTGCCATCTTCTTAATGACACTTCTTCTAGGACTGTACCAATGCCTGAAACCTATGTCTTCCAGTTAATTTTGAAACAAATGAAGGCTAGGACCTATTAGCCTGAGGGTCTTGGATTGTTGACCAGCTGCTAAATGATAAGACTTTTTTCTTAAGATACTCTGTGCAATATTGCTTGACATTTGCATATATTTCCTTTACTTATGCAGATGTGACTCATAGCATTCCTTGTCAAGTGAGATGCTAATCCTTAATATTTTATTTTAGGGAAATTGTGACACTGAGTAAATTTCTGGATGTTTCTTCTTAGTTGGACTTTTCCACTTACAAGTTGCTTTTTTCCATTTAAATCTCTCTTTCTTGACTAAGCAGTATTGAAACCCTCTTTTAAAGTGTGGAACACTTCACAGAAGATTTAGTTAGAAAAATATCTACTCAGATAAAACAATTTTTGATACAAAACTTAGCGTGCACTCCATACTTAAATTATTGGATTAACTTCTCTGTATGAAACAGTGTGAGTTGTTACAAAGGAATTGATGGATTCAGTGAGGGAATCAAAATGCAACCTTGGTAGTAAAGATAGCAAACCATCCTATGTGTTCATCTTTTCTGCAATAACATACTAACTTGGAAAGGTCTTAGTGCTGGTAAACGAGAGTATTCTGGCTTGACGATTTTCACATCTCTGAGTTAAGAGGGTCCAGATCAGCACATGGCATCCTAGATGTGCCTGGGGCATCTTGAGGATAAACTGAAACAGATGATAAGCAAGACATTAATCACTTCATAGTGAAAATGCTGATTTCAGCAATATTGACTCTTTGTACAGCAGACCCCTTTTTAAAATGTTTTAATGACTGGCTATATTATAGACGTTCTACCTTATTGTAAAGACTTCAAATTTGTGCTACTGGTGACTGTTTTACAATTATGTATTTACTAACACATGCACATCCATTTAATATTTAATCACATTTAAATCACTGTTTGCCCAGAAGGTAGAATTTTAGCACTCAACTGTTATAAGGTGTTTTGGTTTGGTTTGTTTTTCTCCTGGCAAAATGCCATTGGACATCAAACGTAGAAATGTCTACAAAAATACAGACATTCATATGTGAAAATGTGCAAAATAAACACTACCTAGACACCTAACTTACAGTCTGTTGCAATTAAGACTTGTTAGTGGTCACTCCTCTGAAGTGGCTATTCACGTCAGAGATGAGCCCCAGCCAGACCCACAACCTAGCTCAGTTTTGTATATAACCTTTTTGTGTAAAGGGTCAATTTTCATAAATGCTCAGATGGGTTAGACAAAATAAGTAGCTTACTGAAAAAAGTAGATTATTTAAATTTGGGGGTTTACATCCTTGATAACTGCAGAATTTTGAGTCCTTGTTGATTAATCATATTGTTATTATTTGAAAAGTAAAATGCTGACCTGACTGGAGGAGATGTCAAAAAGTCTTTTGGGGGCTGTGGATCAAGAGGAAAGAAGAAGGCAGCTTTTTAGACAGCAAAGATCTGACCTTGACTGAGAGATGCAGAAGACATCCCACCGAAGATGTATCTCCCCTCAAGTGCAACAAACCTGTCCAGTGTACTTAAAGCAGCTGAGGCAATAATCTTCTGTAGTATAAACATCTACCAGACACTGAGTACAAATTTGTAAGAAGCCAGTGAGTTGATGACTGTCAGTGGAGAACCTGTTATGTATAATATATATGATACCGTTGCTGCTATTTATTGCTCACTTTGCAAGGACATCCTTTTCTGAACATATATAATCTTGCTTTTGGTAGTATTCCAGACTTCAACAAGTGCAATGCACCCTATTTCACCTAGAAAAAATGTTGAAAACTTCTGTTTTATATTGAATTTTATCTCTATTTAGAACATTTTTTTTTCCTTGGGCCCTGAGTTGTTGATTTTGACACTTCCTTGTAAATCACGATCATTGCCAGCATTTCTTAAGTCTTCCGAATACCTATTCTTCACCTTAATTTAAAGATGTCCATCTGTGGTTTCACATCAGTTGCTAGAAGGAAATAGTGTATAATGTTAGAAATCACTGAGTAAGGCCTTGTGAAGACTAAGCGACAGAAAAAGGATGGACCTTTCATAGTAAGACCATTTAAAAAAAAATATCCCTAATGATGAAAAAAAATCAGGGAGGAGAAAGAAAGAGACATTCGAAATATTTCTAAAAAATATTATTCAAAAATTCTCATGAAATGACTTTGTAGAACTTTAATTTTTGTGCTTGTGGTTTTGTATAATGTGAAGCATTAACAAAGTATCAATTTAAGCCATAGATTTTCTTGTTCCTTCCTAGAGATAATGAAGTGGATGATATAGCAGAAATATATTAAAAATCTAGTTCCAACGTTTTGGCTGTGGAAAAGCCTCATATACTCAAGCAAATAAGCAAATAAGACCACTGAAACCACCAAAAGTTGCATGCTTAGGGATTTACTCGAGGTCAGTATGTGTAACAGCATTACAAACGTACCTTATATGAGACCTGCACAGAGGTTATTACGCTGCAAAGAACCTGGAACATGGCTGTGCAGTCAACTGCTGCCCTGAGCTTTCATCTCCCCCCCAGCACCTGGGAAACCTGTGCCGTACATGTCTGTAGCCAAAGCAGCGTTACCTACGACAGCGTGATGAGCAGGAGTCCTGGGGAGACCAGAGGTGGTCTCCAGGGAGGGCCCGTGTCCTACCATCCAAGTGTGTGAATCTGGTGACTTGTCTTCACAGAATGTTAGGGATTGGAAGGGATCTCAAAAGATCACCTAGTCCAATCCCCCTGCTGGAGCAGGAACACCTAGATGAGGTTACACAGGAATGTGTCCAGGTGGGTTTTGAATGTCTCCAGAATAGGAGACTCCGCAACCTCCCTGGGCAACCTGTTCCAGTGCTCTGTCACCCTCACTGAGAAGAAGTTTCCTCTCAAATGTAAGTGGAACCTCTTGTGTTCCAGTTTGAACCCATTACCCCTTGTCTTACTATTGGTTGTCGCCAAGAAGAGCCTGGCTCCATCCTCATGACACTCACCCTTTACATATTTGTAAACATTAATAAGGTCACCCCTCAGTCTCCTCTTCTCCAAGCTAAAGAGACCCAGCTCCCTCAGCCTTTCCTCATAAGGGAGATGCTCCACTCCCTTAATCATCTTCGTGGCTCTGTGCTGGACTCTCTCCAGCAGTTCCCTGTCCTTCTTGAACTGAGGGGCCCAGAACTGGACACAATATTCCAGATGTGGTCTCACCAGGGCAGAGTAGAGGGGAAAGGAGAACCTCTCTTGACCTACTAACGACCCCGCTTCTAATACACCTGAGGATGCCATTGGCCTTTCTGTCCACAAGGGCACAGTGCTGGCTCATGGTCATCCTGCTGTCCACCAGGACCCCCAGGTCCCTTTCCCCTACACTGCTGATTCTCCCAGCACCAGCCCTTCGTTTAATTGGGCTGAAATCCCTTGGTATCTTGCTGTTGCCTAATATCATCCTGTTGAAATATTTGAGCATCGTTTAAGGAAGGCTTAAAGACTAAGGTCTTAATATGGTTGTCATTCAAACTGATTATAGCATTGCTTTTTGAATTTCTTATGAAGGAATATCTGCTCTCAACTGGAAATGTGGGCACTGTACCTTCTGTTTCTTGTGCAGGGTTATCAGCTGTGGCACTCGCACTGAAGATTAATATATGCCCTCCTCACCTGTTTTTCTAAGACCATTTCTGTATTCTTCGCTAATCAAATGCTTCAGAATTGAGATTATTTCTGATCAGTGCTGATTCAACTACTAGAGACACTGAAGAGCGAATGCATTCTAAACATTTCTTATTTGCATTTTTCTGTGGTGCAACTAAGAAAGTTTTTTATTTTGTGCTATCCGGTCTCTTGTTAGAACAGACTTCCTAGTTCAGATGATTAAAGGGATATTGTATATCTCTGGGAAATGAGCTTTAGCCATTTAGGAGCAGGGCATGAGTTTCTCCCTCTGTCAGTAGTTCGGTTTAGATGCACATTTGCACAGTGATTGCAATTGCTGTTGGCAGACACTCCCTGCTTAGTTGTGTGTTGGTAGTATGGAGTGCAATAGCCTGATTTGGCCACTGTACAGCAACAAAGAGGCAGGGTACAATGATGATAAGCAGAGGTCTTGAAGATCTGATTTACAAGAAAAGTCTGAGTTAAGTGGAGTCATTAGCCAAATGTGTTAGGAAAGAGAAGAATAACAGGTGCTGCCTTGTGGAAGCGTATTGAACTAGATGATCCCTTGTGTTCTCTTCAGCCTATCTTTCCATTCCCTCCCTCATTTCCCCTCTTCTCCTATGACTTTACCCCCACCGACCCCAAGACACACTTTTTTTAGTATCGCAGGGAGAATTTGTGCACAGAGCTTCCAGTTACTAAGCTTGTAAAGAGTTGGTTAGAAAAATTTGACTTATTTTATTATGACAGTATTTCATGTCTGGCAAACTGATTTGTAAGGCAAGAGCTATTTTAGTGGATGAAAGTCAGGAAGTGTCTTCAGCCTGTATCATGTCTCCTTTTTGCAGTTGTATTTCCTGCTATGGTGCCTGCATTGCTTTCTGAAATGAGGAGGAACAACCCTCCTGGAGCTCTTGATCCAGGAGCAAATTCTCTGTGCTCTGCTTTTTTTCCATCCCTGGGTCCATTGTCCCTAGAGGCATCTGAAACATACCACTGAAAATTCAGTTGGAAAGCCCAACTTCAGTAAAGCTAAATAAAAGGGAGTACTTACTAGCAAATTCTGGATAGGTGAAACAAACAAACAAAACGCAAAACCTCAAACCATAACAAATTATAAGTTACTTCAGCTTCAGGGTGGCAACCTCCTAAATAGGTAAGAAAGTGCCTGTGGGAAGATCCCGTACTTATAGGACAGTTGAAGATAAATTGGGGTTTGAGAAGTGTGGTAATTTACTCTGGATTTTACTTTAGCCTTTTCTTACCGCTAAAAGAAACAGACGTGTACAATGCAGAGAATATTTGTCTAATGCTAAACAAATCCTTTTGCACATATAAAAGATGAGTACACAGAGTCTGTATTTTGCCAATGGATTCAGTAACACACTATGAATAAGCTCAGAGAACATGCAAATGACAAACCCTTGATAAAAAATGGTAAACTGCAAAGTCTTGTTATACTAGGTAGAAATACAGTAGCCTATCATATTTTCCTTTAAAAGATGATGGATATTGGACACTGACAGATGCATCAAATACCATCAAAGTTATGTAGATAGGTAATTTCTTGTCCAAAGAGTTCAAAGTACTGTTCAGATTCTCTCCTTTGATGTGAGCTGTGGAGTTTGTACAACAGAGTGTGTCTCATAACATGGTGTAAAACACGTTTCCTCCTGAGCAACCAGATATCTTACTCATTAAGTGATGATTGCCTCAATGCTCTACAAGGCAAATTTACAGCCCTTGTCTGCCAGGAAGCTCTCAAACTGGAAAGCAAACATAGGCTGAAGACAAAATACACCAGGACATCTGAAATAAATGAGTTAGGGTAAATAGAAAACACCAACAAAACTAGATGGAGTAAGGGACCAGAAAACGTGTTGGAGATGTCTTTTATCTCTGAGGAAAATTCCTATTTGTGGTGTTCTCCATATGAGTGAAAAAAGAAAAAGAAAATCCAGCTGTGTCAAACACAGGAAAGATGGTGATAAAGTAAAACAAGAATATAATTCATGATGAAGTAAAAACCACGTAGTCTGAAAATATAGCAAGGATGTGGGCAAGGTAAGGATTCCAGAGAGCAAATTTAGGTAGAAGCAAGTTTCCATAACACATCCAAAATTACTAGGAACTGTGAGGATACCGAGTAAAGGCATACACAAAAATAAAAATTACTGAATTGTGTTTTCAAAGGCATATGGAACTCTTTACACATCTAAATAACATTAAAAGATGATGAACTGATCACCATGGTTCCTGGTCCATAGTTGGATGTAAGTTTGATAAAATTCATCTGGCTGGAAATTTATAGTGGTACCACAATACGACAAGAAGAATTTTGGAAAAGAAATTTTGTAGGCAGTGACTGCTAGTTTTTAAGCAATGTAATCCACCTGAGTGCTGTGGGCTTTGAAGATCCACTTTTCTCAGGTAGAAGAGTTTCTGTTCCCTGGGGTTTATTTTAAAAACAGACAAATGAACAAAACCAAACTAACAAAGAAACAAAAAAACCCCAAACCACAAATTTCTGCACACATTAGAAACAGACAAACCTATCTTTCTGCGGCATTTCTCCCATCCACTTTTGAGTTGTAGAGAACAGTGTAGTGGCCTATTTACTATCATAAACTATTTGATCCCTTATCAGTCACAGTCCTCCCAAGTTTTTCCAGGTTTTAAACAATGCATTTGATATTGTCTGTACCATGATCTTTTCTGGTATGTGGTTGGTCTGCTGAGGTGCTGAAGAACATCTGTTTGAACACCTCACAGATGATAAATGAGATTGAAATAAATATAGGGCCAATGTAGGAATTAAGTAGTATCTGGCCTTTCTGCTGCCCTTCTGAGCTGGGCTTGTATTTCACTCAAAGTATTATTCATCTTCTGAGCACAAAACAACTGCTTTGTTGTTGTTGTTATTGTTGTTTTTGGTAAACAGTTATTTTTATATTCCTTTTAAAAATTAAAAAAACTGGCAAGAAGAATTGTTATTGCCAAAAATCCTTCAGAGGATCAGTATCAAAGGAATCAGGATTTAGAAACCTGAGCTTGCAGCAGGAATTGATGGGAACTCCACAAGTGTATCTCTACAATAGATGTCAGACTTGTGATGAGATTGTGGAAATTGAGGAGCAGAAAAGGAAACAAATAGGGGTCTGTCATGACCTGAAGTTATGAATATGGGAAGAGGGACACCACAAGGAGGTGGGTTTTGAAGTCTTCAGAGCAAACCCGAATCAGATCTCTGTGGTGTTTGACATTTTGCCTGTTACAAACAAGTGCAACATTCCAGCTGAGAAGTGTAGGTTGAAAAATCAGTTTTAAGCTGAAATAATTTGGTAGACTTTGTTCCAGAGTAAGCAGTGATGTAGTCTAGAAAGCGAACTCGTGGTTTTATGGTAACGTAGGAGACTGCTGATGGACAGGTGTCAGATCAGGATAATGGACAAATGAAATTAGAAAGAACGCTGCTGCTTTACACCATCTGTGAGGTGGGATTTCCAGGAAACAATATCAAACAAGATTGTTGGTGCTAAGAACCCCCAATGTACTTTTTTTTCCCCTCAAATCTCAAGTTAAATGTCAATAGTGCTTGCACGTATGCAATTCTGAAATGTTCCGGAGTGAATCATGTGCTGTCTCACAGAACATCTTCCAACATGACCGAAGTCACTTTCCTCCTTATACACAATATGGGTAATGAAGCATGATGGAGAACAGGAAAACTCAGCTTTCAATGGGAAATACAGGAATTACTTAAAAAAAAAAAAAAAAAAAAGAAAATAAAAGAAAAAAAATTATAAAACAGAAGGGGAAATGGCCTTTGAGAAGGGGAGGCATCAGGGCCCATTGTCCTAGAATTACAGTGCTAGTTCAGCAGTTTTCTGTTTATTTTCCAGTCATGTACACTCCTTTCTGTTTTTCTTCTTGATAGCTATACATACTCAAAGCCTCACAGTTAAAACAAGAAGACAGATGATGAATATTTTGTTCTGTTGACTCTGTAACAACTGATCTCTTCTCAGCAGTTTAATGTGATATCAGAAAAGTTAGCAAAATGGACTGTATGTAAGATGATGTGCACCATACCTTGGTGGAATAAAGTTTGAAGGATTTATTCCCAACACACGACTCAAGAAGAAGCTAGGAAAGAATAATGACTGTATTATATAGATGTCTTTTCCTTTATTTGAATCAGCTGATGGTGAAACACTTCAGCCTTTCCCTCTGAGAACACCAAGGTGGTGCTAAAGTGATTTTCATCACCTTATTAACAGCAAGCAAACAAACTTCCTAACTGAAGTACAAATGGTCTTTGACCTGAATTTAAGAAGTCAGTTTTGAATTCAAAGCTTTCCATGTGGGTTTCTCATTATTTTTTTCCATGACATGTTCTTTTGTTTTGTGGTGCTTTTTTGTTTGTTTGTTTGTTTGTTTTATTTTTTTTTCTTTTCTGTTTTCCTCTGTCACTTACTAGTTTAGCTGCTGCACTTCCTTCTTTTATGATTTTTCTTAAGAGTTCTTCTTTCAAAAGTACAGGGTGCTCAAAATGCTGCAATACAGGCTGTCACACAAGAGAGTTGTGCGGGTATCACACGTGGGTAACTTCGATTGGTTTCCTCTTCATTTTGTGGGGATTTTGGAAGTCTCCAGTGCTTACTGTTACACCACTTTGGGGCATCTCAGTTGTGCTCCAGAGTCACTTTGGCTTCATCTTGGTCATTTCTGCTCCACCCCTTCCTGTTGCTCATTCCCAGTGTTGCTCCTGCCCGTTTTTCCTCATTGGAAACACAGGGTAACCTTTGCGTCACAGGTTCACCGGACATTTGTCTGTTTGTTTATTAGCCTTTGATTGTTGCTTTTGTAAAGCTTTTGCTAATATTGTTTATGAGGCAGAGTGTATTTTTTTTTAAAAGAGATGACATCATGCCATAAGGTTCTTCTGTTCAATTAAGTTACTCCAAGTTTATGCAGGGGATTAAATTAGATTCTTGTGTGTTTTTCTGACAGTGCAGCACTTTAGCTCTGCTGGGTCTACCTTCACCCACACAGTACAGTATTTCCTAATAGTTTGTAATAATTCCTTACGCTTATAGTTCAGTCATAGCTTCTGAAGAATTTCTTATGATTTCCAGGATAGGGTCCACTTGTTGTGCTGTCAGTGGAGGCAGACAGAAGTAAAAGTTAGTAAGTGTTCACTGGAATCCTTTGATTTTTGTAATATGGTTCTCAGGGTTCCATTCTTAGAGCGTTTGGGACCTATTTCCATCATCTAATGTAAAAAAACAACTCGGAAATAAAGGCAGTCAGAATTTCCCTCTGGAAAAGCCCCTCTCTCTCCATTGATGGAAATAGAAATGTGTCTACTTAACTGAGTTAAGTTAGGTACCAGAACTGAAGTAACAGGAAAATCATTGCCTTTGTTTTGAGCTCTAGTAATGTGGGTTATTAAGCTTGAGGAAAATTAGAGAAAGATTCGGATAACTGGTCTGAAACAAACTTCAAATTTCCCACCTCACTCTCTTCTCCAAGTTTTGAAGTAGTGCCCAGTCTTCTTATGCTTTGAAATCTGCATCTGTTTTTCATTATGGACAGTGCTACGTGACTCCTAACAATGATCCTTCTTCTATATTTTAAGCTAGGAAGAACAAGTTCTGTGTCAAAGACCGTATTGCCCTATGATATTTACTGAAAGTTCGTGTGTTGCAAAATTCTCACATATGTGCAGATATATTTTAGTTAGTGTTATTCCTGGAGACCAACTCTTAAATCATTATACATTTTATTTTAAAGTGAAGAAAATGTCAATATCATATCTGAAGGACGAAACCATTTATAGGAGCTGGCTGATGTCTTCACACAGTGTAGTGCTCATCATAAGAAGGATGCAAATGCTGCCATTTTTGTGGGAGCTCATTTCAAAAAATAACCTGAATAACCTGAGTGTATAAAACGAGTTGAAAAGAAGATTATACTCGAAGGATTGTCCTTTGCTCTTCACACAGTATTTAAAGTTCATTCCTGCTTTTTTTCTGCTCATTATGAATACACAAATAGCATCCTGCAAAACCTGCTGTGATACATTATTCTAAGTGCCAGTAAGATAATATATGAAGAAATCTATTGCATATCAGAGAGTAGGACTGGAGGTGAAAACCAGACATGGTCTGAAATGCCCTTGTGTAGCTAAAGAATGGCATTTCACAGCATGTTGGCCTCATCAGAAGCTGTGAGCACCAGTATTTACAATATCTTTAGACAGCATCTTTCTCTAAGCATAATGATTCTCAGTTTCTTTGAAACAAGCTGTCATATTACTTGGAAAGAATTATCTAGTATTTAATTACTGTGATATGAAAAATGTATTTAAAAGAAGCAGTTTTTCTTTAGGTCTGCAGGTGGGAGGTAAAGCCAAACAAAACTGTGACAAGTGCATGTTGGGGTAAATCATGCATTATAAACCACAACTGCAAAATGATAAAGCAATATGAAAATGTGGAAGTGGAAGGAGACTATATTCTTGGAAAATTACTAAGCCAGTGAGGTCTCAAAATATATTGCTTCAGCAGCATTTCCTGGATTTTGTCCCATAATAGTCAGTGTTTTTGACTTAGAATAAAATCAACACACATTTTGGGAATTGGGTTTCTACGTTACGATGTCATGCTCTGTAAGGTGACTTTCAAGTTGTGCAGCTCTTATACTCACAGGTACAGCAACTGCCTGATAGGGCAGTATATAGAACTTGTAGCTGTGCTATACTAAGTTTTAATAAATCCTATAGCAATAATGAAAACTGATCTGCTCTTTCATGGCTAAACATGGTTCTGGGATTTCAGTATGTTGAGAATTATTGGCTTCAGAAGCAGCCATGTGTTTTTAATTCAGCAGCCTTAATTACAGGAAATTTAATGATAATGAAGAGTAAGACAGCATAAAATAAAAAAGAAAAAAAGTACAAAAGAGACCTTACTTTCTGTCCAAAGGAAAAAAGCATTCTGGTAATAAATTGGTGCCTTTACATTGGAAAATTCATTTGTTGTACTTAGAGTATATATGCTAACAGTTAGCAGTTGTCCTTTAATTTGTTTTTGTGTTCCTTTTTATTTCTTCTTTGGTTTCCCTTTTATGGCCTCAAATATCTATTTAATAATTGGAAAAACATTATGCTAACATGTGATCCTGAACAGGAAGGCAGCTGGTGTCTTAAGAGTTTGGTAATAGGATATCAGATTTTGTCACTGCTATAAAGTCAGTAATAAATTTAGGCAAAATTTTGGCCCCATTGAACAAGAGTTTTGCCATTGACTTCAGAAGAACCAGAATTTCTTTCCTGGGGTTTGATAAGCAAAATCCTGAGTCAGAATCTGTGGCAAGCAGAGGGAAGCTGCCTGTTTGGTTTGCCTTGGCAGAGGCCTGAAGTCATCTCCTGATGGCTGCTCAGTTGCACGTGTTCAGGCTGAAATATTCATAGTTCCTGTGTTTGTATCATAGAGGGATCCAACCTCTGCAGCGTGTACCTTAGTAGACTATCTGATAGCTGAAGGGGCAGAAAGGTATGTAGTATTTTGTTTGTTTTGTTTGCTTTTGTTTTCCAGAAGTGCTGGAAAGGCAGTATGGAGGAATTGCTGCTGCTATTGTGCCCTCTCTGCTTTATCTTTTAGTAAATAAGACTTCAGTCTCCCAGCTTTATAAGAAACCAAATAATGAAATAACCAAGAAACAAATGTCCAACATTTGGCACCAAATTAAACTTGAGCATGATAAAGTGTAGGATCCTAAGCCTGGAAAACTGGATAGTTAAAATACCAAATGTTCCAATTACAAGTGAAAGACAAATTCATATTATTGTTGGGGAACTGTTTGGGTCATTTGTTCATGGTGATTAATTGAGTGAAGGAGTTAAATGGCAAACAGCAGTAGCAGCTTACATTAGACAGATTTCATTCAAAATTATGTTTGATGTAGACTATAAGCAATTATCTACAGTGGTCTTCGTGACAAATGTTATAGCTAAATTAATAGCTTTACCTAAGTCTGTTGGTAGATTTATTTGTGGGCTGCACATCATGATGGCATACATAGATTTACAACATTAATAAAAACGTGAACTGCTTAGTCATACAACTTGTCTGGTAAACATTTGTTTGCATATAGAGTCAATCAAATTTCATAAGTACAAATCTGCAAAAACCTGTAAATTCCAAGTAATGTCTGACAGTCACATTCTTATCTTTCCACGCCTTAATTAAAAATATCTATTGAATTAATTTTGAAATTAACTGAAACTTCCTTTGAACTTCAATGTAATTATACTTTCAATTTGAGGAGTGTTTCTTCATAGCCCTTCTTATGAACAGTTTATTAGTAACAAAGATGATGTTAGAAACTTAAAATGTTTATTTACTTTTTAGTCTTAATGCAGTAAAATTTTAAAACCTATTTTGCAGCCCACAGCATTGTTTAAAGAACAAACAAAAAACTAAAGGAGTTTCTTTTCACACTTGAAATACCGTAGGTTTTAAAATAATGTCAGTGCTTAATTCCCTTTGAAAATTAAAAAAATAATCTAGTATTTTTAAACCTAAGTATCTACACTGAATCTCACCCAGTCATTTTTGGTTTCTCTGTACATACTTATGAGTAAAGATCAGGACACGAAGATAAAGATAATAAGGATTTCTGCCATCTTTTCTTTCAGTTAGTACATCTTGATTTGTTTTCTTATTTTGTTGTTCTTGGTGGCATGACCTCAGCTACATACTAAAGATTAGCTGGAAAGATGGGAAGGCACATTTGTAAGCTAAAGTTCTTTAGCTATTTTAATTTCTTATGCTTAAATACAATAGATTCTGTGCCTGTTGTATATACAAACCTGGTGTGATGCAGTACAGAATATGGACCCAGACTTTTCTCAGTAGTATTCAGCGAAAAGTCTTGAAAAACACAGGTTTCTACTGTGGGGGTGGTCAACACTGGCACAGCTTGCTCAGAGAGGCTGTGGAGTCTCCATCCTTGGAGATATTTAAAACCCGATGGACACGTCCCTGAGCAACCTGCTCTGGCTGACCCTGCACTGAGTAGAGTTGGTCCAGGTGATCTCCAGAGGTGTCGTCCTGCCTCAGTCTTCTATGTATGTCTATTTTACAGTCTTGGCCAATGTCAGAACTTTCGAAACTATAGATTATTTTAAGCTAGTAATCTTACAGGAATGCAAATTAACCAGATTCTGAAATTGTATTATTTGCATTTCCATGGTTTCAAATATATAGATAATATGTATTTAAAACCATTCTTAAGCTAGAGGTTAGTAACTCTGTTACTAAATTAAAAATAAAAATATTTTTTAATTATATAATAAAACAGAGGATTCTGAAGGGTACAACCATAGAAGTTGAAAAAGCAGAAAAATTGCAAAGTTTATACTATGTTTAACAACATGTACTGGAGGAAGACATTAACTAGCTGAAAAAAATATATAAATTAGGAGCTTAAAAAATGCTGAGCTGTGCAAATCATCCCTAAGATAGCTGTATGTTGACTTCCGACTCCTCAGTTTTTTCTTCTACAAAAAGTGTGTGTTCAGCTTGAAGCTGCCCCATCTTTTAGGAACTTTGCTTCTGATTCTGAAAACTCTACAGTATGGATTTACATGCATCTTGATCAGCTAAAGACTTCAGGGGCTTTAGTGTGCAATATGGTGATACTGAACCACAGATTCATGGAATACCAGGTTGGAAGAGACAACAAGGATCATCTGGTCCAAACTTTTTTGACAAAAGCACAGTCTAGACAAGATGGCCCAGCACCATTTCCAGCTGGATCTTAGAAATGTCCAATGTTGGGGAATCCACCACTTCCCTGGGGAGTTTAATCCAATGGCTGATCATTCTCATTGTGAAAAATTTCCCTCTTGTGTATTGCTAACATATTTATTTCTTGAATGCTGACGGTACCCTCAGGCTGAGCTCAGAGCCCCTCAGTATTCTGGGTGCTACACAGCAGGAAATGTTGCCCGTCCATGGAGCCTCTCCCCAAACACACGATCAGGAGGGACTCTGCAATAGTCTTTATATATGATATCACAGGGAGTCTGGGGGGGATATCTTTCCTTGTTTTAATTATAATTTTGTAGGGAAATAGTTCTTGAACGTAAAAAGGACACAGAAGAGAGGAAAATAAATTAGGGAAGTGGTGGTCTGGCAACATTTGGAGCATCAGAACAAGCAGGTGGAGAAGTATGTCTGATGTCTAACATTTGGACAGTATATTTACATGCCAAAAACTGTTTAAAAAAGGTTAATAGTTATGAGTTATGTACTTGCAGTAGTTGATAAGGCAAAAAATACAGCTTTTTTTTTTTTTTTTTTTTTTTAAGATGTGGGCTGTATATGCCAATTGTGTGAGGAGATCTGGCTTCTAAAATGGTGCCCTTCTGGCTGCATCATTACCCAGTGTCCTCTTCAGTAAACAAAGAAAAGACAAATTTATAAGCAGTTCTTTTACCTTTAAATTAACATTTCATTTTTAGTATTTGTTTGTTTACCTTTGGAAAAGAATACTTTTTTTTTTTTTTCTGAATTATAGTGTAAAACAATAAAGCAAAACCTTGAATAACATGCATGAACATGCTTTAATATATTAATGAGTGATCAAAATACAATACAGAAATCACATATGCTGCTCTGCTGCAACTTTCAAGGTTCAATCCATCATTCTGGAACCCAGGGGGCTGAGATTTGACATCCTGCCTAGAAACCGTACTTCAGATTGGCTGGAACTGTGCCATCTTATGTTCAGGTTAAAAGAGCAGCTGTAATTTGTCTGGGTAGCACTTTAACTATGCACGGCAAATCATAAAACCCATTTTCAGTAATAAACTTGAAGATAAAATAGGTCCATTTGCTTCATTTCCTGATCCATACAAGATTTTCATCATTTTGATACAATACCACTTGGAGTTTGATCTTATAATGATGTAGATTTCTCTCACAGTCTTTCTCAGATTAGCAGTTTTATTTAGCATATATGTACTATGTAGGAGATTTCCTTTTGGCATTTACTGGAAGCCTTTTTCTATTGTTCTTTGAAACTGAAAATACGAGAATAATTTCATAGTAGGAGTTAAGTTTATATCTGATTGCCACAATAAATAAAACCCAATTGTAGTCTTTTTCAGTTGTAAATACCAGATGTGAAAATACTCCATCCTGTTCTCTTTTTTCACCCTTTATCTCTGAGTATGGCTAGTTTGCAAGGGAGTAGCAAATGGAAATATTAACCAGCAACTCAAGATGTTTTAAGGATATATATTAATATGATTCTTATTTATGGCTTTGGATTGTGATGATTATAGATTTCAACCTTTTGTGTGTGCCTTTGTTTGCAAGTGTGACTTTGCCGGAGTAGCAAGGTCTGACTTAATTTGGGAGCTCAAGTTTCCTCTGTTAACTTAGTAACCCAAGGAGCTCCTAGGATGGACTTTCCTCATGGGGATGTGCCAGTGAGCCCAGCTGTGGGGAGCTGGACCAGAGGCAGTCATGCTCACCTGTACATGGAGTCCATAGGCTTCGTTTCAACCCCTTCTGGAGGTTGCACGATTTGGGTTCCAGCATTAGCTTTCTTCTGATGCCAGTCTGCAGAAGCTTTGTGTGAAATCAGGCAAATATACTGTAAGAAGCAACTTAAAATGTCATTCTAGCTCAGTAGACACCTAATGGCTTGACCATTAAATAGACTGGCCACGGTCCCTGAATCCATAGTGCATTTACTTCTGTAGCCTTCTGCCGAGTGCCAGATCTTTGTTTTTTCTTTTTCACAGAGCCATTTCTCTGTCTGTGTTTTTACTAGGACATCTCTCTTTCAGCTTCACTGGTCTCTCCCTTTTTTTGTTATGTTTGAACCCTTAAAGTTTGCTGAGACAAAAGGAAAACCCTGTGTCACTCTTCCTCATCCTATCCCCCGCTTCTGACTTGAGAAGTTACATTTGCAAGATGCATCTTGTGCCACTGTGTACTACCCCTGCATCACCACTACTGGCAAGACAGCTTGTCTATGTTACTGTGTTGTTGTAGCTCAGCCTATCTTACTGAAAATATATTCTTTCAAGGTGTTTGTTTCCTTTAAATGATTTATCCCTTTGAAAATGCCTCTGGATTAAGAATTTATGGAAACTTAGTATACTAGTATTAGACATGTACTCTACTGGGGTAGTCTAGCTAGGGAAAATGAAATGTGTTTCGGTATATTCTGTCTTCCCCTTCCATACTTATGTGAGAGCATGCTGCAGGATGGCATTGTGCATCTTGGTGGCCACACAAGCACTTTGTATTCACTGGAGACTTGGAGGTACGACAGCTGCATATAAATATGCATAGTTGGAGAGATTCATGATTGTGCCTTGTTCGATGGCTGGTTGGCTGTAGTGCTGCCACTGCAAATCAATGAGCGTTTTCCTCATCTATCAGCTGCTTGCTTGCTTGAAAGCAGACAAAATGGTTAAAACACCAACAGCCCACAGAGGGCTCCTGAGCGAGTGAGACTTGTTTGCTACAGCACTCAAAACATTTCCCTGAATCTACAGTAGCTCTCAGTAGATGAATTTAGCACTCAGCAGATTAATTTAGCTCCCAGTGTGCTGGATTTAGACAGAAAAAACCTAATATAGATGAATACATTCTGTTCAGCCAGCATATTTTGTTTTTCAACAATGCACATGTGTTATTTGAACTGCAATCTGGTTGGAAGGCATTTTGCGAATGGTGCATTGGTCATAAAATTGAGTCATGCTTGCTCATTTTTTGAAAAGCTCTCATCTAGTGCAGATTAAGGAAAAAGGTATTGAGCAGTTCACTGGAGAACATATTGGAATTTTAGCCATCTCTGATGAGCTTTGGGCAGTTTTTTTTAAGGCAGCCTTCCTTTGACATTGTGTTGCGAAGAAACAGCAGCTACTTTTCCTTTTGTTACCTGCATAGCCTACTGGGTGATGTGTACCACCCTGCTCATGGTTACTTTGCATGTTTGCCTCATGGGCAGGGTTCAGGCAGGGTCTCCTTGGAAGGATTTGCGGGCTGGAAGCTGAAGGTGTGTGTAATGATGGTTCGGAAGAGCTCTTGAAGAGGAAAAATTCAGAATACAAAATCCATTGTTTCATGATTTTAGTATACGCTTTAGCATTCTCCCGTAACCTGGAGAATGTCATAAAGAAAGTGGGACTAGATTGCTTATGCATGGTGGCAGAACGACTGGCTAGCTTATGATAACAGTAATGATTATTATTTCAGGAACTGGGAAGCTGAATAAAAAGATAAAGGTATAAAATAAAGATATAAAAATGTAGGACCTCAGGACATAATTTGACTGGCTTTATTTAAACATAAAATGGTGAAGGAAAGGAAGAGAAAAATGCTGCAAAATGGTAGACTGGCTTTCTGAAGTAGTATCCTCAGCAAACGAGTCTCTCATATGAAAGACTAACTCCCAAAACATCTTCCAGAGTACTCTTAATAAAGTATTTCCATTACCAGCAGCAGGATGATTGTTATAAAACATTCTTTCAGTCTCTCAACAATTTTTATAAAAAACATTAAAGAATGGGTTGAAGAGCAAATAACTCCTTTCAACTGAGTCAGTGCTGTACGGTGCAGATCTAATTTGCTCAGGAGGAGCTCAGCTGCTACAGTGATGGGTGCTTTATAGTACTGATTCCCAATCCTATTTAATTGAAGGGCTACTGAGCCTTTTGGAGAACACAAACAAACCAAAGACCTTCCTTGGCAGTGATAGTGCAGTGGTTTTCATTTACCAATAGATAAAAATGAAGCAAAACTTTTGATGCTCTTTTATGAGGCTTGTTTTCCCTACTTGTTTCTGTACTGGCTTGCATGTGCAGGGATGTACATATGTTTTTTTCTTTCTCAGTTTTTAAATCCTACAATATTTTTTGAGATTATCACGTAATATCTTACAGGCTACCAGCATCTTGTAGTCAGCAAATTGAGGAGACCCACTAGAAAGACCACAGAATGCTGGAGGCCTGTTTTGTATGTTTGCAAGGAGTCTTGTACATCAAATCATAAAGAGGTCTGTGCACAGTTGCCCTCCTTCTTCAAGATGGTAAATGTTACTTTTAGTAAGAGTCTGTGATATGGACATCTCTCAGGCATCACGTGTGATTTTCCTGGTTCTCCTGCATGGAGGATAAGACACAGTGGTGCAGCCAGAGGGGCACTGTGGGGAGGCAGTGGTGACTCACCATCCCTTCTGGCTTCTCTTTTGCAGGAGGAGTGGGAATTCATGATGAGTAAATCCTCCTGCTGGAAGGGAGGTGAACCACCCCTGTCCCGCATGGACTCGATGAGGCTGGCCAGGGCACAGAGGTGGTGAAGCAGGCACTTGCTGCCTGCACACTCAGAAGTACAGTAGTATGTGCTGTGTACGTATCTGTGAGTACAAATTGTACATGCCAGGGTCCTGAGCACACCCCTTCCCCACTTCCACCCAATGTTTTGCTGTCTTGGCTTGGGTCACAGGTGTTCAATCTTGATGAGAGCTGTGAGAAACCTCAGCAGGGCTCACCCTCATCTTCAAAGCTGCATTTTGGCCTTGGCTCTGACACACCACACCCCTGCCCAGCCCTCCTGAGCTGATCACCACTCTGACCCCAATCCCATCTCATCCTGTCTCCCTGGCCACGTCCAGGGCCTGCAGTGGTGACTGGGAGTGGCTGGGTCATTGCCAGCCCTGGTCAGCATCTCCAGCCTGGCACAGCTCACCTCACTGGGTGCTGCGGGAATGGGCTGGTTGGAGAGGGAGGGCAGCACACCACCCTGGCAAAACTATGGTCCCAGCCTTGCCCCTGCAGTCCCACATGCCCCATGGAGCAGGGATGGTGAGATGCAGAAGACGGTTCTTTGTTGCAGCCCTCAGTGACATATATATGGCTATAATGGAAGCAAGGTGAGGTTTCTACTAATAGAGATCCACCTTTTTATTGGTGTTAGTTTTGAGTCAACCAGTCTTTTATGTCGTGGTTGAGACGGACAAATGACACCTTGGCTATGTTAAGATGGTTTTATAGTTAGATAGAGTCTGGGAAAACTAGTACTAACTCACAAAGAAGCAAGCTCTGCTTTAACACATGGCTCTGAGACTGGTATCATTGGCAGAACTTTGTGTTTTTCAACCATGGGTTGGTCTATACTTCACCAAGTCTACTGACATCCAATGGAATGCACCTCTCACAGAAGGGGAAAAGGGTGTTTACTCAAGGGATAGCAAGGCTGATTGATAGGGCTTTAAACTAGTTTAGAAGGGGGAAGGGGGCAGTACCAGGCCAGTCAGTGATGAGCAATAGGATGGCACGCCAAAGCTCAAGGGGCTGTGTGACACTAGTGGGTTCCACAGTGATCCATCTTAGGGCCAGCACTCTTCAATGTCTTTATAAATGATTTAGATGCAGGACTTGATGGAATACTCAGTTTGCCAATGACACAAAATTGGGAACAGCTGTTGACACTCTCAAGGTCAGAGAGGTCCTGCAGAGGGATCTGGACAAATTGCAGAACTGGGCAATTACCAACTACGTGATGTTTAACAAGGACAAGTGCCAGATTTTGCACCTGGGACATGGCAACCTTGGCTGGACATACAGACTGGGGGATGAGATGCTGGAAAGCAGCTCCATGAAGAGGGATGTGGGGGTTCTGATTTACGGCAAGTTGAACATGAGCCAACAGTGTCCCTGGCACCCAAGTGGGCCACCCGGGGTGCATCCAGCACAGCATTGCCAGCCGGGCGAGGGAGGTGATTGCCCCACTCTGCTCTGCACTGGTGTGGCCTCACCTGCAGCACTGTGTGCAGTTCTGGGTGACACAGGATAGAAAAAGATATTAAGCTACTGGAGAGTGTCCAGAAGAGAGCTACAAAGCTGGTGAAGGGTTTAGAGGGGAAGCCGTATGAGGAGAAGCTGAAGTCACTGGGTTTGTTGAACCTGGAGGAGACTGAGTAGAGACTTCATGGTGGCTACAACTTCCTCACAAGGGGAGGAGGAGGGGCAGGTGCTGATCTCTTCTCTCTGGTGATCAACAACAGAACCCGAGGGAATGGCAGGAAGATGTGCCAGGGGAGTTTTAGGTTGGACATTAGGAAAAGGTTCTTCCCCCAGAGGGTGGTGGAGCACTGGAACAGGCTCCCCAGGGAGGCAGTCAAGGCCCAAGCCTGACAGTGTTCAAAAAGAGACTGGACAACACCCTCAGACACATGGGGTGAACTGTGGGGTTGTCCTATAGAGGAACAGGAGTTGGACTTGATGATCCTTATGGGTCCCTTCTAACTCAAGGCATTCTATGATTCTATGCTGCTAAAAGCCTTTTGTTGATGTTGCAGCGTTCAATATCCTAGAGTATTCACCTCCACAAATAATGGGGTAATGGGGTTTTTAGATAGTTTAAAGCTTTACTTTTGGTAGTCTGAGCTTTTGAGCTTGCAGAAGGAAACCCATCATCAGTGTTTTCTTCACTACGGTGGGAGGGTACCACCGCATCCTGCTGCTGCTGTTGCTGCAAATCCTTACCTTCCACCCCCAGCCTCGTTCATCTCCTCCTCCTCCTCCTCCTTTCAAGGTTTTCTTGCATTCTTGGCAACAGCTACAGAGGAAATTAAAGACTTTATTTCCAGACTAGCTTCAGATGTCACAAATATGTAGTCCAGTTTCTGAAAATCCGGTTCTAAAAACTTCAGTGTTTATTGTTTTCTGTGCTTCCCTGCCAAGATCTTCTCCCTGCTGTGGCAAAATACTGCCATCTGTAAGATATATCAAACTAAATGTTAGCATGTTGGTACTTGTGAATGCCATACGCTCATTCATGGTCTTGTTATGGTTTAGGATTGTGCCAAACTTCATGGCATGCAGGGCCTTGTTTTGAATGTCTTTTTTTTAAAATTTTTTTTTGTCTTTTCTCTTTTAATTCAATCTGGCCCAGTTTAAAAGTTTCAGCTTGGGACATATGCATAAACTGGGGTAATTTCATCTAGATGTGCTCTTATACATAAACGGATATCATGACTCTAATGTGTGCATGGGAACAAAGTATAATATATGCAGGTAGAATTGACTTTCCTGTACATGGTAACATTATAACATGTCCTCAGCAGTGTAGCAGTAGTACTCCTATAACTTCTAACGTGGAATATTTGTTGCTATAGGATTTCCAGAAGTTACTTGATCTCAAAACTTGCTTTTAATTGATCATTACAGTAATATTTATACGTTTACACAGATTTAATTTTGTGATTATATTAAATGAATTAAGAACACAATTGGTTATTTCTTCCCAGGAGCACAGTTTGTCATTTCTTCCCATTCCCGTGAGTTAATTTTAAGCTTCTATTTTCAGCATTCTTAACATTATTTAATAGTTTATAAATGGTAAAGTGAAGTAGATAACAGATGTTCAGATTTTCATCTAAGCACAGATCACTCCAAGGGCAGCAGGGGAAAAAAACCTACATACGTAAGATTTGCTGAACCTTTATCATTTAGGAAGTGGGAGGAGCAGTCTGTAGATTACCATTCTAGCCTGGCTTGTCAGACTTAGCTTTGGTTCCTGCGTTATCACAGATATCCTGCAGTTAAGTAGCATAAGTAATTTTCCTATGCCTCAGTTCCCCGTCAGGTAAAAATAGGGATCTCTTACAGGGCTGTTGTAGGGATAAATACCTAAAGCTTGTTAAGTGCTCAGATTATTCAGTAATGAAGCTTGTCTAAGTACCTTGAAACACTATTTAGGATGAAATGTTTATCTGTTGTCTCTACACACCAAGAATTTTCCTAATAACTTGCTCCACTTAGCTTGGAAGGCAGAGGAAGCAACACACCTAAGAGGACAGAAGAATCAGCGATGTACTGAACTGCACTCATTTCAGAAACAGGAAACGCTTCTTGGTGGAAGACTCTTTTTTGTGCTGTAGCTGGACATGTCCTAAGTAGAAAACAAGTGAAATGCTTGATCCAAGGGGATGCCAAGGAATGAGAGAAAGCAACCTTATCAACTTCCCCATTGAGAGAGAAGGCAGTGGAGGAGCAACACAAGCAAGGACTTTATAAGAGAGAATATTTCTAGAACTGAGACTTCTTCATGGAGGTCAGACATACAGGGACAGGAACAAAAAATGAAAGAAAAATGAGGCAAGGGTTTTTCTTTTGATAGATCATCTAGCTCCAGACATAACTGAGGAAGTGAAAAAGGAGAAGGAGAATATGTTGGAGAAGTGGGAGAGAGTGACAGTAGTGGTTACTGGAATAGAGATGTCAATTTATGGTATTTGACTAGGGAAAGACTAGTGTTGTAGGTGAAGTTGTGCAGACAGGGGAGATCACAGAAGGATCAAAAATCAGAAGATTTATCATTTGCAGCTAAGAAAAACATTTTGTGCGGGGCGATTTCTGTATTAGAGTAGTCAGAGAAATAATAATTGTTGAAATATTCTCTCCAGCTGAAAAACCTCTGAAAGGAATCTGTCTGTGTTACCAGAGAAAAGAAGGGTGCCATAGAGATGACAGCGTTTTCAAGGTTAAAGGCAGAGGTCACGGTGGTGCTGTAAATTCCACTGGCTTCAGTTGTCTGCGTCAGGCCCCAGGAGGAGACCTGAGGCTGGCTGCGTGCTGCGAGCCAGGCTTTCACATGGGCGATGAAACCACGGCTTTTTTCTTAGTCGTGATAGTGAGAAGTACATTGTAGGTAAGTGTTTGGCCATGTAGTCAACAGTTTCCTGATGTAAAAATAGTTACAGGTGGAGATGTGACTTATGTGGAAAAATACTTAGGGATGAGATAGTCAACAGAAGAGAAAGCAGGGGGAATACTGAAGCTGTACCAAGAAGGATGAACCAGAATTTATCTAGGAACAGATACCCAGATTTTAAGCTAGAGAATAATGCTTAGGATGAAGTATAAACAAAGAGAGTTTCAGTCTGGATATGGAAGATGAAATATTCATAAGAGACTGTCTTTAAGAATCTCACGTATTAGAGTTTTTACTTTAGTTTATGCTTTTATTTTCTTTACTTTGCTAAGATGGTGCAGTTTCATAGAAAAAAATAAACAAAACACAAAAACAAAGAATAAACTGACATGTCATCTTATCACACCTTCTGTATAGCTCTATATTTGGATAGGATTGTTCTTGTTTGGTTTGTTTGAGGGGGTGAGCAGAAAGCAGAATATAGTTTTCTCCCATTTAGTCGTACTAATAAAAAAACCCCATAAGATCAGTTTGGTGTTTAGCTGTCAGGTCTATGTACTGTTCTTGTACAAACCTTGTTTAATAAGAATTTGAGTAAATAAAAATGAAGTATTGAAAGCATAAAGCATCTGGAACATTTTAAAGATGCACTGAAATATAATGTGATTAACTTCTATTGTGCTAATTATACCTATTATGAGTTAAAATGCATTCCATTTTGCAGGTGTTGTTATGTAACTTGTGGCTTTGCAGTTCTTTGAAATGCAGTTTTCTATTCATGTGGTATATTAAAAATATTACAAGACAAATTACAAAGCTTAACTGAAATGGTGCCAAAAATCTTAAGTTATTCTACTCGATAAATAACCAGTGTAATGTTGGTGGGTTTTGTTTGTTTGTTTATTATTATTAATTTTTTTTGTAATAAAAAATAAATGGTAATGTAATGAGCCAGGGCTGAGCAGGATGTGTCTTTTTTCTGTTTTATGATTTAATGGAATTGCTCTGCACCTATAGTGAGGTATTTAAGATCAGTTTGTGAGCTATTACTCCTGTGTAGTATTTTTTTATTCAACGGTACATTCAGCTTTATGCTGCCTGGATTCTAAGTGCAACATATTGCTGAGTTTGAATGCTCTGGCATATGAAACAGGGGCAAGTGTCATGGTAAGTTGTTTTGCAAACAGCATTCATAGTCACTCAGCAAAACAGAAGGTGAAGCACAAAGTTGTACTTGTCTCCAGGTGTGGGTCTGGAAATCGTATGTAGGATGTCTTTGCCTATTGCGAGCCTGTGGATGTGGATGTGGGGTTTCATCTCCACAGCAAGACAATTTGGACCCTGGCAGCAAAACTGCAGGGAGCAATAGTAAAGCAGAAATCTGCTGTTTGCCTATTGCAGGGGAATAAAGAGGCTTCTTGGGTGATTCCTTGGATTGTCTCCTGGCTGTAGATCTGCTCCAGGTGCCCCACAAAGTAGCTGTCATGAGGAGTGAGCTGCAGGGAATGGTGACAGTGTGGGAGTTGTGGATGTGCCTTCTGGTCCTCCTCCAGATGCAATGGAGCTTTCACTTCTCCCTTTTTCCGCTATAATGGGCTTACCGTGCAATCCAACCCCTAGTAAGTATATAAAATTTAATCCTGTTTAAGTACTTTAGGAGAAAAATGACTTTCACTTTGTCCTTTTCTTTAACAGTGAGTGAAACAAAATGAAAGTAGTTATGTAAGCTTTGTTTTGATAAATTGGTCATTGCTTGTGTGTTGTTATAGGAATCCGACTACAATTAGCAAAGCCAATATTTGGGTCTAATTTCACCCCTAATTTGAGAACTGAACTTGAAACCTCACAAAGTAGAATAGATCTTGCTCAAGAAAGAAGTGTTATCACTCCCAAATCAGTCAACATTTGCAAGAAACGTGAAGATCAACTCATTTAATAAAGTGTTTGTTAAGTTTTCTCTGTTGTGTTTCTGAGACAGAACTGTCCATAAAATAAAAATTATATACATAGAAAAAATCCATATCAAGAAAATCCCTCTAAATAGTTTGTGTTTGTTTACCCAAACACATGAGACAGAAAGAGTTTGGTTCTAGTTTTAATTATGTATGTACTTTAAAGGCAGAAAATACCATGAACACACTTTTTTCCCCACAAAAACCTCTGGTTTAATTTTAGTGGTGTCTTGAGGTACTTGTAGATAACTTCTTCACCTTTTTACATTAAATATGACTTAGTCTTTTCAGATTAAACCTGTTCAGCTGGAAATACTCATTATAAAAAAAGGGAATTTAAAAACAATAAAAGTTAAAGGAGCTCCATTATTTTCAATAAAATTTAGAGGATTCTGTTGGCTCTTTATGCATGCATTTATTACTCACCATTTCCAATGTTAGCAATCTTTTCCTCCTGAAGTATATAGCATGTTGTTTGATTGCTTTATACTGTCAAGTTCTGTGCCACGTAATATAACTTTAATTTGGTTTTAGCTGCAAAAGAGGGTCAGAGCCGGTCTTGTTTAACATACTGTCATTCAGTTGTTAGGGTAAGAGTATGTCCTGGTGAATAGTACAAACTCATGCGTAATTTTTGCATTGCTTTTATTATAAACAGTGTAAATAAGTCTGCCAGAGCTTTGCCCACTAAGTAAAATAAATCTGTTTTATAGAATCATAGAATGTCCTGAGTTGAAAGGGACCCACAAGGATCATCGAATCCAACTCCTGTCCCTGCACAGGACAACCCCACAGTTCACACTGTGTGTCTGAGGGTCTTGTCCAGTCTCTTCTTGAACACTGTCAGGCTTGGGGCCATGACTGCCTCCCATGGTGTTCTAAAAAGGTGATACTCTCTCCAGTGGGAGTCTTTTCAGGCACTTCAGGCAAGCATAACACAACCCAGGAGTGAATTTCAGCAAAACTGAACTGGCCTTTGAACATCAGTGTAATCATGAGCCCATCATAGTCAATAGAATGAGTTCTCTGATGAAGCGAAATTTTTTGGTTTAATTTGATATTGATGAACCTGGCAGGTTTTTTGTTGAATTCTTGGTGTTACGTATGCTTGAAGCATCCCCCTCTTCCTAATGTCCAACCTAAATCACTCCTGGTTCCTGCCATTCCCTTAGGTTCTGTCATTGGTTGCTAAAGCGAAGAGTTCGGTGCCTGCCCCTCCTTCTCCCCTTGTGAGGAAGCTGTAGCCGCCATGAGGTCTCCTCTCAGTCTCCTCTTCTCCAGGCTGAACAAACTAAGTGAATTTAGCTGCTCCTCATACAGTTTCCTTTCCAAACCCTACACCAACTTTGTAGCCCGCTTCTGACACTCTCCAGTAGTTTAGACAGGACTTTGGTGTTGGGGTGATGTTGGTCTCTCCTGTGGTTGGTAGTGTTCACCTCCATCCCTGCCCCAGTAGTTGTAAGGCCTAAGCTGCCTCCATTTTATTCAGCCATGTTTTTATCTCATGGGATCATTAATTAGGACAGCCAGCCTGAGGTCCATCTGAAACTGTGGATCTTTTCTTTGGTCCTGGCAGTGTCTGTATGGGTAGCTATCCCTCCCAGGAGGCCCGAGTGGGAGAAACCAGCATCTCTACCTTGTGCCATTGCATGCTGAGTAGAGCCATCCATGTCCTAGGAGCATTGGGAACCCTTGTTTAGCTCAACTGGCTGCTTTCTAGGAAATTGTTCAGGATAAAAACTGAGAAAATAAAATCTCCAGCTCACCAAGAGTGCTGTATCATGATATATCTGAACTCACCTTGAGAACAGAAACCTGGTTCCAAGCCAGAGATCTGTGGGTAGCTGGCATGAGGGTAAGAACAGTTGCATACTGGAGGGCAGGAATTTGCAGCTCTGAAAGTTCACTGGACACATTGATCATTGTGTTGGTATCCAAACAAGTATTTTGCTGGTGTAAGAAAGTGCATGAATCCAATCACAGCATTATGCTTTAAAAGGCCGTAAAAGCATTCTGCAATGCTGTTCTGGAATGCCTTGATGGTATCACAAAGCTATTGGTGATGTGATTCTCCCTGCCTCTTCACCTTTTTTGGTGCCCCTTAGGCAAATGTATAGACTGATAGATGTCATTTATCTCTTGACTTTACTGTGTTAGCTGGAGAATTTACAGTGCCATTTTTATGAAAGACTTAAGTCTATAATAATAAAATAAAATAAAACAGTTTTTAGTAATTAAAAAAAAATCCTTATTTTAATTAGCCAGTGTCTATTTCTGTTGACCCTCAGTTCTAATTTCTTTTCCTTCTTTTACATACATGAGTATGGAATTGAAGGGAAGATGTTTAGGCATTAAAATGTACATTCTATCATTATTTGTGTTGACCTGACTTTAACGTCTACAAGTCTAGGGCCAGAAAAGCCAGATTAATTATCTGCAAACATCCAAAAGCTATAGACAGGAACCCCATTCTGTTGCTTTTACCTATTGATGGAGCTAACTCCAGCACTGATAGTAGTGTTGCAAAATAAAGATCCCCTAGAAAGCCAGTTAATGGCATCTTTGTTCCTTACCTGTGACTTTGTAGAAGTCCTAATACTTTAGGTTTTAAAAATTAATAATGTAGACCTGAAATGAAAATAATACTTTGGAAGTGAGGATGAAACAACCTCTTCCCTTTTCATCTTTTCTCAATGATTTGCAGGCAAACACAACCTCAGGCAACTTCCGAACTTCCATAATTGTGTCAAATTCCTTGTTAATTGGGCTTTTCTCTTGCTATTGAGTTCTTTCTTGAGTAATCCGTGCTTTATAATGATTTGTGTGCAGACAATAAATGTAGAGTTTTAATAGGATGAAGGCTGTGGCTCCATATAAAGATCTTCAGCTCTTAACTGCCATTGAAATCAATACTTTTGCAAATCTCGTTATAAGTGACTTAAAATTAATACACATAAAATAGGATTACTAGTAAACCTTTAAAGGATAAAAAGAGAATAATAACGCTGTTCTCCTCTGAAAACTGACTGTAAAAGTTGTATCTTTAGAGTTGCATGATAATTGTCTCAGTACCTGGAGGACTTTAATGTCATTTCATATGTGCTTGGTTTGAAAATGAGAAGTTGGTGACTGTGTCTGCAGACACTGCAAATTATAATGGAAACCTGCTTCATTTCCTGCTTGGACTTCATCACAGGTAAAAAGGTCCTGTCTTCCCCGATTAAACTCTTCATGATGCCTGTTCCTCCAGTGATAGTGGGGCTAACAGTTTGTTTGCGATGCACTAGATGGTAAACAATCCAATTTACTTTCTCTCAGCAATAGCAAGATAAGTGGACCAAGGAGGGGTGAGCACTATTTTTTGTTGTGAAAGAAGCTGTGACATAATTAATGAAGGAGGAAGAGCTGCTGGTGCAAAATGTGCCATTTTCCCAGAGTAGAGTTATATGTTCAGAGATTTTGGCAGGTGCGGGAGTGCTGGCAGCAAGGCCTGCATCAGCAGGTATGGATGTCCATCTCAGCTCTGAAATGTGACCAAGATTAGTAAATTGCTAGTTTTCATGCAAATCATGTTGTTACTGAGAGGCTACCCAAAAGTCTAACAGAGAAAGATAGTTTGCTCTGCGATGCTAAACAACTGTAATCCTCAGGACCATCTCTGATGTGCTTGGTTCTGGAGTCTAACCCTGAGTGATCAAGGATGATGGGAAGTATCTTGTCTGGCTGGAATTCAAATCCAAAGCTTCCCTTACAATACTGCCAGGAAAAAGTAGATGAACAGTCATTGGTGAGACTGTTGACTTTAGGTGGAAAAAGTGATAGTCTTTCTCGGGCAAACATGGCTTTAGTTAAACCTGAAGGGATTCTCTCTGCTCTGCACATATTTGGACTGTTTGTCCAATCGATTGCATAGCAGTACAGGTTCTGGTTATGTTACTGTGTTTTGTTTGTTTGTTTGTTTGTTTGTTTTCCTATAAAAACGCATTTTGTTCCTGTTCTGTGTGGAACCTCAGAATAAAGGATTATGTATAACAAATCTTATAAAATCACAGTGACCACTGTTCAGTTTATCCTATCATCAGTTATCTTTTCACTGGTTTTACGTTTGCACAAACTTGCTTGCTGTTAAACTGTGGAAAGATTTCCCGCTATTAGATCTGAGCAGAGAAACTGTTTTATCTACAGTTACCTGCACAATTGTGTCAGTTCAGTGGTGCAAACCCAGTTACAGGACCACAGTTTGGACTAGAAAGATATGTCCCATGATAAATCTTTCTGAAATAAGACAGAAGTTCTCAAAAGTCACAAGCAGGCAGGTGGCTAAGGAAATGATCAGGATATGAACATTGCAGCTCAAAGTTGCTTGACTCAAATCCCAGCTTTTAAATGAAGGTGATCTGGTCTGGCTATCAAAAGGACTGTGTTTCCAGAGTCCAGGATTGAAACTATGTTTCTTGTGGACAGTAAGTATTTAGTGAAACATGACCAAATGACCCTATTATGAGTTTGCAGAAAGGATGGCCTGCTGTCAGGTATTCCCTGACAGCAAGGAAAACCATCTATGCATTCCAGCGCTGGGGATATTGGTTGTGGTTGGCAGCTATCATGCTTCCTAACAGAATTTCTGAAGAATTTATGTATTCCCAATACCCTGAATGAAGATTTACTTACCAAGCAAACCTGTGTTATAACATTATTGAAGTGGTGAAGTCGAACAGTACTAGTGTGCTTGTGCAGCTTGATGTAATCACCCTCTGCAAATGTGTTGGGGGAATCTTTCCTTATGTGGGACCACACTTCTTGTTCATACTGTCCTTGATCTAGAAAGTGAGTGGATGGGCCATCTCTGAGTGTGAATTTGGTTTGTAGTAAGGGAGAATTTTGTTCAGAAACAGAAAGCGGAAAGTGTCTAGTGACTGAGGACAAGAAAAAGGAGTCTCATGACAAAGTCGATTAAAGTCGATTAAAGCCCCAGTCCTATGATTTACCACAGAGTTAACACGTCAAGGTTGAAGTGCACTGCATCAAGGTTTTAGAGATGGTCAGCAATTGCATGCTCCCCATTTTTGTAACATCAGTTGGTCACCTAATTTGCAATGTGCTTGGTATTTATGTCTCCGGCTGAAACTTGTGAGCAGTACCTAGAATGTATAAAGAGCTGTATAATGCTGAGTCCTCTGGAAAAGTGAGCCTGTGTGACCTGAATTAAGTATTCACTTTTCATCTTTATCTCTTAGCACCAAGGAACTAATCTGTGACCATGTTATTCCTCTAGAATAATTTGCCGAACTTGAGTTGCACAGTGTTTGCAACACAGTCAAAGCAATCATTAGAGTGCAAAGACCACAGCAAAATACTGCAGTTTTTCTGTCAGGATTCGAATACTACTTCATGAATGTTCCTCCAGTCCACATGTTACACAATGAAGATAACACAAGGAATGAAGAGTTCCCATGGAAGAGTACCAGGCGACCAAGCAATTAGTAACTGTAGCATATTCCATACCCACTGAAGAAATAAAAATTGCACAGGCAGGCTATCATTGGGCATTTTCTGATATTTGTATTAATCACATTACAGTCTTAATAATCTTCTTTTCATATTGTTTTTCTGTGAAATGTTGTAGAAAGTAAATGAACTCTGTGTCTTCAAGTGCCCTGAAGAACATTTAATGAGAAATATCTGCTTTTTTTTTTTTCCCAGATGGACATATTTTAAATCTCAGTCTCCTTTAAGGAAATGATAGCTATACATTTGAATTTGAATAAAAAGATGCAAAAGCTGATACCAACTACATAACAGATACCTTTAATCCATTTTGAATAGCACGGTATAGTATGACTGGTGGTTTAGTACCAGTGTTTATAAATGTAGTTCTGCAAACAGGCAGGACTCTTTTGGGAAAACTGTGGCCTAATAGATTTTAAGAAGCTTTTTCTTTAATATGATTTGGCTGCTTGCAATTTCCGTATAATACTAACCATTCATTGTCACTAATTTGTCATTAAAAATACGAGAGAAATAAATTTTAATTAAACTTTTTTTTTTTTTTTTTTTTTTTTTACAGATTTCTTTTACAATGCATTCTGCTCAGGCCAGTGAATTTTGCTTAACTGATTCGGTAAGCAAATACGCATAATCAGAGTTGTTTTCAAAAAATGTTTTGCAGACATTATGCAAAATCTATTATAAATATGTTTAAAATGCTGTTGTAAGTTTCTAATTTAAAAAATCTGTTGAAATTTCCACAGATCTCTGATTTTTTGTTAGAAACTGAGTTTATTTTCCAGATTTACCTAATTCTGTTCTTTCTCTCGCTTCTTCTTTTCTCTTGTTGTCCTAGTTTCTTCATGCTTTGTATTGATATTTGTGTTTTTTTCAAAGCCTTACAAGTTGAGCTTTTTTTTGCTTGCAAACAGGATTGTCTGATGAGAACTCCTGAGATGATGTTTTAACACCACAGGAGTGGCACAGCAACACTAGGGTGGCTGTTGGGAAGTGGCTTTGACAATTTATCAACACCTTTTCTGTAGATCTGAAATTAATAATATGCAATTATGAAATGAATGAAATTGCAGTTAATGATTGGGTTTGCTGGGTACCAAAAAATCAAGGTGAAGCACCAGTTTACGCTCTTACTTTGCATGGGTTGGTAAGCTGGCTTATATGTGTTACCTGTGGAATTCCAGTTTGGCTGGCTGTTGTTGCATGCTGTAGGTGCGGTTTGCAGAAAACACTTTTTTGACCATCTCTTTAACACTTTTTTACCATCTCTTTTATTGTTACGGGTCTTAATGAGGGAACTGGGCATACAACTTGCATGCAGTAGTCATTCAACATTGCCCCCACACAATTAGATCATTTTTATGCTTCTTACGGTGATGTGATACCTTGTTGGGAGAAAAAAGGGTAGACAAAATGAATTAAATACATGATTTTGTATAGAACATTTTGTTAACAGTATACAGCTATGTTTTGCCTTAGATTTAAAGTTCCTGTGCTTTTCAGTAGATTCATCCTAGCCCTGGTTAAAATAACTATATGCAGACAAACTAGAAAATAAGGACATGTGGAAGTCTTTCTCTTGTTTCATGTTGAAATGTTCCATAGCTTTAGCATTTCATCAGTGTGGTTAACCTCATCTTTATTTTAGAGGAAGTGGTCTCTTATCATCTTATCATTCTATCCTTATCACTGGGTTTTTCTGTGGTGCTGTCAACACCTAGAAATCTTTCTCGATCTCAGTTCACCAAGCAGGAACTTCTTCCCTTTGGATCTTCTCCTGAGAATTAATTTCAAACCTATTATTCTCAATGCCATTTTTTCCTTTGAAGAGCAGATGTAGACTTCAGCTAATTCTGTCTTTTGTGTTTCCTGGATCTTGTTTGCAAATTAGTTTGCAATCAGCCTTGCCAATAGGGAGAAAAATCTTGGATTAAAAACACATAATGATTTCAGATGTTAATCTTGAGGGCTTCTCAAAAGCATTTCATATTAAAAGACGGCTGACAAGGGACTAATTATCAGGGAACAAAATTTGGATTTTATTTATTTTTTTTTTTTTTTCCAGATCTAGGCCCTCTTTTTCTGGATCTTTGACATTTCCAAATTAGTCATTCCTCCAAGGTTCATTGCTAAGGCTTTAATTTTTTTTTTTTTTTAATGGCATTTTGTTCAAAACACTGTAAGATGCAATTATGAGCAATAAATAAATCTGTTAATAATACAATGTTAACAACTCTAACAAAATGATGGCTGTTGACAATCTCTGTTCTTCTTATTATTGTATCAAGGTGTCTCCTGAAGAGCTTGTCATATCACTTGCTTTTCAGATATAAATTGTAATGAAATTGTAATGCTTACATTGATTTGAAATAATAATTGGTTTATTCATCAATATGAGAAATCTAAGAAAACACTGTGACTCAAATAACAAATTTAATTTAATTTTTTTAACATTCTTTGTTTAAGTATCCATCATTCTTCTGAAACAAAAGTCAATATAATTCAGTAAGATTTCTCCAAACATATCTTTAACACAACAAATATTTTTCTTTTATTAAAAGAATGAAGTCAAATTCATCTGGATCATGTAAAATGCACTTTTAGTGAATAAACTATTTTCTCTCACCTGTTCCCTGTACCTTCCAGGCCCCCACTCTCAAAGATTGCCTTGTGTATGTTTCTAGATAAAATATTTCTATCAGTCAATGACGTTTTTTTAAGAAAACTAGTTGAAAGTCAAAGATTAGATGCCCAAAAGAAGTCTCCTAGTTACAGACTGTTTGCTTCCCTTACTGGCTTCATTTATGATTTTTTGTTGTTGTTGTTGTCCTTAATGGTGATGACTGTAGCCTTCACAAAGTAGGAAAAATGAGCTACAATAGGTACTTCTGATCCATGGACAAAATATGACTTTGTATGTGTTCTGCACATTTCCACAAATTAATTGGATCCTGGCTTATGAACACGTCTGTATTTTAAAGTTTGCAAGCCTATGGTATTCTGAAAGGCATTGAAAACCTGCTAAAAGTATGGGTGTATTATTATTGTTATACAATTTCTGTACAGTACACAGATTTTGGACCAGCCATTTTCTATATGGACATAGAAAATGCAACATGAAAATATTTTTAAATTCTTTCATTTAAAATATATATTTCATGTGGTTTTGAGCTACTGGTGGCACCTCATATTTTCATTACGATGAGTGAATTTAGGGCTATGTGAAATATTAAAAGATCTTAATAGCTGTTTTAGGAAAATACACCTTTACAGTATATGCCAGAAGAGCTCTGGTAACTGACAGGAAAATTCATTCAGAATTTTTTTGTACTCCAACAGTGCTTGATCCTCTTTGAAGTGTTCAGGAATTTTAGCAAGTTAGGACTACTGTAGCACATCAAGTTTCTGACAGACACAAAGCACATTATGAGTGACAGTCAGTGGGAGTGAAAACTGGATTCACAGTTTTCACACAAGAAATCTGGTTGCCAGTGTCATGCTTGAACAAAACCATGGGATTCAGCTGATCACCCTCCACTCAGGTTTTGGATAGACAGAGCCGTTCGCAAACAAACTGTAAACCAAGAGGTATATGAGCTAGAATAAAATAAACTAATGGCTGCCTACTAACTGTGTTTTGCTTAGACCTCCTCTGTAACACCTGGACCTGTCACAGAGACCCAGTACTGGATGTGCTGGCCTTAGGTTTCATCCCATGTGGGAGTTTCTATATTATTGCTATTTTGTAGTCTTGGATGGTATAAAAATGTGTACTTGTTGCTGTTCACAGGGGTGAGTTTCGTACAGTATCGATACAAATGAAATTGTTTCAGTTTATCCCTAAATAATCAAGAACCAGAAAAAAAAAAAAAAAAACAAAAAACAAAAACAAACAAAAGCAGATTCTTGACTATGTTTTGGGGTTTGCATACATCCTTACTTAGAATTCCATGTATCTCTGGATGAGTGCAAAATGTCCTTTAAAAGGCAGTATTGTTATTAAAAGAATGCAATTTCATCAAAGTGCTAATAGTTTCATTACTGAAAATAATTTAGTTCAGAAATACTTCTTATAATGCGAGCAGTAGATAATTGCTCTTCTGGGACTTTTGTTTTAGACTATGACAAAAATATGTGAATGTGTACATTTTGAGAGAGGCCTTAAATGAAGCCATTTGTTAGAAGGGTGTTTTCTTTTTCAGCTTGGGTGTGCAAGAATATGAAGGAATTTAGTATAAGTAATTATAAAAAGATTGCTTGTGGATCTCCCTGTAACTAACATGGCATTTTGGTTTGCTAAGACGGTATTTCTCTTCAGCTTATGTCAGCAATGGAAGCCCCCAGAATTCCCATTAACTTTTTCTGTAAATTTTTATTCGTGCTGTTTTTATTTAATTAGTCCTAAATTCACTCCTGTTTTCCCTTCTTATGTAGTAATAGCTACCAGTCAACTATGCTAAATCCTGTGGGTGACTCAGATGGCAAACGTCTCCAAGGTTTTTGCTGTTCTGAACTTACTTTCTTCAGGGTGATAGCACATACATCTGCCTTTTCTCAGCAGGAGGTTATAATCAGAAATTCTCCCTCACTTTGATCACACATTTGGTGCATGCTGGGTCAGATGCTGCACCCACACAGTTAAAACACAACTTTCACGATAGCGGATCATGCCCTTCCTATGCAGATCTCAGCTTGGTAGGGAGAAGAGCAGCCCATGAAGAATAAAAGCAGCGTGTGCTGCAGTCATCAAGAGAGCTGATTAGAGAAGGCAAATCCAGTCTTCATTAAGCAGATCGGGACCGTGATCGTGGCCAAATGTGCATTTTCAAGAAGTCAGGATTGAAACTCCTGTCTTGCTTCAACTAGCTCTGCCATTAAACATTCTCTTTGTCTTTCTTAAAGGAAAATACAATTGGTTTGTGATCATTTGAAATGAAATACAAGCCTTGGAACAATAGGTTCTAATGTGTGTGGGATACACAGCATCTCTTTTTGTGCTATGTCTGTAGACCCAGGAAAGTCTAACCATACAGAGCCTCAAGCTAACTAGCCAATTAAAATATTTTTAATACTCTTTTTGCAAAGCTCACATACTAAGTTGTTAGAATTTACATACATGGATTCCAATCTTGGAGTTACATCCAGACAAAGCAAGCCCTTGTTTTCAGACAAGACAGATTTTGACAGATCTTCAGGCAAGCACAGGAGACCACTTACAGGATCAGGCTCTCAGCAAACTTGGCGATGCTTTTCTCCTGCCTTGCAGAGTTAGAGAGTTTCATCAGTGCTTCAGCTGTTGGATGTGAGTGTGGAAGAACTCCTCCTTTCATACTCTCTTTAACTTTGTAGCCTTAGTAGTTACAGAGGATGTTTTCAAAGACTCATTCTAACTTCAGACTCTAGGGTATTTCAAACAGTGTTTATGAAAGCAAGAATATCCAAGACTCAAAAGTAAGAACAAAGTCTTTTCTTCTTCCTTAAATCTCATAATTTCTGCAATATTCTTATGATTGTTACTATCAGGAGAAGGAAGCTTGAAAAAATACTTTCATACCTCATTGTTCTAAATTTAAACAATTTTAAAGCAAGATTTTAAGGCAATTGCCTATTATGCCTTTGTTCTTCATCCTACAATTTCTTGTTTTTATATGAAAATGCCATATGAAACATGAATTATTGGACACCTGAAGTAGCATATGTGAGTGTTTAAGACAAAATGTCTCACCAATTTGATTCTGCAGGGCTACAACTTTACCTTTAAAAATTGGTCAGACGTGTAAGAATAGCATAGTGTATGTAAAATATAGGGTGTTTCAAAAAGATGGACCCAATTTGAAATCACAACTGCTTTACAATCAGGTCCATCTTTTTGGAACACCCTCTATTTTTTTCTGAAATACCTCCACATAGTAGTATGTCGGAAGTTACAGGAGCTGTGAACTACAAGCCTCATCTTGGAACAGTAGAGCTGTAACTGTTGTCACTTTGGCATTTTCTCAGAATTAATAACTGGATGAGATACTAACGTGCTTCATATTTTACAGTATCTTAAAAAATGTCATCTGTCTAAAGGCTTAGTTTTAAGTAGTTTTTCATGGAACATTTGAGGGAAATTTCATCTAGCTATACCAGCAGTATTATTTTGCAGTTTGAACTGGTATCTTCAAGAAGTTATTCTTATTATTGCATCTTTTATGTCTGATGTTAGTTGCTTAGTTTTCCTAATATATAGTAAAAATGAACAGCTGTTCTACAACTGTCTTGTTGTTTCTCAACAGTTTCATGTTTTCTAACCATCTCTGGGGATAGTTTTTGTACACTATTAGCAACTTCGTTTTCTGATACACTGGAATGCAATGAAGCAAATAATCAGGAAGAGAACTGCAGAAAGGATGAAGAGGAAAGGTTTGCTAAGAATGAATTAAAATATTTTCCAACCTTTTTACAGCTGCTCTGCTGGAAACACCAGCAGCTATAATAGATTAAAGAAGTTAAATTACAGAGTATTGTGTGCCAATTCTCTTTTAAGACAGTAATACATTCTAAAGTTTTGTATACTATTAACTCAGGATGGTTTTAAAACAAAACAAAACAAAAAGCTTTTCAGGAAGCACATCTAATTCTTCTTGAATAGAAACTACACTGTAAAGAAATTATGTTCTAAGGAAGTTTCTTACGCCACAAAGTGAAACATGAAAGCTGGGAAATGGCAGATCTACAGGTCTAAATCTGTTCCCCATCCATCACTCTGAAGACTGAATGTGGCAGGGCCCTGCTAGAAAGTGACAGTGCTTGAATGCGCACTCATGGGTATGTCTTTGCCTCCTTGAGACTCAGTGCTTGTAATTTTTTCTTCATGCTTTTAAGAGTAAACAGAATAGAAACCTTAACTGTTGCAAGGTGTTGTTGCCTTTAGTGGTGTTTCATGTAGTACAAGAAAAACATCTATTTGTCTGCCTGGGCTCACAGGATCTGTGCTGCAATCCCTGCTTTCCACTGCAGACCGGCATCAAGCTAAATTCCGAAATGCCACCATCTAATAGAAAACACTTCATTCACATTGTCAATGAGACCAAACACATACAGCTTTGTGTTTTTTTTTTTTTTTTCCAGACTATTTCTATTGAATAAGAAGCATAATCTTTTTAGAACTGAACAAAAATTAAAGCAAGCATTTCACATGTATCTAAGGACATACTTCTTAGGGAAAAGTGGGGAGTGCAGAATGGGAGAGGTAAAAAATGTTCTAAGAAGTATATAACACCGAGGCCTAAGGACATCCATGGAGCGTATACTTTGCTTCATAATTCTTCATCACTGAGGTTTTTTGTTTGGTTTTTAAACTTCTCAGTTGTATTTGTAAATTGTTCACCTTTCTTTCTCAGATCTTTTGCAGGTTGTTCATGGACTCTTAATATGTATGTATTTATGGATGGATTTGTAGTACCTATATAAAAGGCATTATCCAGAGCAAGAAGAGAAAGAATATATGTGGGGAAAGGATGGAGGGTGTATTGGAGCATTACAGGACACAGTTTCCTAGGATGATTTGCTTGGAGGCTTTCGTTTTTTCTCAGAAACTGGTGTTTCTTCATGTCTGTCTGGGTTGTCTTGCTTTTGAGCCACTTCCTCAACTGAGATTCCTAATCTCTTGTGATAGAGAGCTGCAAGTGTGCTAGATTTGGCCCACTGAATGTACAGATGCCAGACTTATTGGGAGTGACACTGTAAAATTAATATGTACACAGTGCAATTTTAGGGATAATATTATGCAAATATTCCTAAGGATGACACATTAAAAGGTAGTTACATTTTAGACACATCCATTAATATTTTCCCTGAATATCAAATACTTCTTCCCACCTGCCATCTCTTCCATGTTTTCACTTGCTATGATGGTTAGATGTCAGAAAGCTGTCATAACGCTGTGACTAGGCTTTTTGGTTAGTAGAACCTTGCACAGTCTGCATTTATATTGTGCTCAACATTTTAAAAACAGATTAAACATTTCAAACTGTACCAACAAGACATATTTTTAATAAGTACTTCTTCCTGTGAGGCAGATTCTAGCATACAGCAGTTTCTAGCATACAGCATTACTGTCTTTTACCCAAAGCAGTATATATTAAAAAAAGGCTTAATAGCTCATACCAATCCTGATTGCACTCCCACTTCAGACTCACGTTTGTACATAAAGTGGTGTCACTAACTTTGGAAAGAAGGTAGTGATGCTGGGTGCTCAGGGTTTGATGGTGGTGATATTTAGACCACAAGTCACCTAAACCACCATTTTAATAGCCCTGCTAAACAAGAACAGTAGGTTTCTCTCTCCTTGGAATTTTATCAACAGGTTAGTTTGTACTCCCATAGTCACTTACAGTGTATCTTTAAAACTTTAGCTCTGCTGTTTCATATTGAAAAGAAAGTTGCCACGGTAATTTTTTGAAAGTGTCAATCATAGGTCATACCCTCCTACTCCCCACCCCTGCCTAACACAAATCCAAACTTTCTTTTCATCTCAGTTTGTGAACGTTTTCACTTAACAGCTGAATCTTTAAATCCAGGATTCTACATTGTGACAACTAAGCAAGCAGAAGAATTGCCAAAGTCTATAAACAGTCAGAGCTCTTGATGAATCTTGGTAGCATTTGAAAGTCAGTATTTTATTCTCCTGATCATGACTGTCCATTAATACCATTTTACCTGTGCCTTTAAACACTATGATTTCCTTTCCCTCTTTTAAAAATATGACTGAAAAAGTCCTTTTTTTAAAGAAAGCCTTTGGTAGATTGGTGCCTTCTTGTTGGTTAGACAGTGCAGAACCTTGGTGGTTTCTTTATAGGGAAGCAGCAACTTGTTTCCAAGTCTTACTAAAGATGTGAAAATCCTATTGTAATACCTTTTTGATGAGTAGTAACAGAAAAGTCATGATCTCTCTGAACATCTCCTAGCTGCAAAGGATAGGAGAGGCACATGAAGATCCATGTGTTTAATGTGCTTCACCAAACAGTTCCCCCTCTCCTGCCATTCTTCACAAGGCCTGAACACCACTTTGTGAATTCTACCAGTGAAAGTACTTATTCATGTGAGTAGTCCCATTCTTTTCATAAGTATAGAGTTTGGCTTTGTTTTATAGTGAACTACTGTGTATTATTCTTTATATTCTTTTCACATATACAGAAACCATCATTCTGGGCTACAATTCATGTGCATTCACTTAGACAAATCATATACAAATTAAAAACACAATATTGCCAAAAAATATCTACTGGCAGTGAAGGTCAGAAGTGTAACCTGAAGACTTAATAAATTAAACAATAGGTTGGCTGTAAACCTGTACAAATGACAAATGTAGTTGTAATGGCAACATTATGAAAATATCATTAAAAACATCATAGTCAGGTATGCTAACATTTACAGTTTAAGCAGGATTGATATCCTCTTATGCACTTGAAATGATTGACTTTCATCTCCAAACTGAACAAAATATATTTTATGGAGCATTGTGTTTTCTAGAGTTTCTTCATGCAAATCTGTTTCAAATTTACTGCTCATGATCTCACTCATTCTTCTAGAAAAAGAAAAATAAATCACAGACTACACTGGGAAAAGATTGATTTTGAATAAAACCAAATAAAGTAATTCTTCTACAAACAATTATAAAATATTTACATAAGATTGTTGCATGTGTGTAAAAATTTAATAGAAATATACATGTAAGATATAGGTTAAAGATTATTACTTGGAATAAAAATTTATCATCTGATATCTTGATTCAGCAAAATGCAAATATTTCTTATTAACCATCTGCTGAGGTTTCCATGTTTGTACTCCAGTTGGGAGGTAGGACTCTTTAGGGACTGATATCAGGAGAAGTTACAAATTGATAGAAATCTTGGCAATTGAGTACATTTGATATTTTGAAAAGGGAACAGCAAAAAGGAGTAAGAAAGTATTTCGATTAGATTAGACTGTGTTCCATCAGGAAAAAGTAAACTGAAGTAAGAAGGAGCCAGTGGACAGGTCTGAACAAATAAAACATTTTGGTGATGAGAAATTATGAAATATAGATGACATTGATTATAGAGATTTTTTTTCTCACACAGCATTTTAGCAGTAGGAAGGAAATTAATTAAACCTTATATTAAAATAAACAGTAGGGTTCTGTGTGGTTAAGTATTTGAATGGCAATTAAATATTCCTAAAAGTTCTACAATATTATCAGTATAATAGACTTGCCTATACAGACTAAAAGAATTCATGTTAAGCCTGCTGTCATTTAAGTAGTACATCATAGATGTGCTCCTGGGAAATAAGTTTCCTCAAAGCACAGAAATCCAAATTGGGAGAAAAAATAAAAATGAACAATGAATTTTATTTTTTTTTTCATATAGGTTATTATATTGCTCTTATCAGTATAATATCTGATTACTTTCTGGTGGTGCATTAAACTATGGGATTAGCATCTGTTGTTTAGTGTTCTGCTGTAGCATGATGATTGCTGTATACTTGGAGGAAGGAGGAACAGGGAAACTGTGGAAACGTGCTTTAATGTTAACAAATTCTGCATGTGGAAATGGTAATTGAGAGCAGAGGAAAAAGCAGTAATGATGAAAATTAAATCCAATTAGGCAAAAGAGAACACATTTATGTGTTTTGGCTGACACTGCAAAGACTTTTGGAAGTTAAGGCTAGGAAGGGGTTGCTGTTTGATCCATTAAGATTGGTATCTATTTCAAGAGTAATTCAGAAATGTCTGACAGACTGTTAAAAGGTATAAAAACCTATTAAAAACGTTTTGACTATTGGATTTTAACAACCTAATATTTTATTTGGAAAGGAACAAAGTTTTTAAAATATGGTATCTTTATAGCTCTTCTGTGAGATTATTCCCAAGGCAGGAGTTTTAGAGAACCCTTCCTTTGGTAAAAGCTGCTGTGTCCAACAAGGATTGATGGCACCTGGACAACCTTCAACCTTGTGTTCTAAGTGATGCTGGGGCAGTACCTCACAAACGTGCATTTGGAATATACTCAAAGTGAGTATTAAAGGGAGAAGAGTCAAACACAAACAAGCTAAAAAATAAAACTGTATTCAGTACACAGAAAAAGCAAGATGAAAATACATAAAGAGTCAGGGCCTGAGCAGCCTCTAAAAATAATTAAACCTAAGCTAGAAGACTACGGAGTAAGAAAATATCAAAGAATAATTGAAGGGACTCTTTCTATCAAATATAAAAGGAATTTTATGATATTTCAAAAGCCTCTGCAGTTCTGATGTATTTTCTGTTTTTAAAGTAAATGTTTAAATGAACAGAAGAGATTCTAAAGAAAATCTGTGTTTAAAATATCTATGCAATGTACATGTTAGAGAAATGTCCTGCTAATCAAATGGATAATTCTTCATTGATATCAAACTTGTACAAAAATGGGTCTGAAGCATGTTGAGAACAGGATCTTGCATTGTTTTTATTTTGTGTTACAGGTTATTTTGTAAATGTCAGAGCTGTCTTTCTCATAACCATTACACGGTTCTGAGTTATGTCAAATAGCAAATGGATATTTAATTTTGCAACTTTTTCTTTACCTGGAAAGAGCACAACATTTGAAATCCCAGTGTTCATCCTGCTGAAAACTTTAATTCAGAAAACAATGTAGAGCTTGAATTTGGACCCAGATATCATACAAAAATTGTGCTGAATTTTTACTTAAATAAGTTTATGACGAGTAATCTTGTTTTCACAAATCCTAGAAAGGCAAAGCTACGTATTTTCCTAGTTGTAATAGGCAATATTTATTACCTCGAGTAGCATGAGATGTTTAAGTGTTCAAATAAGCAATTTGTAACTATTAGTGGAAAAATATCAATGGTCCAGTTCGACTCAGACTATAGGGACTATAGGTGGACAAGGCTTTCACATCTCGGCGTATTTTCAACAGGCAGATGCCTCTGTTGTTAAGCAACGTATGTGAATAATACCTCTAGGAACTCACCATATGACCTTACCTGAAAGTTGTGTGGTTGCTGCCTTAACATTTTTGCAAACTTTATGATTTACAGTGCACAACTTGACATCAGGAACAGAATCTGCTTTCTTGAAGAGCAGAGCTCTTAATTTGCAGCAACTTATCAATTATCATTCCTTCTCAGAAGCAGATATTCTCTTGGTAGCAGTTTCTTACAGTACTGTGGGGATGATGCCACAAGCAGAAAAAATTGAATTACATATCAGCTAAATAATTTTTTATAACACCCACAGATCCGTACTATTCTCTCCTATGTCCTCTGCTCCAGAATGTAATTCCAAGGAGGGCTTCATAAGAGAGGGAAAGGTTGTGAGAGGCATAAAACATTTACTCCGTCATACACTGTACTCAAGGGAATAACACATGTGTTTCACTGCCAAGCAATGCGGTCACAGAGGTTCTTTGACTAGATATGTCTCTGTGCATAAACACACGCTCTAGTATCTACAGAGTAGCTCAGGATGGGCCATACACCTGTGGAATTGAATTACTCTTGGTAAGTAACTCACTAATACCGAAAGTAAAAAGGGGGCTTGATCACATCACAATGTCTCAAAAAGTACTGACTTTTGGGGAGGAGTTGCCAAAATAAATACACAAAATAGTGTATTATAAATGGGTTTGAAATGCATAATTTTTCTCCCACAGGAAAAAAATATTAGTTTTCAGTATGAAAATCACAAAAGGAGGTTTGAATAATATAGTGCTGTGGTAGAAAGTCGGATTTGGTGAAAATGTGATTTCCTATCATATATTTGGTTTACGAATACTTAGTGATTAGTATTTACATTATGATTGATAATGTATACAAATACTTCTGTTTCTTTTTTCATTATTAGGTACTTCTAGCATGTTGCCACCTCTCTTGTGAGCTAAGCAGTATTTATGCTCATTTATTCAGATTGTTGGGGCATCCTGGGTTCTTTGTTAGGCACAGAGACATCCATGTATGTCCTGAATGAGAAAGATCATTGATACCATTGAAGAGAGATGAAAGTGGATGAATAGGGAGGAAGTTCAGGGAAACTAGTAGGCACCATTCATGGCAAAAGCAACTTTTTGCCAGGTAGGTAAGGAAGCTATTTATTAGGAGATCCCCCACATGTGTATGGGAGGAGCCACTTGGCTATTTGAAGCTGCTACAAGTTATGAGTAGATACCAGCATAAGATAAAGATCTGAGGTGGAGGATGACATATTGATGGATGTTTTGGTTCATCTTAATGTTAAATGTTACTGTTTAGATCATCTCAAAAGACCTCAATAAAATACAGGAGTTTTACTGCACTAGTTTTTTTATGTTTACATCATTGAAAATCACATCTGTAAGAGGTGGCTTTGTTTTCAAGGCTCAACATAGTTCTGCATGTTTGCTTATATTGTTATGGATGGTTACCCTAATTTCAGTGAGAAGGCTAATTGTAGTAAAGATGAATACGAGTGTAAGAGTTTGCATGATAAAGGCCTAGAGCCTTTATACATATCCATTCCTCTCCCAGAGGATAGAAATAAAAGGTTCATCACTGGACATACCACATTAAGGACATGGTTACTGCATGCTTTGTGCACAACATTACATTCAATCCAGTGTATATTGTTAAAATTCATATAGGAAATTGGCATTCCTTTTGAAAGTTTATTTCTCTTAAATTCACAAACCCATGACTGTTATTAATTCTCTAAGTACAGAACTAGTTTCTGTTTGCAGAACTTTACTGCATTTTAACTAAGGGGACTGCCTTCTGCATGTTGCATTCTGCTTCTCTCCTGCTCGATAAAAGCTATCCAGAAATGCATTCCAGAAATCTGGTTGCTTGGTTTCATGCTCTGCAAGCATCGGTTACCATAGTGTTTTAGAAAAATACCTTTTCAGGAAGCAGATACACAATCAAATATAGTCCACTGAAGTTGTGCTGAATGAACCATCTGTTAACACATTGAAAGTAACGTATTTGTAGATTAAATGGTTAGTAACCTTTGATTTCCTGTTACAGATGGAGAAATACAAAAAATAAGAGGGCATGAGAATATCTTCAGAAGCATCCCTTTACATACCCTGAAGCTGCCTGCCACTTGAGTGTACCTCATTACAAATGTCTTGCGACAGTGTTATAAACTGACCTTCAATAACCAAGTCTTTCTGGAAAGCAAACCAGACAGTTCCCTCCACCTAGACTGCACACATTTCTATAGATACTCTGCCTCTGAGCCACCAGAACAATTAATGCCAGAATGTGCCCAGTACTGATCAAAAAGCATTATATTCATATTGAATCATTCTTGTTCAAAGGTTGTTTTACATGTTGTTGTAATAAATATACACAAATTCTTGTCTTTGATCCCAAAGAACCAGGCATTATACAAATTTAAAGTCCCTCAGTCCATACAACCCAAGTGAACACAAAGTAGTAGTTCAGAATTCCAGGAAGATTTTGAAACAGGACTGAAGTACTTCTGTCCCAATTTAAAATAAGAAATAAAGTTCTACTTATTACTAGAAAAAATAAAAACAGCTTCTAGATACATGATTATTGTTGGTTCTCTGAAAACTCCTTTTTGCTATTCAGGCACTCTGTATTGAAAATTTCAAACTAGTAACTAACACACTATGCTGTCTGCTTTTGTTTAATGGCTCAGCATATTTCAGGTTATTTATAAAATATCCCTCTTTGTCCAAGTCTGAAGCTTTGCTTGTTGAGTGTGAACTAGAACTATCTCTTAAGCTCAAGTGTGTTTTCAGCTACACTATGGTAATATTGGCTGTGTTGTGACTCCTGTCTCCCCATCAAGAAAACAATTTGATGTTAACATGAAATTCACAGTGTTAGATATTCACTGGGGCAGCAGATACATGTAATATCATGAAATTTAATGAGCTGTGAAGTCACAAATCATATGAAGTAATGTATCATTACTAAATCTCTGCATTGCTGAATTCATGTATTGAATGTGTACACAGAATGTTTGGTATTTTCTATGTAGTTATTCAGGATTTTGTGAGAAAATGTTCTTAATTGATTTGCCAAATCTCATCTTTGGAGCAATAATTATTTCTTTTTAGGAAAATTTTAGTTGCAAGTGTTTTCTCCAGTACAGAACTTAATTCTAATAAAGATGAATAATGACCAAGTAACCAAGGATCTGATAGCTAAGATACTCAACTGATTACATGAAAGCTCATCTCAGTGCTGAGTTGAGTGCCCTGTGCTGGTAAGCTGGGAAAAGTCTCATGACAGGAAGTCTGGTTGTACACAGGAATATCACCAAAATGTGTAGGACAAAAACTAAAGAAATGTTTTTATGTGATTGCACAATGTGAATTTCACATAGATAGTGCGAAACTGCAGTTTGATAAAGATTTTGAGTTATGTGTACTCTCAATCTTCCAAAAAGACAAGCTGAGGTAATTAGTAGTGCTTTACTTAGAACATGAGTTTTCCATTACTCCTGTGAGTTGTTACTTTCAAACAACACAATATCTCTTCTGTGGTGACACCAACCAGCTATAATGTGCCATTTGGTTTGTTTATTTGAATTTGTCAGGAAATGCCAATTTATTGAAAAGAAAGTTGCTTTCATTAGCACAATTTCCTTTTGGAAAAAAAAATTGGAAAAATGTATTGTGAAAGATCCTGCCTAGACATTTTCAAAAACTAGAGTTCATTTTTCATGTTTTAAATAACTTTTCAGGCCTGTAACCTATATTTAATATATAAACAGTTTCCTTCTCCACAATTCAATAACCTGTAAATTATACATGTGTAGTGGAAGCAGGAGTTAAGATCCAGAGTCCTCTCTCCCCTGCCTTTGATCACTCATAGCCTGCTCAATCTTCCGAGAAGTCTCCATGCCTTTGATCTCCTCTGCCTCCGTCTCTATGTTGTTCAGGTTATCTGAGGATGTTGATTATTTGAAAATGTCAGTTTTACTTACAAAATTATGCCAATTCAAACTTTAAAAAATTGAAATAATAGCCATTTGTACAAAAATATTGAAGAAGTCAAAATGTAGAATGAATATTTAAAACATTTTAGTGTACCAAGTGTTAATTGCTCCAATATAAAAGTACTCAAAAATCTGGATTTGAAGATTTGTGCTGTTTGGAGTGATATTTTTTTCAGACTCAGAAATTCACAGTAGGGAAATTGAAAAGTGGGGTATTAGAAACTGTTTCCTATCCAGTTTTAATCATTTTTCCTTCAAAACTAATTAATCTTTTAGTCTGCTGTATCAAATACGTACTTTACATTGGGCTATAATGCACATGTTCTTTCTTTTCAACTTGGAGATATGACCTAACCAGTTTTGGGTTTTTTTTGGCTAACAGAACTCAGCCTTCTTATAACATAACCCAGCAAAGTGCATACACAAGCCACATATTTTTGTAATTGAATTACCAAAATATGTGGGGTGTATTTGGATATGTGTACATACATACCTGCCAACAAAACATACTGATGTTTTGGGAAACAATGTCCAGATTTGTAGAAATATAAGGACCTAAAGACATACGTAACTTCCTTCCTGAAATAATTAAGAACGTTTCAAAAATACTGATTTTGTTTCTTTGCCCATAAGCCATTGTGAGACTGGTCAGTTATAACTGCCGAGGGATAGGTGACACACAGCACATGTTCTAATAAAGGCTACTTTTGGTGCAAGCCAGCTACGCAAAATGCTCCTCCTAAATAACATTGCATAAGATTTTAAGTTCTGAGCAACCAGGATTCATATGGGATCATATGGGAAAGGTATGCAGTAAAAACATAAAAACTGTTCATCACTGATTGAGAAACCAATGGTACAAAGAATGCCCTTGTGGCATCCTTTTTGTTTCCGATTTATATTCAGTTCAAGAATGAGTCTTAGGACAAATAAGTGGCCCTGGAGGACCCTTGCATGACCTGCAGGACAGTAGGGAACAGGAATCCACCCACGCTTTCCACTGCGTTACATCTGTGTGGATCCAAGATCCATGGGGATTTTTCATTCTGAAGCCTACGAGAGCATTACTGTTGGTGAAGCTGTTCTCTATATGTTGGTATCCAACTCAGCTAAGCACTGCAGCAGGTTTTAAAAGGAAGCATTGGGGTGGGAATTACACTGGCACAGGTCTAGGCACTAAGCATGCTGCTAAATCAGGAATTAATAAAAGAGTTTCTGGCTTCAATTCTGACTATACTTGTTCTTGGGTTGAAGAGCTGTTAGCGAAAGAAGTTGACGTTGCTTTATTTTTCACAAGTAGAAGGTGTGTAAGGATTTATTTGTTGTTTACTCCCTTCGCTAGCTAATTCCCTGTGTTTACTGTCTCCCTACTCTAGTGACCAAGAATTAGATTAAGGTGTCTTCAGAGTTCAGTTTTCAAAGGTTGTGGTCAAGTTGGTGCAAACTGTGTAGGTGGTATTTAGAAATTATCTAATTCAAGGTAGTAGTTACGATTTAATGCAGTGTACTTAACACTAAGCAATGTCAGGTATTCCATGCTTTATACAATAATGATAAATTGTTTATTAAAAGAAGTTTATCTTTGGTACCTTTGGTTCTATAACGGGAAGAAACATCTAACTGCCATGGTACTCGTGCATTTTAAAGAGTGATGTGCTAAAAGCTTTTAACTTTGGGAAAAAATAGATGCCTCAGATTTTTTTCATCTGATGGATGGTGATGATAATGCTCAGTTGTGTTTGCACTTAGACCTGCAAGAGACAAATGAGATAAAAAGAATCTAACAAGTGTTTTTTCTATGTCTAAGACTTGGAGTATGTGAGGGGATTGAATGTTTTACCTCGAGCTCTGAACTTACTTAAAGCTTCTTGAGTGACAGTGGTGAAATAAATGGGGGCTGAAAGAAGAATGCTGAAGGAAATGTCTCTGGCAAAGTTTTTCCGATCATCAAGTTTGGTTTGGTATTTTTTAATACCACAGCATTTTCACCTGTCTGAGGTACTGTCTTGTTTGTGGGCAAAGGATCATATCATTTTGTGCCTGAATGATCACCGCTAAAAGCCTCAGTTTTTTCAAGAAATGGGGAATATTGATGGAGCCTGGCTCTTGCTTGGGCCTCATTATGGGCTCCTCTCAGCACCGGCCCCCCACTGGCACTGCAGCCATGTTGCTTACTCTACTGCAATGTGCTTCCCTGCGAAGAACAGAAGGGCGACTTTTGTTTGCAGTGGGTGATTTCTTCGTACTGTGGAACAGTTATTGGAAAAGGCTGATCTGAATTTTCAGTAGCTGTTGCAATTCAGTGTATTGGCTGTTTATGAATAACTGTGCTCTTAAGGCAATAGCTGATCTTCAAACATCTGTGAGGAAGGCTTTTTGGTGTGAACAAGAGTATTGGCTGTCCATTACTCGGGTTTTTTTTCTGTTTATTTTTAAAGATTTTTTTTCTCTGGTAGTGAAGCAGAAACAAGCTTGTGAAGTTTAGGTACCCAGTCATACAGCCAGAGTGGCCAAAAGTTTAACAGGTTGCAAACAATATAGTTAAAGTTTAGAGGAGAAGGAATTTAAAGCAAGATTGTTCATGAAAATTTCAGAAAAGGGAAAATTCCAGTTAAATTTCTGATGAGTGACATGTCTGGCTCATACCATAGAGCATCTTGCTTAAGTCTCTTAATTTGATGCTGTTAACCTTAAGGCAGAAAAAAAAAGAGAAGGCACAGTGCCATTTGAAGATAGACTGAAAGTAGCAAGCAGATAATAACTTTTCATTTGCATGCATTCTACAAATAATTTTTTTACCTCTATATACTAGGGACTTTCACAGAATCACAGAATGTTCGGGATTGGAAGGGACCTCGAAAGATCATCTAGTCCAATCCCCCTGCCGGATCAGGAACACCTAGATGAGGCTACAAAGGAAGGCGTCCAGGCAGGTTTTTAATGTCTCCAGAGAAGGAGACTCCACAACCTCTCTGGGCAGCCTGTTCCAGTGCTCCATCACCCTCACCATGAAGAAGTTTCTTCTCAAATTTAAATGGAACCTCCTGTGTTCCAGTTTATACCCATTGCTCCTTGTCTTATCATTGGTTGTCACCGAGAAGAGCCTGGCTGTATCCTTGTGACACTCACCCTTTACATATTTATAAACATTAATGAGGTCACCCTCAGTCTCCTCCAAATTAAAGAGCCCTAGCTCCCTCAGCCTTTCCTCATAAGGGAGATGCTCCACTCCATCATCTTTGTTGCTCTGCACTGGACTCTCTCCAGCAGTTCCCTGTCCTTCTTGAACTGAGGGGCCCAGAACTGGACACAATATTCCAGATGTGGTCTCACCAGGGCAGAGTAGAGGGAGAGGAGAACCTCTCTCGACCTACTAACCACACCCCTACTAATATGCCCCAGGAACACTTTGAGAATGCAGTCTGCAGAGCAAGACTATTTTACTGCAGAGTGTTATGCCATGGAATATAGTACATTACAGTTACCCAGAAATGTGTAATGCATCCAGCACTTGCGTGACCTCTTCATTTGTGTGTTCATACTTTTTAGTTTTGGGTTTGTGTTCAAGAATAACCATGTGAAAGAGCAAAAGTTTCCTTCCTCCTTCTCTTCCTCTCCCTTTACTCTGAGAGTGTTGCTGTATTTCTTGCCCGTTCTCTCTCAGCTTTTCTGTCATGTGTCCTGTGGGTTGCCATTACCCAGGGAAGGCTCGGAGTTTTCCTTTCTGGTTAGTATGCAAACTGCCCATTAAGCTCAGAAGGTTGAGGTGCTGGTTGTTCTGTGAGAGCCAAGTACGGACATGGAAACCACATTCAGCTGTGAGCAGAAGCCCTCAGCCCAGCCCAGGTTTCCTGTCTTCTTTGCTGTCCCCTTCCTGCCTCCTGGGTGGAGGAAGGATTGGTGTCCTCTTCTCCCGTGAAGTCGGTCCTGTGCAGTCTCCCCCCTCCCAGCCTCCCCACCTCATCCAGATGCAGATTAACAGGGCCAGGCGCTCCCGCAGATGAGTCCTTTTGGTTCCCTTTGTGTTGCCCTTGTGTTACTTCATAAGCAAAGCACTCTGAGATTCATCCACGTCTCTAATTGTCGCCGGGCACATATGCAAGTGATTTTTATAACATCCTTCTTGAATATTGGTGAAATGAGTACTCATTGTTGAGAGCTAGCCACATGTTGAAGAGTTTTTCCACGCAGGATAGTAAAACTGACTGTGTAGGATTCTATGTCTGTTGTCCCTCAAAAGCTGCTGCTCAGATTTGCCCAGCTCAGACTGCCTATTATTTGTAATTAGTGGCAAACACCCTTCTGAGATCTTAAAGTCAGATGTTGCCTTGTCCTTTTCACATCATCACTGATAACAGTAGTAGTAAATTCGAATAAGATATGAGTTCATTGTTGTTTAGTTGGAGATTTCTAATAAAACCTTTATTTTTCACCATGGTTCAAAGTGCACTTGGGTTCTTAGGTTGCACGTTTGTGAGTGGTTCCTTTAAAGACGTTGATGTACTGTGGCCTAAACATTTTTATGGTTAATGGTAAAACATAAGGTGGAATGAACAGAGCTTCAGTCCTACATGCCCTGTTAGGAAAAAAAATTAAAAAAAAAAAAAAAAATCAAAAATCTGTTTTGATCTGCTGACTCAAATCAATAAGAAACATACTAAAATGACAAAAATGGAATCTCAAGTTTCTGTTTCTACATACTTGTTAATTAAAGACATTTCAATTGGCTTCTGATTTTTATGAATCTGGATAGATCAATTTAGTTTTAAACAATCTCAATGATCTGTATGGGAGAATCCACCCACGTCATTTTTATGGCTGAGGCATAATGACATCCAGAGTTTACCTGTGGTCCCTGAAAGTCAGTGTAATCTCCACAGTCCAGGCCATGGGACTATTGTGGCAAGCAGCTGGAGTGACAAGCAGCATTTCCTCTTGCTGACAGCACTGAAGCAGCCACCTTTAGATCATAGGGAAAAGTGTCTCTGGATTCAAAACCATGCACCTGGCATTTCACTCCAAAAGACAATTTGAGAGCGCTTGCATTGCCTCACTGCATTGGAGGGCCTTCCTCAGGCTGCTGGCCCTCGAAAAGCTCCAAATCTGGAAAAGAGGGGTGCTAAGCTACGAAGCGATTTACTGGGGCTGTAGCAAATTTCTTTTATGCCAGGCAGCTCCCACCAGCTGGGCAGAGTGGGGCCAATCCCACGTGTTCTGGGTTGACAGGCAGAGTGGGGTCACATCCATCCTCTGATGTTGGACCCAGAGTCTTCTCCTGGCCCCTCGCCGCTGCTGGGCCATGGGGGCTGCTCCGTCTCCCTTCTCCTCACTGGCACACCCCTTCATCATTCAGAGAGGCTGCACTGAGTGCTCTCCTCCACCCAGACACACCTACCCTCTCCAAAACCTGGGTGCCGGGGCTGCCCCACGCTGCCAACCTGCTGCTTGCACCACCCCTGTGGCCTGCCAGCCCCTGTGGCCGGGGGACAGCCCCGGCACCTCCCCTTGAGGGCTGTTCTACCCTCCTAGCTGTCTTCCTCCACTTCAAAGCCCCCATTCTCACACTTCCTTCCTTTGGTAATGAACCTTCAATTTCCTTCAGGTAAATAAAGTGAAACTGGAAAGAACTGTAAAACAAAACATAAAAGTAGCCGAGCTGGAGGGTTACTGCCCACAGTGGCCCTGGGAATGGTTTTTCCTGTCCTCCTGCTGTGGTTTCTAGCCTGTTGTCTCCCACTTTGTTTGCCCTTCCTTACCAGTTTTTTAGCTGTAAGCTCTTTAGAATGCAACCTCCTCTTCGCAGGGGCATTTGTACAGATGCTAATAGGTAGAGAGGCTTCTCCCATGTCTCTGTTTTATTAATGTGAGAATCAGACAAATGACCACATTTTAAAAATCTCTTCTGCAGTAGCTACTAAGCTTTGTGGTGTACAAACAGTCAGTGGATTTTTGTTCATTTGTTCATAAGACTGAGCTATGAGATAAATTCTTCTATATGAGGTTTTTAGGCACTGGGAGAGTGTGCATATGTTGCTTAGGAGGTTACATGGTATTTTCATTTGGAAGTGACATTTTACGTGACATTTTACCTTAGAACAATAGATGGGCAAGCCCAAAATTGCAGGTCTGTAGCAGAAGAGTTATGTCTATTACTTAGTCTATTTAGAAACTTACATCTTTTATAAATTCTGCCTGATTGCATCTCTTTTCACGAAATCCAGATAAAATGCATTTTGATCGGTCTCAAATGCATTGGTTTGCAAACTTGCAGACCAGCTGTCCCACTCACTAGTGTAGATAAGACGGCTCAGATGAAGCGGTTTGTGCTGCTGGAAAGACAACCAGCTTTCTCAGGAGACTGCTTTCAGGGAGATTGCAGCAATATTGCATCCCCACTGTTACTAGCGGGTATTGCCACACACGTTTATAAACTATGCTGGATAAAATCAGGAAGTAATAAAGACAGGTGAAAAGAAGAGATGTGAGATCTGCTGTGTACTTTTTTTTTTTCTTGCTTTTTTATTTCGTTAAGGGAGCAAAAATGTCCAGGGGATGGCACATTAACTCAGGGAAAAGCGAGTGCTGCTTTAAATCAGACAACTTGTTATACCAAGTGCTTTATTTTGGGAACCGTTTCCGTATGTTATGAAGGAAAGTTGCAGACTAGGCAAGTTTACTAGACCTTTAATTGCTACATTTAGGAGAAAGGCTCCTTTTTTTTTTTTTTCCTTTTCTTCTCTCCCTTCCCCCCCTCCCCTTTTTAACGACAAGAAGCCAGAGTTTGCTGTGCAAACGAAGCAGGCTTTGCAAGAATCAGATTCACTTTGGACGACTCTTCACATTCCTAGTCATCATTACATTAGGTGGCACAATTCCATCTCTGGTTGATGGGCAGAGAAAGCGGGCAGCCTGCCAGGTAGACGTTTCCATGGCTCCCAACCCCCAAAGGTGATGCGTTTTTCAGCTAATTCAATGAAGAGTGGGCTGAACTTTGGGTATAAACTAGACAATAGCTGCCTTCGCAGTATCAGCAGAATGGTTTATGGGAATGCACTCCACATTTGGCAGAGCATCATGTGACCTTACGGCTGAGATTTTGTGATGGTGCCAACGGAGACTTGGAAAGCAGCGCCCGTTCTGACTTTTTTCCTCTTCTCTTACACAGCTCAGAAAATGGTGGATCTTAATACTTGACTTTACCCAGACTCAGCAAGCGATTGAGCTTTGAAGCACAACTTTGCCTTTATTCTGGCTTTTTTGGCACACCACCAGGAGGCTGTCCCTTTCACGCCTGATAAATTCTGCTTCTTATCTCCAAATAGAAAAAAGAAAGAAAGAAAATATAAGCAAAATATTTATGACTCATAACTGCATTTAACTGTCTGTTTTCTTTTTTTATTGCTGACCTGTAGTTTAGAACAGCCCTCCTGAGTGTCTGAAGGATAAAAGTTGTTTTTTCATTTTTCTGCCTTTTTTTTTTTTCCTTCCTTCTGTTTAATGAACAGGCATTTGAACCGGGCAAATGGGGCGACAGCGTTGAACGTGAGCTCATTGCAGCATAGTGTAGCAAACTGGCACCCTGCCTTTTTACCCCTTTGCTCCAGCAGACTTGTGCAATCCCCATTTATAAAACCGGCGCAGGGGCGAGGTGAATTTTCTGGTCTCTCCCCACCTCTGGTCCTGTGCAGGCAGTTGCGGCAAGGATTGGTGCAGCTTTTGCGCAGTGCTTTGTGCCTGGAATTCCGAGAAGAGCGCACGAGAGAGAAGACAGGCATCCTGGTCTTCTTCCGAGAAAGAACAGGAGCCCTAAGAAGAAGAAACAAATCTGAGTTTGTCCTATATACAAGAGTGCAGGAAAAAAAAAAAGTGACTCTCCTGCTTCCAAAAAAAACCAAAAAAAATCTGGCATGTTTCACTACAGAGACATCAGGATGTGTTAGAGCTTTTTTAAACAGTGTAACAAAATGAGCCTAGGAGACTGATTCTTTTAGTAAAAAAACAACAAAAAAAAAAAAAAAGAAGGAATTATTTTTTTTTTTTCCACTATTGCTCATATATCAGTATTTGGCACTGGGTGAAAACGTACCTTTCATATCAGGTATAGCTTCATTTTCTTTTTTTCCTCTTTTTCTTTTTCAAGCTGTTTTAAACATGTTGTTTCAAAACTGAGTCCTTGTGTATTAATTTTAACATAGTCAGCTGTTCACACTTTTTAAAACTAGTTTTTTTGTGATATGTTTGATCTAATACTGCTAAAACTAGAAAGTAAACAAAAAATCGAGGATCTGTAGAAATAAGTTGTTAGGCACATTTTGTCTTAACTAAGCACTGGAGTTATGCAAAGACCTTAATGTTACATTTATTCAGTCTAAGCTTTGGTTATCTCTAAGAAAGTTGTGAGTATTTAGATCTGGTTGCTAAGGAAAGTAAATGCTTTTTTTTATGGTGTGACTCATGCTTTCAGTTTCTAAAGAAGGGAAGAGAAAAAAAAACAACATGTTGAACTATAGGAAAGGATCGCTCTTATAGCCAGTATATTAAAGTTATTATTGAGTTAATTCATATACGCTTTTCTTACAATTTGTATCTAAATCCATTACAAAGAATTCAGTTTAATAAGCACTGGAAGAAAAGTCACATTATTGGGACATTCATGAAGTAAGCCTTGTTTGCAGCGAGTAACAGTGACTATTTTAAGATGTTTGGTAAAGCAGCACTTGTCCAGGAACAGCTGAAAACAGTGTTTAAGATATCAATTCAGAATGTTTGTGATAAATGCATGCAGAGTTACAGTAAGTTTTGAACATATGATGCTTTAGTAGAGCCTTTTTCTTAAAGCATTTGTCTGTCTGTTGTACCATATCACTAGGCAATTAGAAGAGTGTATAGCAAAATTGATTCTGACTGACAGATTTTGAAAAACTCAGCCAAACTGGTGTTTAATGTGCTTTGGATTTTTTTTTTTTTTTAATATTTTCCTAACCTCTTTAATTTATGTTAAAAATACAGATGTCCTCAGCTAGAAATTACTTTGAAACTTCCAATTTTTTTTCATCAATGTTTTTTTCATCAAAAACTCTCTTTTTTTTTTTTTTTAATGTTCTTGATAGGTGTCTAATAAAAAGCTTTATAAATATATTATGACTTTAAAAAATAATTGTTTTAACACGTGCTTCACTTTTTATACATTGCTGATTTTACAGTAACTTCTGAGATTATTTGCTAATTTTACTACCTTATATTTTTGTTGTTCTGCAATGAATTCTGGGAAACTGCTGAACAGAGACCTTATGACACATAGACCTATATGGCACATATACCTCCATTTGCTCAGTTTGTACCAGAAAGTGTTTCTTAGATTTATGGTGATACTGCCCTCCCCAATAGTATGTCATTAGTACCTCGGTCTGCTGAGGAACGAAGGCTTGCATTATCTTAAAAGAACTTTTAAATTTTTCTGATCGTAGTAACCGATTTTTTATTTTTCCATAAAATTTTTCAAACATTTCTTGATTTAAGCCATTTAATTTATCCCAGTATTTTTATGAAGTTCTCTACCAAATTACCTCATTATATGCACTATTTGATAAAAACTGTTTTTTGGGTTTTTTTATTAGGCATGCTCCTTCCCTTCTGGAATTCCTAATAAATTTAAAATATTTGTGGGGTGAAAAAAGACTAAGGAAATACTAAATGAAATAGTCCCTTTACCAAAGTGTGCATGTCCACAGCATGTCTTCCCATGGCCCTGAAAGGGGCATCAGCAGTGAGTCGATTTTATATCTTAAAAGCATAATTACTAATTTTGTGTATATTTCATGTTGTTCTTAAAACACTTTACATAAAACAGATATTTCAAAATCTTTCTCTCACTTTCTTTTTGTTTTAGTGAAGAAAAAAAAAAAGAAACTGAAGAAGTTAATTATACCAGAATTCAGCGAAGGTAATGCAGTGATCTTAAATATTATTTAAGTTAATAGCAAGAACATGAAGCAGATTATCTTTAAAAGAATTTCTTTCCTTAAAAGAGCCTATAAATGTAATTTCACAGATATGTTTTAAAATTTTGTTATAATTATTTTCTGTAGGGAATATTGCAGTTTGAGTAGCCTTTGTACTGTGTGTTTCCATGAAGCTTTAGAATTAATTGAAAGATCAATACATAATTTGTTCTTTTGTTATGCCTAGTGAATAAATAACATAGATGTATTTACTAGTATATTACCAGTATATTTATAGTACATGTATCTATTTGTTGGTAGAAAACTGTAATGCATTGACCAATTATTTTTGAAATGTGGAATATCTCTTCTATTCACAAAAAAAAAAAAAAAAAAAGGAAATTGGAGAAGTTATTTTATAGCACTTATTACAATCATTCAGTGAATTACATATGCAGTCTGCATACTTATTTCTGATACCAGGATAACTATGCTAGTTTGAGTTCTTGTCTTACATATCTCCTCAGTGTCAGCAGAAAACAATTATAAAAATATCATTCCTTCTGATTGCTGAAGTGTTGTATGTGAAGTGAAAGAAGGTTTAAAACAGATTGTTCTAGAAAATAAATTAACATTATTTTAAAATGGAAAAGGCTATGGTTTGATGTGCAAGATTTAATCCACTAAATTAAAAAAAAAAAAAAAAGAAAATTAAAAAAAGGTTATTTACTAATGCTCAGATACCATGACTGAACTAGAAATGCATGTTGCAGTCTGAAAGAAAATGGAGCATTGCCCTCATTCAAAAACTTTGTTATTGACAGCACTCATTCTCTTGAAAGCATTTTTGCCTGACTAGCAATGGCAGAAACAGGCCTTCAGTGGGAACTAGTGGAAGGCAGGTATTAAAATCTTATTCAGATACAGATTTCAGTAATCCACTAAAATCATAATTCTATACCACGTGGCTTTAAAATTCTACCTGCTTCTTATGCCTGTATCTTACACATGCATTTGTAGCTCTATTGTTACAAGTTTTTCAGATGTTTCAGATACGATACTTAAAGATGCAGTGTTTATCAATGCTTTCATTTAGAATATGTAAGTGATAAAACTTTATCTGTGTCTCACCTTTCTCAAATACTAATTATTGCCTCAGAGGACCTGTTTTCAATCTGTTGGGTAGGACAACTTACATTCAGTGCGTGATAATTTGTATCGTACCACTTGCCGGTCACAAGAAGAAAGTATTTGCTGTGGGAGTTAACCCTAAAGTATTGCAAGATTGTGTTTCTGTTTTCATTCTTATTATTAGGGAATAACATTGATGGGAGGATTAGTGAATAAAATATACAAATTGCGTTGATTAATAGGCATCTTTTATTCAACAAGTTCTTGTCAAGCATTACTTAATGCCCTGTAATATGAAGAAGTAGCTAAGCAGCCTTTGTAATATTGTACGGTACCTGTACTGTAGTGTACCTCATTGCTTTTCAGATTTGGTGAAGTGATTTTTATTTTGGGTTGTAGTACATGATATGAGCTCAGACACAAAGGACAAACCTGTATTGTTCACTTCTGTTTCACATCCAATTATGAATTCCAGTCTCGCCTGCTGTGTGCACGCCATAGTGAGATGCAAGTTGTTGGGAGTTGAGAGTTCATTGGTAAGGCAAAGTGTGTGCAAAAGGACATTAATTCCTGCTGAAGACAAAACAACGTTGTGCCATCAATCTGTAAAAGAAGTGTTTTTTCTTCCCTTTTCAAAAAACAAACTAGTTAATAGCAAGTCTTTGGCTTGTTTGGTGCATTTGACATTGAAGCAGTTACATTTGAAGTACCCTTCTTTGCAATAGATGGTAGTATTTTAACTCTTAAGTACTGTTCTTATTTTGCTTCATACGTTTATTTGTTTAAAGTCTTCTGCGTCTCACTGTAAAAGGAAAATGCTAATCAACGATGCCAATTGGCATAAACCCGTAGATCCGATCTTGTGTTGAAACGCACTGCACAAGCTCGCTTCTATGGGTCTGTGTCAGTATGGTGATCTGGCAAAAGTGTATGTATGTAGCACAAACGGCGGTGGTATTTTTCAACAAGCCCGAGTGAGTGTACAAAACTATATATTGTTTTTGGAATGCTGTCCATTGCCTTATCTTCAAACTTCATTAAGTGATTTGTTGTTTCTTGGTTGCCTTAAGCACCTGTGGCTTAATATTAGAATTTACAAGGAGGTATGAGGGAATTGTAGGGTTTCCAATGAGGGATAGTAGGATATACCTTTTACTGGCTTTATTAAATATACCATTACATGGTGTTACATTCAAAAAATGTAGGGGGGAGAAACAACAACAAAAACAACAACAACAACAAACCCCAAAAGAAAGAAGAAAATAATTATATTTTATTTTTATTATAAAATAAGACCAAATGCTCATTTCTTTCCAGAAATGTAGTTGGACTTGCATCATTCCTGTCAAATATGTGTGTATATATAAATACACATAAAACACGCACGTATGTATCTCTATACATATGCAAACAGGGTAGAACAGATATTCTACCTCTGCAGTAGAGAAGTCTATCTAAGAATATGCCTTATAATCTGAAAAGTGGGTAATAGCTGCAGTTGAAAACCTACCCCCATGGGAAATATATAAAGCCTGTGGCTGCTGTCACATTTCAAAGAAAGGCTGAAGAAGTGAAGAAGACTTTATGGTCACCGTCGGAAGCTGTGTGCATCCGGGTTGAGGTAGTAGGTTGTATGGTTTAGAGTTACACCCTGGGAGTTAACTGTACAACCTTCTAGCTTTCCTTGGAGCACACTTGAGCCATCGAGGAATTCATCACCACTTTAATCTGATCAGGGAAAGTATGCAAAAAGGTATTGTGTCATGGCTGTACATAATAATCACTCTGAGGCTTTATTGATGTTGAAATAGTCCTGATTACTTGATTATTTCATTTACATCCTGTTATGAACAATGCTAACATGTTCTCTTAATGGACTGTGACTACGTACTACAGACACTTAAGGAAAGACTGATGATGATTCTAATTCCATTAACAAGAAAGCTTTAAAAGTTTATTTTGATTTATAAATTCAGAAAAATATCAAATATTTAATGCTTTATTGTTTCTCCATAGAAATAGCTTATCCTATACAGCTGGTTTTTGTTGCTGTTGCTATACAGGTGCACATTCTTTTTTAAAGGGAAAATAACGATTTTTTTTCTGTCCTTATAATACTTTACAAAAAATATTGCACGCTGCTGCTTTCATAATAGTGGCCAGTGTCACAAGTTGATACTGATCTTCCTTGGATTTATGATATTTTTTCTTTGTGCCCCCACAACTCAGTGTTTTGAACATAGATCCAAATGACCTCCAGCCCTGCCTGTGTTTCCACCGTGTCATGATTCATGTGCCACTCACCTAATCCTGCTCTGCGGTCTTGGCACCCATGTCCTTATACAGCCTGACCCTGACCCCCAAGACCCTTGTCAGTTTTGACCCCGACTGAGGCTCTGATGATCTCCCTAACTCAGCAGGACCTGGAGAAGTCCCATTCCCCAGTCAGATGGTTCCCAAAGCACTGGGTGCTGCTGGTAGAGGCAGATCCCAGCACCAGGTTCCTCCACCCATGTGGATTGGGTGCCACAGACACAATGAGCCCTCCACAACCCCTGTGTCTCCTGTACATCTGGTATGCTTTATAAAAAAAAAAAAAAAAAAAAAAGAGATGTGATGATGTGTACATCCCAAAATAGGTATCTTATGAAAGAAAGAAAAAATATTGAGTATCTTAAAGAAAAAATATTGAGTATTTTTACAGTTTAGCCATTTTCAGAAACAGCTATGAAACAAGAGGGAAAAGGACTGTGACTGTATATCCACCAGGATTCATTTAAGTGAGGCCTGCTTCTGAAAATTACCTGAAAGATGCAGTCTCCTCAATGTGATGGAAGGCATTACTTGCCAAAGTAGGAGCATCTGGACCAGCCAGTGACGCTCATTTCAAAATAGTTGGGAAAAACTGATACTGTTTCCACATACTTTTCAATAAAAAGTGAAAAAAAAGTAGAGTTTAATAATTCATAATTAATAATAGTAATAGTGATAATTTTGCTGGAAAATGCTTTAAGGTTTGTTGATACAAAGCAAAGGAGCTGGGCCATGCCCCTGCAGTGCAGTGGTTGCGGGGATGCCACTGATGTGGGCTGTGGACATGCCAGACTCCTGTGGGCTGAGGAGAGGGTGAGATGTGGTTTTTCCACACAGGAGTGGGGGCTGTGGTCCCAGAGCTGCCAAGTTAATGGCAAATAGGTCTTTCTCCAGGGTATTTTGAAGCCCTGCATTTCTTGATTTACTTTTATTGCAGGTGACCATAAAAAAATATTTGACATTTCTAACGTTTAATTGGTTTAGGTTTTACCTGAGCAAGGAAAGTTAAGAATGTTTATTTTTAGTGGATTTGATGCTTCCTTGTGTTTTGGTTATTGTTTTCCTTTCAATTCTGCCTGTGGAAAAAATCACTTGCTTACAGGTCCCTATGTTTGACTCTTTCTACCTCAGCTTAAGGTTTACCTAATTACTTTCCTAGATAAGAAATAAAAAAGGTGACAAAAATGGATTTAGTGTCTCTTCTTAATAGCATTTCTTTTCAGTGATTAATATTTGTAATAGGAAATTGGTAAAGAGGATCTGCACGATGGTTAGGTGGATGTACAATGGATTTTAAGCTTATGTTAAAGTGTGCGGGAGAGAGGAGGTTGAGTGAATCAGAGCTACTCCAAGCTAATGGAAAATGCTTAAGGGGGCAGTGACTAAATGAGGGAATAGAGAGGAGACCTCCATCAACTGATGAAGCTTAACAGGGACCACTCACAATCTGAATAAAAAAACTATAATATCCTCTGTGGATTCAAAAGGACCCTTGTCACCAGTATGTTTTCTTCCTTTTCTATTTTAACTTTTTTCTTTTGTAGTTTAAGTCAAATGGAAAGAAACATTGTGATTGCTGTTTTCTGCCAACAGAGCAACAGGTGTTCAATCCTTTTATATTAATTCTTCAATTAGCTGCAAAATAAGGGGGATTGTTTATACTGAGCTGAAACGAATAGAAATGACTGATGCAGAAAATGTGTCCTTCAAACGCATGATAAATTTGTAATTCTATCAGGCATAGTTGCAGGTTGCTATGCAAATTTCCATTGCAGCATCACCAGCTTTAATGAATATACATTTTCTGGTTTTCTTTCTTTGTTCTTTAATTTAGGTTTCTTGCCCGGTAATGTGCAATACATTGTTTTGGTAAGAGTTATCATGTTACGAGCAAAAATAAATGAGATTGTGAGGTAATTTTGAAGCGGATTAAGGTAGAGAATGAAAAGCAAAGGGGAGAAAAAGCTCTATTAAGAACAGCTGGATGGAGTTAGGTCTTCCATGATTTCATTTTAAAGTCATAAAACATATTGTCTGTTTTAGGCACAGTCTGGCATTTTTTAGCTTTACAGTGCAGTTGGAATATTGGTCAGTCATGTAGTACCCAGCATTATATTGCTATGTTGCTTCTGTAGGGAATATATGCACTTTGCAACACAGCTACACGTGGATGTGTTCCAGTCTAGGGTCCATCAAACAGTGTTTGTTCCTATAAGTAAGCCATAATGTTATCACCCTTGTGCCTTTACTTTGCTTCTTGCAGATAGAAGAAATATCCAGTAGGATATTTTGGGACAAATCTGGAGATCAAATGGATCTGCAACTCCCAGTGGTTTCTTTGGGCGACACAGGTTCTCAGTGTTTCACAAGTTTGGTCCCATAGAAAAACTGGCCGCAGAAACACTGACCTGCCCAGCACCCTTTTGCTTCCCACAATTTCCTTGGTAAAGATTAAGCGTGATCCAAGGCCTTAACCCTGGTTCCCAACACAGAAACAGCAAAAACCCGCTTTAATGCCAGATCCTGTTTGTCTTAAGAGCTAAGTCGCTTCAGAGAGCTGGGGAGAGTTTGGATTTCCTTCTGCAGCCCACAGTGCCTGTATCCAGAGGCATGTCCAAAGAAAACAGAGTTAAAGGGATGTTTCAGAGTTAATAACTGTGGGTTGGATGCACTAACAGAGCTTGGGTGCTTTGGGCCCAGTCATTTTGAGAGCTTTCTGTGGAATAAAGCTGCCATTAATTCAGTTTACCAGAGTAGGTAAAGCACATTTTTAGTAATTTTGTGCTGTTGAAATAGCACAAAAGAGTCAAAGTATATGAGTGAATATCGGTCAATGTAGTTAATATGATCTATTTTATGAATAATCCTATAGATCTACTTTATAAAAGTTGGAAGTCACTATAGATTTTTTCTTCTCTGTAGCTGATGTACTCTATGTTTTTGTCGTTCTACTTCAACAAAAGAAAATGTTGAGTTTTCCTTGGTCTCATGGTTCATTTAACTTCCTCTCATCCTCAAATAAGTCGTCTAGAGATTTTTAGGTAAAGAATGCGGTAAAATATTTAAAAGCAATCCCAGAAAAGGTTCCCCTTGCAAATCTGTCCTTTAAAAATGACAAACAGCCCTTAGTAATCTCTAAAACTTGTTTATTGAAACTCTTTAGTGAGAGACCTGTGATAGGTTGCTTAGCTGATAAAGTTGGAATAGAAGTGCACTTGAAATTTTTCAAATTTTTTTGATGTGGTTTCATATGACATTCATTTATCTATTAAGAGTAGCTTCTGGTATTTTTAATAAAACTAAAATTAAATACATCTGGCAGGCCCTGTTTAAATGTGAATATTGTTTTTATAGCACAGTTAAATACAGGATTGAAAAGCTAATGCTTTCGCATTACATAGTACAGAAGAACTAAATTGTTTCAGCTTTGTCTTTTCTCACATACTAAAAATATTTACATCAGCATGATCATTTTGGTAGAGCTTAATTTTGTACAAGGCTACTGGATATTTCAGCTGTATTTCATTGTAAATGATACCACTTCTATGGAGATTTCAGGCAAATTCTTATCTTGTTTTGTTCTTTCCGTATCTTTTTTTCATTCTGCTTCTAGAAACAGTAAGAACAGGCCTCTCATTGATGAAGTAATTTCAAGAATACTTGCAAAATCTGAATAAAAAGTCAAAGATCATGCCACTCTTTTTCCAGCATGACATTCTCCTCTGTTCAGAAATACCTGGCTACTGTCCCCGTATCCTTTCTTTTGCAAGTATGATCAATATATTACTTGATCTTACAGAAAAATTAGCATGAATCCCATTGATCTCTACTGCCTTTGTTACATCTTATTCGAATAGAAAGATCTCACCCCTAAATAACAGTATCTTGAGGCTTTCTGACTAATATATTTGTCTGGCGGAGTAAGACTGGTGCTGATACCCTCTAACCATTGTACCAAGAGCCTCTAGTTAGGCTAGATTTATCAAATGGTATGTATCTTACCGTATTCACTTTTAATTTCTTCAGCCCTACTGCCCAAATATTTATTTCCAGGTTGTATATTGGAAAGAACTAAGTTCAGACCACTTAATTCGCATGTTGCCCTTGTGTCTCATCACTGACTGTATAGGAAGGCAGTTTCTGAAAATTCCCAGTAGTAGTCAGCCTGTATTGATTGTGGCCCACATGAACGTGGAGATGAGACTGGATGCTCAAGTCCATCTGGAGTACCACGGCTGGCAGTCTCGCTCCAGCCACGGGGAGGTTTTTGCTAAAAATGTATTTTTATCTTTAGATGGCATTTACTCAGGATGTGACTTGTGAAGTACATGACTCCTGTGGTGAGAAGGGGGGTTTTGAGAGTCATTGTTCTGTATATTGTATAAAGTATATTGTTCTTCTGAAAAGTTTAGCTTCTGATATAAGAATTTAGAGGTATCTTCAATATTATTTCAGTTTTGAAGTATAACTGTACTGGAATGGCCAAAATGTAAATTCACATGACAAGTCTAAGAACCTAACTCATACTTAATGTAACATTTTGAAGTGATCCTACCTTTTTCCCAGAATGTCTTGAGCATTTAGGAACCTGCATCCTGTTGACTTACAACGTCTGGGCAAGTTTTAAAAGAGAACCTCAGGTGCAAAGGCGTTTTTGCAGCTTTTAGACCATAAGCTTCATAATGGATGTTAACTCTATGAACCGGTTGGTGCTGCCTCTAGGTCATGCTTCTGTACATGAGACACTTACCTAAACATGGAGCGCCGATACATCCTAAGCCGCTTTTATGAGAAAATAGCCCTCTAGTTTTTCTGTTCTTGCTGTTGTAAAGCAAGACGATATAAACAATGTAGTTAGAGCCAACATGTGGTGTTGGGCAGGGGTGACGTGGGGGCTGCGGCTGCCCCACCACCCCACCAAGGACAGGTACAGGTGGTGTTGTGTCCAAAAGAAAGGAATCTAGTGTAACTATGAGTCAGGTTGGGATTTTTTGGCTAAAAAAAGTCCGAGTATTGGTCTGTGGAAGTAAACATGCAGCCTGCCTAATGAATGCATTATTTATTGGCTGTGCAAGCTGCTGGAAATACCAAAGCGGATAAGGGCTGTGATTCAAGGCCACGGGGCTGGGCTCACACAGCTCCCTGAGCCGGGAGCCAAGGACGTGGGAATCCTCACCAAGGGGCGACTCTGGAAGTCTGGAGCAAACATCGGGCTGCGCGCATCGTCGGGCAGGTGGAGGTTCGTGTTAAGGATACATTCTCATACGTGAGCAGTGGCTGTTGTTAGTTATTGTGTAATTTGATTTGACTCTAATTTAATGACAGTTCTTAGTGGGCAACATGATTTGCAAGGCTGCTTTTCAGTTTTATTGATTAGGCCTTTAATGTATTTGAACTTGCACTCAGAAGCTTCATCGCAGATTTAGTGCAAGTCTGCAAAACAAGCTTGGTAAGGAATTTTTTCACAGAACTTGAACTCAAATGCTTCAACAAGTCAGTGAGGTGTGGTGTGAAAATATTTTAAGAAAAGTGATACTTAGTTAAACTTTACTTTTTAAATAAGGGACAGGCAGTGCTTTTCCTTCCTTTCTTCAGGGTTTTCTTTTTTCCAAATTCTCATAATATCTACCCAAAATTAAATTAAATATCTCATTTTTTGAGTTTTGTAGGATGTGGTTTTAAAGGAAACAGCTCAGAAATTATCACTGCAAAACTTCAATGGAAAATAAGTAACTTGTAACTTTTGGAAATCTATGATTTTATCAATTAGTAAGAAATTTACCCAATACAGAACAAATACTGCAGAATTAGCTACCACAGTCTCATAGTTATTTTCAAACTGTACGTTTTTTTCAAAGCAGATATTGTAAAGCATGAAAAATAGGTTACCCATTTTTTATGTCTATCTGTGATTCTATAAAGACAAGATTTTTTTTAAATTTTTTTTAATTTTTTTTTAATATTTATCAGTATATGTTCATAAAATTTAGAAATGAATGATCTAAACATGGAGGAGCTGGCAAGGGAATAACTGATGGTAATTTTAATGGTATTTTTTCATTATCTTTTCCAAAACCAAACCTTTGCTCCGGAATTATTTAATGAAGAGCACAGAAAGACACACACAGTCTTATCTGTGTGGAAGGAAGGAAGGAAGGAAGGAAGGAAGGAAGGAAGGAAGGAAGGAAGGAAGGAAGGAAGGAAGGAAGGAAGGAAGGGAGGGAGGAAGGAAGGGAGGGAGAAAGGGAGGGAGGGAGGGAGGGAGGGAGGGAGGGAGGAAGGGTGAGAGGAAGGGAGGGAGGGAGGGAGGGAGGAAGGGAGAAGGAAGGAAGAGGGAGGGAGGAAGGGAGGGAGGAAGGAAGGGAGGGAGGGAGGAAGGGAGGGAGGAAGGGAGGGAGGAAGGGAGGAAGGAAGGGAGGGAGGGAGGGAAGGAGGGAGGAAGGGAGGGAGGGAGGGAGGGAGGGAGGGAGGAAGGAAGGAAGGAAGGAAGGAAGGAAGGAAGGAAGGAAGGAAGGAAGGAAGGAAGGAAAATTGACAGGCAAAACCTTCATATTGCAAATTAACAGAAAGCCTCATGGGAATAAGTTTTTGTATTGCCTGTTCAATTTTTTTTTTTTTTTTTTAATGGCCTGAAATCCCACTTAAAGTCTAAATTAGAAGGGTGATAAGTCTAAAGAGTAGGAGTTGAGGGTATCATACATTCCAGACATATTGAAACCATCTCAAAATTATCCCATACTCTCGAGCATTAGGAACCCATAGAACTCAAAGATAAACTGAAAATCCATTGTGAGGGCACACAGATAACCATAACTCCGCCTAATACTGATAGAGTTATGCAATGTATCTAATGATGCTTGTTAGTTCAGTCTTCTCTAAGACAACAAACACCAAATGATTATATTATAGCCATATTATTACTGCACAGTATCATCATAAGGGAGAATTTAGCTCATGTAGGTGCCCTTCCTTTGTTTCTGCTGAGTTTATTTACATAAATGATAAATATGAAATACTCAAAAGCCTGAATCAGAAAGAATAAGAAAAGCCCAGCTTTTATATGAACTGTAATTAATCTGCAGCCTGTTACCACAAAACTTAATTTAGGGAAATTCCTAGTTAGAATCAAGAATGTTAAACATCTGCGTGAATAAGAACAGTATGTGCAGTGGCACTAGAAGTAGCAATATTTCTGATTCAAACCATGCACTGAAGAGTTGTTGAGGTTATAGAACTTCTTCCCTTTTAAAATTAAGTACTTTATGAGAGAATGAAGTTATTGACTGCTGATCACTTCCAGACACCAAACTGTCGTCTATTGGTCCCTTCTAGACCGTAATAGCAGTTCCATATGATGCATATTAATGGAATATGTCGTTAATTCCCTAAATATCACTAAACTGGTCAAGTCATTATAAGTTTCCATCTCTGTAAAGAAAATTTGGCTGTTTCAAATATTTCAACTCTATGAAAACATCCACAGAATATGGAATCTGTTAAAACAGCAACATCTACAGTGTGAGATACCAAGATCTTAGCCTTAGCTATTTTTCTTATTGAGATTGACATATTCACGATCCAAATGGAGTTTGAATATTTGCATCCAGATTCTCATTTTGAGAAGAATTTGTGCATCTCTGTTCTTATTCATGAACATTACTTTTTCTATCACATAAAAAACCAGAAAATGCGTATAGTTATGGTATAATTATCAAATAATGTTATTATGCATTGTCAAAATTAGAGTTTGGTGTTATAAGGTTGCTTACTTGTTAAATGGCTAAACAGCAAAACAGGCTCTTGCTACGGTTATGAAATGTGATTTTTTTTTTTGCCTTGATCCTCATGAAAGGTATCCTCAAAGCTTTTGTTTTACACAAAGAGAAGCATTAACATAGAGTTGATCATATTTATAGGCAGTTTTGAGATGGAAAATACAAATATTTAAAAGTAATATTTTCTTTTACGATACAATCCTAATGTACCAGACACTAATTTATCATTGGAGGGAATTACAGCTATTTTACAATATTATTAAAATTGTGTTGGAAGATTCTATTGACTCGTCTGACCATTATCAATTGTTTCTCTTCTTTCCGTGTAATGGAACTGTACTTACATCAGCCAACCCCCTACTTATAGTTGATTTCTGTCGATGCATTTTATACACTGCATCTCTTAAACAAAGATTCCCACCTGGACACATTCCCGTGTAACTTCATCTAGATATTCCTGCTCCAGCAGGGGGACTGGATTAGACGATCTTTCGAGGTCCCTTCCAATCCCAAACATTCTGTGATTCTGTGAAATGGGAAGTTACATTTTTAAGGCTTAAGATTACATTTCTTACTGATTGAAGTCTGAGTGAAGGCTTACTTCAGTACTGGTGTTAACGAAAACAGAATCTGTACGTAAAAAAAAGTAAGCATTCACTAATGTAAGTCTATGTTTCAATGAATATATGCGAAACTAGGAAATATTGAACAAGTCAAATTCTGTAAAATGTGTTAGGTGCATTAGTTTTATTAATGTGATTTTTCACTGACAGCTCCACAGTTAATACAAGCAAACTTGACTTTTCATTTCAAATTAGAGTGGATCCAAATGCCTAAAAAATACAAAGCCTGCCTATAAATATAAATAAAGTCCTTAATGAAATAGATTAAAATATTCAAATAAAATTCTGGCCCAATCATCATTTATCAGTAGTGTCCATAACATGGTACTTGAAATACTGGAAATGCAACTATCTTTGTTAAATGCAATAGCATTTGAAAATACTGGCTCTTCTAAAAACTTCTATATGGCCTCAGAGGACATCAGCAGCTTTAAAACTGCTTTAAACTTTAAACCTGTAGATATAAGTCAACGTGTGACCGTATTTGATAAATACTTAGGAACATTCCTTGGTGAGAGGCTGCACATTCAATTTAATACTGTGGAACGCAAAGTTGCCAGAACATTACCTAATATCTGCTTTTTTTCTCCCAACCTGTCTCTGTATATTAATCTTGAAGATCTGTTACAGAATCTAAAAAAGAAAGCAAACAAACATGCAAACAAAACAAAACAGCCACAGTGGTGGTAAGACATGTAACCTTAAAGGGTTTTTTCTTTTTCTATGTTGCTTACAAGGAGGCTAATTCATGTAATTCATATTATAGTTTAGAATATTAATGTTTCTTATGAATTAAAGCTATTTAGCAAAAAACTGTTTATTTGTTCCCATGTGAAATTTTCATGAATGTAGTTTCACCAGTTAATTATTTTATTAATATGAAAGTTTCTTCATCTGTACTCAAGGAAGAGCAAGGCAAATGATAAATGATTGAGGAAACATGGTGAGTTATTGTCCCTTCTTAAGCTTTAAGAGCTTTTTTTATAAACTTAGAGCTAGTAGTTCACCCAGCTTCCAGATGACAGTTCTGTGCTACAGGGAAATCGTCATGTGAAGACTAAATAAAGATACACTAAACTATATGAAGTGTACAAATGAAGTCCTAACAAAGTCAAGTTCTTTCAGGGACAAAATATTTTTTTTAATTAAGAGAAATTGGCCTTGTTGCTTGAAGTAGGAATAGTCATTCCCAAAGGACAAATTGATCATTGATGACCATCTATTAGACAAAGAAAATTATCCTACAATATCTGGCTCAGTAATCCTAAAAATCCTTATACTTACATGTCTTAGCATCTTCTGAATAGCATAATCCAATAAGTGTAATTATTAGTGTTCATTTGAAACTGCACAACAATGGTTCAAAGTTAATCAACAAAAGATCATGACGAGAAAGTGAATAATTATAAAATGTAAAGCATAATGTAATTTTTTAAATATTTTTTCACCAAATGATGTTTGCAGAATAGCTGTCTGAACAGTTGTCTTTTTGCTAACCTTCATAATTTGTTGGATGAAATCGATTTTCTAAAGATAACTCAGGTTTATATAGAGCAGTTCAATGGTATCTGCTTAAAAATATTACTATCATCAGTATATGGAAGAAAGGTAAAACTATTCCCTACCAGGACTACAACTCACAGCATTATGAAAAATTCACTGGACATTTTAGAAGAATAAGCGGAGTATACCATTAAGCAAGATGTATGTAAGTGTAAGGCTTTGCTAGTATATTCGTCAAACATTAGGGAATAGTTAAAAAAAACACAGAAATACACAAATTTTCAGGAGTCTGTCATCTTCCCTGTTAACCTCACTGGATCTTTAAAAGAGCATTTGTACTCAGGAAAGCATTCAGATTTGTTATTCTGAAAGCAAATGTCCCTATGTCTTTCTACCTTTATACACCTCTATTTAATACCTTTCCACAGTCAGATTCTAGCAAATAGGATATACCGAGGCATCTCACACTGTTTTGTGACATGACATCCATGGTGGAAAGCAGGAGCTCTGAACAATTAAATGTTTTGTTCAAGCTCGTGCTAGATACCATTATTGTCATCAGGATCAAGGTTTCTAATTTGCCAATCCGATGGCTAGTCCAGTATATTTCAGGAAGTTCTTTCTGGGCTGTCTGTTAAAGGTCTGGACTCTGTGCTCCAAATTAAAAAAGCACCATCTCACAGTTTGAAGGCTGAGTATCACACTGGAATGTGTTTTCTTTATCAGTGTGATGTTCTCACATTGTATTTTGTAATGTAGTAATTACACAGTTTGCCCCACAGTTCTTCTTGAAATTAATGCATATCTTGTATTTAATAATAACATAGGTTTGATAATACTATTTCATTGTCATAAATATTAAAAGCTACATAATGTATGCACATATAAATACTGCAGTAATGAAGGCCCTTTAAATAAACAGCACTGATTCAAATTCAAGTGCTGAGACTCAATGGATCCTGGAAGTAAAACTGACGCTACAAATAAAAGTAAAATCACCTTTGTTGATCTTCATTGTCTAAGAGTAGGGGAATGTACAAGGACGGCAAACAGTGATGGAAACGTTGAAACTTTTTTCTTTAATTTTTTCTGCAGCATTGACTTTCTATTAAGGAAGGTGAAGAAATACCCTTGCCAATAGTGCGTAACCTCACCTGTTCTTGATCCTCACCTTTGTCCTGGCCCTTTTTCTATGGCAAGGGCCACCGGAGCTGCCAGACGTGGCCCTGAAAGCCCCAGGCCCATCTGGAGAAGAGGTCTCTTGTGGCGGGAAGCAAGGAAATGGCCACTGGGCTGTTTTCCAGGTGAGACCTGGGGAGGGCCGGTTCTCTGAGCCAGCCAGGGCACAGCTGGGGGAACCCCAACCAGCCCCCCCTTGGGAGCTGCCAGCCACTATTGGAGCTCATGGGCAGCTGAGCTTTCCCCACCAGGACCAAGGCAGCCTCAAAGAGACGACTGAATTGTGTGAGGAGATGCACAGCAGCCCGGGATAAAGAGGGCTCAAAATTGTCTTAAATCCATTTTACTCCCACGTGCTGCAAGATGTGAATTGTATGTTCTGCACCTTAAAAATGACAAATTTAAAGTACCTATGTGAGCAGCATTCTCTTAACTCTTTAAAGTCTGTGGCAAAAGGCTAGGTAATCTCAAATTGCAATATTGAGACATGAATTTCAAGAATCCCACAATTCTGGGAGCAATGTTTGGCATGAGTGGGAAAGAGTTCAACTGTAAAATTTACAGTTTGAGAATGTAAAAGTAGAAGGTCAGAAGGGTTAAAATAAAAAAGGGTCTAGGTCTGTGGATCTTGATTCTGCTTGGAGTTGCTTAGTTGCCTTGCTGGTTGTATGTGGATACTAATTTAATTAAAAGATACCAATCTCTGTTGTCTGTGAAAGGGACAGTATTGCTCAGTTCTTGCACTAGGCAAAATTACTTCGGGGAAAATGCAACAAAATATATATGCATTTTGTATGTAGATGAGACCATGTTTTAGCTTCTGTACTGACAAATTAAATAGTAGCAATTCTTCAATACTGAAGAATTGAATAGTACTGTGACAAGTTTTTGGAAAATTGTTTCAGATTATTCCAGTGCAGTATATTTCTGGGTAATAGAAAGAGACTGGGAATTAGAGGATGTTCTATTTAGAGTGAGGCGGTAAAATGCTGGCACACATGTGGTAGTTACCAGGGCTTTTTCTGCAAAAGACATTCATTTCTCGGTATTCTATTAAAAACAAAAAAGGAAAAAAAAGAAAAAAGAATCAGCCAACATAATTTTTGGACTTCAAAAAGCTTTCTCCACAGGAGCAGCTGTTAAGGAAGCTAAATATTCGCGGAAGGAGTGGGAAATCCTCATCATGGGGTAGAAATGGCTAGATACAGAATCTAAAGTAAAAATATCTAGTCATACTTTTCTAGGGCTGAAAGATTACAGTGGGTTGCTCCATTGTTTCATGCTATGATGGTTGTTATTTAATAATTGTATTAATGAATTGGAAAGAAAGAGAGTGAGATTGCAACATCTGCAAATGGCACAATTAGCTGGGTTACTCAAGTCCAAAACACACTTCAGGAGGGAACACTCAGAACTACAGCAGTAGATGAAACAATGTCAAATGTAGTTCAGCAGTGATGTATGAAAGCTAGCAGGCATTGAAAGAAGTAATCTGAACTATTTATGACCTCTGTTGGGTTCTAAATGGATTTTAAAATACCAGGAAAGGAGATCAAGTCGTTGTGGACAACTCAATAAAACCTATGATCTCTTTTAAGGTTTCAATGGCCTTTCCCCTCCCCTTATAAATCCTCCAAATAAAACAATCCCCTCACCACAAAACAAGAAGCAATGGCAACAAGATCCTGTCTATGTGCTATTAATCTACACACAGCACAGATGATGGTGCATAATGCAGCATCTTCTCTTATTCTGACTGTTGTGATAGAGAAAAAATGAGCAAAAGGAGAGAAGAAACAGTATATTTCCAAATGAATATGTTGTGTCTCCTTGCAAAGGGCAACAGTAAGTGAAGATTCAGTGGAAGTGTGGAGATGCAAATTTTTCATCTGTAAAAGGAATATCCTTCTTCATTAAGTAAATATCGAAATGATAGTCACTGCAAGAAGGATCCAAACTTGTAGGTGCTTTTGTTTGGGAGAGCAGTTTAGATGTGTACAGCCAAACTGAAATCAAAGTGCATGTAGGATCAACCATTATAGGGTGCTGAGTATCCCATTCAGATTCTTTTTCTGACTCAAAAATCCAGATGGGCAATGTATCAGTGAAGGTCTCAGCTGAGTTCTTCTAGCCTGCTGTTCCCTCTGTGGTGCAAGATTCACACTGCCTATGCCACTGTTCAAACAGCTGACGGATTTCAGTGGATAGCCCTTGTTCCTTGCTTATATTTTAGTTATTACTTAGAACACCTAAGGTTTACAGAGTTACACCTGTAGCTAGCCAGACTGTTGCTCTTCTCCATCTGCTAGGCACATGCTACATGTGTGTCCTTACAACTTAAGGGTAAGGATAATAGTAAATCAAATATGCTATAAACAAGTTGTACAAGAAATGCACCAGTCTTACCATGAACAGTCACACAGTCACGGCAGAGATCTCTACACAGTGCACCTCCAAGTGGAATACAGGAGAGGACAATACGGAAAATGTAAAATTAGCATTTTTCTTTCAATATTATGTATGAATGATAGAAATAGATTTCAAGTAGAAAAGTGCATTATGCACCTTCCAAAATATTTGAAAAAGAGTGGATTTGTGGAAATTCTTTAAAAGATGTTCGTTAAGATGGCCATGGTTCAGTCCCTTGATAGAAATTAGTTTGAACTTGGTATAGGTGGAACATGCTCACATATATCTATTGTTCAGCATTAAAAAAAAAGTCCAGATTTTGCCTTAACTTTTCATTGCTGCCAGGCTATTCCATACTACAATTACAGCAAAGAATGTCAGAAAAACCCCAAACCAAATAAATCACTTGAAACCTTGTAACAGTTGCTCTTAACTCTAATGCAAATCCATGCACCATTCTACTCTTTGCTTTCTTTACTTCTTTATGGAAGTTGCGTCTTGCCCTAGGTCCTTTCATATACTTGCAAACTGCCTCTAAATTCCTAAATTCCCTGTTTTCAGGATTAAATTTTTTTCACAATTCTTTTGTCATTAAATAGTCCTCTTAATCCCTAAATACTTCCTCTTCCCTTTTACATTTTGCAATATTTTCATATCCTCATAACAACCTGTATTCCCTGCATGGGGAGGTAGCAGAATTCTCACTGTGATCTTGCTATTGCTATCTCCTTTCAATGCTTATCAAGAGAGGTGAAACTCTATATTTCGTTGTACTGCTGCCATGCTCTGAGGTCCGTCCTCTCTATTGATTCTTACCACTGATGTGGTTCTTTGACTTCCTTATTTCTATGTTAAAGTACAAAATCTAGAGGTGAAAATGATCCATTATGTTTACTGAACCAGTGAAGGATTAGTCCATGTTCATGTTTAGTGTAAGCTAGTTTTGTAGAACTTAGCCATTATCCTGAAATAATGTTTCACTGTGGAAAATAATTCCTTGTTACACAAATAGAAATTCTTATTCTGATTTCCATCTCACTTCTCCTACGTATGACTCTGTATAGAAAAAATTTGCGCTTCTCCTGTGGAGATAATGCCCAACAAATACTTGTAGGCTGTTGTTGTGAAAGTTCTTAAAATATGTACCTCTCTAGGCAGTTTTCTCCAGATTGTCAAAGTGTTTCTGATAACAGGATGGCCAGAATGGGATGAGCTAGTGAAAGCTCATTTGGCTGGTACATCACATTTTAGGGTGCTTTTGGCTATATCTCAGTAGCCATGGCAAATGAGAAAATATTCTCTTACAGTTTGTTTGTATATGGGTTACCTCAGCAAACCAAATTTTTATAGAAAAAAAATATGTAGCATGAGCTTTCTGGCCCAAGACTTCCTGAGAATTCTATGCAATACTTTACTATTATGTTAAAATAGAAGTACAAATGTGTTTTTTATAACCTATGATCCCTCCTTCAGCATTGCCTTTTCCATGTATTTTCTGGATCCAGACTACGTGGTGCAGATTATTATCCAGAAAATGTAAATTAACTTAATTGTAATTCAAAATTAAGTTCAAATATTCTTTATCTGCAGGTAGACATGTTCAGATCATGTTTGTATACCTTAACATGAAGTAGAATTTTGACATTCAGGACCCCATCAATTAATTTAGTTTGTGTTAATTCCTGGTCAGTGTTGTGTCTTCCCAATTTTGTCTGTTAAGTGCATACTGGTATTGCTCACCAGGGTGGCACTGATACCTATCAGTCTGCTTTTCCCCTGATCTCCTTTCAAAGCCGTTAAGAGCATGGCGGTCATTTATGCATTGATTGAATCAAATTCATTTAAATGCAGACTGCCTATGTACACAGTTAAATTCAGAAAACAGTTTTTGTATGACTAAGACTCTTCAAAATTTGCATTTCATATATGGTCTGCATATGCCCACTTAAAAAATTACTAGTTACAGTCACTTAAAATGTTACCAGTTTAACTCAACTTGATTAATCTGTGAAAAAATGAAAGATGTTTTTATTTCCATGCTTCCTCTGACAATCTTCATTTTAATTATTTCAATGCTGATTTTAAGACAGGACTGCTTTAGAATAACAATACAATTCATTAATCTTACATTAAGGATAACACAATGTCTCTTTTCGCTAACCTGCAGTGGTCCTCAGTAAAAGTCAGCATTTATCTATGCTTGCCGTGCTTGATTGTCAGCTCAAGTACTGCTATTTCCTACTGTGGATAAAGGGAAATAGCACTGATGTTCAGTGTCAATTTGGGTAAATTCTGACTGTAGCCCTGAAATAGAGGAGTGAGACCTTAATGAATGACATGACTGGGTTTGAACAGATCAGTCCTTTGCTTGAGATCACTTTAGCTGATTTATTTGAAGTGAAAGGGTGGTCTGTGAAAGAAATGTTATTGCTCCATCAAGTCTATTTTATCCCTTTAGGGAATAAGTTGAAATGTACATAGGTACTGTGGATTTTACTCCCACACCTATTAATGTCATATTTGAAACTCTTACAAATCAAAAGAAAAATCCTGCCATCAGATTAGACAATGAGTCAAGTGATTTTTTCCTGTTAAGAGCAGAATACAACCTGGAGGAACTTAAAGTGAGAGGATTCTGGGACACGCTATCACGAGCACTGGTAATCATTCCAAGATTCTAGATGAGCAAATGTGGAGTGCCACCTGATACTTTATGGTCCCTCCTTACTTTTTTTTTTATTTCTTCATTTTTTTTCCCCTCCAAATGGATGTTGGTTGTAAAGGAATACTGTATTTTTCTTTTTCCAAAAACGGTAGAAGAAATAGTAATAAATTATATTAATAATGAACAGAATATTTTTAGTGCATATTTACCCCACTCACAATCTGTGAAAACACGAGTATGCATATTATGACAGTGACAGAAGTAGTTTTACCTGGGAATAAGGGGAAACTGTGTGTTAATGTATGTAACTTGCTGTGCATTTATTGGGGAGTGAATGCGTGGTATTTAAAATAGAAAGCTGCTGCCACGAGGTCACTAGCTAAAGTGTGGCAGGAGTGCAGAAGACAATTTTTAAACAATTGAAATCTGTCTGAACTGATGGAAAAGTAGAAGTTACAAGCCTGTCCTCATGTGTCATTTGCTTCATGCTTCCTGATGCTACTCACTGAATAATGAAGACACTTGTTGACTCATTTGCTGAATTTTAAGAATGAAGCAAGTGTAATGGCACTGTTTAGCAGGCTGAAAAAATACTGTGCTTCAACATGCTTTTGAAATCTTCTAGTATCATCAAGGCTCAATAGTGCCCCTTTTCTATGGTGGGTGTAGCAAAGCAGTCTACCACTTCTGCATTGGACTGAACCACTTTATAAATCTGGGGACTTACATTTGGCTAGATCAGAGTTTGTTTGCAACACAGAAAGACCTGCAATTACCTAACTAAAATCCACAGGAAATTTTGGTAATCAATTTTTCGAATAACTGCACTTATGTTGTCTGTACCTTGTACAGAGATATAATGTTTCTGTCTAATAAAGGGAAAAAAATCTATAAGAATCTCTCAGTTGCCTGGTTATGGCTTTACAAAGAACTTTAATCCTCCAGTAGTATTATACAGTAGTATATTTGCTTAGCTTCTTGTATATTTTATTAATGGAATCATTCTCTCTTTAGAATAGTCAGTTATGTCTTTTATGACATGTAGAGTATAATAGTTTTTAACTACGTTTTATCAGATTCACCTACAGAAAGTATCATCAGATTGGCTTTCTGAATTTCCCAGATGTAGCTGAAATACCTGATTTTGTCATTAGAAGTTGTGTTTATAGCTTTTCCCTCTTTGCAAAGCTCCCAGGATGGATCCCAAAGGATCCAAGGATGATAAGAGAAAACAAAAGTAATTATTAAAAAAACATGTTACTGTTGGCTAGCTGTTATTGTTGTTGGGTTTTGTTGGCTTTACTTCTTTGTCTTCTGGGGTACTTGCGCTTAGCAAACTTCAGGGGCTGACTGTACAAAGCAGTTCACATATCGGTAACAAGAGATTCCTTGCAATAGAGAATTTATATTCAAAGACAGTGTGGCTACCACTGCTCATGTTGAACATAGAATGGAATTTGACCTTCATGAAACAACTGCAAAGAGACTTTGAAATCACTGTAATAATATTCTTGGAAAACAGAGAGGAGCTGGAAAACAGGAACATTTTAGTGAGTATAGAAGAACAGCATGTAATGCTGTTACCTGTCCTATGTACCCTCTGTCCTCCATCATTTTCAAAAAATATGTTACTACATTTCTATGCTATTTCATTTTTCCCACCTGGCACCTCTCTTAGTAATATCCAACCCAGGTATCTTTCCCTATAGCCACCCCATAGTCTTTTGTTAGCGGACTTATCTGTGCTTGTCTAATTTAAAGAAAAACCTCTGGCATCCATTAAATGCGTTGTTGAAGACAGGATGCTGAGTGAGGAGGCCCTTGGATCGAACCCATTATGGCCATTTTTATACTACATCATGGACTAAAACTTACACTCCTGCTGTTGCTGGTTATCCTACAGGCATCTCTCCTACTGGCATGGAAGCATATTTTTTAAAGTGTAGTGCAGCTTCCACTTTTTCATGGAGAAAAACAGTGTAATAAGAATTTACTCAATTTCCTTGTGTTGCCATCCTAAGCTGCACTTTTAGACCCTGGAAAGGCAAGGCCAAGGCTCGTACAGCAGGATTTCACACAGGAAACTGTGCCTTTCGAGGTGCCATTGCAACCTAATGATGAATGAAGATGCCTTTATTCTGATACCTGCATCTCCTCAGGTCCATGCTGAAGGGCAGATCCCCTCTATGATGTGTAAATGAAATGCTTTAAGCTAACATTTTACGTCAAATTTACTTTATTAAAAAAGTTCTGGGGGGTATTTCAGCAGTAAATTAGTGTGGCTTTGGGGACGTTTTTTTCTGCATGTGCAATAATTCTTTAAGCTGCCCGGTTGCTCGCATTGCTGGTCTCTTTCAGGCAGCTGGTGGTCTGTCGCATGCGCACGTCACATGGAGTTCTGATGTGCTTGCAAATACTGTGATCCCCAGAGAGGCGTGGTCCTTTTTGGGCTAAATGCTCAGTCATTGTGATGAGATGTTCTGCTTAGGAATTCAGGGCACAACGTAGACCTAGCTGTGGATCATGCCATTCCCCCTTTTTTTTTTGCATAAGTAGGGGATGTGATATGTTTCACAATGATATGCTTCATCTTATGTTGTTGCTCTCAGATTGCACGTGTGAGAACACAGCATCTCGAAAATGATTTACAAACACGGATCCGGTGTCTGATGGCACTTCATTTGTGAAGGAAAAGGCATATGTTTGCCTTGTGGTGTGTGCCTGTAGATCAAAATCCAATGAAAAGTGTACTGACTACATCAATGATAGGCGTGTTACTTACAAAAAAAAAAAAAGGGGGGGGGAGGGCAAAATACTGAATGCTGTATGGAGATAACATACAATTTATTGATTCTCTCTCTATGGTTTCTGACTATAATGCACTTTATGAAAATCCTAAGCCCGTCTATTTTATGTTTGTAAATAATTGACTGAGAACGTTGTTCTAAATTGGATAAGTGGAATGAGATACATGCAAGGAGAAGATTGTACAAGTAATTATATGTGTGCGATACATTTAAGCCCTTTTTGGCAAAGTTCAAATTAACTTCTTCATAGTGTCTGAAAATCAGAGATCTAATTTTGGGTTTAAATCTGTTGTCACAGCTATCCTTAGCTCTGCAGTAATTTGCATTTCAAGCGTACTGGAATCTCTGAGCACCTCCTTTGTGTGTTGTATAATTACTGTTAATACCTGATTTCACAGTTATTTATAGCCTTGATGTATTACTTGACTGTTGCTAATATCTCATTTACTATTCTGACCACCTTGAACAGCCTTCTACATGATACTTCCTGGAGTGTTGAGTCTTTTATCTTCTGAATGTATCTTCTAATTTCTCTCTGGCTGTAATACAATCTCATATATTTGCTACAGACAGTATTTTTAGTTTTGTATTGCAGGGTTCAATATGGATGCCAGGGAGTGTAGTAAGGCTAGTGCACAGACGGAAGATGGTGACCCTTAGTGTCCTAAAGAGGTGACTTTAAGTGACCACAGTTCACACAGCTTCTGGTTCCAACTAAGTGTAGGGACATTTGTATTCTGCTAAGTTCAGGGTGCCACCGAAAGGAGAACTCCATCCTCTTGCCAGTGGCGCTCCTTTCCACCTGGCGTTTTGTGCTGGCACTTAGTTTATGTGGCTGCTTAACGAGCCATGTTGAGGATTGATCCAGCTGCAAACTAATCTTGTATTTCTTCTGATTTGCTTTTGGGGTCACTTCCCTATGTCAGCACAAACAAGGTGGAGGAACAAGTGACTGAGGTCAGAAGGGAGGGCAGAAAGGACCACCTTTTTCAGTAGATGTCCTGAGTTACACACTCACTGAATACTTGCAAAAGGGAATTTCTGCCTTGCACAGGAACAAGAGTCTGCCAAAAAGGTGACTGGCAACATCACTGAACTTTAAATGGCAGCAGCTTCTGGTTCCCTGTTCAGTCTCTGTTGACAAGCTTTGTCCTCCATAGGGCAGATGTATGTGAAGTGTGATACCCCAGCCCTAGAAAGTTGTTCATCCTTTTTGCAGTGTACCCCGTGGTACCGGGTACATAAAGGGCTCTCTGCAATTTAAACTGGTGTAACTAAATATCTCATAGGAGATAAGCATAATTACCCAAACCCCTAGGTAGAAGCACCCGTAACATTTGCCAAACTAAAAATTCAGATAATTGGAAGATCTGGCTTAGCACATTCTGAAATTGGCATGTCAGGTCTAAAAATCTCTGATTCAGTCTTTCTAGCTCGGCGATTTGGATTTCCAGTTGGGAGATTCATTCAGCAGGGCTTAGGTATTAAACCAGATATATAAAACCCACCAAAGCCTTTGCCTCAGGGGCTGCCATGGGAGTTACATTCCTGGATAAATCAGGGTACCATCTGTACTGCCAACTGCAATGTGAGAGAGTTAAGTGAGGTTTTCTAAGCAACCAAAGACACCTAACAAATATAGGTAATGCCTCTCTCAAGGCTACTTTAACTTTTCCTAGACTCTCCCAGGCCTCTGAAAGGTGTATTTCAGATTGTGACTCAAAGTTACCCAGATCTAACTTAACTGAAATCCTAGGCAGGCAGGCAGGCAATGTGAAATAATGGGCCATGGGTGATGTCTGAATTGGATAATAAATCCTAACCTGTTTATTAAAAATGGAACCAGATAGTTTTGACAAGGCAGAGTCTGAACTAGAGAGGGCTATAGGTGAAAAAGCAAAACAACTATGGTGAATGGATGGTAAATGAAGTTTGTAGCGTTTAATTGTGCCAGTGATTTTGGAAAAGTTGATCACGGGAGACACTACAGAAGCTCAGTCACTGGGCAATGGCAGATTATGTTCTGTCAAAATTGACTCCCTTTTGTGATACTTACATTAATTATCAGGCAAAAACTCAGCCATAGGTAAGAGTAAATACACATCAGGAAATGAAGGGAGAAAGCTTTCCAGAAACATTGTAATTAAGTGCAAACTAGATACTTTTAATTTTAGAATGTTTACGTAAATCTATACATGTTAATGGACAGAAATGCATGTCTAAATACCCTCAAGTTTGCCCTGGAGTGATGTAGTAATTACCTGGTTATGACTTGTGCATGTTAATTTTTGCAGATGATTTATCTGGTTTATCTGGCTTTTAAAGACATGATATTTTCCTTCTTTTTACTTTTTTAAATGCTCCTATTTTCACAACAGAGCACAGATAGCATATTTAACAGTGTAGCCCTTAATTATGAGTGAAGGGGGAAGCACAGGCAAGAGTAGACAACAAGAAGCAAGAGCTGAAGATGAGGTAGCTACCCAGTTAATCTGTGAGGGAGGAGATTACGGGCAACAGCACGAAGCCAGCACAGAGATGTGGCCAGAGTGGCAAGCAGAAAGGACACTGTCATCCACATAGCTATAGCCGTAAGTATTAAAAAAGGAAAAGAAACAATTACAGTAGTGAACCCTAACTGAATTTTGAAATATCTATTAATAACGTGAAGTAAAGGAACTGCATCTTTACCTAAACAATTGGGGCATGCTCTGGATGTGTCCTGCTTACCTGCTTGAAGAGAAACACATATCCAATGACAAATTTTGGTTTACAAATTTGCAAGTAAGACCTAGCCTAGAGACTTTCAATGTTATAAGTACTTTTGTTAGTGGGGCCTGGGCTAGGCATGAAACCCCTCCATTGTAAATGTATTTGAGTGCCTGTCTTGTTTGAAAAGTAACTAAAGATACGGAGTGTATGAGCCTCCAATATTCATTGTTATTTACGTCTGAAAGATTCAGCCGGTTTGCTTTGTGATTGCTTTTCTAAAGGAAATGATGCATTGTAATCAATTTACTGTGTGCAGTTTTAAGTATCAGGGGCATTTTTGTTGCCTAACTAGCAGACTCATGCACTAAGGGATGATGCAGACATTTTGAAGTAAGGCTGTTTCGAGGATTAACTTCTATGAGATTCCAGGTTCAGCATACCTAAGTACAGTATATGCTTTCGCATTGTTTGCTTTTTTATTTTAAAATTGAGCAGCATTTCAGGAAACAGCTAAGATGCATTAATTGAAATAAATTTTTGATATTTCATTTCACTCCATTGCTGTTTTTCTGATGATTCTTTTAAATATGATAAATACAGAAACTGCTGACTGTGATAACTTTTGAGTATTGGTGCTGTGTTCAAAAGTTCTTGGGAAACTATAAATATTTCTTAATTATCAAAATACTTGTTTGAGTGTATAATTCAATTAAAATGTCATAATCATATAATGTTTAAAGAATCAAACTGCTCTATGCGCTAATTTGAAAAAAACAACTATTTAAATGGAACTCCATGTAGCTTTTGTAGATACTTAGGCCTCTCTTCACTGTTGGTTGAGTTTATTTAAAGAGCTTTTCTAGTCACCTTTGAACCCAAATGATTTCTCCAGATGTACAGAAGTGAACAATGTAAAAATCTTGCTGCTTCAGCAGAACAAGATCCAGCTGGCAGGGAACTGGATCTGCAAGTCATTGGTTACAGCTGTGTTTCGATTTATGTGATGGTTGAAAAAATAAATTACTGGATTAAATGGCTAGAAAGAGGACTCTTTGTTTAGCCCTTGTGTGGGGACTGAAAGTGTTTATGGTGCTGTTTTCTACAGAGCCTCTGCAAAGTAAGCCGGACAAATAGACTTATTCAAAACTTCTCTGAAATGTTGCACATTCAGCTTTATTTCTTTACAGAAGAAACTGTATGTTTTTGTGTAGTGCCGTCAGCCAGCAACCGTTTTTAAGGTCTCTTAGCCTCTGAGGGTGGCGGTAGCATCTTAGCAATGTCTTTTAGACATTGTAGTTTATCACTGGAAAGCAGTTTCCTTTAGTTAAAGGTTTTAAAATGCATTTCTTGGCATGCACACAAATACATGTAGGGACCCTGTCAAACTCATAACTTTTTAATGGGTTTAATATTTCAGCTTTGTATACCACTTACCTTTTGCTCTACATAATAATGCTGATGTAATTGTAAATCAGGTTCACATTAATTCACAGAGCAGGCACAATGAAATCAGAAACTAATGCCAAGTGTTTGGATTATCATGTAACTTATTTTAATGTTCTAACGACATAGGTGAATAATTTCTTCAAGACGGTGATTATGTCTTATTATCTGATATCCTGATTCTGCAAAGATTTACATGCTTAATTTTACTGAACAGTTCCACTGTCTTTGCTAGGGCTGCATTGTTCGCAGAGCCCATCACAGCTGTGTTAGCTATTTTGCTAAGAAATGTGTTATTAATAATTGTTTTTAAATTCTTCGCAAGGGTATGGTCCTGTGAAATCCCACAAGCTGCTTTTTCTGCTGAGGGTAGCTTGGGCTGAAGGGCTTGAAATGTAACTTCTTGCAGTCCTGACTCCACTGAAGTCACTGGGCATTTTGCCACTGACTTGTCTTGGCTACAATTTCACCTTTAGAACTGGATTTTTATGTTTTTACTTATAACAAATATCACAAGACCCACAAGTGATTTCTCTTAAGTAATGCAACTGCCTGGGAAGTGATAGGCTATCAAATGTGAACAAAAGATTCGCTATTACACCAACAGTAGTTTTAAAGGCTTCTTGCAGATGCTGCGGAAAGATAAATAACAGCATATAACTTTCAGTCACGACAGACAGTGAGCATATAGTGCAGTTTTTAAAGCTTTAGCTGGCTTTCAGTGTAATAGTTTGCAAAGCCAGGAGCTTTTCAGCACTTATATCTGTTTATTCAGCAATATTTCCTAGCAATTATTTTAGGCTGACCGTTTAGTTTCATTTTACAGTCATAAAGCAGTCAGTAGCTGTAGTCAGGTATCAGTTACTTTCTATTTATTAAAACATTTCTGAAACAGTGTATAAACATGGAAAATTATGGTTATGATTAGATCATATTTGTTGTGCTATCAAGATCTAATTACTTTTCTGAAAACAGTTTGCACAAATCGTTTTCAAAGGATTGCCTTTATGAAATCCTACAAAACGCTGACCAAGGAGAGCTAAATACCAGAACAAGAGTTCTTTTCCAAGGCAAAAATGAAATCAAACAAGTTGGCCAAGTTCCATCATAAGCCACCCTCAGAAATACCAGAGAGAGGCTTAAAATATTTTACATATATTGTTTCCCCTCCCCCCTTTTTGATTGTTGTCCCCGAACAGCATTATTACATTAAGAGCCATGCGACAGAAAGTCACGGTGATGCAGAATAAATAACCATAATGTATCAAAAGCAGACAAAGGTGTGATTGATTTGTCTGGAATTGGCAGACTCTTTCGCTGTGTCAGGCTGTTTCTTTGATCAATGAAGGTATAGCCTCTGACCCTTAAAAAAAAATCAATGAGATTGATTGAAAGGAGAGAGAGAGAGCTATGAGAATGCAGCATAGCTTTAACCTTCACTGTCTAGAAAATATAAAATATTCTGGTTTTGCAGGCATTGAACCTGCTATTATGTATTTTCTTATTAAAATGACTTGCTTTCCCCAGCTTGCTTTTGAAACCTCTTAAAACAAGGATGTAGAAATAGTGTGTCTGAATGTTTCTCACAGATGTTTATCTTCAGATCACATTGTTAAGAAAATAGTTGTTTGGTTTGTTTGTTTGTTTGTGTTTTTTTTCTATAGCAGAATTCTGTACATTCTGTTTGCAATAGGTACAGAATGCATTTAATTTCCCTTCATAAAATCTGATTCTGATTTGACATATACATATCCAGGAATCAGTACTCAGAAAAATAGTTCAGATCATTTCAGAGACAATATTCATCCGAATAAAGTTACTTGAATTGCCCTATTTGCAGGATCAGGACCGATGGTGATCTCAACAATAGCATGAAACCAGCATGGGGATAAAAAACATATTTGGCAATCTTTTTCCAACATAGTCTTGCATTTTTATCAATTTTTTATATCTCTCTATATACCTATACACCTAATTAGTAAGCGAAGAGTAAAAATGTCATACTGGAAGACTTATGAAGCAGGGTTTTTAAAACAGTACTTGGCACTTTATGTCTGTCTTATTGAACGGACTGCAAATGCGAACTTCACTGTTTAGTCAAAAAGAGTTTTATGAACAGTTGGAATTTTAGTACCAGGCCCTTTCTTCACTTTGTGCTGAGGATGTATTAAGCAGTAACACAAAACAATTAGTGAAGTAGGTATAAAAAGTGATCCTAAATAGAAAAATAAATCCATTCATTATTTTGTGCTTTTGAGCCTTAAGGAAACATAGGTCAAAAAAAGAATAAATCGTATCATAGTGGTTAGTTTTCACAAATAATTACTTTTTCAATTGAAAATGTCAGTGAAATCAACATCTATTGAATGATATTCATATATTCTCAAAGTAATTCAGACTACAATAATTTTTGTTGTCATATGTCTGTGTTTTAATGAAGGTCAGGTAAATTGGCAAGTCAACAAGGAGACAGAAAAATAGTATTTCTCGAGTAAGAAGGAGCTTGCAGAGGGAGAGAAGGATATTGCTTTTTCTCTGTATTTTTATTTGTGTGATTTCCTTTCTGTAACAGATTGTGTAGGCTACATGTATTTTTTAATACTTCATGATCAGGTGGGAATTTCAGCTAAGTTACAAAAGGCACTGTATCAAAAAATAAGACAGAGTCTGAGTGTGCCATTTCTAAATAAGAAATTAAGAGGGTAGATTTTCCTGATAGATCTGGGTCTAGATAGCTGTGGGATTTTTCTGAAGTCTTTATCCCCTTATGCTGTTTGTTGGTGAGGTGAGAAGGTATCGTGGACAATCAGAAAACTGTGGTGTACACTGACACACAGGTCACTCTAACAGTCTCATCCTACTACATTGTTTAAATGCTGCGTTAAAGGAATCTAATATTTTTATTTTAATGGGTATCCCTTTCATGTGCACTGTGATGATGAAACTTTTGCTCCTAGAAAAAGAAGAGGGAGGAGGGTGTCGCCTCCATGTTGGAGCACACTGAGAATATGAAGATGAGAACTGAAAAATCAGAATAATGTTTGATATTAGTGTTAGGTTCTGATTTTGCTCCAGTAGTATCTAATTCTTGTCATCTCATTCTCTTAACTTTATTAATTTTTATTCCAAAGAATCCTTATCTTTCATACACAGTTAGTATGAATATTGAAAATCACCTTACTCTTGCTGTCTAAAAACCAAAAGGCTCATCCTGTATTAGAGTGGGTTTTGACAGCTGCCATCCACACCCAGCCTCACATCTCCTCCCTCTCTGTCCATAAGCAATAATCCAGAAAAAAAAACCCTTTTCATCATTATGTTTTATTATTATTATTTTGAGGTGGTTTCAGCAATGGCTGCTGCTCTCACTCCTTTTTCCTGTACAATAACTGTGTCTTCCCAGCCTGGCTGTGAATGCTGTCCCCTTGTGGAGGAGCCCACAGTCCTCATTGCTGCCTGCCAAACCCAGCACCACCCTTCATCCAGTGTTATTTAAGGTGGTGTCTGGTGCGTTGCATTCATTTAGCATTACTAAAGGACAGAATTAAGGTTCTTTTTGTACCTCTTCCCACTGTCTGCTAAATCTTTCCCAGAAAAGATGCAAAACTGAGGTCATTTTTTTCCATCTGTGAGGGGTCAGTTACTGCAATAAAGGCACTCCTGGCTGAGGTATAAGCCTGTTAAAAAGCACCTATGCTCGCAGCTGAATGATTTTCTAGACAATTTTTTTACATTTCCACTAATGAAAACAGCTGGGTCATTAAATCCAGCAATCGATCTCCAATTATAACCTGTCTTGGATGGCGCGGTGCCCTGTCCCAGCAGGTGCTCTCCCACAGACAGACCCCCGGCCTCTGCAGTGAGAGACCCATTTGCTGCCCCTGTCCCACACCCACTCCTAGTGCCTCTAGGAGCACAAATTTCTCCCCAAATTTTCGTTGCTGTGGTATAGGGGCTGATTCTGCTATTCGGCATTCCCAGTGCTGAGGCTGTGCGTTCGGTCTCTCCAGCTGAAGAGCAGATCTGTGGTTAAAAAAAGGTGTGGTTCTGCTTGGAAACAGAGGCAGTGTGTACAGACAGTGATGTAACCGTAAAGGTACTGGGATTTTCATTCACTAATATTATTTGACTCTATCAGCAGAATAAATCAAATTTAAGAGACCAAAATTCTGAATACCTGCTACTGGGATTTTTTCTTTCCTTCTGAGAAAATGAGAGAAGGATATATGACAAGTGCTGAAACATTTTTATGAAAACCTTTTTGATCTTTTCAGGACCTGCACAGGGAAAAAAAAGTTAAACAGATGACATTGAATCTTCAATACAGTGAATAGTAATTACAGGCAAGATTTTAAAGTGGCTCTGTTCGCATTCAAACCTGATGGTTGTTTTCTCCTTGCATCGCATGGGGATTTACTGTACTGTAGATGCAAAATGTAAATGATCGGGCAATTCGGTGAAATTCAGACATGCATACAAATATGTCTTTCTCACTTTTCACACTTACCTTCAGACTGAAAATGGATTTTCGTAGTGGTTGATTAACCAGAAATGAGTTGTTCCTAACTCGGTTGAGGGGGGAAGAGTTCTATAATATTGGATTACTGAAAGAAGTGAACAGCTTCAGTTTAATTCAACTAGACTTCTATTTTTAATCTCCAAGGAAACCGCTGAGTTGAATGTTAATTAAACAGCAGTCTTTGATCCACCCAGCCACTCCCAGAGGCATAATAATAATATATAGCAGCACACGTAGCAAATATATAATAGGTACCTTTAAAGTAGTGCATCTAGCCTTGCCATATTCACATTTGAGATGTTGCTTGCTGACCCATTCTCATAGTATTTAAATAGGGAAAGGGAAAAAGAAGGGAAAAATGCTAAGTTAAACTTTGATGATCTGAAAGGTAGGGCAGCAGAGCAAGTGTGGGTTCCTATTTTTAGGATGTATAAGGGTTAATGATTAGAAGAGTGGAATCAGGAAAGACCTTAAGCCCGGATCTATGACAGTGGTAATTGAGCTGATTGATTACGACATCTCGTTTCAGACGACTATTGATTTAATCTAGTCTGCAGTCCCATTGGCCCCAGAGGTGCTCCTGAGTGAGGCTCAGCACTTGAACCTGGGTACCCTTCCCTACTCACCGTCTGGATATAAATTTCCAGAATCTGCAGCCATTTATACTCTTCACTCATCTTTATGCGTTTATTCAAAAGCTTCTAATTTCGGCAGACTAATGTTTTTAACCATTGAGGGGACAGACACAGGGAAAATGAAATGGCACAGACTGAAAAGGGTGGGTTTTTAAAAGAAAAAAAAGCAAGACAGAGAGCTGGGGCTATGTGACTAGTATTTGCATCTGTTGTTTCTGATTCGCAGAGCTAGCAAAGGCTGCTTTTGGAGGCAGTCCACAAAGCTGGGCTATCAGTAGGCAGTTTGCTGTACGTGCACATTCAATTATTAAAATAGTAGACTTTTTTTTCTGTCTGATAGCCATAGCGAGGTCATGACATTAATTTATCCAGGGTATTGTGGGTAACCATACAGAAAAAAAGCATAAAGGGCACAGATGCTGGAGCAGCAAAAAATGGATGGGTCTGAGCAAAAGGAGATTAAGAGGCGATGACCAATCTAATGTACGTATAGCAGTAAGAAGCCGGCATCCGTCACAGACTATTGATGGCAATAAGTATTTTAAGCCATGCTGTGCGTGTGTTAATTTTTTTTTTTTTTTATATATATACCTCAGTAAATGCTAAGCTGAATGCTGTAATCCTGTGTTTTTTCGGCTTCCCAAATCTGATTTTGGTCTTGTTTTTGTTGTCTCATGCTTGGCGTTCTCCGCTTGCTCTCTGTCTCTGTGGGTGTGTGTCTGTCTCCGTCTCTCCCTTTCTCCGAGATTACAAACTTAATTGTCTCCTAATTGTCGACTTTCCTCCATCCTTTACCTAAGAAATTAATTACCATCATGACGACCGGTCATAAGCGCATACAAACTGGGCTTAGGGCGTGTAGCCCGGCGTTTTGGCTTCCTTTCTCTACTCTGGGGCTGCGTGGTGTTTTCTTTTGGACCTTTCCTGCAAGCAGATGCCCTTCACGTTTGCTGCCGCCGTCAGGTTGCCAAAAGGCTACCTGAGCCGGGACTGCGGTGTAGCGCTGCATCCTGGGACCCGCCTGCCCGGCTGCGCCGAGAGCTTCTACGGCAGCAGGCAGCTTTGAGAATTGGTTGGTGAATGGCGTATCACCTGTCCCCCCCTCCTCTGGTAAATAATTTTTATACCGCGAATCACAGTGGCGTGGTATTGTCTGGAAAAAATAATGCCCAAATACTGTTGGCGTAAAAAGGGAAAAGGCGAAAGATTGTCAACACCGTAAGTCATTAAAGTCCCTTGCCTTAAGAACAAAGGAACAAGGTAAAACTGCACACCATAATTATGCTCTGTGGATTTTCATAGCCTGTCAGACAACTTGTGCCTGTGTTTCAGTTAACAGCCTTTGTGCTTTGTTTTGTGTTGTGTATTTTATATACCCGTCTTGAGTTTCTGTGTGTCTGTGTGTATTCGATGTACGTGTATGTGTGCAGAGTGCTCTACCAACATGGAGCAAATACCATACAGATAAATACACGAGTGTAGCTCAAACCTGCATTTTCAGTACTCGGTGTGGTAGTGCGGGTGTATTGCCATTGTTCTCTCGCAGCGCTCCCTCTGACGCAAGCAGCTTCTATTTTATTTTTATTTTTTTTTAATTAACAAGCCTAAAATGAAACAAAAAAGAAAAAATAATTACTTAGTCCAGTTAAATACCGATTGAACTCCAGAAACTCACGATTTCAGCACAGTGAATGGTGATTCAGACCCTGGCAGTGTTTTGGCTATGAGACAATTCCTACTTATAAAGAGCACAATGAGTGGGGAGAAAAAGAAAAAAAAAAAAAGACAGCATCAATTTTGAGGAAGATTAATATTAGTCTTTTTAAAGTTCATTATTTTCTGAAGAAATGAATCCTTGTAGCCTTTGAGAGCTAGTGTGTCCTTCCCACTGGTATTTATGTGAGCAAAGGAAAAAATGAAGAAGGCGTAGAATAAACTCCTAAGACTGTTCAAGAATTACTGGCATTATTTCTCTCTACATCACGTGTGAGCCTGGGTTGCCTGCTATTCCTGAGGCAGAGGATCGAGGATGAAAGTCTGTGTGTCAGAGCCTGTTTTCACAACTGCATTTGGAGATCTGTCTTATTGATTAGGAAAAAAAGGGGGTGGGAATAGGAGTGTGAGGTGAGGGGAGGACCGACTGACTACTGGCTTATTGCAGCTCAAGACATTTTCTTCCGGAAAGATGTCAAACAACTGAGACACAGCAACAGAGGAAGTAGAAAGGTGGAAAAATAAGAAGAGGGACCCTTTGGAAGAAATGAAGGCATTCCTTATGAGAGCCTTGAGGCTTTTTTCTTTTTTTTTTCTTCCAACATCTGACCCACAAGGGCTAGAGTGACAGCGTCATGCAAATGCTGCAGTCCAGCAGGTCTGGGAGAGGGTGGATGCTAGAGAGTGAGTTAATGTTAATGATGAGTGCAGTGAAAATACCAGCCGATACCACCCCCTCCACACACAACTGCTCTGAGTCAGCATCCGCCGCTTTGCCGTGCCTTTCTGTGCGTGTGCGTGTGTGTGTGTGTTTGTGCGCATGTGTGTGTGTGCGTGTGCTAGTGACCGCGTGTGTGCATGGAAGGTAAAGCCAGTCAGTCAGTGAGAAGCAAAGGTACGTTTGAGAGCAACTGAAAATCTGACTGATTTCCATCTTCAGAGCATCAGATGTATTCCCTAAAGAGGATGGATCTATGCGATGGGGGTGGTATAATTATGTTAATGTCATATTTATAGAGGGGAGAGATTTTTCATTCTAATTATTGATTTGAAAGCTGTGGTCAAAATTGTTTGTTAAATCATGATCAGCTTAAAAAAAAGAGATTGAATGAAATCTAGAGACTGCTATACATATATATATATCTCATATATATATTTTGTTTCGTTTAACTATTTTGTGTCTGAGGCATAACTGATTGAATGGTGCACAGTGACAAAGAAACGGCTCTTATATAATGTTGCATTATATCATCAGCTGAAATATTTTAAATGATCCAAAATGTTCTGAAATCTGAAGTATCATTCTGGAGGGGAGGGTGAAGGGCAGGGGTGGGGGTGAGGGGGGTACTGGCAAATCTTTTCTTCAGCAGAGCATTCTATACAGCTTTCTTGTAAATGGATGATTCACCTGTTCGACCAGCAGAGATTCTAATTCTTCCCCCTCTCTTCTCTTTTTTTCCTTTTTAAAGCTGAACGGCTTCCTGAAGAGCACTGAGTTTTCTATGCCAGATTCTGCTCCAGTGGCTAGGACCTTTATGGCTGCTGTTTCTTTTGCTCTGGGCTCAGATGAAGGAAAAAAAATAAAAAAAAAAAGCCACGGTGGATCCCGTCCCTAAAGCAGAAATTTTCTTTTTCATTCTGCAAACAAGGCTAAAGATCGGAGGAGAATGAATGCGAAAGTAATTCAGGATTGTGGTCGTGCCATTAAAATGTTCGGCTTCAGAGCAGAATTATTCAGGGAATCTGAGCATTTCTTCTTACTGTATCGACAGTATTTGAAAGTTATGTGTGCTTTGAGTAATCTGGTTCAAGTGACAACCATCTCTGCATGTCAATGTTTTCTTCAGCTTGTGGAGCGAAAGCCAGTTTTGCCATTGGAAAGGAAGAGGCTTTTGCTAGCAGTCTGTAGAAGGATTAAATGTTGAACGTGGGGAAGAGGCAAAAAGTGAATACACGCCCAAAGGTTATCCTGGCATCGTGAATGGGTTTAAAGTACTCTGTAACCCAGGGCCCACCTGAACTGTAGGACTAAAAGTATAATGGGGAAAGATTTCAATTAGAAACCCCTTAACAAGCATTTAATCCTTCTTTCAGGCATTAAGGGAACTCGACTAAAATTGTTACGGTACAAATCTGCTGGAAGCAGAATTTAACCCGTTTTTAGATGCTTCCCTCTGATGCAGTATAATATGGCTACTTGCAAGACGAGGCAGTGAAGATTTTTTTCCTGTGTTCTCTGGTTTTTCTTTTCAAAAGTTAAGGACGATACCCTAAGAAAAGTCTGTTCAGTCAGCTGATACATTGTTCGAATGTATGTATGTGTCTTGCCTGCTTATTTGATCTTTTCTGCCCCCTACTTGAAACTGTAGTTTGTTTATTTTTGGGGAAGGAGGGCTTGTTGATTTGGGGGTGACATTGTTTTTTGGGTTTGTTTGGGTTTTGTTTTCTCTTCTTTTTTCTTTCTTTTTTTTTTTTTTTTTTAACAATAGCAATGAAAGTTTTACTGACAGCGATTATGACTACTAAGCAATTCAGTTTATTGGAAGACGAATTCTACTGGATCATATCGGACTTTTCCTAGTCCCTGAGACCCTAACTTGTGAGGTTTTTTAGCAACAATCACAAGTCAGGCTCTTGGGACCTAGGCGGAGGGGAACCAGCAGCTTTGGACTGTGATTGTTTCTCTGCAGAATTTAGAAAACCAAAGGAACTTTCCTTGTCTGGAAGGGAAAAAAAAAAAAGGAAAATATACCTAACAAACAAACAAATAAAACCTGTTATCCATTGTGCAACATTAGGATGTTAAATATTTGTATGTTTAGAAAACTGGACTAGATGCCATGTAACATTGATAATTACAATTTAAACTGAATGCCAGTTTGCACCTCTAAAAAAAAAAAAACCCAAACACAACTCCAACTCAAAACAGACACTAAAATATACAAAAGACTTTAAATGATAATAATATTATTATAGTCAATTCTGATAATCACCACAAAGTATATTTTCTGCTGTGTTGTTACAGTATTAAGTTTTAAAACATAAAGCATAAACACTGCTGTTTGAGGCCTAGAAAACATTCATTCTATTGTTGTTTGAATAATGATTTCAGTGTACAGGAAAACTGTTGCTTAGCTTTTCCTGTAACACAGGACAAAGATTATTTTGTAGTTAGTTGCCATCATTTTTCTTTGTCAAAGTGAGAACACAATATGCATTTAAAATATTCTCCCATGGAATTTACATTTTAATCTGATAGAGAATATGGATATAAAAATCATATTACAGAGTTTAAATCACTTTGCACACAAAATCACATTTCTTGTACATGTTCAGTTTAAACTGAGTCGGCAGTACTCTAGGCACCGAACTCAACTTGCAGCCTCTCCATCTCTTTTTGCATTTTCTCCCTCTCTAACAAAAACAGAGTGTGCTTTAGGTTGTCCCTTGTGTTAAGTACTTCCCTGACTTTGCATAGAAAGATTTACAAGCAGACAAGTGATTCTGCACTGTTCATTAGTCTTGAACTTCTGATCTACAACACATATTTTTATTTATATTTCTTAATATTTTATAGGCAGGTTAGTTCTGAGTAATTTTTCTCTGTTTCCTGTGTCTAACCCAAGATGCTGCAGGACCTTGTTGGTACATCAGACTTACTGAGACAAAGGCTTCACACAGATCAGGCATCTAAACTATTTGTTCAGCTCAGAAGTGGTATTTTGGCTGCAGTATATTTTTTCCACTTGTGTGGGAGGAATTGTGTTTTATTGTAAGCATCAACACTATTGTTAAAATAAATTGTTCTTATCTGTTAGTATAATACTTTTTCTTGTTGTCTTGTTTTCTTAAGAGACAGAAACTATGCGCTGTGTGTAGTTTTCAAGTTGCTCAAGATATAATTAGTCTTTAAATAGTCATAAAAATATTGCCTTAGCAATTACAGTGATGATACAGTTCCTGTAAATATGCAATTCTTTTCTTCATAAACTGTCAATCCCACATGCTAAGAACACTCAAAAGAGCTACTTGCAAACATTCAGACACAGAGGTAATTTTTTAACACAGATGTGTTACTCAACATTGACTTCTAGTTAAGCAATATTTAAAAAGTAGATCTGAACATACCCAGATACAATCATGAAGCACTTTGGTGGCAAGTGACATGTATTGTGTGCAATAGTTTTCCATATTGAAAACTGTCTAAGATACTGATCAGATGAACAGGTATTCTGTTCATTCAAGCCATATAAGAAGATAAAACTGTATTGGGTGTAGGTATATGCATGTCAGCATACAAATTAAATTATGTGCGGTATTTGTCAAAATAAAAATCCTTATAGATTTGATCAGATATACGATGCACACATCTGTATGTATTAAACATTTTCATTGCTTTTTTTTTTTTTTGACTCAGTAGAATTTACTTGAATGTGGACGGTTCACATTCAGCACTCTGGATTCATTTTGCATTTAACACTGTATGTACAATGGAGGTGAAACTTTAGTGTCAAACATCTGTCTCCGTCAGTGTGAAGATTTCAAGTATGCTCGGCTCTGCAGTGAGAGTGAGGAGAAAATGAATCATTTGAAAGCCCTGCCTGGCTTGCTTGATGCTACAGCAAAAGCAATAAATACGCTGTACTGCCTCTGCATCACTACCTGAATTGCGATAACTCCATTGACCCTTCTCTGCCCATCGTACTCACTGCTGCCCCTTGCCATAGAAATGAAAAAAGTTGGTATGCTGCCTTCCTTTTTCCCTCCTCCCTCTTCTTCCCCAGTTTCAACACAGCAAAACCAACCCCTGGTAGACATTGAGGTCCTTGTGGTGGGGCAGAGGTGGATGGAGGGGAGGGAGAATCCCGCTCTTCACTTGGGCAGGATTCCCACCAAGATCACCAAGATGTTTCCTTGTCCTGGGACTATGTGACAATGCTTATTTACACATTTACACATTGACAGTACATGAAAGCACAAATAAACAGAAAGAATCATCCTTGGTATACTATGCTTATATATATATATACATATATATATATATTATGCAGAATTTCAATATATTCTCATTTCTGTATGGCTTTATGTTGTTTCAGTCCAGAATGCTTTTAAATACTATTTAGTATGTGATTTTGGAGTAATCAGCTTGTGCTACAACAAAAACAAAAAACCAAAACACAAGCTCTTGCAAAGGAGGAGGAAGGAGAGAGAGAGAGTGAAAATGATGCGTGGTGCATACAAAAAAGGAATGATATTAACAATTCGATGAATTCCTAGTTGGTAGACCAGACTGAGCCAGACGCATATATTAACGGCTGTCTGCTGCTGATGTGAGCCTGCTCAATGCGGTGGAAATGAAGGATCACCTAGTCTCTGACACCAGCTTATTTGTACGTTTTAATTTTAAAAAGGAAAATCACTGTTTTACATAAACATCTTAACCCCTGCATGATTTTCTTTCTTTTTTCCTCCCTCATATTGTTTGCTAATTTACTGTCAACTTAAAGTGCTGTTTAGCTACAGCCCAACAAAACATCAGTCAAAAAGCAGAGGGAAGTATTAGCTTCTCTTTTGTCTGCCATATACAATTGGGTTATTATTATGATAATTGTCTACTTTAATTTTTAGTCTTCATGGGAGATGCAACAATTTTCCAGAGCTTTATTTTTGAAGCATTTGAAGTTTCAACAAGATACTGTTTCATTTTAAACCTAAACCAAAAAAAAATAAAATGCTTATGGCTTAAGCTGGGGTGGTTCAATCAATTATTTTAATTTACCTGAAAGTCATTAGCACCTTAATATAATGTTACATATATGGGACAGGATTTCTTTTCAAACCGTGTAAATACTAGGATCCATTAATACTGTGCTGAAGACTGTTACATGAGTCAAGGGAATTCCAGTCCAAGTTAATTACTGTTGGAATTAGAGGAAAGAATATTTTACTTGAAGTTGTGTTAGAAGAATCTACAGTTATCACATTTCAGAACATTTCTCTATTCATTTGATGAGAAATATCAATGAAGTTTAACAGAAGATGTTATGCATTTCCATGGGTAATGAAAATCGGCACATTCATGATTAGCTAACACAACATTTTCAGTGTGTTAATATGCCGTGCAGGAAAAATTTCTGTAGGCTGTAAATGTAGCCATCATTTTGATTTGCCCATGTGATGATTATGTTCAATTCCTGACTGGGTACTTAATTTCACACTGAAAAGCAGTCATCTCCTCTTAGGAACAGAATGTAGCCCACGAGGAGAAAAAACTGCTGTCTGATATCTAGAGCTAGGTACTCAGATAGATACATGTAATGGAAAAAAAAGAAATCTGTAATCCTATAAAAATGGCAGTTGAAGCTGTGTTGCTCAATTAAAATTAGATTTATTTTGTTGTGTTCATTTAAAGTATTTTTGTCCAAACAACATATCTGAGACATTTCTCACCTTGTTAAATTTTTTCAGTTTGATGATTACAATAGGCTTCTTCAGAGTTTGTTGGATGCTGCATCGTTCCATTCCTTGGCAACATTAGAGTTACTCCTACCTGGTGAGTTATATTCTGACCAGAATCTGGCTATATTAATTGGTGTGTAAAGCTATGCTGTATGTGCAGAGCCTGAGTAGCAACAGGTGGATGAACTATGGAAGCCTTAGAGAGTGAGTGAACATAAGATTATTAAGATTAACACTGATAAAATGATTTCATCTTTATAAACATCTTTAAGCTACTAAGTAGGATTGGAAATTAATCACAGAATCAATCAGTTGATTATAGACTGAAGTATATCTGCTAGGCTTTCAGGAGTGCCATTTTTACTCCTGTTCCTGCTTATTTAGGAGTTAAGAATTAGTTGTAATTGTAGAATAAACTAGACATGGTACTGATCGTTTGAATAATATGAGTATCCTATAGGGAAAAATATAATATTCTGTACTTTTCTTCTACGTGCTAGCTGTTACAGTAGGGCTGTGATTCTCTACAAGGAGCATATTGATCTATTTAAATGGTCAAGCAAAATGACAAGGTTGTGCCGAGTAGTTTAGGGCCGGTAGTTTTGGTTCTGGGTGGTTTTCTTCCACTACCACCACCACACCACCCCCCCCAACTTCTTTTCTTGGATGTGTGCGTGTCATGCATGGGAAGGTATGAAGGAAAAACAGCTATTCAGCAGAGACACGTCCCACCCCTTTAATTAAGCTTTTCCTGGGCTGTGTAAAAACACTGGCAATGTGTAAATCCCATTTGTGCTTTGGTTTGGTTTGGGGTTTTTTTTTATTCTATTTTAACAGATTCCTAAGTATTATATGAAGATACCTCAGTGATTAAATACGTATGAAAACAGTCACACTAGTAAGTTAGTGGATACTGAAAGGGTTGGATGGCACCGGCACAGAGCCAACTGGAAGATTTTTTTTTTCATTTAATTCCTTTCACCTAGCAGGCTCCTTAAGCATTAGGCAGAACCCAGTATGTGGCTAAGTTATTGCTTTAGTGTTCATCACACAAAAAGCACAGTCTTAGCATTTGTAAATTTTCTTCGGGGAGGTTTCTAATCTGGACAGCATTTGCGTTTGGGGATTACACCACAGTCTGTTCCCCACCACCTCCCCCTCTAACATGTAGCCCTTTCAACTTCTTCAAAGAAGTGGGGAAAAGTGGGTTCTTTTATTAATAGCAGAAAACAAACCGACTGCTGGACTTCCGTGGCAGAGCTCACATAATGCGGCAGGGTGGGAACTGTAACAAAGAATGCTTCAATGCTCTAAACGTATAGTGAAACCCCATTTACATTCACTGATGGAGCTTAAAGTACAATAAGTGAGAAGTTTAAAGTAGGAATAAGCAGGGCCATGAAAAGACTTCAACGAAGGTAGATACTTCTTGAAAAGTTTAGCACAGGATTTAATTTCAAACTGAAGTCTTTTCTCACAGAATAGAATTCTTCGTAATACATCCCTTTACTCAAAGCGTCTCCATCAGATGAAGGTAAATCAGATGAAGAGAGTATCTTCAATGCATAAAGAGCTAGGTTCTGTTTATCCAATTTATACAATGATTTTCATGTGAGTGACACAGTTAGCAGTGGAAAAGTCTTCATGGCTCACTGTCTGTTCCTCTGCACTCTCTGTCCTCTGTAAACTGTGTTTGATGTGAAAGAAACAACTTTGTATCTATAAATAAGTTTGCTTGTGGGACTTCCCCATGATTTCTAGTTCTCTCTAATTCTAAAACATGTGTACATGTTGGTATAAGGATGCCAGAGTATTAGGTGAATTAGTTGTTTTTTTCTGCTAAAGGTATTCTGTGAAATAGAATCACAATATCATGAGCGAGTAGCTGTCACCTCTCACTTTCTCTTCCACCATGATAATCATCTATTATATTTGCTTCAGCTTCTTCCATAGCCTCACAGTAAGACTCTACAAGATATCAGCTTCATTCTCCGAAGAGTCTGAATGAGCCTTCCTCCCACTTTTTGCATTTGTCCTCATGGTGGTTCTTCATCCTGAACATGAAGGGCATATAAATTGGCCCTACCTGTAACTTTTTGTGGAATCTGCATCCTCCCTCAGCCCTGTTCAGAAAAAACACCAGTGGTCAGAGGTTATATATTAGGTTACTAGTTACAGTTTTCCAGATAAAACTCCTCTTCTTGATCATTTTCTCCCAAAGAATAGCATGATAGCCCTTATCGCCGCACACTGGAACAGCAGATCACCTGTAGAACATCTGACTTAATAACTGTGATTCGGGTAGCAGGGGGTATGGAATAACTTTCTGCTGCCCTCTTCAGCAGAGACAGTCTCTGCTAGTGATGTGCAAGAAATATTTGTCACTGGCATTTACTCGGTTTCCCATTTCCGGAAGTTTTGACGATCGGTCCTTATCCTTGAGGGGGCGAGTTCTGCTTTGGGCACACAGCAGGCAGCTGGGCAGTTCTGGCTCCGCATTCCCTCCCAGCAGGCTCGTGGTGCTTGGTGTCCTGTGGGCAGCCAGCCCCAGCCGAATCTGGGTACAGCACTGCCTGTGCACCGCACCTCCGCCTCTGTACCTTCCTGTGGCCCCAGCAGCACAGCCATCAGCTTTTAGCAAGCCTGGTGTGTGAAATGGCTGGTGCTGCCATTTTGTGGTGGGATTTACAGCTTTTCGCTGCAAGTGGAGGGTTCATCTCTCCACTGGGAAGATTTCTCACAAGTCTGAGGATACACAGTGCTTATAGCTCCTGCTGGTGTATTTATATACACACACTGGAGTATTCAGGGACTTAGATTTACTGTTAGATTTTAAATAAACCTAGGAGACGGTGCTTTTCTGGTGTTTATTGTGTTGGCATATTATTTTGAATATGAATTCTCAAGCTTGTGCCTCTTTCTGAAATAGACGAGTATGGTCAAAATATCGATGTTTTAGGAGTCATTGAGGCAGCCAGTTCTAAAATACTGGCTGGACGTTTAAAAGTGAAACAGGTTACCAATGCAATGTTGGAAGCCTCTTCTGACTGATTAAGAGGACTAGTTTTTTTGTGGGTGTTGCCAGTGTCTGAAAATTGAGGTTTGGTAGGCTTTTATGAGTTAATAAATTCCAAAGGTTGCAGTATGGCTTTTTGAAATTTGGTAATCATTCCCTAAATGCTAGTGGGAAATTAAAATTACTACATGCAATAGCTAATGCTTTTTAAAACATTTCAAATGTTTCCAAACTGCCACCTACGTGCTCTGCTTTCCTGCATTGATGGCTAAAGATTTAAAGTCCCTTCCTGGCACACAGCGTGAACACAGACCATTCCCTTGAGCTCTGTTTCAGAGAGTAAACCTTTACTTTCCTTCCCTGGCACTTGCCCTCTGTTGTCCAGGCAGACTGTGGGCTATTCCATGTAGGGACCACCACTCAGTAACTGGGAGCACAGTGACTGGCATGATGGGACCTTGACTTTGGTTAGAGCTCTGCGACCACAGCGTAACACAAATATTAGCAAAGCATTCAGTGGCCAGTAGGAGGTCATGATTTACCGAAGTAGCATGAGGGGACATTTATAAATTTCTTTTACAGCCCTCATTGTACTGTTTGTTCTTTGGGTGTTCGCAATAACTTACGGCTGTGGTTGGGTAGAGAGAGGAGAACATCTGAACAAGCCAGGGCATCTCACATCCTAGTGTTCATCTAGGCTCCAGCGAGACTCTTCAACTTCCTTTTGGCATCCACGTTCACTATTTTTCAGATTAATATTTCCTAATGATCTTCTGCAATAGCTAGTAGTAAAAAAAACTATTTTTCTGTAAGGCAGTCTTAAGTGCATCTCAATTCTGTATGATTTTACTATGGCCAAAAAATCCTTCAGCTGTCATCCATCTCAGATTATGAAGAGATGGAAGATGTTAGTGTCTGCAGTAGTCTTCTCAGGAGACTTGGAGACTCTCCTGCCCTGTAGTAAAACCTGTGGCTGAATGACATCCTATACGCTCTCTGCTTCTAGGTACCATTTGTGGTTCACTGAAATGGGAGACATGGTACCACACAAGGCTTGCCTCTTACAAGCACTAGGCAAGGAAGACAGCCAGACATCTCCTCCTTCTTTCCTCCCCTCCTTGTCCTTCCGCCTTGTGTCTCATACACGTAGCAGAAATATCACATGCCCACTGCCAAGGCAAACTTGATCATCTAGTCTGACTTCCTCCATAAAACATGCCAAAGCATTCACCATGCAACTCCCACACCAACAATTTCTGTTTGGTTAGAGTGTATATTTAGGATTTGGAATGGCAGACGATCCATAAAAACCCAGCAACAGTGTCCCAGTAGTCTATTGCATCACTATTAAAAACACAGGCTTTATTTCTAATTGGAATTTGTTTAGCATTGGCTTCCAGCTACTGAATCTTTTCCTGACAATTTAAATGGTCATTTGCTTTCAATTCTTAGCATTTTCATTGAAAAACTAATGAGATTGTCTTCACTGTCTTACTGTAAGTTAGCTTTTTTGGGAAGATCAGATCATGTTGTTTGCTCTTGTTTGAACCTTTCCTGTTTTGTCATTATCACCTGCAAATAGTAATACCAGAATGAGTGATCTTATGTCAGGGAAGATATTATTAGTTGTGTCAGTAATTCCTCTTTTCTTTTGTTTGACTTACTCATATATCTTGTTTACTCTCCTTCACTCCAGTATACTGAGACCACGAATATAGTTGAAGGAATAAAGAGAGAAATAAATTTGAAAAAAAAAAAAAACTTGTCTGAGCTACTCGAAGGTGCCTAATTCCAGCTAAAATCGGTAGGAGTTTGGCACCTAAACTGTTAAGTATTTCTGTTGCCTTTATTGAAGCAAAAATTTATGTCAATGGGAGAAATAACGAAATTAGCTCATCAGTGTTTGATTAAATATTAGCCAGGTAATTTTTAACCTGCATTAATCTATTTATTGAATAAGCCATGTTTAATTTCAGAATGAAATGACAGCAGCTGTATTATTCTTACTATTTGAAAACTTACTTGGTTTCAGCATTTTCTGTGCTTCTAGTATGCTCAAGCTACAGAAATAGATCCTACAGATGGATTAAAACATACCCATGTGTTGAAACCAGGCAATCGGTCTCACATTTTACAGGTATTCATCCAAACAGCTAGGATATAGCTAGCTAAAGGATTATTTTTAATGTGTTTCTCCAAAGTTCTGTAACCTACTCCCTTCACAAGGCTTCTTTGTCTGATCTCAGTAAATCTTCAAGCCTGTATGTTTTATCATTTTTCTATCAAGGGTTTGGGGAGGAGGGGTGTGGGAAGACTGATCTTAGATAAGCAATATGAGTTGGTTAAGAAAGGAGGTGGCTGTCTTCTGTAGGCTTTCCAGACACAGCAGTACTCTTCCAGACAGTCACCTGAGTATTTTCGCTTTGTCTCAACTATAAATCGCAGTCTAGTAACGGCCAAGGCTGACACCTTGACATTTTCAAGAAGAGTAAAAGACCTGATTTGAATGGAAATCAATTTCATTTCACGAATCTTGGGATACTGCTCCAAATCTGGTCTTGCTCTTTTTTGTGTATTATTCGTAATTTTCATGAACCTGATAAAGGATTAGTTGTGTCATTCAACGACTTTCATTTCCTCTGTACAGTTTAAAATCACAGAAATACGAGTGTGTAGGCAATGCAGCACGGGACCTGGTTCCACATAGACATAGGAAAGAAACTCCCTTTTCTGCCAGCCTGTTGAAGGTGGTAGGCACAGCTCCTTTGGCTGACTGTGCAACTTCAACTACCTCAGCCTTTTACCACCCCCACAGGCAGTAGCTCGCCTGCGCTTGGAAGGGTGGAAGAAGAGGCCCAGCTTTGCATGTGTGAGCTCGCAGCCCTGCTCCCCTGGATGTGAACACCTGTGGGGTGCTGAGGGGGGATGGCAGTGCTGGTACTCCAGCACTACCTATTGCACAACCAATTTTCATGCTTGTAACTGCGTTCCTGCACCCAAAATGGGCCAGAATGTCTAAAAATGTCTGCAATTTGTATTATTTGAATACAGAAAAAGAAACCCCATGAGAATGAAATCAAAGTTTCTTTTTAAATTATTTTTTATTTGACCTGATCTGTAAGAATGTACTGGATAGGCAAGGTATCCCCCTTCAATAAGGGAGGGGAATGAACTTACTAATGGTAGCACCCATGGCACTGTTGCACTAACAAATGTAAGTAAATACAATCCAAAACTTGCCTTGGTCCAGCTGTGTGATATATAGCACATTTTGGAGGAGGGCTGGCTGTTGGAGCAGCTCCTTCATGTCACAGATGAGGTAGTACATGTAGCCACTGCCCCAGCTGAAGGCTTTGAGGTGGCATCAGACCTTCAGTGACTGAAGGGCCAAATATGACCTTGAAATATTTTTTCCAGCTGTTACATGAGGAGCTACTGCACCCTGCAAAATTGCAGTTTTCTTACTTGGCAAAACAAAACAATCTGGAGGACAATTTGGTTAAAAAAGGCGGGGCAGGAAGTATCATGTAATGCATACATGAGAATCTAAGCTAAATGAGTAAGCTGTACCTAAATTTGCCAACAGTTACACTCCTGTGTGATGCTGAAAAAGGAAAAATGTCCCTAGTGTACAGAGGATTAAAAATGTTTGATGGTCATTCCATGTTTAAGCCTCTTAAACAGGATGGTGTGAAATATGTAGCCGTGTCTATAGCAACAGGTGTGAAATCAAAGGTAAGGATTTTTCTCTCTTTCTGTCTCTCTTGCCTGCTGCACCATACTCCTGAAAAAACTGTAAGAACCTCATTAAAACCATGCATGTATAACACAGACCTAGTGCAGCAAATGACTTTCAAAGGCCATAACTCTGTGCCGTCTAGACACTGCCCTTTGGCTTATTTGCTGAAGAAGCAGCAAAAGGCAGGGTGCTGGTGTGGAAAGAAATGTTAGCAACCCAGCAAATTGCTAGCATCTAGCCCAGAATATTTTCTCTCTGACAATAGCCGCTACCACATGCTCAGGGAAAAGGATAAGATCAGGACAAGCATAGTGATACTTCTCTGCTGTGTTTCCCTGTCTCCTGCAGACTGCAATACAGTGACTAATAGGTGGTACCAACCTGTTTAAGTACTCTTGGTAGAACTTTTTCCTTTCCTCTGGGCATTTGTTTAATTACTTCTGCTTTAGTTGCGTGAAGCTTTTTGCTTATCATAAAAATTGTATCTTTTCTTGATTATAAATATCTCCGTGTTCTGCAGGTTCATTTGTGACTGAGGAAGACTGAGAAAATGTTGGGAGCCCTGTGTAAGTGGTTTGCTTGGACTTCCAAGGCACAACACCTCTATGCAACCTGCATCATTATGCTCACTTAATTTGCTTTCTCTAACTGTTTTCTTGACAGGTAGAATTTGTAATGCGCAGTTATATGACAGATTTTACCCAACACCACTGTGTCTTCCTGATACATATAGGCAAACTTTTCCAGCCTCACACTGTTCCATACAATGGAGAGATTTTAAGGTGGATTAGATCAGAACTGTTACATTTGGCACTGTGATGTTCTCACAACTGTTTTTATCAGTGGAAATCATGCCCTGGAAGATAGAGTAATCTTGCAGCCTTGTAGTTTCCATAAAGGAATGCTCTGGCCTTGTTAAAGTCAAGGGGAGCTTTTGTCATTGACTTCAGCTGCTAAAATGTCATCATCAAATTTAAATGTTTTGAAGAGTGTCCACCATTCTTGCAAAACACTTCCTTAGACTATTTCTTCTTCTGAAAAGCTCCATGCTATGAGCTTGATCCTTTTGTACTTAACATATCCCCAAACTGCATGGGGGACTGTGTAATGCACGCTGGAAGGCATTTCTCACTGTAGCAGCCCTTGTCAGAACATCATACCTACCGAGTCACAGGTTTCAAGAGCAAGATGAAAAGTTTACATTGAAGACTGAATCAAAGTAGAATACTAGCTCCAGAAAAGGACTTTAAATAATCTCTATTAACACACTTAAAGGTTATGTTTAGATTTAAGCAAAGAAATATAATATTTAGTTAGTATGCTCAGAACCTAAAAACTGCAACAAAAATAGAAACAAATCAAGTGGACTCGCTGTGTATTATTTCACAGTTCAAAATTATCCTGGTGTATTCTTAATGGAACATGAGTTTAAATATTCACTGTTTAGTTTAAACAGAGATTTTAGCTTTTAATAGAACAACTTTTTTTGACTGCATGTGAGCTTTTTAAAGCAACCATAGCCTCAAAATTTTTAAATTGTGTGATTTTACTGAAGACTATCTGAAGTAATTCACAGTCCCTATTCTCAAGACAGTCATTGAGTTCTTAGTTCATAACCAAAATTTAACATCTAGTTAAGTGATGATTTTAGGAGGATTAGATCAAGTAAAGCTACTCTGCTGTATAATACCAGTTTATTAAGAGATAATAGAATGCAGCTGATGAGGCTAATCAAAATGGATTCATATGGTTACTTGGTATTTCTTTCAAACCTGTCTGCATAGTAAGAAACTTTGAGTTTAATGTTAGCTGTTCAGCACAGTGGTGACAAATCTGTGTAAGAAAATCCAGTTCACCCAGTATGACTAAGGCGAAGTAGGGAACAACTCCATTGCTACCCACTTTGCCACATCATTTAAACTGTGTAAAATAAGGGTGACAGTACTTTCTCCCTATTCGATGCTGGGATATATAACTACATGATACAGTGGGAAAGCAAGATCTCTGCTTTATAGTCAGCTCAGAAAACAAATGGCCTGGGTAGCCGTTGTGCCCAATGCACAGCTCTAATCTGGCTACGCTGAGGGGTGGTTGGTGCAACACCAAGCCCAGGCCACTGAACCCTCTGGAGTGGTGTGGGGTATCGCTCCACTCAGCTCTGTGAGCATCTGTGGAGTGCAGGACTTGACCATCTCTATCTTAGGGACACCTCCTCTTGGGTTCACACCTAGTTTTTGTACAGTCACGTGTTAGAACCACTAAAGCTTACTCATCATAGTGATAGTGACTGCTAAATTCAGTACTTGGGACTTTGGAGGAGCCATAAGTCAAGAGAAATGTTTAGAAAATATGAAAAAGCTATAAATGTCTCATGCCATTTGCCTTAGGGCATCCTACTGCTGCCATTCCAGAAGACTACAAGTCCATAGGGACTGTGTGACACACCTGCCAGCCTCATAAAGGGCAACAGACACCTACACATAGGAAACCGAGTCCTGTGTTACCTGTCGTGTTCCATTGGACCCTCATTAACATCACAAACTACGTATTTTGTTTTGAAATTTATCTCCCTTAAAATCTGCCAGTGTAACTATCACAACCAGTTTCATTTTTGGAGTTTATATTTTCAGGGGGAAGCTGGATAAAAGCACAGAATTGTAAAATACATCAGTGGGTGCTTGTGTGTAGCTAAGGTTTATGCAAGCCAGAGTTTCATATACAGATGCAAGACAGCATTTGACTACTGTTACTGCTATAATAGATCATGATTTCTCATTTTTTAATTTCTTCATATTTTAATGTTGATGTTAAAAGACAGACTCTTTAATCCATTGTTGCCTCTAATGTTTTTGCCATGACAAAATTGTGCTCTCATTTTTGATTAATTGGTTTTTCCTACCATTTTCTACAAATGTCAGAAGACCAACTGAGGCACGCGTTTGGATTTCAGCTGTGTAAACAAATACTGTGTCAGTACTCTAGTTTACCCTTTTCACAGCTGCCACGAGCAGTTTAAAGTGTACAGTCTAGGGATTTGTTAGTGATAAATATGCCGCTGGCATCGCAGGTGAAGGTGATTGCTTCCTTTTGCAAAAAAGCTCCAGTCGTGACAGTGGCCGTGTCAGAAGCACAGCTGTACCCAAACCCACGCTGGAGATCTCCTTTGCATTGGCCCATCTCTCCCCAGCAGATCCACATAACTGAGAAGGAAAGGACAGTCCACCTTTTGGGAAATACTGTCTCAGAGTGTCTGCAGGCTCAGATGGGAAACAAATGCCTTTGAGTAGCAAAGTCAAGGTTTTTGTTCGTTATCCCGTGTGTGAAGATCAGGGTATTTTTTTTGTTTCACTTTTTTAAAATGGAGGCAGAATTTCTTTTTCCTTTTGCTGAACTGAATGTTACCTTTTCCCAACAGTTTTTCTCTTCTGTTGCATTGTTTGCATGCCTCTGAATTTCCTGTGTGTGTGTTCTTTGTAGCAAAGGTTCAGAGACACTGTTAGAAAATTTCTTTCAAAAATGACTTATCAGTTTAATGAGTTAGATCCTCGAAAGCTGAAAATCAGTGCATTAAAGCCAATTTCCAGCAGCTACAGAAGACATTTCCCTAAAAATCCTTTACACAATTTGAAAAGACTCGGCACATTCTTTGACTGGTTGGAAAGCAAGTTACTAACATTTCAGAAATACAGAGCTCAACAAAGGAAAAGCACAAGGTCATTTATATTTTCTCTGATGAAAATGAGGCCAAATTCATGACCAGCATAATCAGGTTCAGGCCCACTGACTTTAGCAGACCTCACTGATGCCAAGTGTCAGGCTGGCTCATTGAAAATAATACCATGGTCCCCCCTTTGATCTATGTTACCACTAACAAAACCTGTGCACGTATAGAAAGGTCACTCTCAAATTCTCTATAGATACCAGACACTTCTACCACCTCAGTCGAGCTGCTCACTGAACTAGGCACTAATGGTACGTATTTACAAGATCAGGATGCTAGTCTCAAACAAGATGGAGATATTGAGATCCACATAAACTGTTGCCTGTGGAGTTTTGTGGGTTTTGTGTTGGTTTTCTGGTTTTGGTGTTTTGTTTGTTGTTGCTGTGTTTGTTTGGGATTTTTTTGTCCTTTTGTTTGTGTGTTTGTTGAACTAAAAAGAAAAAAAAAAAAAGTAGAATACAGAATACTGCCAGAATACTGGTAACATACTCATATTCCTCAATGAAATTTCATTCTTTTCATTAAGGATACAGCACTGTGCAGTAGCAATTGATACATAGCCCACTTCAGAAGGCACCACACCTAAATGAGTATTATTTGTTCAGACAGCATTATTACTAGAATGAGAGTTTTTTCTGAAAAAGAACTGCCAAATCTGGACTTCACTTACCCAGTTAGAAGAAAAAAAGCCTGTGCAGGGTAAAAATATGAGGACCATAATATTACCTAATCGCACTCTCAGGCTGAAAATGATTTTGCTATCCTAATCCCTTGGAATACTATAATTTTTTTAAAAGTATCTCATAAAATTAGTAATGGCAAGAACCTTTTGAGTCTGAATAGCATGCCTATGTGAGTGTCTGAAACCGTGCAGTTTCTAGCATCTGGGGGGTGAAGTCTCACTGTTCTGGATAACACGGATAGCTCTGGCAGCTAGAAACACCTATACAGAAGTGTTGACCGAAATGTATTTAATTGTATTTTTCTAACCATGATGTTACATTTAAAATATGTCTTTAGCATGCACACACAAAAACAGAGGTATATTCTTTCATGAAATCACTGCTGATCTTTTTGATATCAAATCCAGATCTCTGACCAAAATGATTACACATTGGTTTTGTGGTCCTTACAGCAGTAAGCAATATGAGCACATATATATATATGCATGTACAACTTTTTGAAGATTTATTTTAAGACACACATTTGGTTTTGTGTTTAGTAAGTGCTTGTGTCTGATTTTTTGTGAACTTTTTGGTGGTTGCGTCCAGCAGCCTTGTAGGGCAGGGTGCTGGCAGTCCACAGCCATCCATGGACGATGTCCTTTGTTTTGCTCCTGGGGGTTCCACTGGGAAAAGCCCTGCATTCAATGCTGGTGATGCTAGAGCCATGCTTAGCTCCCACTATCAGCATGCTGGGTATATGGAATCCCTTGTCCCGTGACTCCCAGAAACATTGGGTCCATTTTGGTGCCCTGGGATCTGTTATGTGTCTCATGTAAGGGACCATGCTTGGGACCTTCTACACACAGCTTTAAACTCATGTCACCCATGACTTCACATAGTTCAGACATTAGGGTCTCCAAAGTGAGATATTTAGTGTTCTGCTCTACAAAACTTTTCCCTTGTGTGTGGTGGTTTGTGGATGGTAGAAGGAGGAGGGGAATGATGACAAGGAAAACCAAGGGTTTGATTGGCATGCAGTGATTTTGGACTAGGGGGAAACAGGCGCCTCTGCTCTCCAACCCCCACATACTTCTCGGTTCATGTGTGTTGAGAGGGGAAAGAAGCCGATATTGTTCCCTCTAAAATTAATTCCCAGTTAGCCAGTTACTCCTGTTTTTTAGCTCGGAGCACACTGTAATTGCATTTTTCATTTCAGTAATTATAGAGGATATTAAAGTGGATAGACAGTTGTAGCAATCTGGCTCTTTAGACATATCCACTTGTCTAAGATCAAATGGCTACAGCATATTTAGGGTTACAGTCTCCTTCTTTTCCTTCTTGTTCTCTACTGCGGTGGATTTTTTTTTCCGTTACCATGGCAACGCTATATCTGGCTGCCAGCTCTGTCGTAAGTTATTGAACTGAGACTGGCTTTTGGTTTAGCAGATAATTAGGTTCTGTCTCACAGGTTCATTTTCCTGTGACTGGGACGTGAATATGACCTACAGCTGGCCTCAATTTCAGTGTCACAGACAAAACTTTAACCCTTCCCAGTCTCACCACTACCATACGTATGGCAGTGATTGCAAACGCTTTCTGGGGGGCGTTGGACACAGCACACCCCCATGAGTCCTAGGGGCTCATTGCCCAGACTGTGCTAATTCCCCACGAGGAGGGAGACAGCCTGGCTGGCATTCACTCACTGGGCGGGCAGGGGAAAGGCTATCTCTAGCACCGGCTGAATATTGATTGTCTGGTATGTAGATTTTTTCGGAAAGGTAAGTTCACTGCTTGATTAGTGACCCTTTCAATAATAGAAATGGAAAGGGCGGCGGTAGGCATTTTTTGCTTGTCTCAGGAATATGAAATATTTACGAGAGTTCTGTTTTAGTGCACAGGACCCCATCTTTGGCTGGAATTCGCAGTGAGGGAGCGAAGCTGGGAGGAACCGCCGTGTTGTTCCCATGTGTAACTCCTTGATTTTCCTTTTCTCCCCTGGGAGAAAGTGGGGGTCCAGCCTGGGAGGTGCTGGTCACCTGCTACTGGTGCCTGTCAGCCCCCAGCATCCAGGCCCGGGGTGGGTGCAGACAGCCCAGCATCTCATCAAACGGACCCTTGAGCTCACATAATAAGGCCGGAGAAGGAGGAAGATCCACCATTTCTTCAGCACAGTTCTCAAATGTGCTCTTTTCTAGCATTTGTATGCAGCGTAACATGATCTTACAGTTTTAGCAATTTCAGGCCAGGGCATAAACCCCTTTTCTGTTTCTGGAAAGATGTGCAATAAAAGGTATCAGTCAAAGGGAAATTTCACCGGCAGATATTTCCTTAATTTGTCCATGGGATGAGGCAGGTTTTTCCTATCCTGAAAAGAGCCAGGGAGGTTTCTCTCCCAACGCCCACAGATCCCAGAGGGCATTCCAGAGAAGCACAAGACCATTGGTGTAGGAGTCCTGTATCTGATTCTCTGGGGCTATGGCTCCTCACTGACTCTCTGGCAGTGCACACTATCGTGCTGCTGGGACTCACCTCATCTGTGTTTCCTATTGACACTCCTTTCTGGGGAATCTCACCATAAAAAAAAAAAAAAAAAAAAGGCTAGCTGAAAAAATTGATAGCCTTCCATCATTATCCATCACAGGCTTCTCACATCTAGGGTATTCTCTGTGCATGCTACAGACATGTGGATGTAGATGCTGGCAGGGTGGACACTTTTCCACAGCTTCCCTTCCCCCTCCCTCCCCATCAAATTATTTGTGGTGATGTCTCCCAGTTGGAAGGTCAAAGTTTTCAGATGGGGCATCCATCTTGCCTGTATAGAGCATGTTCTCCTGAGCTAATCTCCCTGCCTGCGTTTGTTGATAAAAAATAGTATGTTTAAAATTTGCCTATTATACAGGACAAAGCAAATGGCATTTCATAGAGCAGAGACAGTGACTTCTCGACCAAGATAACACTGAAAGCTTGGGATTTAGCATATATGGATAACCAAAATGATCAAAAAAGGCCCTCGAGTTATTTCTTGATTAGCATATTTAGTGCGGATTAGACACCCTCAGAATGATAGCGTAAAAGTTTTGCTGAAGGGTTAAACTCAGAGTGGGAGTGGGCTGGAGAGGAAGGTCCCCCTTGAATTACAGAAGAGAGATGTGAAACTCCACTTGCCGGATGGATGATAAATTATCCAGCTGCTGGGTTTTAATGAACATTGCCACATCTGGGACCCTGCAGCTCTGAGCTGAGAAGATGGTTGATTCCACATCAGCAGCATTTTGCAAAAAATCAGTGGTATAATATTTAATTAAAAGAAAAAAAAAGTGAAGTTACCACCAAGCATTGTGAGGGAACATTTTCCACTATAAATACAATCACTGAAAAGTTTTTGTGTATCAATTTTAATGATTATTTTTAGGGTTATTTCCGATTGGTTTTGTTGTTGTTGTTCTTTTGTTTTGTTTGGTTGTTTTTTGTTTGTTTGTTTGTTTTTTGTTTTGGTTTGGTTTTTTTCAGATTTTATAACCAATAAGCAGACTAAGTAGTTTCAGTTTTTGCTTAGAGTTGGTTTTGGTGTCTGGCCCTCATATCCTGGCATGGTCATGTAATGTTTCATCTGCGATCACAGTTTAAAGCCAAATGAAACACTGTTTTCATTGGAACCACTAGAGAAATCAAGCAAATATTGCCAGTGGGATTAAGTTTTATAAAATATAGATAAGAAATTTGAATGTTTGGCCTAGAGCAACCTGACATTGTCCCAACAACATTTGCAAATGAGGGCATGCAAACCAGCTCACAAGGTGATGGCGGGGGAAGGGAAGAAAAAAAAAAAGGAAAAGGAAACAAAAAAAACCCAAAACAAACAAAAAATAAGAACCCACAAATAAGCATGAAGATTGCATTGTTGCCATTTCATGGTTTCTGGCTTGAGCAGCTTGAATTCTTAAAACAAGAACCCTTATTGTAGGTAATTAAGCTCACTACCCACCACAATATATACTGTCTACCACACCTGGCAGCAAATTAGTCTTTTCCAGAGGATGCAAAACTGTCAAGTCCTTCCCAGACCCCAAAATCCTTCCACAGCTGATGCTCTCTAATGTGAAAGACAAAGACCTGCGGGATCTCACCTCCTCTCAGGTGCTGAGACCAACACACTTCTGTTTGTTCCCAGAACAATTGCTAAAATTTGAACAACAGAAACAAAGTTCAAGTTGGAGGAGTAAATTACAACATTTCTTGCATTCTGGCAATCAGTAAATGCCTTGTAAATTTATCTTGAATGTGAGCCTTTCTTTGCTGTTTAAAACTCATCCCCACCCACCCTTTACAGCATGTCTACAAATGAAAAAATAAAAGGAAACAAAAGCCAAAACAAAACAAAACTCCCCAAACACCCCAAATTTTATTTTGTGACATTCCTGCAAATGTTTGGTTTTAGTGATAAAAGATTTCAGCACAATGTGGCTGGAAATGGTGGGAGTCTTTGCACCTCCTAAATTTAGACATCTTAATTAAATGTTCTTTACTACTCTCTGACAGAACCTGCCTCTACATATTGCCTCTGTGGTGGTTGTTGGCTGCTAAACTTAGGTACATGGAATCACATCTTAGTTATGTATCTTGAGTGGGCTGTGAGAATATTTCCTCATGCATGCCTCATCCTTTTGATTTCTTATTGCTTTTTATCCTTCTGAGGTACTCTGAATAGTAATTCAAGGGGAGCAAAAATAAGTCCCTTAATTTAAATATTTCATTGTGACAGCAAAGTTGAAACTGCTTCAGATACTTGGATCAATTCCTCAGATCCATAACAGAGTAGCAGTAGTACTAAATACGCTGGTTTAAAATCAGAAACTACTTTTTTTTTTTTTCCTTCAGAGCTTCAAATTTTAAATTAGCTTTTTTTTATTTTTTTAATGGCAAATGGAAAAAAAAATGGTATCATAGAATTAAGGTAAACTCTCCTGAAAGTAATGGTCAAGCATGATGTAATTAATAAATTGATGTGAATAAGGAAAAAAGGCTTGTTACAGTATCTAGTATTGTTAAATTATATATATATGCTATATACTTAAATATATAGCCTACCCAAGAATGACAGTGTGATCTTTAAAGACTTAACTTTAGATTCTTCATATAACTTTAAAAACTAGCTATGGATCCATTTTTTTTTCAAAAGAAAAACGATTATTTTTTCCAAAATCAAAGTATTGTTTCCATTCAATGGTTAATGACATGCCATAATAGAATCCATGTGATGATGCATCAGCAAACTGAACTGCAGCCTGTTATCCATGTAATGAAGGATGGGGATTTTTAAAGTTTTGTTTTTGCAGGTTTTCTGATACCTCTTTGTTATTAAATATGAAGCCTGTGTAAATAAGACATCATTTTGTTTCAGTTCTGCTGAGTGGAAGTCATTTTTCCTTGTAAAAGAAACAAAATGGTGATAAAAGCTCCAACAAAACTAATAATAAAAACTGAAGTAATTGCTCCCAGCTTAAACTGGACTCTGACCCATTGAGCATCACCGTCTCCAGCCTGTGTGCTGGTGGGGCACAGACCTTCACTTCTTTGGTGTTCTCAAGCCCAGGAAGACGATGGCTGTTCTGAGGGATGGAGCTGGGCAGAAACATCATGCAGGTGAAGGGGAAATTGAGGCTTTCCCATGGTGGCATCTTGCAGGCTGGATTCAGACCTTAATCACTCATATCTAATAATTCCCATGGGTGTGACCTTTTCTAAAATAATTTCCATGCAGTAATAGCAATAAGATACTTTAGGTAGTGCATTTCTGGAAATCATTGCACTTCTCAGGTGACTGAAGTCACTCATTCTTCGTTCTCATGCTTCACAACACATCTGAGACATGAAAGTATTCCCTTCCAATGTGATGCCTTCTCCTGTTCTTCTTGCTTAAACGGTTTTTAAGGATTAGTGTGTTAAAACCATTGTGAGAAATTCAGACAAAAAAAAAAAAAAAAAAAGGAAGATAATGTTTTGCATTAAAGTTATCAACCTGATCCACATTTCAGTGATTTTATTCCAATCATGAGAGTCTGGATCTAATATACATCCATGGGATGCAGTAGCAAAAAAATGGAGGACACAGTATCTTTCTTGAGAGTGTGCCGTAAACTGAAATTGTGTCATATATAGCAGAAACTACCAGAATTGTCAAGGCTTTGTATTTACAAGAATAAAGAGAAATGCATTTCTCTGTCCGTTGATGGGTATTGCCAGCTGTCTCCTGTATGCAGGTACCATTCTTTGTTCCCAGGATTTTATGCATTCAGCTGTGATTTTTCTCTCAATCGTTTCACCATATCTTGATTGATTTGCAGACAGAATACCAATCCTCTTGAGAGAAATGTATCATTACCATTTTAAATTGTAATCTTTTACAGAAGAGGTTGTTGTTGGGGTTTTTTGTGTATTTTTCTTTGTTTGTTTGTTTGTTTGTTTTGTATGTGTGGTTTGGTTTTGAGGTTTCTTTGTGTGGGGGGCTTTTTTTGCCATTAACATTTGAGAACAAAAGGCTGGAGGTTTAACATTTGTTGCAATACTGTTAAGCTACAATAGCCACTCTCAGGGTTTTTTTTTTTCTCCTATAAGCATCTAGTTGCAATATGAGGAAACAGGATTTGTTTCATGTTCTCCACAAAACAACATGTACCTAATCACAGAAATAGATCTTCTGTGTTTTTATTTTACTGTGAGCAAGGACTGTAACAGCCAGCATGCATTTTAACTAGAGGACTAGAAAAGTAACCCTTCTTTTGGGTCCAAAAGCTCTCTAAAGCCCATGTTTGGAAACTGGTGTATTTTATTTACAAAGCTCTGGTGAGCAGTAGTCTCAAGCTTAAAGTTATATGTGTATCTGCATGCTTTGATGGATCAAAACTAGATGCTTCAGTTTTTGCCTCAGTGACAAACTTAATACGTTGCAAGTAAATGCTAGAGCTATTAATAAAAATAGAAGATCTCTTTGATATCCACGGCTGCATCACCAACTCAAATATTTCTCAGTTTGAAATCATGTATATATGTAATAAAATATTTCTCAGTAATATCTTACAGCATCAAGTGCAGCAAAAATTATTTTACACTCTTATACAATCCATCATTCATATAGACATAACAAATACCATATGATAGGTAATATATAATATATGATGTGTATAAGGTCTGTTTAAAAGGTAATTTTTTTCTAAAACTATGTTATTCTTCTTTATTTATTCTTTTCTTTATCCTGCTGTACTCAGTCTCAAAACATTTTCCTATACCAGGTAAAATGGCAAAAATAAGGTTAGAAAACATGACTTCTTTGCTGTTTCACTAAGTAATTACCTTCATTACAATTAAAATGTCTCCCCTCTTTATTTGATGAGATGTGTAAATCTTTATAACTTGTATTTTTATCTGTGTTGTATATGTAAGACATGACCACTGATCTGCTTATGGCATTTTTCTTCACAAGACTGGTGAAAAATATGATCCCCCACATCAGCAAACTGATCTCTTGCTTTTCACAGGTGAGAGGAAGTATCGCAGAAAAGGCAGGTTAACACAAGTTACATATGCAGTAAGTTTTCTACATATACTATGTCTTATGAAGGCAGCATGATAATGTCTTGTAGAATAAAGTCTTAATTAAGAACAGGAGAATTGTCAAAGTTCTTTCAAGTTTAGTCTCCAAGTTATTGCATCAGATTCCTTTCTGGAGTCTCACTGAAAAGTTCATGATGGTTTGTCACTGCTGGTGTCATTTCTGCTCCCAGTGCACAATTACATTGGCTTTTCCAATACTGAGGGGACTGGGAAACTGCACACAGGGAATAGGTTCCCAAGAAGCAGGAAAGAGTTTTAAGGTTGGGCTGGGAAAGGCTGGTGTGGTATTTGAAACATCATTTTCTCCTTTTCTGTTTAAGTTTTGAACTAATGGAGAAGTCGTATCTGTAGGCACATGAGGTAGCCTGTCTGTGAATAGCAGACTCACTGAATTTCAAGCAAATTGTGCTATTATGTCTTTTCAGAAATTTTCATCTCTTTTTAACCCACTGGTTTTGAAAAGTAATCCATCCTGCTTATGGTTCAGAATGGGAACAGTATTGTTACCAGAAAATATCATTCATCTGATGTGCTCAACCTGAATATCGGGAGTAGTGTAATGAGAAACTTCACAGAGCTCTCTGGTCCCACTCTGCTGACCTTAATGGTTTGGATAGCTTGGAAAGGATTTTCATCTTCTACATCCAAGCTGAACAGCAATTGTAAACCCTATGAATCTGATTTCTTTGCCTCTTACTGTGCTGAATGTCCATAGTATTTAATATGCTGTGAGCTGCAGTGTTATGAGATGAATGCAATCACATATAGCTAAGAAGTCAGTTCTGCACTCACCCGGGGAGAGGTTTGGGAGAGATATACATGTGTTTCACATCTGCTGGTTTCTGGAATTTTGCTGCAGTGGTCTTTGGCTTGTTCTTTGCCCATTTCATATTGTACCTATTTAAACTCCAGATGTGAACAAGAAAAATTAATTTCTTCCTATCCCATCTTTTAATACTGTCAGATGAATATGAATCTCAGCTCTCTGGAATATATTACTGAGAATTTTTATTTTGCTTATTGATCATTATACTGCTATAGCTGTGAACATATACATGTTTTTATTTTAGGATTTTCACAGTATATTACCTCTCCTGGGATGTGAATTTTCTGTATGTCATTTTATAATAAAAAATTGTTGTTATTTACATTTTCTTCCTGGCCATTTTTTTAATAATACGCTGTCCTTTTTATTATTCCTAGCTAGAAAATAGCAGCACAATTTTATTTGGAACAACTGACATTTTGATAGGAAAAAATACTTAGTTAAGGATTTTTAAATTATTCTTGGTTTGTTTTTCTTTTCTTCGTAATACCAGATATCACCTTTGATTAATAACAATCATATATAGGCTTTGTTCTTCTTATCTGGGTGTCAGCAGTAATTGGAATCCATATCCATATCCTAACTTGCAATCATGCTGCAAAAGGCCAATAAATTCCCGCTGAGTGTGTTACTTGTTAAATTTAGTGCATTACATTCAGGGTAACGAATAAAAGCAGTGGGCCGTTACTGTCTGGTTGGCAGAGGAAGAGTAAGAACAGTCAGACTCCCCTGAGGCCCCGAGCAGGCTTAAAACTGTGACAGGTAGAATTGAGGGACTCCCTAAACATCACAGTTCAGTTTGTCTCCCTCAACTTCCTCTTCTACCAAGATTTTAGAGGAAATGGAGGGAGGAGAGGTAATCTTCTACCAAAATACAAAATACACTGTGCTTGTACACCAGTACTCCCTAGTGCAGATTTTCTTCTCGGCAAGTGTGCTAAACAGTAATATATCTGTGTTAAGCATTCAGCTGATGACAGGTTTGACTTTACTTTAAGAGATGCATGTATCATATATATATATATATATATGTGTAAAATGTAATGTAATTCTATATACATATATTTAAAAAAAAAAAACAACACTATACAGATAAATATCTGATTGTAACCAGCCTGTGTTAACCCTCTGTTGGATCGCTGACTGATATAAATAAATTATTTGATTTCTATCTTGGATGTCTGAGCATTGATTTGGCTGACACAGAAACAGAAGTGTGTCCCTAACTGTGGTGAGACATAATCTGTACTTCAGTTCTGACTGTGGACCAGGGAAATTCTTGAATTTTGATTCCTCCTGGTATGCAAATTTACAATGTTAAAATGATAAAAATTGGTTAAAAAATGGTTTGAAATAACTGAAATAATGAGACATAATAGAGCCTCAGTGAAAGGATACTCGAGCCTATTTTAGTGGGACCAGTAGGGAGTTTCTTACTCTTCTTGCCACCTCCCTTGGATTTTTCTGTGCCTCTGGAGAGATGGACCACGTGAGTGCACGCCCCCACTTTAGAAAAGGGGCTGGCCTGGGCTCTTCCTCTGCAGGCACCAAAGTGTGTGGTGAGGGGTGTGGAGAGCCTTACGTGCCCACACATGGCTGTGCAAGAGGGAAGCGGCATGTCCAGGTGACTGGTCAGCCCACCTACATTTGGAAAGATGCTTTGGAGCCTTTCTCTCTCACCCCCACACCAGCTCCCTGTTCTTTTGGGAAGTCTTGAAAGGGAGTCTAGAATGATCACATTCGGTCTCGGTGTTTTCTGGGCCTATGGAATGATGATTTTTGGCAAGATTTGGACTTCTGTTGAAGATTCACTCCTTTCAGGGACACCTGTCAGGGTCAAAAAGTTCAGAAAATCTCCTGCACTGGAAATACTGAGTAGGAAATGAAATAGGTAAACATGGATCATGCGAATCCAAAGCAACTACATGGTATATTTTGAAGTAAATAAAATTCAACAAACAGAAGAAAATTGTGGGGGAGATCTTATCTCTGCTGTAGTCAAAGATTTTACTTCTTCAGGATATTATTAGTGTGGAGTTGCTTTATTGAGTCCTGCTGAAGTAGTACAGTTTTTTTGACAGTAAAGAAAAAGTCTTCCTCTCATCCCTCAAGAGCAGGGCCAGATTTTCAGAATTACAGAGGAAGCATAAGCTCTTTGGACGAAATCCACCACAGGATTCAGGCTATCTAGCTGTTCTTCTATCTGTTTCTGGCAACATCTATACTTAAAATTCAGATCTTCAAATCATCCGCTAAATAGATGCCTAGCCTCGAAGTGCTGAAAATTTATACACACTTGCATGTTCATCAGTAAAGCTGTTTATAGGACTACAGCTCTGCTTCCGAACATTTCTTGACTGTGTTGAACAGGCAGCCAACTTGGCCAACTTTGGGAACTACAATGTGGGTGTTCTTGTCTCTGTATCCCTTGCAAACCCTGTTTTGATATGCAGAGATCGCCTACATAAGGAGACCTCTGCAAAGCACAGGCAAGGAGATTGGGTGCTGGGGAAATGTCAGGCTCAACATGTCCATGGGTAATTCTCTGATGATCCTGCACAAATGTTTTGGAAGAGCATGGGGTTTAGGGCGACATGTTGGGAAAGTCCTAGTAAAACTACAGCTAGTGGAGATGGATGTGCAAATGGCACGTGCCTCTATTTCTCTTCTTATTGGAGTTTAAATTTCATAGTTTATTTTTTGTGTTTTAATTTTTGTAGATGTAGTAATATTGTCGTTTAATATTTCCTGAAACAATTTGTTTCATGGTGAGAAAATTTTTAATAAGAAGAAAACCTGATGGGAGAAGATAAACCACGCAGGCCTGCAGCCTACATATCTACATGTAAGATGTATTACGGTGTTTTTGAAGAGTCTAGGTTTAAAGTCAGTTAAAGTCAGTTATAAAATAACAGATACAGGATAGCTGTACTCTGGGATTGGATTGTATACTCAGTTCAAGAAATACCAGTGTTTGACAGTTGAAAACCAAGAAAAACCTCTGTCACCAGAGGGAAGAACAAGATCCTCATGCTATACAAGGCACTGCAGCAGCCCAGGTTGATAGAGCTTAACATAAACATTTCAGTGTTTTGGTTTAGAAAATACTAATTTTTTAATATGTATGCTCTCATATAAAATGAAATATTTGGTGTAATCTGATGTTTTAATTAAGACTGTGGCTTGTGCTGCAGCTAAGAAAAACCCTTTCCTGAAACTGTACTGTTAATTATCCTAACCTTACAGCATATCCAGGTTCTGTCTGGCGATCACTTTAAAAATTAAAATGACAAATCAATATTTCTAAAACACAAACACACGTGCACAAGCATATGGAGCATACACAGAGAGAGGTTTTAAAAAGTTCTTTAGTAGAATAGTTCTGGCTTCTGGTGTGGTCTTGTGGGAAGTCTCCTAAGTATTTTACATTTCATTAGGGAATTCAAACAGGTCCTTTATTCTCTTCTTGTTGAACTGGAAAATAGTGCAGGTAAGTCCAGGACCTGCAAAGAAATCCTTGTGAGTCCTCACCAAAAGGAGGCCAGGAATATCTGCTAAATTCTGAATAGCTCTACATGCCTAAGAGCTCCAGTCCCTGATCTCAGATCAGGCAGCAGTTTTGCTCTGTGCCAAGCATTGACATTTGCTGTTGATGGATTTCCATTTCACCTTCTCATGTTCAACATTCCTTTGAGCTGGAACATTTAGTTTAAGGCTGTCTGGGTGCCATGGATAGGATCATCTTTAATCTTCTTACCATCATAAACTCTGCAGGAGCAGATCCGGGTGCAATGGTTGTTGACTGTCTAGAAGTGGTTTATATAAATGAATTAATTTTTGCAGAAGGTTTGTGTTTTTCTTTTAAGGTGTGCTATTTTATGGACTTCTCATCTCTACCTTTCACCCATTGCTCTGGGGGCAAAATAAACTACCACAACAACATCTAATGCCAAAGCTCGAAGTACATATGCTGATTGTTTCAACGGTCCACTATCTGACATGAGGAATTCATGTTTCTCATGTATTTACTTTACTTTCTGGACAGTGTGTGCCAGTGAGGCCTATAAAAGTAGAGCCAAACCAATATATCTGGAGAAGCAATCAGCCACAGTACTGTATTTGTGTCCTTTCCAAAAAAACAAGTCTGTTGCTTCTACTGCCAAGGTCTGGCAGGTAGCTTTGAGGAGATTAATGACCCTGGTGATTGTTGTTATTGGTGCCTTTTTATCCCTTGCTATCCCTAAACTGTTACATTCCAAAAGCTTATTTACTGAATAGCCTGGTTGTATTGAAAAAAGCAGACTAGCATATGGTATGTTGTGATCTGACCATGTATTTTTTTATAACTTTATGTTCTTCAAGGTACTGGGAGAATGAAGCCATCTAAAGTGCTCAAGGGACCAAAATCAGCTGCCCTTTCAGAGGCAGACTATCAGTCATATGAAGGTTATTTCAGTCCTGCCAATATGGTAATGTGTTTGCTGGAAGTTGACTCACTCTCCACTGATGAAGGTAGAATTGAAGTTACTGGCAAGTCTCATGTGTTAGTTCTTCAACTCTAACTTGCTTTGGTCAACTAACATTGCTGCCAGAATGATGTCAGATTGTTCTTATCATCATCTTTTCTTCTTAATTTGGTGGTTGATTACCAACTCTATTCTCGATACTCTAGATTATTTTTTCCTATGAAAACTTTTGTGTGATAGGGTCATAGTGTGGGAAAAAAATAGATGAAGTCATATTATTTGGATCCTGGTCGAAAAAATATCCAGTGACCTGTGTTCTGTTTCTTGTTAAAAGCTAAGACAAACAAATATGCATTGAACCAGTAAACAGATCTGTGCAAGTTCCTCTTCTATTTCAGCATACTTTTTTACATGGATTCTTGTTGTGGTGGAAAAAGACTTTGGTCTTCTGGAAGTTTTTGTGTAAGCATATTTTCTTTGCCACATGAGGATGTGTCTGTGGCTACTGGCTGAATAGTTTGGAGAACAGTTTACCCAAACAGGTGGAGATATACTGTCTGTATTATTTTAAATTAATGCATTTTTCAGTGTGCCTTTTTTTTTCACAAAGCTTTACATATTTGAGCTACTAAAGGACAGTCTTCAAAACTTCAGTTAATAGTTCCGGAACTGATGCATCTTACCCAAGGTTCTTCATCGAACATTTATGTCTTGAAATTCATGCAAAGCTAGTAATGTCTGTTGTTCCATTATTATTACTTAGAATTTTGGCTGAATTATCTATTTTCTTATTATTTGCTCTATATCTGGGTCCTGAGTAGGCCTTAATGGCCCTGACCAGCCCCACCCAGAGCCCTCATCCATATCGCCATCTGTGGAACCACCAGTTTTATATGAGCTCATGCCCTTCCTGTGGGTGACTCTTACAGTCTGGAGAACTTTTGGTGCTGAGTTTTGGTCCATCAAAAGGATGCTAAAGTAAACATTACCTTCCCCAGAGGTTGGTGGGAACAGATGCATGTGGGGGTTCTTTAGCAAGAGGAGCTTGCCAACAGCCTGTTCAGAGATCTCTTCTGCACAATACTTTGGCCTCTAAGAACTCATCTTCAGAAAATAGTCGTTTTCCCTGTAGATGCTTTTCTTAAGGTCTGTAGAAGTGCTATGTGTTCCACTGCTGTTGTACACTAGTCTTTGAAACTTCTATTATGGAAAAAAAAAAAAAGAAAGAAAATGTCCTCTTATTTTATTTAATTTTTGTTCCCCTTTCTTTTAGTGGAAGTTCAGGACAGCACAGGGAATTGCTAGTGGCACACTCTATTTTAAATAGCTTGCTTTTTTGTTGCAGACTTATTTTTTCCATTAAATGTAGACTTGAGGTGGTAAAATAATAATCCATTTTGTTTATAAAAACATCTGATAGAAGTCTGTAAATGTAAAACAAAAAGGATCAAAAGGGAATACAAGTGAAGAATCGAGACATTTTAGTAACTCGGAGAATTCCTGTTGTCTTAATATAAGTTAAATTCTTCTTTGAAAAATTTAAATACAGTCTAGTGTAGCTATGAACTTGTTGCCCTTTATTAATGAGTCTAATCAGTTTTGCAGATGAAAATAATAATATAAGCAAGGGTTAGGATAATGAATCTTCTAGATTGTTATAGCCTGTGATGTCAGAAGAAATGGAAACCCTCCCTCTAAAAGAGGTAATAATTGGAAAAACCAATGCCCCCTGCCTGAGCAAGCTGGGAAAGGAAAATGATAAACAGGAGTCCTGTCAAAACTTAAATTTGGAAGAGTGCTTAAATATACATCTAAACCATATTCAATCTATTACTGTACAGGCCGAGCTAGAGAGTTCTGATACAACTTTTGCTGCACTGGAAAACTTGAGGTATTGAATAGCTCCTGGACTAAAAGAGAAAGAACAAATATTGTCTTTGTTGGATACCTATAAAATCATCATCACTGGTGCTACTAGTGACTCTTCTTTCAGCTGGCGAGGAAGAAAAAGAACACAGCACAGAAAAATAAGAGATTGTTGGGGAGGGTTATGCCCATCTCAAAATGAAGTAAGGTGTTTCAGTAAGAAGTGAAAAAGAACTGGACCAGTCTTTCTGGAAAATATAAATACAGAATAAAAAAGAATGACTAAAAGCTAAAGAAATTCTTTGTGTGGGAGACCCTTGTTACAATAAAAGATGGATTCATCTAAGCCCAGATCTCCTACTAGGTTTACTTTCAAAGCAGGAATGCAAGTCCAAGAGGAGGAGCAAGTGTGACAAAGAATCTTCATTTCCTTTGGGTACACCAGAGCGCATCCCTAGGTCTAGCTGAGTGCTGTTTTAATTAGAAGGCAGTGTGTGTCAATGGTGTCTCTAACAAAGTGCCACAAGCAAATGCACATCAGTATAAGCCTAGGTGGAATGTATGCTTACAGTTTCTTTATACTATCCATCATCAAAATGACAATATGTGTGTGTGTGTGTATATATATATATATATATATATATATATATATATATATATAACAGAAACTCTAATTTTTCCCTCGGAGATAATCGTATAGAGTGAATTTGAAGGTTAAGAACAAGGTTAATTTGGGGAGAGAAAGAACAATATAGATATCAGGTTTTGATCTGTGATTCCAAAAGTTTGTTTATAGTAGGAAATACCATGATAGAGTTGGCTAGACCTGGGAGAGCTTTTTTGGCTTATTTTTTTTCTTCTGGATGAAGAACTTTCTCAAAAAGGGGAGCAGTGTTGAACTGGAAATCAGTCTTGGAACAGGAAACTTGGAGTTTTTGCAAGAGCTCTGTAATCTTTCTTCAAAACAGACAAGGAGCTGTTTGATTCCTTGATTGTGAGAAGATTGTTAGTGGGGTTGATTTATACTTACTTTTTAAGCTATGGTTCGCCTTGTGGAACTCTATGAATGAGGTTACCCACTAAATTGAAATATGGAGATTATACCTTGAGAAATATCACTTATATCAAATCCCCAGTAGAAATAATCTGCCCAAAATTATTTTATTATCCTGACACTTTAAACTATCAAAGCATATGCTCAGCTATAGATCCGGATCCATAATATTGTAAAATCAAACATTTTACAGTATTTTCTCCTGATTAAAATATCTAAAGCTACAAGGGTTGCCACTGGTAAAGCCTAGATGATATCTCAAACTTATGTAGTAGTAGTTATTTACTATCAAAACCCTCAATGTGGCATTGCAAGTGTAACTGAAACCTCTGCTCTGATGTGGCATGGATGAGGGGATATAGTTTGTTTTCAAGTTTATCACACTGTAATCCAGAGACAGAAATGATCTGCTAAGCAATTGCTGTACATACAGATAGAGCTGTCTGATCATGCGGTGAGGGTTTACTCCTGTTGTCCAGATTCTGAAAAGCATTAAAGCACAACTAAAACTATATGGAATATGTTCTTCAAGTTCTCTTGTTGAAATATATGGTCTCACTTGGGAGAGTACCCCCTCCATGAGACAATATGTTTTTGAAGCTGTGTTGTATACTGTCAATGTTTGACGATCCTGCTTTATTAGCAGAGGATGAACTATTATGAAGACTACCCATATTCAAATTAAAGATTATTTTTAAAGTAGCATTTGTGACTCAGTGGAAGGCAGGAAAGATGTGTTTGAAACTTTTAGTATCCACACTGAAGCAAGAAACAATATTTCATCCGGAATCTTCTCAGCTGGAAATGGATTTCAAAGGTAGTTTGGCTGATACAGTCCAGACTCTACAACATAATAGTGAAAAATAGCAAGAGAATGGTCTTGAATCCAAAGTGGCTAATATACTGCATTGTCAAAAACAAACAAACAAACAAAAAACATAATTGGGAGATAAATCTTGAGACAAATTCTTGAGTTAAAAAAGACATGGAGAAAGATATAACCACCCATAACAGTGTCCTCTCTTCAAAATTGGTGGATAGGTTGATGAAAACAATTGTTAATGAATGTATGTGCATGAGGAGTGAAAGGGATAGCAAAAGTGAGCATGTTTAACAGGAGATATATTATCATACTGCAGGATAATAATGGAGAGTTTAACAGAATAAAAGAAGAAAGTGTGAAAGAATGAAACATGAGAAATAGACTTCCTCTTGCTGACTATTATGGCAAAGCTAAGAATAGTACTGGAATGTGTAATCCACAGTATATGCCAATAAAGAAAATTACGAAAGAAAGAATAAATATGAAGGTTCTGATGAGGATACACAAACATAATGCTAGCTTTTTGCATTTCAGATGGAGACCGCCTCCTCCATACAGAGTTGCTTCACATCCCACAGGTTAGCACTCCAGAACACCAAATGCCTTATACAGGCCATATGCTAGCAGAAGACTCTCCTCTTTGAAGTACATTAGAAATGCAAGCATGTGGAAATGGGTCTGTCTACATCATCTGTTAAGTGCTCAAAGAACACTTTCATTACTGATTTGAACTTGGTGACACTCTAGCAAATGGGATTTACAAATGTTACCACTTAATTATATAGCTTTGACAAATTCTTTAGTGGAAGACCACCCCCCAGCATCTGTTGGGCACTTCTGAAGCTCACTAGGAAAGCCTCCACTTCAAATTTCAAGCTTTATTTTCCTGTTTCAGCAGCTACTTCACATTTTCAAGGAATGTGAATGGATGTGATAGGATGGCATACTCTGATGGTGTTCAAGTCAAGGAGATGCTACAAGTGTAAATAAAATAAAATCAAATATTTTGAGTAAGTTATACTGAAAGACAGGTTTGTTCAAGGATCATCAATAGTTGTTTCCTTGTTTCTTCTCTTTCCTCTTTTTTTCATATGTTCTTTCATAAGGAGTCTTAAAATATATGTAAACTGACTTACTACTGTAGAGACATTTTAAAATGTTTCTTGGAAAAGTTTAATTTTTACAGGTAAAATTTTTTAGGCTGTTCTGCTTTCTTCCATAAGACCCCATTAGATGAGCATACTGCTTGCTGTTTCATGCCATGAGAGTTTACCTTCTGTTATCAAGGCCTAGATAAGACCTACACTTAACTCAAGTTTATGGTGAAAAATTGTCTTAAGAAAAATGACATGAAACTGCATAAATGTTGATTTCAAATTAATGTTTGTGGAGGAAGGGACTATGGTACAGCAGACCTTGATGGTACATGTTTTTTTTCCAACCAATAATGCACTTGTCCTTATGGTCCTTATGTGCTTGTTTCTTCTGAGCAATTAAAGGTTGCATGGGACAGCTGGTGAAATGAAAGAGGATTCAAAAGCATACCTTATGTGTTCATTTTCCTCTATCAATCAGCAGAACAATGAACTCTGAAACTTCTTCCAGTTTTCCTGCACATTACCATAATTATACAGGATGCTATCTTCTTCTTTTTTTTTTTTTCTCCCCACTCTGTTTTCTAAGACTTAACTTTCCCTGCCCAGTGAAAGTAATTTTTAAATAACACCTTAGCACTTACGGAACACTTTTCGTCTCTGATGCTGATAAAGCACATTAAAAAAAGGATAGTGAGCACCATTATGTCTACCATATAAGCAGAAGATCTGCAGCAGAAAAAGGTTAAATGAGTTACCAGGAGGCACACAAAAAAGCAGAAGTAGGAGTGGAAGACAACCACCCCCAACTCCAAGGATAGTTTTTGTCCCTTAGCACTGTAGTTCTGAAAGGCAGGAATAAGATGTGCTACGCAATCTCTTCTCTGTAAAGAGTCTTTACATAATATGGATAAGTTTGGCTGTCATTGCTTGCCCTTCTGCGTGGCTGATACAGTTTTGATTTTTTTAACCATTTGTGAGAAGAGCTAATCTTAACATCTTTAGAAATTGCTGCCTTAGGGAAGCTTGTACTGAAGATTTTAATGGAAGGGAAATTTGGAAGATACCACTGTTGACTCCCATCTTTGACTATGCCCACAACACTAGGTAAAGTCTCTTCCTAAGCTTAATTGCCCGGAAGAGAATAAAAACATTGGAAAAAACTGTTTTACCTATCACTTAATGAGTAAAATGAATATGTGCCTATCCAGCTCCAGATAGGGAGGTAATGACACAGTGGTGGAAGACAGGCTTGGAGCTCAGAATTATTTTGATAAATGAAAAATATGACCTGGGGAAAAAAAAAAAAAATGAAAAAAAGAAAGAAAAAAGATATGAACTTCAGTAGGGACAATTGCAAAGTGCAAAGTTTAGGTAGGAATAATTGGCCATGCAGAGGCAGGAAAAGGAACAGCCAGGTAGCTTGTTCATGGAAAAGGACCTGCAAGTTGTTGAGAATAAAATCAGAAGTACAAATCATTATGCTGTTGCAAATCAGGAAAAGATATGTCAGGCTGTATCAGCAGGTTTGGTTTATAAAATACATGCATCTTACAGGACAGGAGGATCCACAGCTGGATTACTGTGTTCAGTGTTGGACACTGCTCTTCAAGACTGTTTGAAGAGTGTCTAGAACAGAACGAGGAAGATTAAGAATTCTGAATTACTTGATTTGCAGGGTAAAATTATTTGGTTTAAAAAAGAGGAGTCTGATGAGAAACATGAGATTAATCTTTAAGCATGCTAATATCTAATGCACAGAGGAAAATAATTGTCTGCTCCAGATCTTCATGACAGATGTGACAAGAAGTGACGGACTAATTTTCAGTAAGAAACCTTAAAGTTAAAAATTATATAATCTTTCTATCAGAAAAGGAAGTGAAATACTGCAATAGCTGGATTAAGGACACTCCGTTGCTGAATGTGTCTTAGGACAGCTTAGTTTTCTACTGTGACCCTTTCTGAAGGCTGAGGAGGGGGCTGGGTAACTTCTGGTAGTCAGATCTGACATTAGCTGATGGTTTTGGCATGAAGCACTGTGAACACAAAGGCTTTGAGGCCAAATAGTGCAGGTTCCCACATAGCATGAGATCCGGAGTTTCAAGATCTCATAATCTCATTAAAGCATAAAATGCTTATGCCTGTCACATCCTTAACAAAAAAAATGTAAACGTTCCAACTTATTTTACTAATACTTTGCTGGGTCTACAGACAATGTAAAATGCCAGTGCAGAGGTGTGACCTGTGCATTTCATCCCAAGTATGGAAATCTACTATCAGTCAGAGTAAAAGTCATGGGAATGTTAGCCGAGGCATTTTTAGGGTCTTGCCTTTGCAAATAACATAAGTGGTGAACAGGATCTTTCTGGACCTGTTTATAATTAGCTTGTTACAGTATTTCATTAGTATCACTTTAGGGTAATAAAAATTTAGCAAATATAAGTTAGAATCAAGAGTAGGTAAATCAATGCATGGATGGAAAGCCTACTGAAGAAATTATGTTTTTTTCCTTTGTCTTGGTATTCATATGTGTTCACATGATTATACCCCATTGAATCAAGTGCAGAAGTAACTTTTGTATGCTTCTGTGAGCTGGATTGGGTACACTCAGTTATTCCTTGCTTTCTTTGGACTTCAGTGTAGTCAGGCTGATTTAAACAAACTGTTGCGTTATGATCTAGACAAGTGGCCTGTATGAGGGGTGGGGAACTGGCTGACAGGCCTCACCCAGAGGCTGGCAGTAGATGGCTCTTTTTCAAATTGGCAACCTGTTACAAGTGAGGTCCCACAGGGATCAATATTGGGCCCAACACTGTTTAACATCTTCGTAAGTATTTTTGATGATGGCATCAAGTGTACCCTGATGAAGTTTGCTTCCCCAAATCAAGTTGGGAAGTGGATACTTTGGAAGGGAAAACCACTCTGCAGAAAGACCTGGATAGGCTGGAGGAGTGGGATAACAAGAACTTTATGAAGTTCAACAAAGGCAAGTGTAAGGTTGTGCACCTGGGAAAATATAATCCAGGCATGCAGCACAGGCTGGGATCTACCCACCTGAGAAGCAGTTCTCTGGAAAGGGACCTGGGGCTCCAGGTGGACAGCAAGCTCAGTATGAGTGAACAGTGTGCTGCTGTGACAAACAAAGCCAACTGGATGCCGGGTTGCACCAAGGACATCTACCAGCAGAAATAAAGAAGTCATTATCTCACTCTACTCGGCACTTGTCAGATCACACCTGGAATACTGTGCTCAGTTTTTGTCCCCAGTATACAAAAAAGATGTGGACAGGCTGGAGAGAATCCAGAGAAGGGACACAAAGATGATCAAAGTACTGGGAAGCTGCCATAGGAGGAGAGGCTGGGAGAACTGGACTTGTTCAGCCTTGAGAAAAGAAGGCTTAGGGTAGACCTTATCACCATGATCCAGTATTTCAAGGGTGGCTACAAGGAAGATGGAGGGTCCCTTTTTACAAGGAGCCACATGGAGAAGGTGTGGGGCAATGGTTACAAGTTAACTTCTGCAGAGATTCTGATTGGAGACAAGAAATAAATTTTTCACGATAAGAACAATCAGCCATGGGAATAAACTCCCCAGGGAAGAGGTGGATTCCCCAACATTGCATACTTTTAAGACGCAGCTGAACAGGGAACTGGGTCATCTTGTCTAGACTGTGCTTCTGCCAAGAAAGGTTGGCCCAGGTGATCCTTGTGGTCCCTTCTAACTTGGTATTCTGCATTTCTATGAAATAAATGGGAAGGTTCTTTCTGTTCAGAAGGGAAAATTTTACTTGTTTTCACAGATAATGAATCTGTTTCTATAAAGTTAATAGGACATTGTCTAGACTTTCTTCCTTGCACAGGTTTGCTGGTATGCTTTAATTTCTTCAGTGAAAAACACAGGGATTATCTATAGGAGGATAGAAAGGAAGTTGGTTCTAAGTGAAATTTCTGAAATGGCCATAGTGAGGTGAGTTGCATTGCCAAGATACAATTTGTAGTAAATATATCTGGAAATTTATTGTTTGTTCCATACTTCTATTTCAAAGTGTAGTTAATTAGTTAGCATGGAGTTAATAATGAATGAATTTGCTCTATTCTGTCTAATAATTTGGCATACCTACACTGTTACTGTACATTGGTTTGTCTCCCATTATGACAGCCAGTCTTTTTCTTCTTCTTGCTTATCTGTCTTCTCTCTAAGCTGAACCAGGATCAGTCTATTTTCAGCTAAACTCAGATGCAGGGACAGTAAAACCATCTCATTGAGAGCCTTGAATTTCCTGTTTCTGGTGAGATAAGGATTGAGGAAACTCTACAACAGAAATATTTGTTATCTGTGTGTCAGTGGGGGCTGGTGTCTGCATGCGCACGTGTCCCCTGTGCTGGCCATCACCCTTAGGTTCTCCATTAGCTTCAGGTGAAAAGCAAGAGTCTGAGAATTCACCTTGCAAGGATGAAAAGAAGCAGCCCTCCCCTGTATCTATAGTACATTCTGTGTTTGTTTCCAGCAGTAGGAAGAGCTGGGCAGTCGTTGTTACTGCGACACCAATGCTGAGGTCCAGATTGCAGAAGACCAGCAAGTTAGCTGCAGATGGCAGCTCTGAGAGGGAGGAGCAATGCACAAAGGAGGGCCTCTTGCAACAGAAACCTGAGCAGACAATAGAATCTTGAAAGGGTTGAAAAGAAACAGGTTTCTAAACCCCCTTTTTTTGGGACTTCAAATATTATAGCATGTTACGAAGTGCTTTTCAAAATATCTGTGAGGTAACGTGCAAGGTATTTCCTTGAGCATTTAATCATACATAGATTAGAACATTACAACTGTACAAAGGCATCTCATTTTTGCCCTTTAACAAAACTTAGTATTGCTCTCAGGCAATGAACTCTAAGGAAGAAAAAAGATTTTGTGGAATAATTCCATGAAAATACATATCAGTATGAAGACATCGTCAGTAATCATTTCAAAACTCCATTTATTTCACAGTGAACTTTGTGCATGTCTGCAGGGGGTATAAAATGGAAAGATAGGAAGAGCAGTTTATTAAAGCCAAATTGCACCAAGCATAGATGCCTTGTCATCCAGCCCACAACAGGGAGTTTTGCCTTTCTACTTATGCCAAATGTCACCATTCTGGTGAATGACATAACATATACAGTTCTGAGTTCACCCTAGCTTTCCTAAAGAAACTTCATCTGTTCTCTATTCTTATTTCTTCTGTGAAAAGTGATGCTTGCAGAAGTGCAGATATAACTGCCAATTGACCTGATGATTGGTTCTGCTTCTCCCACAACCCAATGCTGAACATTCATGTATCGATAGACCTGTTATCTGTAAAAGACAGTCACTATTTCCTCAGTCTTACTGTGTCCATATAGAGAGTCAAGGGCAGTGGATCCTCAGGCACGCTGGAAATGAGACAGAGTGGATGGGATCCATCTAACCTACCTTCAGGCATCTGTGTTGGAGAGTGTGAGGGTACAGGACAAGAACCATGGGCTAGCTTGGGTTTAAATGCTTGCACTGAGAACGTTTCCATGAAATGTTTTATGAAAGGCGAGTCCTGTTTGACCTACCTGATCTCCTTCTATGACAAGGTGACCCACCTAGTAGATGAGGGGAAGGTTGTGGATGTTGTGTACTTAGACTTCAATAAAGCCTTTGACACTATATTCCACAGCATTCTCCTGGAGAAGCTGACAGCTCATGGCCTGGGTGGGTATACGCTGTGATGGATAAAGAACTGGCATGGCCGGGCCCAAAGAGTTGTGGTGAATAGAGTCAAATCCATTTGGCAGCTGATCATGAGTGGTGTTCCCCAGGGCTCAGTACGGTGACCAGTTCTGTGATCTGGCTGAGGGGATTGAGTGCACCCTTAGTAAGTTTGCAGATGACACCAAATTGTGTGGGAGTGTTGATCTGCTGGAGGGTAGGAAGGCCATACAGAGGGATCTAGACCAGCTGGATCATTGGGCTGAGGCCAGTTGTATGAGGTTCAACAAGGCCAAGTGCTGGGTCCTGCACTTGGGTCACAACAACCCCAGACAGCGCTATAGGCTTGGGAAAGAGTGGCTGGAAAGCTGCCTGGCAGAAAGGGATCTGGGAGTGTTGATTGACAGCCGGTTGAATATGAGCCAGCAGTGTGCCCAGGTGGCCATAAAGGCCAGCAGCATCCTGGCTTGTATCAGAAATAGTGTGGCCACTAGGACTAGGGAAGTGATTATACCACCGTACTCAGCACTGGTGAGGCCCTACCTCAAATCCCATCTTCAGTTTTGAGTCCCTCATCATAAGAAGGACATTGAAATACTAGAGAGAGTGCAGAGAAGGGCAACAAAGCTGATGAGGGGTCTGGAGCACAAGTCTGATGAAGAGTGTCTGAGGGAACTGGGGCTGTTTAGCCTGGAGAAAAGGAGACTGAGGGGAGACCTTGTCGCTGTCTACAGCTACCTGACAGGAGGTTGTATCATGGAGGGTGTTGGCCTCTTCTCCTGAGTAGCAAGTGATAGGACAAGAGTAAATGGCCTCAAGTTGCACCAGGAAAGGTTTAGATTGGATATTAGGAAAAAATTCTTCACAGAAAGGGTTGTCAGGCATTGGAACAGGCTGCCCAGAGAAGAGGTGGAGTCACCATCCCTGGAGGTGTTTAAAAGGTGTTTAGTCAAGGTTCTTAGGGACACGGTTTAGTGCTAGAGTTAGGTTATGGCTGGACTTGATGATCCTGAGGGTCTCTTCCAACTGAAATTATTCAATGATTCTCTGAATCTCTGATTCTACGATCTCCCAACACAGTGACAAAATGATGGCTTTGACTCTCCGAGAAATGAAGCAATGGACCATTGCTGTATATTATTGAGCTATTTTCCATGCGATCTGCATCTGAGTGGGCAAGACTTGAGGGAGAGAAGAAATGAGGAAAAACTGACCAGTTCCCAGAAGTCAAAGAGAAGGAAGACCAAGACTTAGCTAGATTTCATTGAGTTAAGAAATTGAAGGGCTGAGAAGCCAGCAGCAAAGTTTCTGTCCACCTGTCTCCATGGGAAAAAAGGGAAGAGGAAGGAAGGAAGGAAGGAAGGAAGGAAGGAAGGAAGGAAGGAAGGAAGGAAGGAAGGAAGGAAGGAAGGAAGGAAGGAAGGAAGGAAGGAAGGAAGGAAGGAAGGAAGGAAGGAAGGAAGGAAGGAAGGAAGGAAGGAAGGAAGGAAGGAAGGAAGGAAGGAAGGAAGGAAGGAAGGAAGGAAGGAAGGGAGGTTATGGGAACAGAACAGACAGAATTCCTTTTGCGTGGAGGTGGGACAGGACTGTGTGTGCATATGAGAGTCTCACTTGCTGTAGAGCTGGTGAATACACAGCTGCATATTTGAGCCTGGGATGTGCCATGACAGCAGATGGGGAGAGAGGGCAGACAGCTTTATAGGAGAAAGTGCTCTGTCACATCTCTTCCTCATGCGTCTTTTCTTTCATGGGAATAGCAGCTGTATATAATTCCTCTTCTGGCCCTGGACAGCCTAAAGAGCCCTTCTAGGGGAGCCTACCACTTCCTAAACTCAAAAATTCCTGTGTTTCTGCTAATGATTTTGTGAAGACATCAAGAGCAGTGGCCCACGAATCTTGCTTCAGTCCTCCTACCCAGCTGTGTTTTTTGCTACAGGCTGAGCCGTTGCAGGAGACTATGACATTGTGTGGCTATAGACAAAACTTTTCCTCTTTTACAGAGATTTGCTTGAGTGAATAAACTGTCACACAGTACTCTTGCACAGCTTTAATTTCACTTTTGAGTTTGTGCGTATGCACTTTTGTGTATTTTTCGTTTCAATATTAAAATTAGTTAGGCACTTTATGCCATTGCAAAAACAAAGCACCATTTTATTTTTAGAATACAGTATTTTCCTAGTAGGACTTCTGTACAGTGCAATTGCTAATCCTGTCCTGTATGTCAACTCATACTTAATTTTCCTCCTTGTTCAGTGGACAAAACTCTAAAATAGGAGTAAAAAGAAAATATTATTATCCAAAACAGTAGGAGAGCACTTTCCTTGACATTTTGAAAAACAAAACAAAACCCCCTTGCAATATTCTTGTTGTGTTGCATAGACTGCCTGTGAAATATACATGAAAAATTATACAAAGTACAAGAAAAAGCACATACAGCTGGAAATTGGATTCTTTAATTTAAAAGCCAAGTCTTTATCTAGCAAGTAAAACACAAATCTAGTAAGAGCTAGACATGTCCTTAGTAACTAAATTTCGAGAAGGTTGACTGCTGGCTGCTTCTCTCTTTGTAAGCCTGACTGAGGCCGTGTCTTCCAGCCACAGAGTGCTGCTGCTTCATGCTTACAGGTTGTGTGTCATACACAACATGCACCTCAAATATCAGGTGGAGACATTGCTCAGCAAGCACTAACCTGGTTGTGAAAGAGCATCAGCTTCACTTCAGACAAATGTAATTGGTTTGCTGACAGTTAAACCATTCTGTTGAGTATCCAGTTGCCCAATAAAAGTCATTATCAGTCAGGATAGCATCAAATAGGTATTTTCTCCCAGAATAACAAGTATAATATCCACACCTTTGCTATGCTCTCAAAACAAACATAATGGAAAAGATTATCCCACACATTTAGGACAGGTTCTTCCCAGAATTTCAGGTACAGTAGCAGAGTGCGAGCACAAGGGATCCCTTGCTCATTCTAAAGCATGTGGCTGCTTTTACAGCAAAATGCCATCTTAGTTGTCATTAATCATTAGCCTACGAATATGATGGGGGCAGATCCATTGATAAGAGAGATGTGTTTCCATTAAGAAGGTCTTGTCAGTGTAGATGATAAGGTATGTCAATCTTCAGGAAGCTGGTGAGTCTGCACAAAAAGTGATTCCTAAAAATACACTGAGGCAACTAATGATATCTGTAATCATGTTCTTTGTACAGTAGTCCTTCATCCTCTGAGGTCACACATTTTCTAACCTACTGGTTGATCTGGAAAGGCCAGTGTGGACTGGATGAATTTAACCCCCTTTTGTTTAATTAAGAAAGACCATTTTTTTTCACCAGTCTACTTACCATGAACAATAATGATGCTCTCATTACATATGTCCCATGCTGACATTTTCTTATATTTTCTAACTTCTACTACCCTGTTTGATGGATGAATCTCTGTGTTTTGCTGAATGTTGCCAACCAGAGTGGCTTAGCTAGCCATCTGCAGCCAGCTCTGAACTTTAGGCAGTGGCTTTGGGAGAAATTATCCCAAGGAACCTTCTTCTAGCCATGTTTGTCACCTCCAAATGCCCTTGTGTTGGAAAGAACAAATGTGGCACACAATAGCATTTCTACTTGAGTGGCTGGTCTGGGTAGGGGTATTGCCAGTGCAGGAGGAGGAGATGGATTATGGCATGGCAAGGGAGGAATCAGGGGAACAGGTAAATATCTGTTTTGTTCGTTTGTTGCTGTGATTTGCAGTGTACAGCAGGTGAAATTCTGCAGTGCTAATCGTTTGGTAGGGGGAAAAGGAATATGGAGTATGGTCATGTAATGTTTAATATCAGACAAATCTCCACAAATATGGAAGCAATTATTTGCACTGCAGATGTGAGCCAGCTGGCTGTGTGGCCATGGCTGCAGCCTAACATTAAATATGCAGCAGTTCCTGAGCTACAGCTCACTGTGAATGATATACCTCCCCATTATCCCTTCATGTGTAGACAAGCCCAACAAGCAAAAAATAAAAGGAAAGCTGAGCTGAGTGTACAGTCTATTTAAATGCTTTCGAAAGAGTGCATGTCTGTCCATTTTGGGCTCCAAAGATTTTCAATTTAAAAGTTAGATTTTTTTTTCCTCTTAGTTTCAATCAGGAAAAAATTATATTAGGTTGAGGCATATGCAGGCAATTACAGGGTCCCTTCTAGATGTCTTGAGATACATACATACAATGGAATATGAAAGTATACCATGTTTATGTGTAAGTTACAGTTCTCTGTGCATAATAAAAGTATTTTCTTTATGATAAAGTAAATTGAGTACTGAAAATTATATATCTTTTCTTCTATTTAATTGATTTCTTTGTGGACCAAGATATCACTTAGATTAAGAAAAAGATGTATGAAATTTATCTTACAATATGTTTATGAGAAAAATAACTTTTAAAAATATTATACAGTGCAATGGCAGGATTTATTTAGTGCTATTATAGTTACACTCATTCTGAATGCAGAGTTGTAGTCGTGGTGGGAGAAAAGAGTAAGACAAAGGAAGGAGAAGACGATTTTTCTAGGAAATTTTGTACATGTTGTAGTTTTGTTTTCTTTATAATAAATCCAACTGTCACCATGATACATTATAGCAGTTTGTGATCAATCTTCCAAAATTTTGATAAATATTAAGATCACATCTGTCTCAATGTCACACATCTGTCTAAAATGCTTTACTTTTCTCTTGATAAAGGTAATGGTTACATTTAAGAAGGGGAAGAATTCTATTTTTCATTTTTTGCCATCGCCAACATTTTATACTCTACTCAGTTTCAGTGGTTAAAAAAAATAATACTGCTAATAAGTTTCTGAACATAATAGGGAACATATATATATATATATACACCTATAGCAATGTCAATATTAATCTAAATAATTCTGAACTCAAAAGCATATGTGATAATTGAAACTACTGACAAAGTTTAAATAAGTAAATATTTGTGGGGGCACTTCAACATCAGCTGATAGTTATCTGGGTCTTAAACTGAAATTTAAATACATTTCCTGAAAGCAATGATATCAATACCCTGTTTAACCCACACTGATCCATGCAGACCCAGGCCAGTGCCTTTCCTATGGCAGGGCACCACAGGCAGAAGAGCAGGTAGAGCTGGCTGACAAGAACTTGCAGCAGACAGATGAGGAACTAGAGAGCCAGAAACAGCAGGAAAAGGGCTTGTAGTGGAATATTTCAGAGGCAGGATGAAATACAAAGGCCAACTGTGTTCTCACCAAGCTCACGCTCGGCCCTTGCTGTCTTAGTGGAGTCAAAAGCTGGCTGAACAGCCCCTCTCCCAGCTCATGTCAGGGTCCACAGCTGAGTACAATCAAACAATTGCAGATGGTCAGCTGTCATGAATAACTGCTGATTTTGTGACGTCCTCCCCACCATCTTTCATTAAAGTAAGCAAAGGCTGAGGTGGTGGCAGAACTGCTGTTAGTATCAGTGATGATGTGAATGCTGTGTAACCATCAATCAAGAGTTGGTGGCTTTTTTTTTGGGGGGAGGGGATGCAGAGTGAGTTACATTCAAGAAGACTTTCTTCCTGAAATGCAATGTGAGCATGTACAGTAAATGCTGTCCTTAAAATGTGAAAACCAGGTTACTCAGTGTTTGGTAGTTTCTTACTGTTATGGCTGTGTAATATCTGAGTTATGGCAGGACAAGTGCTGGCAACAAAATTTTGTTTCCACTTGCATAATTGTAGGAGACATAAATTGGTGGAAAAACATATATATATATATATTTATTTATTTTTCTTTCTTAATGTCCCATTTTAAAAAAAAATCTATGGCAAGTATCCTAATGATTTCAGAGGAAACTAGATGGGGCCCTTATGAGCCTCTTGAAAAATTATTTTAAAGTGTTTTTAATTATATCTATTTTGGTAATGTTCCTTCTAATGTGTTTTGTCTTGACTGGAAATAAGCATTTTTAATTACTCTGCATGAAATTAAGATTATTGTGGACAAATAGAAACTGGATAGGTTGGTCTTTCTTCTATCAGTTGGTATGTCCTTTCCCTGAATATATGTTTTTAAAAAAAAATCTATCCCTTTGTCTCACATCCCTCACTCCTCTTTATTTTTTTTTTCCAACGGAATACTTATTGGCTTACAAATTTTCACTGTATGAGCCCTATTGAAATCTCTCCCCTTTTGTAAATTCCGAAGTAAGAAAAACAACTGAATCTGAGACTTTTATGTCAGGTTAATAGACAGACATGTACAATCTGTAGACGGGAATAGTACCTCTATTCTGCAGTTCAATGTTGAGACAATACTTTGGTCAGTAGCTCCCTATGTTCTGGCCTATGGTGAGGCATGGTTATGTATTCAATGTAGAGGCTTAATGGAGCCCCTAATGACTCTCCCATCTCTTGATGCACACTAAAACCAGCAGTTTTAAAAGACTAAGCTATGATTATAGGGAAGAAAAGGAAAGTCACGAAAAAACCCAATGAGGTAGGTAAGTAAGACCATGAAATAAAGAGCTGAGCTCTGGAAAAAGGAGAGGCTAATTCTTGGCAGTTTAACACAGGTCTTGTGGCCCAGAGAAAAAAAGATGAGCCTTGTTCCCTTATCTTTCCTTGTATGAAGTAGCCACAATAAGAGCTGAAAACATGGTATTTCTTCAGAGATTTGCAAAGCCATTTATATAGTCATCTGGGCTTCAGGTGTAAATTTTCTTGTTAATGTGAGGCAGGTAAGGCCATTAATGACATAGAAGGAAAAAAATCTCAGGCAGCAGAAGATGAAATGCAAAAAACTGTGCTGTAGATTGGGCTAAAAAGTAGTCAGATGTTGTTTGAAAAGTGTCTTCTGGTGTTATGTTCAAGGCATTAGCTTGCTGTAAGAGGCTGAATTGATCCTTTTCCATATGACAGGTGAAATAACTCAGAAGAGGGTATTTGCTCTGCTGTGACCCTGGGTCAAGTGCCAGATGAGTGTGTTGCCCAGATTGTGTCTGACTATGGGAGCCTTCACCAAGTGCAAGACAACCCCTGTCCTTATCTCTGAATGAGACTGAGAATCAAAGAGCAGGTGCTTTATCTGATAGTGCCTATGCTGTGGGCTAAGGAGATATGTAGGAGGTTTGCCTGTTGAATTTCAAGAAGTAGTTCTACCAAGGGGTTTGAAGGAACCCAAAGGAAATGGTGTTATCATAACTAGGATGCAGGGGGTAAAGCCCTGCTTTTGCTTATATTACAACAGAGTCAGTCCAAAAGAGCTTCCATGTGAATACTAATTATGTTCTTGCTCTCTCATGCTTTCTGTAAAGTACTTCGATCTTTCCATATTTGTTGCTTTGTGACTGAATTTTTATTGCCTTTTCTTGACTTGGATGTGGAATACATGGGGACAGAAATTATTTATAGACTTAGGTACTGAATCTGCATGGTTGTAATTCTTTCCAATTTGCTTGCTTGCTTTTTTTAGTACTGAAGTGCCCAGCCATGAAGTTAGTTTTCTGAGCACAAAATGATGACATGAACCTCAAATACATTTGCACAGTTCAAGTCAGATGAATGTTACATTAGCACTACTATTAAAGCATTTTTTAAAGTGTAATATTTAAATGATTATAGATCTGTCAATGTTAGATTCTTTACTGTATGCTTCCACAAAAGGAGTCTTCATTGGAGACACATAAGGCTTTTCTTCTAATTTCCTTTTCATACACTTAAAACACAAACTGAAGCAGCTAGTCTCTCCGTTCATGATTTCCTGCTGTATTCTACAATACAGTAGATGTAGGCCTACCTTAGAGGAAAAAATGGAGCTTGTTAATAGTGGGAGTAAGAACTTGGTTAGAAACTACAAAATAAGACAAAGATGAGTGCCAAATTCTGTACTGAAGAAACCAAGTAAAGGCCCTGCTGTTGTTTACAGGGTTGGAGGAAGGGCTATTGAACCATTCAGCTCAATGGGACTTCATGCAAGCACAACTGTGCCCCCATGTGGATACCAAGACAGCTTTAGAGCTCACACTGCCTCTTTCAGAGGTGCCCATACCCCAAAAGTCTTGCTGGTTTCAGTGAAGTTGGAACTATGTCTGAAAATTTCTGCATTGAAGAGCCCTTCGGGCATAGACTGTACTCTGTGCTCTGGATGTAACTAGGAGAGAGAAGGCTATGATACAAAGAGAAATAGGTGGTTTTTTTTTTTTTTAATGGCTGTCCTTGCTTTCCACTTCGCATGCAGATGCTGATGTTCTTTTAATTTAACCAAATTGCTTTTTTCCTCCAGCTCACACACTATACTTTCAATGGCTTCTGCTTCATTTCTTAAGAATAGCCCAGCTGCCTCTTGTTTTCTGTGTGTCTTTATTGATGTGTTACCTAGTTATGCCTCCTGAGAGTTTGCTTGCTGAGGCTTTATAATACTCACTGGAAACCGGTTTAGGGAATATAACACTTTACAAAGCAACATCTATTTAGCTTCCATTCCATATCACTTAAAGTGCCCTTTGAACAACTCAGAAATAAAATTAGAAGCAGGGAGTGTGACATTAAGTTAAAGAGTGAAACAAGATCTTGCACTGGAGTTTAAAAATATGTATAAAGGGAAATTCAGTGGGTGCTGTGGCAGTCTCTGTTAACAACAAAGTGAGGATGAGATGACCCTCCTTAACATCCTTGATGATGTGCATGACTCCAGTATCAAGTTCCAGAGCATATTCCCCTTGTCTTGACATCTATGGCTGCATAAAAATAGCAGCTGAGGTTTTGATTGAAAAACCCTCCAAATTGGAGCACTATAGGAATAATGTTAGAAAAATCTCAAATCTATGGTGCAGGATCCTACACTACTATCTTTCAAAGGCTTTTTAAGTAAAAAGCAGAGCTGTAATCATTTGGAAAAACCTGCCTGAAGAGCAATTTCTATTCCTACTACAAAGAAGGGCAGGGAGAAACACCCTTCCCTTCAGACTTGAGAACCTAAAGAGAGCTTAATTAAAGTAAATCAAAAGAAAAAATACTAGTAAGTGATAAAAGAGATTAAATATTTCTCAGTGCTTAATAGAACAAACATCTTTGGTTTGGGCTTGCAGACTTTCCTGTGAATGTTCTTGTGTTCATAAAAAACTATTGAATTTCCATATGTAAATAGAAAACTATTGGCAGCATTCTGGTATGCTTTTTTTTATCCTGAGCCTGACAAGTGAGTGCCAGTAAATATGTTAGCTTTTCCTAGTGAGCCCAGAGCGACTAGTTCACCAGGGTTTCAAACTCTCTGCAGCTTTGTTGCCATTCCTCCAAATAGGGCCATCTAAAGTACAAAAAGGCCTAGGGTTCGCCTTATGACAAAATTGATTTGCTTCCCCCATTTATTCACGAAGGCATTATTCTTGCCCCTGTTGAAGTAATTGGTAAAGTTCATGCAGCTTCCTGGGAGGGTAGGACTGGACCTGACTGTCATCGTCCGTCTGCAGTGGCGCACAGGGCTGGGTTTGAGGGCACCGTCCTGCTCGGGCATGGTAGCAAAGCACACATGTGACTCTAGGCAGGTTTATCATCACGATGCTGAAAGGGGCCCTGCTATGGGCAAGTCACCCTCTTCACTTGAAAGACGGAATATTTATTTCCGTGTTTTTGTCTGAACCATTTGGGATGGGAATGACTGCCCACTGGGGAAAAGGAGGAAAACAATAAAACATGGGGATGTCTTGGCTATCTTGGGTAAAAGGGAGACAAAAGAAATTTGGCAGATATGGACAACAGCTTCATGGAAAGTGTCATACCTGTTGGACCATTAGCTGCTATGGACAGGTATGCCCTTGTTGTTTCAGGTCTGTTGAGGACCTGAAAAAGAGGCAAATGATAGCATACATTTCCACCTTCCAGTTTTAAATATTCCTAAGGTACTGAAAACTAAACCCAGTAACTATTTGAAACTAAAAAAACACAGAAGCCTCTTTAGCTGGTGAAGGTTAGGAAGAGCACAGCAGATGAAATAATGTAAAATAACTCTAGTGCTCTGGAATGAAGGGAAATTGATATTTTTTTTTTCAGCCTCAAAAACTGAGTACAAACAGAATTGTGGTCGTTGGTGTGGCAAACAGATTTGTATGTGTCATGAAATTGCTTGATATATCAAGGAAAGCTATGAAGGATGGAGGACTGGAGGAAGGAGGTGTGAGGGTTGCTTTCACGTTCTCTTCTCTTGTTTTTGTTTCATGTCTATGTTTTCCCTTCTGTTCCTTTTTTTTTTTTTTTTTTTCCAGTAATCACACAGAGCTGAGGAACCTGCCAGAGGTGATCCATGTTAAGGTGCTGTCACTTGGGCCTCCACAGCGTGTGACTGATTGCGCAGGTACTTGAGAGAACTGCACAAAGGTAATGAGCTTGCAGCTTTCTTCCCAAATATAACTATAGTTATCAACAATCCCAGCTAATTAGGCTACTACAAAATATTAAATACTTGTAGATACTCTGATGTCAGTCTCTGAGATGCACTGCTTTGCTGTGCCAACCTGCATTTGTCTATTTGTCCAGTGATGGAGGTGAACTACAGTTTTGAGGCTTTGGTAACTTAGTTCTTGGTATCCTCTGTTCTGAGATTCACCTGTTTCATTGCCATCCTTCTTGAATCTTCTTTGACAAATGGTCAACTTGTCACCTACTCCCATCTCCATGTGGTTAAAAAAAAAAAAAAAAAAAAAAAAGAAGCTTCTCTTGTAAGTTGCTAATAGAAGGAAGAAATATGCTGATCCAACCACCTTATTTAAATAACCATGATCACTTTCTGGAAGTCATTTGGCAGGAGCTTTGATAATTTATATTCAGCTGGACATGCACTTCCCTTGCTTCACACGTGGTCTGTTTCACCCTTTTTGCTTCTGTGCCATTAGAAGCTGTATCTGCATGTGCATCCCCTGGAACACTGTGTAAGTGTTATTTGGAGGAAAGAGCATATTCCTACTTTAGGGGTTTGCTAAGAGTATAGATATCTTCCTTGTGTTTTGAGAGCCTTCTGGCACAAGTCTATTACTACAGTCAAACTTTCCAAATTATTTTTTAGCTTGTGGATAGTAAAATTAGATCTTCATTGCATTTCATTTACTACTTACATGCATACTTAAGAAAAGTGATGTGCAATACTTCCTACTTGTTAGACTGCTGTATTATGTAAAGTTGTATCAGGAGTGTGTCAGCACGGTGTGAATCATGAGATGATTTGGTTTCTACAGCCCTTCTATTTATTCCTATCAGTTTCTGGTTTTCCTGTATGACATTTTCAGATTCCTCAGTTCTAGTCTTCTACCTCTCATTGAATGGAATCTTGTTGCACTTCAGAATGTTGTTATTGATTAGTAATTGTTATCTAAATGGTTTATCAGCCTAATTGATAAGTTGTTCTCCTCTTCTGAAATCTTTCTTTCTACCTCTGTCTGGCTATCCATATACTGAATTCCAGATTAAAATCTGAGGAGAAAAATGGCTAAACATTTTAAGCCCTCAATTTTTATTTGACTGAAGTATTAAATAATATTTCTGACATCAGATTTATTTTGGAACTAAAATGCATAAATAACTGCTGCCTTTTTTGGCTAGTGACCAGTCCATCTCAATTGATGTGCCTGTACTCTCATGTGCCTATATCATGCATATGATGATGCTTTCAGCTCTTATCCACTGTAGCTTGGCTTGGCTTGTGGTATTGCCCTACCATGTGCCACTCCATATGGTTTTGCTTACGGTTTGAAATGTAGCAACTGCATGCTTTTTTACCTTTGATTTATTTAGCTGAAAACCAGAGGAAGCCAAAATGCAGAAACTCGTGTTTCTGAAACACATTGTGTATTTTCCATGAATACCACTTGGAATGTCTGGATTACTTTGAGGAATGGTTAAATCTGGGTCTTCCAGTAGTTTCAACTTCCAGCAGCCTTGTCCCATGTTCCAACTGGAGTTAAGTGGAGAAACACTGTTTTTTGAAAACAAACACCCTCTCTCCAAATCCCAAACTCTTCTACCTGTCTTACTCATTTGCAGAGACATTCTTAACTCCTGTGTCTCATGTACTTAGTAAATGATCAAATAAATCCCCACTTTGTGGTCTTCTGTAATCACTCAGAAACAGTGAGCCTTCAGGAAGTGTTTATTTTCTGAACGGTTACAAACTTAATATCGAATTTGTTGTATAGCACAAGGATTTGTTTTATACCTAGTATCACTCTTTGCTGGGACACACTCTTATAGGTCCAAGTCTTAATTAATTTGGACTTCATAACTCTCAAATAATATTCTAGATGGATGATTCAGCTAATTAGCAATCCTTCTTGGTAGTGGGAAATGCTAACTTTACACTACACTGAAGTAGAGCTTTCTAATCTGACAGTTCATGCTGTGCTTCAAGGAATTAGTTTGGGTTTTGTTCCTTAGTGTTTCTGTGAAATCTAGAACCACTATGCCTAGAATGGGGCATTTGGCATGGTCTTTATTCATCTCAGCAACCATAGCTGGTTGATCTAGTATTAGGCTATCAGTTTTTCTCCATCTAAAGCATCATGTAACATCCTTCACTTGCAAAGTAGATGATAGCATCCTGTGAGGCATGTGGGCTGTGGAGGACGAGAAAGTTCTCCCTGACGCCCTCATTGAAATAAGCAGACTGATTTCCTGCTGTATTTAGAAGTGAACCTTCCAAATGTTGTGGCAATCACATGTTCTTGTCATTCATACCTTTGCAAAGTTGAATGCATTTTGAACCCAAAAGTAAGATTGAATAAGTTCAACATCTAGAGCAGGATTAAGTGCACCCTCAGCAAATTTGCAAATGACACCGATCTCTGTGGTATGGTTGACACACCTGAGGGACAGGATGTCATTCAGAGGAACCTGGCCAAGCTTGGGAAGTGGGCCCTTGTGAACCTCAGAAGGTTCAACAAAGCCACGTGGAAGGTCCTACATCTGGATCTGGGCAACCCCTGCTATCAATACAGGCTGGAGGATGAAGGGGTTGAGGGCAGCTCTGCTGAGGGCAGCCCTGCTGAGAATGACTTGGGGGTACTGGTGTATGGAAAAATTGGACATGAGCTGGCAACATGCACCTGAAGCTCAGAAAGCCAAATATTTTTTGGGTTGCATCAAAAGAAGTGTCCTGTGAGGACAGTATAAGAGAGATGGGGTTGTTCAGCCTGGAGAAGAGAAGACTCCAGGGAGACCTTATTGCTGCTTTTCAGTACTTAAGGGGGCTTATAAGAGAGATAAAGACAGACCTTGCAACAGGAGAAGGGGTGATGGTTTTAAACTGAAAGAGGGGAGATTCAACCTACATACTATATATACATATGTAATATATACACATATATGTACGTATTATAATATAAGGAAGAAATTCTTTACAATGAGGATAGTGAAACACTGGAAAAGGCCGACAAGAGAAATGGTAGATGTGCCATCTCTGGAAACATTCAAGGCTAGGCTGGATGAGGCTCTGAGCAACCTGATCTAGTTGCAGATGTCCCTGCTGATGGAAGGGGAGTTGGACTAGTTGACTTCTGAAGATTCTTTCCAACCCAAACTATTCTGTTATTCTATGATCTAAAGAAACAAATAAGAAAATAAGGACATTTTCATCAGAAGCAGAGTTGATTTCTGACCTCAGCCAAGATATTTAGTATCTCTATGTGAACAACAACAAATATGGACTATAGAGCTAACAATCCCAACACAGCTGTCAAGCCTCTCTTTCCAAAATGATATAAATACACACTACTTATCCAACAAATACCGGTTGGTTCAAAGGTATTAGTGGTAAAAAACATTGGTTCAAGGTTGATGGTGATATTCAGTAAGCAACATTTTCTCTGAGATCAGGTCTCTTACAGGAGGTTAACACTGAGCTTCCCCTGAAAAAGGTAGGTTTATTACATATTTAGTTATTGTTTTCGCCAGCTCCTGTTGCTCTGCCTTCTCTACAGTACCTCCTTCTCTGAGTGTATGTCAGACCTCTCTCGAGCTACCTTGGAGAGAAGTTCTCAAGACATGGATGGGATTTTTTTCTTTTTTGTAAAAGATGACCCTCAACCACCTTCATGAACAAGAAGATTAAAACTCATCTGCACAGCTGAACTAACAGAGAAATATTAAATGCTGCGTTTTCTATCAGCCTAGATTCTGTGCTGTGATAAAGACCTTGCTAGGGAGAAGTTTAGTTTGGAATCGGGCTGTTGAACTTGTGGCATATGTAGATCATGAATGCTCATGATCTGTTTTGTTGAATGAGTGTTTGCCTTTGTCCTGTAGATTTTTTTTTCCCATCTGTGCATGTACAAGCCTCATCACTCACGTAGTGTATTAACTATAAATACACAGTGTTATTGTGTTGGAGAACCACACTGAAATTATATTAAACTTTTGATTTTTCTCCTTTTCTGGTAAGCAGGATATTTTTCAAGCCCAGGATATGAGAGGAGGGTTGGACTTCCTTTTTATAAAATGTATTTAAAACAAACAAACAAAAAGGAAACTTATCACTTTATCTTCCAGATTTTGAATGTTTTTTGTCTTTTATGTTTTCTATTTCCCTCTGGAAATCTGCAACTCATGAAATTGTTGTTTAACATTTGCTTCAACTGATATTTTGTTCTTGCTCATTTCAGGATGGTTTTTAAATTTCCAGTGAACATAGGATCACATTTTCTTTTGTAGTGCTGTATTCGTGATATCACAGCATTTGTGATTAGTGATTATTTAACCTTAGAATTCATTTCAGCAAAATTAATGATTTTTCAAGAAGTTTCAGCTTTTAATGATGGCCCTGATGTGTTACTCACTCCTAAGTTTTGAATCATGAACATCAAAAGTTGAGGGGAGAAAAAATAGTCTGTGGAAAATTCAGCTAAACAATTAGAACAAATGCAACATATGAAATTGTTCTTAACTTTTTGTATAGCACCTGTTTCAAAGCAGTAGAATTATTGCAGTAAGGGAGAGCCGAAGGCTGGTAAATGGTAGCTCCCTACACTCCTGTACTTTTAAATGTATTTAAAACAAATATGTAGCACAAGTTAAACCAAGTACAACACTGCTGATTTTTTTTTTTTATTATGTGTATGAATATAAAGGAGATTATAATTGCTACAAAAGTGGAAAAAGTATATTTCTTATGCAGCTGTAGTAGGAATGGCCTTAATGTTTGTTTCCCATCCTCTCTTTCCTGCTCTCTATTTGATACATAGATGATTCCTATAGGAAACAACTTTCAAAATAGTTTGTGTTATTCTTCAAGATTCTATATAGAAGCTACCTGAAATAGCCATTTCTTGGGTTTTAAATAGCTAAAAATATTTATCTGGGTTGTCTTTGTTTCCTAAATTTTAAATTACAGTAGATATAACGCAGCTCTTTTTTTCCAAGTTTTTTTTTCTCTTTTTGGGAAAGCGAGAGGGAGGAGTGTAATAAAATCTTACTGAGTGTTATTCTAATCGCCAGATTGCTGATGCCCACTTTAAAGAAGACTTTCTTAGACTGTTTTTCTTAACATGCTTTTTTAGATATCTAATGAATGATTTGTTCTTAACTCATATGTTTACTCAAAGTACAAAACTATTTTGTCTGGGTGAATCTTCTGTTCAGCTTTGAGTGTTCCTTGACTGATCGGGTTGACTTATCAACGTCATGTGTACAAATACGTAGTCTGTGGCACTGATTGCTTGCAGAGACACCTGAAAGATCCACTCCACTTAAACAGGAAGACTAAGTTCCACACTTGTAGTTACATAGTTTATATTACCAGTGTTTTGCTTGCCTTTTTTTTTCCTCCCAAGATACATTATTTTACATTGTCTTTATTTAAGTCTATATTTCATTTGTTCCAGACTACGTTTTTCTCCTGCTGCATTAGGAACTATAGCCATTTTCGTGCTGTACTTATGCAATGGTTTTAGGTGTTTCCTACTGTTGTTAACGACAAAAGAAGTGAGGTGGCAAAGTTGAGTTAAAGATGGGAGAGAAGGAAACTGACCAGAAAATTGTGATCCTTCAGGTTTACTACAATCCCAATTGCATTTCAGAGTATTTGCTTCTTGCTGGTAGGAACTTTATCTATTTCTAGCTTAAATTTCTTCTTGTACATTAGTTTATAGCTCTGAACTCATTTTCAGGCTTGCCTACCAAATAGATGTAACCTTCATCCGTAGTTCTCAATCTTCCAGGGGATCCATAAGTCAAAAGCTTCCCAGTGGATGAACAAATTTCCTTTAGCAATTATAAGTTTGCTGAATATGGGCTTGCTCTCTTAGTTCTTGCAGGTGGAAGTAATTTGCTGACTTCTGGGAGTCTATAGTTAGGAGGTAAGGACTACTGGTCATCTACCATCTTGTGGTGTGGAGTAGTAAACAGTAAATTTCTGTGCACCTTCAATTTCAGATGCATATATTTGTATATAATATGAGCATATTTTAGCCATATTTTCATATATATAGGTATCTGCAGTGCTCTACATGCTCATCTTCTCATTGAGAGGTTCTGTGACTCCTGTGGAAATCAATATAGAGACAGTAAACAGCTTTCAACATCAGCTTGCCCATGAATTTTATGGTTAATGTGTTTGTTAGCTGTGTACTCAGAGCTACAAAATCTTCGAACATTGCACTCTGAAACCATTGAACTTCATCTCTGTCCACTGACAGCAGAGAGTATGCTGTGTTTGAAGACAGATGTTAGAATTCCTTTTGCTTCTTGGAAGACTTTTTGTTGTTTTGTACACAGCTCTAAAGATATCCAGACAGGTGTTTCATGACTTTGTTGTAGGAATTACCTCTGGATGTTAAAGAAATAATGCAGACTGCAAACCTCAGATTGATTTTTGCATTCTTGGAACAAAATGTGAGGTAGAGGGATTTTTATTGGTAAAAGGAATCATTCTTGTTCTGCTATTATGTTACATGAGAAACACTAAATGTGTACCCCAATTCGATTTCAGAAGCACAATTTTTCAGAAAGCATCTGACAGTTTGTTTTTCAACATACAATAATTTCAGTGGGGCCTGTGTAGGGACGCATGTGTAAATTCTGTTCTTTCATAAACCAAAATCTATCTGAGGTCTGGCTTTCAGCAATACACCTGGGAAATCAATTTTTTTTTCTTTCTCTAGCAGAAAAAATGACAAAGCTTTAAGCAATCTTGGTCCATGGGTCAAACCTGATCCATGTCCCTTGTTAAGTTGCTTATTTATGTTGTGCCCTCAATTTACTTCTGACCAGGTAGAAGCCTGCAAGAGAGAGTGGTGTGGAGAGCCCTGTAGGGTGTCAGGGGTTCCCACTGGGCATGTGGAGGATGCGGTCAGGGTGAGGTGAGAGGGTGACTGTCTTTCTGATGAGTTGTCAAAACAGCTTTTCTCTTGGCCTCAGTAAATATCATTAGTTTTCACTCGTGCTTTGTGCACTCTGTTCACATGCAGTTCATATAGCTTCCTGCAGTAGGATACCTGCTTAGGTATGACATCTGTTACCAACCTTTAGCCTGTTTTAATGAAATCCAAATTTGTTTTCCTGACTTCACTAGTTAAACCCACAGGTGACAGGAGAATGCAGCTTTGGTGAATGTGAGGTTCTTCACTCTATAGCAGACCTCTGGTGTTTTTCAGAGCCTAATAGCGTATACAGATCCAGTAACAGTGCTTTTGTCTTTAACAGCTGCAGTGTGGAGGTGGTGAACAGAGGTATTTCTGAACTGTTGTTTGAGAAGGGTTGAAAAACTATTGGCTTGCATTTGCATTTTTCGAGCTTCTCCCCTCTCTCCCCACCCAGGGAAACTATAGAAACTACTGTAAATATAGAACAATAGCTTTCTCTTTTTAATTACTATATGTTTGGAACGTTACTACAACAATTCCTCTATTTCAAATTTGTTTGTGAATACAAGAAATTTTAGTCTTTAAAAAAATATATGTATTTTAATGATGGCAGTTGTGCACTTTGTCCTTGTCATTTTGTTGAATTCATTACTAACCAAAACTTACTGGTGCTGAGCTCTGCATTTCCTAAACTTGCCATACAGGTCTCTGAACTCATTATGTATATTTATTTAATCTATGATAAAGAATTTCTGATAAAACTAAATAATATTATTCACCAAAATACCACTTAGAAACTTTATCTCCTAAAATAAAATAGAATGAACAGTACATAAACCCCAGGTAACAGTGTAATAAACTTTTGTGCATGTCAAGTCTATATTGAATTATCTTGAGATGATCATCAAGATGTATTGAACCAAGTGGTAAATATTGATTTAGTTGGGGCTGGGATTAATATTTACCTCAAGGGTCAATAAATTTTGATGTTGACTGAAATGCGAAGTCAATATATATATTGTTAATACATTCTGAATGCATTCAGCAGAAATATCTAGAAATCTGTTCTATAACCCTAGGGATCCCAGGAGACACCTCCCTTTCAGTTAAAACTGCAAAGGAAAAATCAGAAATGGAAGACAGTGACCCAGTTTTAGTCAGTGAAATACATATGCATGCACATGCACTTTATATCTGATGGATCAGTACAGGCAGAGCAAGAACTTTCTAGATGGTTGGCCCAAAGCTATACAACACCTCTGTGAACCCTAAGGGATCAAAAATTTCCCCTCCTTCCTTTGGCTTCAAGTATAAAGTATGTTTATTTGACTGTGCTTTATATACCACAAATATAAATGAATAAGTGTTTAAGAAAAAAAATAAAAATCCAAGGATCCCTTGCCCTACTTCCCAGGTACTCTCTGGAGAGTGAAGAATGGGACAAGTTTATATCATGTTGCTCAGTGTATTATCAGCAGTTGAGTGAGCACTGCAGTGATGAGCATCATGGCAAAACTACTATAGATGTTATTCTTCCCAAACTCTGATTCAAGCAATCAAAACGGTTTTATCCCTTTGGCTGGGAAAGTCAGTTGTGGGCCTGACTTATTTTAAATTGAGACATATTCATGTGGAGAAAAAAAAAGAACTACTACGAATTTGTTTCCTATCTGTAAAATGAGTTGCAAGTCCAAATTTTGTTGTCTGTTTGTGTGCAAGATCTTTTGTGTGCAGCTTTTCCTCCGTACATCTGTTTTGTTGTTACTAAACAAAAATATTACCTTTCATAAAGCATGTTCAATCTTCTGTTGAAAATGGGCATCTGTCTTATGCACGGCTTTGGAAAAAATCCCAATCTGCTACACTGAATGGGTGTGTTTTTTTCTAGACTCATGACTTTATTCAAGATACGGCACAAAGGAAACTTAAAAATATCTTAGAAAGTAACATTTTTTTGGTGACATTTAAGATATTAATGGAAAGAAACTGAGTCTAAGTCTTTGTTGACCAAGCTGTCTAGTTCTGGAAAATCACATTCTCTCTCTGTTTACCAATGGGATGAGACAGTTGCAGTCTGAAGGCACAAGTGAAGAGTTAAAACTCAGCTTTAGCTTTGAATTACCTCGTTTTTAAGGTTAAGTATGACACAAATGCTCTTTTAATGAACACTTCATATCTAATACAGTTTCATTTGAATGAGCAATGTAACTATGTTATTACAACACTGCTGAACATTCCTGCTATTTCTATCTCTCATTAAAATAATAAAACATAGTCATAAACTGTTGCTAAGGGTAGAGACTGGCTCAGAGTGAGATACTCATTTAGCATTTCAAGAATTACACGACACTGGAATGGCACCGTGTTCCTGGCAAAAGCAAAAAGAATAGACAAAGGAAGCCTTTGAGTCTTGCTTAGTTCACAAGAAGTAACATGAGAAATGAGTCTGGTTCAAAAACTGAACAGGAGTTGAAGCCTTGCCTGCTTCAGCACAGTGAAGAGCTAGAAAAAATTTCAACAGTGGTCTTGTTAATATTTTAATCTGTTGCTGTAAACCTTCTTGAAATAAGGATTGTAATGGAGCTGGAGTTTCTAAGCTTTAGGAATTTTTAAGAAGTCATTGCTTTATTTTAATTTGTTTTCATTTTAATGTATGCACTCACAGAAGCCTTTAAAACAGGATCCTTGCTTTTTGAAGGTAAGAGTGTATCTTGAACTATGCAGCCAAACCTTCATAATATTAATATAATATAAATTAAAATACTGAAGGATTTCTGTACACATGTAACTGGAGATATTAGAATTAGAAAATTGGCTGTTCCTTCCCCTTATTATGCAGCTGCTTTGCCAGAGTTTCAAGTGTAGAACTGAGAATTTGTCCAAAGTGTTAGAACAGTAGGAACAAAGTCAAACCCATTTGAGTGACATATGTTAATCTTCTATTCCTCTGCTTGAGTTGTCCGATTATCAGTTAGAGTTCCTGAGACAATAAGTTTAGTAATCCAAGGATTTAATGGCACCAAGGTCAATATTTCATTTGTCAGTTCATTTGCATGACCTTTACTGTCATCCTACTTTGTCATCTTGCCCTGACTGTCACTCATTTTCCTTCTCCAAAGCATTCTCTTATTGTCTTATGGAAAAGTTGGTATCATGGCTACTTACTACATTAAGGTTTGGTTTTTTTTTTCCTACTGTCTCTCCTTGAGGTTTTTGTTTGGTTTTGAGTTAACAGTAGTATTTCTGTTCAGTAAAAACTTGGCATTTTACATGATTTTTTTTAAAAGAGAAGCCTTTTAAATCACCACTAGTCTGCATTAGAAATACTTTTGCCCATGGTCAAAAATAACTGGCAACCAGATAAGCTGAACTTCAGTCATTTGATCCCTAGTTTTGCAGTGTTGAGCAACCTTTTTTTTTTTTTTTTTTGTGGTTATGAGTTATTAAATGTATGTCACACTATTATGTTGTCATGGTTTAATGAGATTCAGAGTAATAGCATTTATTAAGAATGTAAGATAAAGCAACCTATAAACATAAGGGGCAACTTTTTTCCCTTGTTCATGTTACTTAAACTCCTGCAATTTTTGCTTTAAGAGGTCCTTACTTGAAGGTGGGAAGTGAACCTGACCTGTTCACATATAGTCTGTGTAAATACATACCTCCTGGGACCAATGACCTTTATTCCTTCCACACAGCCATTTTTGAGGACTGCTGTCTTTGCTCCAGTTTTTCATTTCTCGTTATTTGCTTGTCATTTGACAGGTGGCAACATAACACTATAAGTGGACGCCTCTGTCCATTGTGCCCATTGCGAAGGATGAAGCATGAACTCCAGCAGCTTTTGAACATGCATCAACAAGCTGGTTTAGTTTGCCTAGTAAAGGAGATACTCCAGAGCTGAGTGAACTAAAACTTCAAAGCTTTTTTTTTTTTTTAATTTATGATGTGTTGCTCTTTACATAGGTTGTAGTTTTTGTTGTTGTTCTGTTCATTTTTTTTTTTGTTTGGTTTGTTTTTTTAACTTGGTCTGAATTTCACATTGTCACTGTGCGATTCATAACTTCAAACTTGTGTGTTTTAATTACATGTAATGATCTTTTTATTCACACTTCACATTATTCCTAGTAGAAAGGAAAAACCAATGAGCTAATGGCCACCAAAGACTGGTCCTTGTCCTGAATCCACTGCTATAGTAGTAAGATTCATACATGCCTGTTTTTAGAGACAGTTTTTCTGAAGGTGAACATGAATTTCGATACTGTCTTCTAGAACACTATTGCTGCTAGTTCCCAAAGAGAGACATTATCAATATTGTTGGGTCCAGAAGCACCAGACAGTACTAAATGCCGTTGGGAGCCATAGTGAAATTAAACATCACCAGTGTTTTAGTAACAGATGTAACTGTATAAACTACTAATGCAATGTATACCCTGAGGCAATATAGACAGTCTTGGAATGATCTGTAGAAGAAGCTTTTCATACCATTCAGAGGACAGGGGCAGCCAAAAATAATCTCAGTGACAGTGTGACTCTGTCACTGATCTTCAAATGTATCAAGTTGTCTCTACTGCTCAAGCCTGTCTCTAAAATAAGGTCACCAAATGCTTCTGAATGTGTTGTACTCGTTCTTACTTTCTGAGATATGCAGAATTTGCAGCCATGAGGTGTACTGGGGGTCTTGCAAATGACTGTATCTAGTTATAAATTGGTCTCTGGAAGTAAGAAGTGAGCATGAAATGGGTACAGAAATAAAAGTGTTTTGGAAATAAAACATTATATTGGTGTTGAAATGCAAAATAAGCTGATCAATGAAACAGCTGTGTTATTTGAGTGTGAAAAAGATCCTGGGCTCTGTTTCAGTTGAGATGAACCAGGAACTACAATTTAGAGCATGAGATCATTTCTGCAAAACTTTAAGACTGTTTCTTTATTGCACTGACCGGGCTCTATATTTTTGAATGTGATGATTCAGGGTGGATAAAATTTATTTGCCAACAACGGTTAAGGAGAAATACTGAAATATTTTATTAACTAGATCTCTGATAACAGATCACTTCATAGTGTTTCTCTTTCTAATAACTTGTTCTGATATATGGAGTTTATATATGGTTAGCGTGCAATGAATGTTTAGAGAGATACGTGTATCATACTATTTTCAGTCTACTGGAGTATCAACATTTTCTTTAATTTGATTTTATCTGATTCAAGACTCAGGAAGGGAAAAATCATTACAGAACCAGGGAGTTATGTTCACTTATTTTTAAAAATAACTTAGCTTTTGAAGTGCAAGTATCAAGGTGAATTAAACAGTCTTTAAATCCATGGTGCTTTTTTTTATTTTTTTTTAAATAAAAAAGGAAAAATAAAAAAAAAAAAATTTAAAAAAAAGCATGGTGTACTCTTCCCTATGCTAGTTTAAACCTCAAACCCAAGCCAGACTTAAGGATCAGTGAAAACTGCTCCCAATGCATCATTATAGTAAACTCTCAGAAAAGAAACAATACAGGTTTTAAAAACTAGTGGTAGAATATGTCCTGCTAATTAGGAGATGCTACAAAAGAAAAACTACTGCTAAAACTTAACTGTAATCATTTTAGCTTCATGTTTTAATTTTGAAATCAGTCCAGTGAAGAGTCGGAGATATCCACCTGTAGGTGTGTGCTATCAGATTTAATAAAGTTTTACTTTCATCTACATTTATTGTTATATTTAAGGTATCACACTTTTAAATTCCTGTAAGATAAATTGTATGTCATAACTCAAAAGGCTCAAATGAACCTCAAATGGACAAAGCTGTTTCCCATATAAAATTGCCTTCAGAAATTGCAAAATATGAACCTCTGCACTTTTAGTATCTCTTTTTGTTTCTGTCCAGACCTGAATTTATAACAGTGAAGGTCCAAGTTTAGCAATTTTTCATGGAAAAAATAGTGTGCAGCTCCAGTTAGTATGACTCTGTCTGCATCATACTGATAGCTGTGACACTGAAATTTTCCAGCTTTTTCATTGTTTCTTTTAATGTGCATTAGATATACATTTCAGCTAAGCTATCAGCTGCAGCACCAATGATTTTAACCTGACAGAAGTGGATGAGATTAACCAATTAATTTCATATGATTTTTGCAGCATTGGTGCTTGTATGGCAGTTAGTGAAAAGGGTTACAGTAATCCATTTATTTCTCATTTCTATGTAATCTACCTAAAGACACTAGAAAGGAATTAACAATAGATTTTTATTAAATTTCAAAAACCTAAAAACAACCACCCCAAAATGCAAGTACAACTGTTCTTGCAGTACTTTGATCTTTATAGTTCAGGAAAAAAAGAGTAAGCATGCTATTTGCCAAATGCGTATAAAGAACATGTTTTTTGTTCATTTTATCTCACACTATTAAGTGTTTGCAATGTGGCATAATCAGGGCACACATATATATGTATTTGTTGTTCTAATTCAACAACAGAAAATTCAAGATCCCTGAGGTAAGGTTAAGCAGAAGCTCATATAGTCAGGGTTGAAATTCAGGCACTGCAGATATAATCCATTTCCCTGACACATGCGGTGCTTCATTGTGAAACTGCCAGACACAGTCTGCTGAGATGGGAATGTCACAGAATACCAAAACAGGCAGAGACACAGTTTCGTTCATCATTGCTTTTATCTACGAATATCCATCTAACAGTCTGCATACGTAGCTGCTGCCAGACAGAGAAATATGAATGCAGCATGGAGATGCAGCAGCTAACATTCAGAGAAGTATGTGGAGCATATGTTAGGAGCCCAGAAATACCTGAAAATAATTTGGGTAGTTAATCAGGTTAATTGCTTATTTTTAAGGCAGTATTCTGGTGCAGACGCTGAGTCACCACCTCAGTTGTCTAGCAGAGATCAATGGTACGCCTGGTTGCCTGCATCTCCTAGTGAATTCTGAACCTAAATGACAAAAGAGACCCTGAAGGCAAAGAAAGTGCAATGTCATCACTAGGGAGGCAAGCAGAAAGAGCTGCAGTGGCAGGAAAAAAAAGAAAAAGAAGCTTTTTGAAAAATATAAAATGCTACTGGTCTTGTAATTACTTCTCAGTTATTTCTGCTCCATTATGCATTTGAAGTTTCTACAGTGGGGACAAAAGGGGAAAAACCCTGAACCAACTTAGAAATGAGGTTCAAAAATGGGAGATGCAGATGTATGCATACCTTAGATATAGGTGTAAGTTTGGCCTTATGCAGGAGTCTCCTTCTCTCGAGACATTCAAAACCCACCCGGACACATTCCTGTGTCATCTGCTCTTGGTGAACCTGCTTTAGCAGGTGGGTAGGACTAGATGATCTCCGGAGGTCACTTCGAACTCCAACCATTCTGTGATTCTGTGACTTGGCTGTATTGGCCAGTCATACAGATTTCAGTGGATTTTCAAAAGCCCATGTCAGGCAGCAAAATGCTAAAAAAGTGTGAGTACCTGGCTTGTAGCAGTTTCAGGCTGGCATGAGCACAGGCTGCTCTTCTGTTAACTATTGGGGTCCCTGGGTAATTATGGTTCAATCAGAAAGCTCTGAAAAAATACACCCTTGTCATAGCCCTGGCAGAAACCAGGCCATGTGACCAACAGGGCTGGAGTGACATGGTTGTCTGGGCTTTTGCCTGGACATAAGGCAAACTTAGCATTGAGATTGAGTATTGTTGATTCTAGCTTCAAAAGTATGTTTTTATATGAAATAGTGTATTATATTCTAGATGTACTGAGCAACATCTCTGTGTAGACATTTTCCTGCCCTTTGTAAAAGGCAGTCTTTATCTTTTTAGCACCATTGTGACACGAATCCATACTTGGAGCAGTGTGATGGATGGATGGATGGATGGATGGATGGATGGAAGTTAGGAAGTAAAAGGCATGTATCAAAGACAGAATATAACCATCACAAGGGTGTTAATAATTCCCAGGTTTGTGGTAAAAATGTCATGAGGTACCTGCAAGCAATTAACAGTTTAGGAGAAGGTGCAGCAGGTGAGATTTCTGTTGGGGAACAGGAGCTAAAGGTTAGGTTAGATATTTTGGCATTGGTTTAGCGTTCCCCTATAGTCTCCATGATCAGTCATTTCATCCTTTCTGCATCGTGGCAATTTTCAGTGCTCCCTCTGAATCCCACCCCCTCAAACTCAATACAAAGCCCTGGTCTTTGCAAAGTGGTCTGCACCAGCACAGAGGAAAGCCAGTGGATGAAAACTCTCTATTTAGACTTTTTTCCATCACTTCTATTTTTACCCAGGTAAGTTTTCTCTCCACATTAACTTGCTCTGAATCCCTTTCTTACCTTTTATAACCAAAAGCATCAGGGTTGGAGGGAAATTTCATCATGTTACATAAATTTTTTAGAATATATCACTTCTGGGGAAAATAACAAAGACCATGATAACAGAAGAAAGTTGTGCAGAGTTGGTTGTCTTCATTTCTCCACCTGCACTGATCTCAGATAGACCTGGGATCTTATGTGATAACAAGTACCCAGGAGCCTCCATTTGCACATCTGAAGAGAGTTTGTGTGGTTTTTTTTAATCTATTATTTCAGGGAATTGGAGAAAAATATTTTAATCAGAAATTTATAGAAACAAGCAGTATCATCAGCTTTAAAGTTTTTGCTGCAAAAGATTCTTTTTGTGATCTTGTTTCTCGTAAGAGAGAAAATGTGTGGCTAAGATAGCATGTATTTTTCTACACATTACATGGGGAAAAAAGAGCACTTCATTTTGAAAACTTTCAGTCAAAAATGGGACAGTGTTTTCACAAATACATGAAAATTAGGTCCTATTCTATCAATTCTGTTAACTGATTTTTTTTAACCCCTAGAACTCAAATAGATCCTACTGCAGTTTTTCAAACTTAACCTTGAATTCAGCTTATTTTTCCTAAAACTAGACTAAAAGCCTCTGGTTTTTGTACTTAAAAATAAGAACAAAATTTATGTTACAGATGTCCTTTAAGAACTGAAATTCATACACTTGAGCTGCTTCATTAGCGAAGACTATCAGGTACAGGAAATTTTAACCTTTCATTCTTTAAACATCATGTCTACCATAATATCACTTCTGGCAGTAAGCTAGGTGCTTACTGCCTTGTTTTACTTCAACATTATCTTCAAAGAATAAGTAGTCTTGAGTTTGAGCTGCTAAACTTGTAAGCACAAACATATATCGAGTGATTAACAGCAACAAATGTTTAGACCTGTGAAAAATGAATTTGTATTAAGGATTTCTACAATCCTATAAATATTAAAAATATTTGCCACGGAGTTTCACATTCTGTAACTTCAGTAATTTCAGAGTAAAAACTTCAGGGTTTTGTTCTCATATTGTATGTATTGGTTGAAGTTTGTCTGTGTCGAGGTTTGATTGCGGGGTGGCAATAAACCATGGCAGATGTATTGTTAACTTCTCCTCCCCCTCTGCCCCTTCAACCCCTCCATCTCCTTCCTCCCCACTAAGGACAGGCAATTGGGAGGGAAAGAAGGACCAAGAGAAGAAAGTTGGAAACATTAAAAATGTTTTACTAATGCTACTAACAAGAATAGAGAAAATAATACAAAATATACAAAATCAATCTTGAAAGTCCCAGCAACTGGTCCGGTAGATGTAGGGTCGGCACCCAAAGTCCTGGACTGGACTCTGCAGCCAACTGGAACTGGATTCAGTCTGTCACTAGGCCTCGGTTCGCAGGGACAACTCACAAGGTCCTCTCCTAATGCCAGCCATAAGGAAAAGGGATGAGATTATCATGATCTCCCACTTTTACATGAAGTGTCACGTGAATGGGACGGAATACTTAGTTGGTCAGTTTCAGTTCGCTACTTCTCCTTGCCTCTCTCGCAGGATGTACCTCCATCCTTATCAATGACCTTGCACTGCATTGCTATGTCTATCAAAACATGTATCTAGCTTTTCAGGAAAATGCAGTTAGTAAGAAGACTTTAGGTGACAGAAAAAATCACTAAAAGAGAAAACTTGTTTTTAACAAAACCAGGTCAGTCTGGTACAGTGTGTTATTCTCTCCCTGTAATAGCAATACATTTTCTCATGTTGTTTGCTTGTCTGGAAGTAGAGAATCAAGTTTGCCTACATATACACCCACATTAAATTTTGTATATGAATCCATAATGAAGTTCAGTTAACAAAGACCTCAGTGTGATTTCTTGATGTATTTGAACATGCATTCTAGAAAGCTATTAAGATTAGAAATTCTGAAGAAAGAAACAGACAGTAAAGATGTTGCCGAAGTGAGAGCTTAATACACTGCAGAATCAGCAGATGAAGTGTTGATTCAAGAATTTATGTCAATGGTCTATAACAATTTTTGGTCCACACTGTCTAAAGTGCTTGGAGACTTCCATTACTGTTGTCAGTGGTTAAAACTTTGTATTTCTGCTAATTGATCCACATGTCCTGCCAGAAATGCCCTTCAGGAGGTGCAGAAATTTCAGGTGGCTTTGACTTGTGGCATTATACTTCACCTTGGTTGCTTTTGATTCACAGTATTGCAGTCAAAACACAAATGGGCATCAATATTGTCACAAGACTATTATTATTAAGTTCTCAGATGAGAATGTTTATTAAGAAAAACACTGATGCATCAAAAAGAGAGCATGTTCATTGGCTGTCTTGGAAAGATGATTGTGCCAAATGTTTCAACCTTGTGAAGAAAACATGTTTGAATCACCATCTTGCTGCTTATTTAAGGGCAGCATCTCTCTCCAGTCACACAAATGCTGAGCTCTAGCCCACAGTGTTCTATTATCTTTCTGCAAATATCTGCAGAGTATCTCTACGTCCTATGTATTTTCTAAACAGATAGTAAACAGACCTCTTCCTTAAGGGTTTTCAGGATCTTTTAACCACAGCATGCTGAGTTTTAACCAAAAAAAATCTTGCAACTTTGAGATGATTACTCAGAAATGTGACATTAAAACTCACTTAGAAGTACCCTCTAGATCATGGTTGAAACTGGCGTTGTGATTTTATCCAGCACGGCATGCAAAGGTGCCTATGTCTTGACTTCAGAAAATGCATATTTCTGAAGAGCCAACAAAATGCCCATACTTAAAACTAAATAGTTCTCTAATAGGCTGCTGGCAATTTTACATTAAGATTTTTTAAAAACTGAAATTGAGTTACCAATTCCCAAATGTTACCAATGTTACCAGTTCCCAAATCCTCAGAGATATGGTCTGTCTAGAAAAGAGACACACACGTGCACACACATCCACACATTACAGAAATTAGAAGTTTTGTTCTAAACAAGTTAATGAAATGCTAGATGTTTCTAATATACCTTTACAGATATTTCTATCTATGCAATTTTGTCTTCTTGATCATGGGCTTGTTGAAAGAGCTTTATGGAGAGATAAGGAAAATAGCACCACTAAAACAATAAATAGCTCTCAAAAAAAAACCTCTTTAAAGCAGTCTCGTCTGCAAGCTATACTCTACAGAGAGAATCAGAAAGGTGCACTTGAACCATGCCTATATTGGCCTTGACTGGAAGGTGATGCTGTTATTTGTGATGTGAATATTGACATGGTTCATTGGTGGGTGTTATCTTGGAAGAAGAAAGCCTGGACCAGAGCAGAATTCTGCTACGGCTCTCCTTCGTGACCCAGATATGTTGGTTTTCCTCTCCATGTCTCTGTGTTCTCTTCTGCTTCTGCCTTTCCTGTGGATAGCCTTGTCCCATCAACATGAGACAGCTCTTCCAAAGCATTTGGATGACACCTTTTGGAAGATCTTTTGTTTTCGTCAGCTGCTGTGATGCTGTGGTACACATAATATAAATACACACCTGTCTTTTGGGGTAGCCCCATATTTTTGTGGATTTACCCAGGCAAGAACTCATATATAATTTAAAATGTTATATTATATTTAATAATTATATATTATTAAAATGTCGTATATAATTTAAAATACTTGTAGGTTTGAATCTTTTGTGCTAGTTTTTTTCCTTTGTACACAATTAACAGTTCCATGAAATTACACTGGACAGCATATTTAAAACTAATAATAAAAAAGGCAAAACTGCCTGGAGAGGTTCCTTAACAGAAACAAGGTTTGGAAAAGAATAGAAAGTAAAAGACAAAGTATCAGTCTACTTGTTTGTTGGGACTAAAGCAGCTGCTGTGTCACATGAGTCAGCAGCCGCCAAGGCCTTTGGCTCTGAGGAATTCTGCTGTAATTATCCTGACTCATTACAAACTTCACCTAGCTTTAATTCAGTAACGTAACTTACTGAATATTTTCCATTAAGATGACCTGTGTGTCTAGGCACAGCAGGGATTCATTTTGGGACATCTGACTTCTTTTTCTTCTTTTTTACTCTTTTCCCTCTTCTCTTACACTAAAGGGCAATAGAATTCCTGCACATGTGAGAGTAACTGTCACATGAATACCAAAAGAATGCAGCATGTTGCTTTAAAAACAAGTGCCAAGTAAAGTAATAATGATTTGCTGTGTATTGTAAAGCTTTGCCAATTTAATTATTTGTTCTGCTCTGAAGATTTACATGGAATCCTTACCAAGACTTTAGAAAGACTAGCAGCAGTGTAGCATGGTCATCCCTTTCTCTCGATGATTTGTCTTTGCATCTCTGACTCTTGTGCATGGTTGCCATATGCAGTAGTCTAAAGTAGACTACTTCTGAGGATTTCAGCTGGGCTTTGTGCAACTGCAGCTACTCTCTAATTAAATTTTTGGAACATGATACAGAAATCTGAGTGGTTTTATCTTGCAACGTCACTGTTATATCAAGTTTAAATAAGATGCTAACCAGCTTAGTCAAACATTATTATTTCTTGTTGCTCGTTTACACCAATGCTGGCAGCTTATTTTGATCACAGATGTGCATTCTGCGGATTAAAAAGGGGGTTACTTTGTTTTTCTTGCTGTGTATCTCAACACAAAGTTTTTACTTATTTAAGAGTCTCAGAGCAAGCAAAACTGGAGTTTGAGTTGATTTCTTCAATCTAAACTCTCCTGTAGAGGACGTAGGATGTAGATATTTGGTATGACAACTTTTGGGAGAGAGATTTTAAAGGAACTGTTACTCATATTAATGGATGTTGTTGTTTTACAATGTCTGAGGGGGTTTGGCTCTTGAATTTAGTGGGGATTTTTGTTGTGGATTTTTGTTTTGTTTTTAAATCCAGCTGAGGATAACTTTGTATGGATGCCTAAGGAAGCAAGTAATAACATAAAACCCGTGTTATTTACAACTGACAGCTAACTAGGAACATGTTGTACCTCTCACGTTAGAAATATCTGTACTGGCCCTTTCAAATAACAGTAGCAGCCAATGATAGTTCACAAAATGGTAGTGCAGATACAGTAACTATCTTTAAATTTATGCCCCTACTATTAATATTTGTGGCTCTTCATTGCATGTATCAGAGTAGTTATATTCTATTTTGCATGGTAGCGATCCTCTTTTTTTAATAGTTATTGATTAGCTAAAAAAAAAAAAATGTAAAAAGCATTTTGAGTGTTGTCTATTTCTTCCATTGAAATAAATTGAAAGAAATAAGGAGGAGACTGGCCCTTGTGCTTTCCTATCTGAGATCTGAGGTTGTAAAAGCACACAAGAATTGAGTCATAAGCAGAAATGTGCAAGTGAAGTCTGACGACAAGTTGCAGAACAGGTCCATGGAGCTGTACAGGAGCCACAAGTACTTAGCACCTCTCCAGCAAAGTCCCAGAGACAAGCGTCCTTTTATTGGGCTGGTGATACTTGACTGTTTAACAAGGGTTTAACAAATCTAGAAAAAAAAAAAAAAAAAAAAAAAGAAAATTAAAGAAAAAGGGTGGCCAAATGAGAGAATACCAAATGTGATCAACTTTCCAAAAGGTTTTCATTTCAAATGCATTTCCAGAGCATTATCAACTTTATCAGGATGTTTGTACAGCTGAAAGTCAGCACCAAGTCTGTTTCTTTTTCTTCCTCTCTGTTCTTCTTGTTTTATGTTATGCTCAGTGTCTGCCATTAAAATCTTTCCTATTGATGCAGACCTTGCACTAATTCACTGTGACATTAAAACTAGAGAATACTGTGATACAACTAATTAGGTCAAAGGAAGAATGCTGAAGAGTTTTGTAGTTAATATTGCAGATGACTGCTACAGATAGAATCAGTCTTTCAGTTGCAATCAATTGTTAGGGCATTATCCTGAACCCCTTCTACTCTCTCCTCTAATATGAAAATTACCTTTTCCTTATTCAAGCTTAACACGAAGGAGTTTGATTTAAAAGTACTTTTATTTATCAGATAACATAATATGTATAAAATGTTCACAAGTATTTATAGTTATCCTTTCACAGAAATCTGGGGTTATCTGAAACAACTGTGAACATTTTCTTTTGTGTGCTTTTCTTGAAATATTTTGGATAATAATCCACCAAGAGGAGTGACAGATTGAAGAAATCTTGGAAAACATGAAAAAAAACTTTAACACTGTTTTCTTTTCAATTTCTATTTTCAAAACCAGATTATAGTTTCTAGAGACTATTCTGATGATAGTCTCTTGCCAGGAGGGTAGCTATGGGGCAAAATGGATTTGCATACAGGTTAACAATTGTACTGAAAGCAGTTTCAAAATGTATGTCCGTTTTGGTGCCTTACTCCTAAAATGTGCTAGATGCTAACATGTTAGTGCTCTGGGGTGGTATTTATTACTGTTGTTTTCCAAATTAAAATAAATGGCAATTAAGTTTGTTTGGTTTAGTGAGTAGTTTAGTTGAGAAAATAAATATTTCTTTGTGTATCACAATGTAGCACAGGTTCCTCGCAGGAGATACTGTGTTTTTACTGAAGAACAAGCAAAAGCAAATGCTGCTTTTTATTTCCAAATTTAACAGATCTTTGGCTGGTTCTTTCTGTTCTGTGAGACAGAGAGACCTTGGAAAGATTTAAGAGGCATCATGGGGGTGAGCATGGTTAAAAAATAAACAGTGTTTGATTCCTCTTCATTCAGGGATATTTGTTAAAAGCTGGGGTGTGAAGCATGGTTCAGGGCTGTTTGCTTGAGACACTGGCAATTAGGTAGAGACTGACACTGCAGAAAAAGTAGAAAAGGTGGGTAGAGTGTGATGTGATAAAAGTCAACCTGTGAAAGTAAGCACATGGCCTGAATGTTTCATCTCATTGTCCTAGTTATTGCTGGATTGTCTCAGAAGACTATCAGGGCATGCAGAAATGAGTCAATTGTGAGACTTTTAAGTTACAATTTACTCCAAGCACCATCAGTGAGAATGAATAAAAAAATAAAAATAATTTTTAAAAAGCAAGCTCAACTTCTTTAGGTTTTTAGTTTATTTTGCTTAGGGAGGAAGAAGACTGGGAACTAAGGCACTGCATGCTGGTGGTATAAGCTCATTTTTTTGAAGTGTACAATTATTAAGTGACAATTGGGAAAGTCATTTGGAGAGGGAGGGAAACTGAAACTATTTGGGAAATGTATCCATAGCAGGTAGAGACGGTGCTTGTGATGCCCCAGCTGTCAGTTAGATCTAGGTGCAGAAATAAAAATACATTTGATGGATCAGTTAAACAGTTTAGTAAACAGTGCTGGTGTTCTCTTATTTAATTTTACATGCACCAGCTAGATCTATTTCACAAACAGTCTTTAGAACATAGAAACCATCACCCTAATTCCTTTCTGACACTAGTGGATTTCAAGAGTTAAGCAGAGAAGGACACATACCCTGGGTTCTGTCAAGACTCTCTGAAGTATGCTTGTGCTTACTCCTTTGTGTAATGGTGTATGCCCTCACACCTTTATTTCCTTTTTCTGTAATTTTTTTTTTTTTTAATTCTTGTTTTTAGAATTTTTTCTTCTACTTATCCTTGTCAGTAATTCATTTCTTCCTTTTTCATTTGTATGTTTAGCAAACAGTGGGTGCAATAGACCAAAATGTCTATGTTAGTCTTTCAACATCAAGAACTGAGAGAGGTACCACTAGTTTATATAGTTTCTCTCATTCCGTTGAGTATTTGTTTTCTTTCTTAATTACCTTTAAGTTTTAGGACTATTAACATGGACAACTGCTTGCAATTATGGAGGAACATGCCAAAGTTTTTCCATAAGGATTTTTTTTCCTGTCCCAATACATACTTTCCACAAAGTTAATGGAAGTTACATACATGCATCAAAGGTAGAGTATATCCCCATATGTTTTACTGGAATATTTGATAACGCTAAAATAACAGAAGGTTGTGGCAACATGCTTCAGTGAAAATAAATGCTCACTCTGTTAGTTCAGCTGCTCTGATGCAGGAAAGCGGTTCTCTTCTAGATGCTCTCTTGTCAGATGCCCATAGGACTTTGGATCATTTACCATTTAACATTTCTACTCTGCTTGGCAGAAAATCTGCAAAACTGTCAAAACGTGATCAGATATCGAAGAAGTCTATGTCCCCTCCAGTCTCTTGCCTTCGCTTGAGGAGTCTGAGTCAGAGCAACCTCCACATGGATTAAATGCATTAGTAGAGAATAGAAGTTTCAATAGGGTCTGTGGTTGTGTATAGAACACGTATTTATCTTGGTTTTTTCATTATTTATAGTGACTTTGCTTTTCTCCAGAGACCAGCAATTGTCCAGTAGTACATAAGGTCTTCAGGAGGAGAGCAGAGCAATTGCTGAATACAGTGGAACTGAGCATTTGCTCTGCCGATGCCATGATGTTTTGTAAAGGTGGCATGCAGGTACTGTTTCACAAAGGTTGTCTCTTTACCTTAATACAGTAATTTCAGATTGCAAGTCTGGGATTGTTTTGTTTTTCCATTTTCAAAGCATAAAAAAGATGGGGATTTGGGGTTGAAACAGTGAAAAGTGAAGAAAGAAAAAGAAAAGAATGGGGGAAAAGAATATTTTCTCACTTCCAAATAGATTATTTCCCTTCTTTATTTCCTTCCCTCCTACAAAACTAGTGTATAATGAATACACTTATTTAGGTGAAATAGACTTTCTGTACATACTGAAATATGCTGAATTAGTCAGAGTTGCAGTAGAAATAGTTAGGACTTTTTTTTTTCATCTGACATACAGAACAACACTGCCCTGAAATATTTTTGACAATTTTTCAGCATTTACAGGAAAATTGAATCATTTTGTCTTTCAGCAGTGTTACTGGGACTGTGCTATGGAGCTGCTGCCACAGTACTGCCTGCTAATATCTAGCTCTTTAGATAGAAGGAGAAAAGCCAGTGTGTTCATGGAAATAGTGCTTCCTCAGACAAGTAATGATCAGCCTGATGTTGATGTCATGCTGCAATCAGAGTCTGACAGGGTTTGCAAATATGTTGAAAGGAACTGCTTTTCTTTGAATGCTGTAGATCAAAACCCAAGTATGCTGCATGTCAGCTGCAGAATTTTGTTGATGAGCACAGCATGTATAAGAAGAGGCCACCACTATCAACACCGGCAGGAACGGGCAGATGGACTGGGCTGGTCGACTACTTAAAATCTTGCTGCATAACCACAAAAATTAAAAATGAAGCTTAAAAACCCATTATGCATCTCCAGAGCCCCAGACTGTTTTTTTAAAGCTTCAACTCCATTTTTAATCTGTGCCAAAGAATTTTTTAGAAATGTCTGTTCTGAAGAACTTCTGGTTTTTGCCATTCATAAGAACAGAATGAGTCCTGGGGAGGGATAAGATGTAGGACAGTGGTTCAAGCAAAGGGATAGTCTGGCTCTGCCACAGATATGCATGCTCTGCAACCAGGAAAGTCATCTGCTCTCTGTGTGCGCTTATTTTTCCAACTGTGAAATGGGGGCAATATCTCATCTATAACTGTAACGTGATGCCTGATTCATTAATGTGTTTCCAGTGCACTTTAGGCTCTATGAGATGAATAGCTAGCATCCTGCAGGGAAAAAACAGATAGCAAACAGGGTAAAGTATAGTTTATGATACACCAGAATAACCCTCTTGCTACTGTACTTTTGAGGCAAAATAATACGCTCTTTTTCTGCTGTAGCGTCTCTGTTATCTTTGAGGATTAAGAGCTTGTGGAAAGGACACGCATTGGCACCTCTGCCACCACTGTGGCATGGTTAAGCCAGCCTGCAGTGGAAGGGGCATGTCATATGCACTGCATCTGCTTGCACTGTGGGTCTAAACTGACCTTGAGGATGGCCATACCATAATTAAAAAGTATCATGACCAGAAAGAACCTAAGTTGATGTTGTCTGCACCTGATCTAGAGAATCTCTCAGTGATGTGCAGAGCTCAAAGAGCCTGTGTTAGACATAAGCTTACTTCCTTGATGTGGAAGGAGGTAGTGTCAGTGTGGCTGACATCTAAGGAAGAGAAGCCTTTGTCTTAACCTATGAAACCCAGTCCATATTGCAGTAAGAGATGACAGACTGTAATGCTACTGTATGACAATTTTAGGCGATTGGTTTATTCAAAGTAAAAATAAGACAAAGCCCAGCAACTAAAACTGTACATGAGGTTTGATGGTGCATGTGTTTGTTTTTAAAGAGACTGTTTTTCCTTTGCCCTAGACTTCCCTTTGCAATGTTTAAATATGGAAGTTATGCAGTAAGAACTTTTCTTCCTCAGAAAAACATAAATCACCTAAGAATAACATGGAGAGGAACCTCTAAACTGATTTTAGGACTGTATAAATGTTGGAAATAATTACATCTGGCCCTTTGAAGGCAACCACGAGGCTGATGTGGCCCCCAGTGAAAACAAGTTTGACACCCCTGCTCTAAACCATTTTTTTTGTCTCTGCAAGCTAACTCTTAGCTCTTCATCTTATAATGACCCCTGTGGGGCTACAGCTGACAGGTATTTCCATTTGGGCATGTTTTCAGGTGGAAGATCTTCCTGGAGCTTACCAGTTCCAAACTGAATCCCCTGAAGCATTGCTCTTGTAGTGTGATGTGATGAGAGAGTGAGTGCATTTATTATTACCTGGATTATAGCTGTGCTTTCACACTCCATCAGTGCTTAGAGCCTAAAAGGAGCAGAATCTCCATGAAGGCCTCCAAGCCATATAGACAAAGGAAGCATGCTCAAAGAAGTGATGTGGATGTCCAAAGGCACATAAACACTCACAGAGACTGCAACATGTGTAGAATCCATCTTCCTGTTCTGTTTTGCAAGTCAAAACCCTGCATTTAAAATTTTGCCTGGTACTTTCTATTGGACGCAGAGCCAGTAGCACTCAATGTCAGGTGGCCTTGGAAAAAGGTTAGCAGACTGTCTCTTAGGAGTTCAGTGCCAGATCCTGGTAAGTCCGAATTTGTATCCCTTTGCAGATCACACTAATTTTTAGTAATCTTGAGAAAAAAAAAAGATAAAAGAATATCCTAAAGCAGTTGCATGATATAACATTCCATGTTATCTCACCTAATAAAGCATTTCTATGAATGTCTTTTACCCTTGTAAAAATGAGCAGATGTTGTGGGGCAGACTCACCACAATTACACTGACATAGATTGAGAGGCACCTATGAACTCATTTAGTTTATAGGCAATGTTCTTGCTTTTCATGGGGTGCTATGGAAAAAAATAATTTGCAACTGTGACAGCTGAAAGTAGTTTATGAAGAATTTAAAGGTGGGAAATAGTAACTGATCAGATAACAGCAGTTATTTTTGCTTACATTCATAATCTAGGGTAAGACTTCAGCTCCATCTCTTTATGGCGATACAGACCAAATTTTATTCTAAAATAAAAGAAAATAGAAAGACCTGGAATAAAATCCATAAAAAGGTAAGAAGGGGCACACTAGCAGAATTAAAGGGCATAGTGAAAAGAAATTGGAACAAGCTTTATATTATTCTGTGATTTCTAGTAAATTTGTAATTTTTGGTATAGTTATATACAAACCTAGTGTTTCTGAGATGGCATTGAATATTGGCCATGATTATTTTAATATTTTTTCACTAATTTATCCCTGCTAGAACAGTACCATAACAGGAGTCTTAAAAATTTTGTGCATGCTATGCAAATTGTCTGGCTCAGGAGAGCAGCTTAAACATCTCTGTTTACCTATGCTGTCTTCCTGAAGCCTGAAGGACTATTTAGTTATAACTATGCCAGGAAAATGTGTCCCAGTACATATATACTTTGTATTATATCTGTAATGGAAAATGATTGGAAACTGACATACACTGACCTCCAGTAAATAATTATCTGATAAAATTGATACTTATAATGTCAGATTGATGTTTATTCCTAAAAGCATTCTAGAGAACTTCCCCTTGGTCTTAGATCAGTCCATTGTCAAATTCCTTAAAGGCCACATCATTTATAAATTATATGATCTGCAGATGTATAATTCATGTGAAGCATAAAATAAGGTTTAAAACATTTGTATTAAAAAGGTAAGGTGATCCTATACTAAATCATATTTATGGTCTAATTTTAAAGTACAGAATCCTTCTAACTGAAGTTTAGCACTTCTTATTTTTATTTTTCAAAATTGATTTAAAAAGAAAAGTAACTGTGACAATGATGTTGGCAGATAAATGGGCTCTTTTAAAAAATCCTTGTGTTTATCTGTCGTATTATTTTCCATTAGCTACCCCTATACTTTCTACAGATTGCTTTCAGCCATATTTTTACTAAATGTTTTTGTAAGTGCAAGGAGCAATGTAAACTGCAGATTTCACCATAACTGTTTTGACATTGCAAGCTCAAAGTTAATGGAATTTCTTTGTGGATAAAGAAGAAAAGTAACTATGTTAAATCACCTGGTGGGTATAACCAAATTGCAGGAATACTAGAAACCGTACCATTATAAAATGAAAACAAAACAAACAAACAAACACACAAAACCACAACAAAACAAAAACAACCAACCAAAAAAAACCCCAAAACAAAGAAAACAACAACAACAGAACAAAACAAAAAAACCCCACAACTTTGCTTTTACCATGTCTTTTCAAACATCTTTAAATATGTTTTGAGGAGTGTAATAAGGACATTTGATATGATTCTAATTTTCTTATTCTTAAAACCTTTACCTTGATCTCATTGTGAAACTTTCACCATTAAAAACTGTAAGTAAAAATTGCCATATAGTGTCCGGTTCAGATGAATTGGAAATTTGTTCCTGGAGGCCTCTCCCCAGTAAAATGTGAAGATTCACCAGTGTCTAAGTTCATTAATGACCTTCACCATTTAAAAGGCACATCTTCAATTACATCTTTGAAGATCCAACAAGCATTTACTAATATGACATCGAATAGTGTTTTGGCAGTATCCTCTCTGAGATATATTTTCTTTGAAGTGTTAGCTGGAGTTATGCTGGCTATCTTTTAATAGCACATAAAAATTACAGCAATAATTATTTCTGCACAATATAAGATGGAACCTTCTTTCTAGTTTGCCTTAGTGACATGAATTTCCCTGAAGTTTGCTTTTATAGGCCCTAGAAGTTGATAGTCACAGGTGAAAACAGGCAAGCTTTCAGAAATATTGGTTACTTCAAAAACATGTCTTACCTGGTAAACTTCCAGTGCAATTATTTTGTTCCTCTCTAGGTATGCACTTGTCTGCATTGCACAGAAGTGGGCTCAGAATGCTGTCACATTTCTAGCACACAGCTTTCAAAGCAAGGGAAAAGCAAGGCTGCTATTGCAACTCTGACACTGGCAATACACTTCCTTTAGAGAATTCTGTACTGAAAAAATAACAACTTTCCTTCTTATATTTCTCCCCTCAGTTTATGTGTTACAAATCATGCTCTTCATGATTCCCAAAACAACCATGCAATTATTGGCACATTCTGCCTTTCCACACCACCACCCCACCCCCGAGGTACTGTTACATCATTTTTCTTCTCTGGACAACTTTTCACTCTTGTCCCAGTGGGATATGAACTTGTTTTTCCTTTCTTGACCCAGGAACAGCTCCCATTTCTGGCCTTCCTCTTCTAAGTCACTTCAAAATAGTACCTTTCTCACCTATGGCATGGTGGACTGGGGATCTCTGCATCACATTCATATTGCTATCATATTGTGCTGGTGCTAGGTAGCTTCTTTCATCTGTGGACATCCTGGCATCAAACTTCATTCTTTAATGCTCATGGCACTGACTTAGTTTCTGATATGTCCTATCAGCTGACCACTTGAAGAAGGCGCAGAGGACAAGATGGGAAACACGTTCTTTTCAGATTCTGCTTCTTGGTTGTCTACAACTCATATCTGAAGATGATCTCATGAAGCTGGAAGTTGTGTGGGTCTGTGGGACATAGAGCTGGAGAAAACGCACAGCTCCATTGGATAGAGGCTCTGAAGACCTGGGTAAATGGTGAAAATGGAAAATTACCTGGAGTTGGTGGGTTGGTGAAGGCAACATGTAGGTAACCTGTGAGGCAGATCAGGGAACTGAGAGTAGGCTTGACTGGGGAAGGGCTGCAACAGGGCTCGCAAAGGAGGGAAAAAGATGTGTTGAAAATAGACAGCAATGAGTAAATCTGTGGAAAAATAATTACTGCAGCTGAATGAAGACCTGTTTCTGAGTATGTCCAGTCCCAGGGCAGCTCTGGGGCATCCCTGAGGCCATGCTCCGTTCCACATGTTTAGACCAAAGTTGGAAACACAAGGTAGGATGCTATCCTGAGCTATGGTTTGGGAAAAGTGATGAGGGGAAAACTGTAGTGCTTTAAAAGCCCAGATAAGCCTGCCTTTAACCAGCCCTCAAGGTGGAGATTATGAAACCTGGGGAAGAGCAAAGGTGGGAGGAAGTGGGATGGGAAAGCGTGTGTCTGCTTGTCCAGAAGTATGGCTGCTGCCAGTGGAGACACCCAAGGAAACTAGTTTGGGAGACTGCTTTGCAGAGCATTGGTCTCTGGCAGAGAGAGCTGGACCAGATTCCAGTTCATCCTGTAAACTTTCCTTTCCAGTGAAGGCTGCTGTGCTTGTGTTTTATTGCTGACATAGCCCGTTTCAGATATCTACAGAAATAAGTCCTTCATGCCATCCATGCTCAAAACTCTTCTTTGATGCAGTACTATAAGAACTCCACATAAGTTAGGTTTTACGATCACTTCCATTCAAAAATAATAATCTCCTTGGTTTCCACTGAATCCACCTGTTGTATTTTCTTATACATAAATAATAATTATGGAGCACCATTTTATTGTTAGGATGCTCTGCAGAAGTGCTTCCCAAGTGGTAAGACAGCATCAATAATAAAAATAAGGCTGAATGTTTAGTGTTTTAAGCACGTGAGTATTACTGCATTCACAATTTGACTGTGCTACCCAGTAGTAACCCTTGGGTTAGAAAAATATGCAATAAGAAGAAGAACCAACAATACAGTTACCATTCTTTAGTTTTTACAGGTGATGTTTTGGGGTTTTTTTTGTTTTGTTTTTTACTGTACCTCTTGAAGTAACTTTATGTTGTTATTTCTTGTTTAAGATGGGAGGCCAAAAGATTTGAAGTTAGGTTGTTGAAGCTGACCCATCGAATTCTTAATCTTCTTCGGTAATTTGTGTCAATATAATTAGTTTTTATTGAAAAAATAACTGAAATATGGCAACTAATAAAAAATGGGATATATCACTGCATGTGTTTATTAAAGCAAGATTAGACCAAATAACCTGGTATTTTCATTAAATGAAGATTTTAAGTAACTGATTTTGTAAGCAAGGAAAATATTAGATTTTAATCTGTGTGACCTTCTGTAACAAATTCAAAATAGTACCACACAGAAAATTAGTGATATTAAAGAAGATAGCGATAAGTAGCAGAAATCTGAGATCAATAACAAATTGCCAAATGTTTGGTCTTGGAGATGAAGAAGGTTACAGATGAAGTTTCCTTAGGATCACTCCTGTGGTTTTTCTTACTTACTGTTTCATTAATACTTTTCACATAGGGATCATGCTAGTCAGAACTATTCATGATGTAAAGTTAAGTGGTGCTGGCAGAATGCAGGAGAGCAAAAGACTTCAAGCTGGAAGAACTGGTCAATACTGACGAATGGAGAAACAGAGGTGTGATGGAGGTTATGGATTTTGGGGCCAATATAAAAAAGAATTCTTCTTGTCAGGTAGGAGGTCACCATTTGGAAATAATGAAAGCTATGTGTGCATTAATTAATCTTGGAGGCAATCATATGCTATGCTTGTGGTACAATTACAAAAAAGGCAAACAGGACTCCAAAGCTTACAAAGTGAAATGCTTGCTGCAGTACCTGGAAAATTTTATGATCATTGTTCAAAGTCATGTGAGATTTCATTTGAAAAAACACTGAATGAACCTAAAATATAATTTTAGCTCTGTAACTGACAGAGAGGTCACAAATACAGGCAGTGGTTTTTTTTAATTTAATTTTTATTTTTGGCAAACACTGCAGAAAAACACTGAATATAAATTACTGCAAGAAAGGGGAAAATCTGAAGAAAAATTGTGTTACCGCCCCACCTCTGCAAATGGTAAGACAGGGATCATCAGGTTCTCTGGGACTAGCTTTATTTGAATTTTGAATTACACAGAAAATTTGGCTATTTACCCTGAAGTGGACAGGGGGGTCTTACCAGTGCTGCCGAGAACAAATCATACATAGTAATAATAATATTAACAATATATTGCCTTAATAAAGAGAGCAACAAAGCTTGGGCTTGCATCACCACCAAGAGACAGCATGTCAAGTTGGTTTTTTTTTGCTATAGGCCTCTAAATCTTTGTCCAAAGGAAACTGTATCAGGAAGCATTCCATGAGCACGAGAAGGACCACACTGGATCAAGTGAGTAACACTATCTTGCTTAAGTATATATGACTTGAATAAGCATGTGTTTAGAAGAGACAAACCAGAAGAAGACAGGCAAAGTAGCACTTATTTTCAATGCAGGTTAGAATCTGCTTGTGGTTTATGCTTCTTAGAGTAGCTTCAAATGAGCAAAGACTGTATCTTTATCTACCTCGTTATTTTCTTCTGCCATCATTCTCTGCTTCCTCCTCTGTAGCTAACAAGCCCTAAGTGTAGTTTAAGAGGGGAAAGGACCTTTTCCCTTTCTCTTTATATGGAGAGGAAAATGTTCTGCCAAATGCTTTTCAAGCCAGATTAAAGGAAAGGAATTTTGAAGGAGAGGGAATGAGTAAGAACATTAACATAAAAATAACCTTCTTTACAGCAACCCCTGTAATAACAAAGAAAATGTACAGATAAAATACTTTGATAGTGTATGATCTGGGCTCAAGCCAAACCAACAACATCAGCAAGAAGAGCTCATTCCTCTGCTGCTATGCAATACAAGTAAAGAAGGTTTGCAATGATAAACATACCATATACTTTAAAATCAATCACTTAAATTCCTTTGTATTTCTTCTCTTTTGTTCTCACCACTTTCTATTCATCAATCTTCCTTCTGTATGCGTGTTAGCAGAGGCCTGTGTATGTTTTTACTTTTTTTTTTTTCCCTCCAGTATGGCTTCATTTCAGTGGAGAAGTTATCCCCTGGTTGGACTCAGTATTCATAGACTGGATATTCCCACAATTGATAACAGATGAATTGGAGCTAAAGTGCTTCTTTCCCTGTTCTCCCAAACACACATGTAGCTGGACATTTTGTTTATTATTTTAAATATCGCTTTCATAATTTGAGGTCTGGGTTATCCTAACTCTATCTGTGCCCAGAAAAAGCTGTTTCTGTGAAGCTCCTGCCCCTCTGGATAGACCAACACTGTTATGTTTGTCCTTCTTCTGTGCTTTCTCCTCTTCCTCCTTGCTCTGGGGTCCATAGGCGAGTTGAGGGGGAACGGGAAGACTGAGACAAGAGAGGCTTTGGAGAAAAGGTGGCTTTTATTAGGATACTAGGCCTGTGCCTTAATTTAACTGATTAAATGGGACATGAATTCATCAGGATATTTAGCTTTTAGCATACATGGAATAACAGTCCCTACCACCATTCTTTGTGTATCTGAGTTCTTAAAACTATAATCTTCAGCTGCAGTGTGTGCTGTTATGAGGCCAGATCATTTTACTTTTTGTTCTCTACCCTGTTAGATTGTTTTTATATTTTTTACTTCAAACTTTCCTTTGAAGCTACTGCAATCAATATGAAATTGCTTTCCACTAACTGAAACAATATATATATGCGCGTAGTGGGTATAATCTGAGCACAAGGCATTGTTTCAGGCAGCAGTAATGAAAAAATCAAAGTATTGTTTACTGCAGTACAATAGAAGCAGCCACTGCCTGTGGTATCCATTCATCTTGTATTTATTCAAATAATGTTGGGAACGCTTTAGCCCACAGCAAATTTGAAAGGCAAAAGTGGAGAGTAAGAAAGAATAAAACACTTGGGAGAGGGAGGGAAGAGACTGACAAAAGCTGTGGAAGGGAAACGGGAGGTGAAGACTTCTGAAAAGGGAGGAGAGGCAGAAGATGTCTGACAAGGAAAAGGAATCTGCATGGGGGAGAAAGACAATAATTTTTATATGTATGTTTTAAATAACCTTTGACGTGGTGTGATGTGTTGTGATGTGTTGTCTATGTGTACAAAAAAGCAGGCCTACGTAACGCAGAATTGAGAGTGGTGCACTGAACACTTAAAAATCCCAATTAATATAATTTTTGCTATAAACGTACAAAATGCAAAATACTTACGTTGGGAAAAAAAAACCCAAACCAAACCAAAACAGGTGAGGCAGAGACTGTTAGAATTAATTGGAGGGAATTAATATGGAGTGCCTCTGTATTTTTTGAGACATTTTCATTTCAAAATGCCAAATCCTTCTCCTAGTGTATGATTCTCCCAGTAGTAGCACTTCCTCGCTTCACTCACCCAGCCCTAGGCTTTTGCTACTGTTTTGGTGCCTTCTCACAGGCTGTTATTTCCTCTTTGCTTTTGACAGCCTAGTTTCAGTGGTGGATCAAGCAATAAAGTCAACAGGCTCATAAGCCTGTGTTCTGGATGGTTCTTTTCTGGGACTCACTTTGGATTTTGGGAACCAGCACGTAGATATGTGGATCAGAGCATGCAATAAGTGAAGCTTTAAATTCTCTCCTGTGTTGATGCAGCTTCAGGGGAAAATTATGTGTAGTCCTACAAGTTAATGAAAGTGTGAACGTATTAGAGGGTTTGTTAGAAATACTGGCAAGGAGCTGTTGCTGAAGTGACACTATTTGTTTGGGGGTTTTTTCCTATAAACTCCCTTGTGAATGTTTTGAATGAGAGAAGTCTTGTACTTATGTTCTCTGCTTTCATGGTTATGTAAGCTTGTTCTTGATGTGAAGATTTAAGAGTTCTTTGTATGTATTAGTCAATTCAACCAATCAGAAAATAAATATGCATGTTTACTCTTTGCTATTATATTCTGTTGGGGTTTTAGTCTGGAATATGTTGGTGTAATCTAATTATATTTTTGAGATTGCAGTGAAAATCCTGTCTCCTGAATTATTAGTAGTACAAGGTATCAATTATTTAAGTAGTTACCTAAATCATAACAGTTAACTAATTTTGTAACTTCTGTAAGTTTTTTCCTAATTCTGTCCTTTTGCAAGATAGCGAGGAGGGCTTATACCAGTGCATAAATCCTGAAAATTAATTTTGTACATGATCTCATATAGAAAATATGCATTCTTTTGAACATCAGGGTTAGATCCCACCAGCATGCTAGGAGTTAAATTATTAATAGATATCCTTCTTGGCATTAAGGCTTTTACTCATTATTGTATGAGGTATACATACCAACATATAGTTGCTGTAGCTGTGGTTGAAATACATAAGCCTTCTGAAAGACATACACTTTCAAGTGAATTAGAAGCTTTGTGCAGAATTGCATAATAATTGCTTGTGGTGTCCATTTGTATCCTCACCTCTGTGGGCAATATTTACCCAAAATCTAACTTGGGGTTTTTACTAGCTGGCATGACTTGCTATTTCTGTCTGGGGTGGTGTGTTTAGCTATTGGTACTGGGGTTTGCAGGTATTTTTTATCAGTCCTGCAAAGTGATGATCCTCTGATGATGGGTCATGGGAGTCTTATTTGTGCAGGACTTGGAGAAACAGCTAACCAATTCATTAAATACTCATAAAAGTTCTTGATCAGTTGCTAAGGGACTGACTGTGGGAAGAAAAAGAAAATATTTTGGCCCTACTGGAAAGGTTGACCTTTTTTTTTTTTTGGATAGTTTTGTAACCATTTAAACCCTCAGGAGGAATAATAAAAGTAAAGGAGAGAAGAGAGTATCTCTTACCTGAAAGTTACCCCTAGAAATGCAATTTAGCTGAAGTAATTGTTAATAATTGTTGATTCAGTACTAGGACTCAGGTTCAGAGAGGGAAGAAATTGATGTCCATTTGTATGTGTAAAACTTGGGGGTTTGAGGGGTTGTAATATTTTTCTTCTTGATGAATGCACAGTCTGTAAACCGCCAGTTTTACAAAGGAAGAATTGTTGATAATTGTGTCTTTATAGCTTCTCAAAGTTTTTTAGGTTGAGTCCACATATCAAAAATTATTTTGATGAGCTGATATACAGCCCCTATAAAATGTAACGGGAGCTGCATGGTTTCAACTCCAGCACAGTTTTGAAAGTCCCTGCTGTAGTGACTTTATGACACTATTTTGAAGCAATTTTGCAATCCTTTTTTTTTGTTGTTGTTGTAACTGATCAGAGACTTTTTCTTTGCAAGTTGTGATTGGCTTAAACTTCTCCATTAGCCTTCCAAAGTCTAAGTTAAATTTAAAGTGTAAAAATATGTAATTTTTGAAATGTTGTGACTTTAGTAACAGTAAAGAATGGGAGGTGGGAACAGAAAACAAGGTCATGACCTGGATTAAACATGCTTTTGATAGATTAAGTTTATTTTAGCAGTCTTGGCCTCTCTGGAACAGGCAGTAGGGAAGTTTGCTGGGATTTTTGAATAGGTCGTATTTTCTGCAACTTTCAGTCTGGTCTGCTCTCTTCCTGTCATCATCTCCTTGGTCTCAAGAAAGACTGCCTGACTTGTTTATATAAACCTGATGACAGAATTTGGACAAACAGGAAGGTAAGGCAATCACTATGTTTTTAATTTTAGGAGCAAAGCAAATATAATCCATATTTCAAGAAACATTTGGCTTTAATAATTGTTCTACAAAGCGAAGGGACGTTGCCCAGACAGAAAGCAGCATTCATGGGGAGAGAATCAGAAAAGTGGGGAAGGTATAGTCAATCCTTTGAGATTCATTTGTGCAAAAGTTAGCTTAAATGAAAAACAGAAACTACATATTGCTGTATAATTTTTAATGGTCATAGCTTAGCCAAATCCCTGAGGATAAAATGTCTAAAGAAAATAAGCAACAAAAGAAATGAAATTAAAACAAAATAGTCTCAAGTGTTCTGTAAAACCATCTTGAAGACTATCCAGAAAATACATCTGTTGTTGGATGATGGAAAAGTACATAACAACCAAATAGCAGTGTCACTGGCATGGAAGTATACATTTTCGAATAGTAGAGATAAAGTTGTAAAACATAATTATATTAACCTCTTGTGTCTGTAGAACTTACAAGATATAACACAGAACAACCAAAACCCCTTTCCAGGTGAAGAAAGCCAATACACAGGCACAATTTACTCAAGGTTGTGTATTGAAGCCCTAAAACTGCTAGAAACTGAACCAAAGTCTCTTATGTCCTAGACTGGTGCCTTATTTGATAGGTCTTATCTCTCCATGCTGCAGTGAGGCAAAGTTCTGTCAGGTTTTTTGTAAGTGCACCTTCTTACCTCCATTTTCTTGAATGATTAGATAGAGGGCTCCTGGAGGGAGAAAGCACAAGTGTTTTGCTTTCTACTGTCATGTAACTGTGCAAAATGATTAGGGTTATAATAGGACTGAGCTGGTATTATCTGATTAGTATTTTTAGGTACATGGAAACAGCCCAATACATGTTTCAGTTCTTTTAGCATAACGAGAGTAAGATTAGCCCAATGCGTGAGTGCTGGATGTTTAAACCTGGAAATTTATATGGTGGAAGAGTGTCATGGGAGTCCAAGAGTTAGCATGGCTAAATGTGTGCTTGGTACTGTCCCAACCTATTGTCTCAGAGGCTAAGTGAGGAGGAGGATGGATGCATGGGAGTAATGTTGAAAGGGTCTGAATGTGCATCAATGCTGCCCAAGCAGTCAAACTCCTACAGAAGTTCAGTTACTGGAAGCTCAGTGCTGGAAGCCTAGATCAACACTTTCACACCTTTGGACTTTCCCTTTGAAATCACTTTTTTTCTCTGGACTGGGGAAATGGGATATGGATGAATGGTGAGTCTCCCCTTCTAATAATGTTAATGTTTTTGCAGGTCAGGTGAGGTGTTAGTGCAACATCTCTAAATATCTGAAAAGCAGGCACCCAAATAAGGAGTGTACGAAGACCTAACTAAAGCTTTTCTAAGTTTGAGTAATGTGTGTGTATTTTACTTCTTTCAAAGGACAAGGAGGAGAGATTTTTTTAACCGAAGTCACTGTCTCTCCATATAGTTGAATAGCTTCAGAACAACTAGAAGTCCTGTGGAACCTGATCTGTGAGCATCCTCATACCTCACTCAGCACAAGTCAGTCAAGAGCCAGGACACGCTGGGGTTGCTATCACTGAAGCAAATGGAGTTTAAATAGTTTTAGTCTGATTTAGTACTGTTAAAGACCTGTGCATGAGCTATAAGCCAAGCTTAGGTGCCAGCCTTATCATTTTTAGAATATTGAGTTGGTGTTTGCTGTCTTTGCCAGGAATGGGAGGTAAGAGTGAGTTGTATTTCAGTAGCTTGTAACTGTTTAATATGCAGACAGGCAGTTAACTGGCAAGGCCAGAATATTGCATGTCAAGGTTTAGTTCTCTACTCTACAATAAAACTTCTAGACAGCTTGCCAAAAATCACAGAGGATTAGAGCCATAAAGTTCATCTAGTCAACAGTTTAGATTTGGAGTGACAATGCCAGGAGTCTGCTAAGTGTTAAGGCTTCCTGTGAGATGCATGCATTCAGCAACCATATTTGTTTACACACTTCAGCCAGTCCTTTCTAATTGTATGTGGAAGGAGAGAAGATACAAGTAGTCTTTTCCTGAGTTATAATTTTAAATTCAACGTATAGCTTAGCCAAGATCTAGAGAAGGAAGGATCCAGATTTAAGCACTTTTTTCCCAGGATCCATTTTTGTCTCCTGTGCCTGTGAGAGTGCGAAGGTGCCTGCCAGCAGTAACTGTTTAATAACTCATTTTGAAGCTGCATGAATTCACTAAAATAGGACTAGATCCTGGCCTCCTGGGAAAATATCTTCGGCAGAAGTCAAGCACACACTTCCTTTTTGCTTTTGCTTCAGGTATTTCTGTGTTTTAGACAGAGCTGAACGGGAAAGATTAAGAGCATGAGTGAAATTTCTTGAAATATGCACATTGAGTATGTGGAGTTAGGTACCTCTGTGTGCACATTACAAAGGAAATCTGAATGCATCAGGCCTGTTGATGGAAGATTCATTGTGAAGGGATTAATGTGCATACAAGATAAGGAAATGTCTGAAATACATTTTAAAGATTTAGGTTCATAAGGATGCAGACCTCAAACTGAGAATCTTTAGTTGTTTTTTCACCTCCACAGGTGAACTTGGTGGATAAATATATCTCCAAAAGTTGGATCCTGTTACTTTGACAAGTTGTATATGTACTGTAACTATCTACTGCCTGTGATATTACTTATTTATTCTTTTAGTACTATTTTTAATGATTTGTACATTGGGTGGTATATCCTGCTGATTTAAAGGAGGGAAGATATGCAACTGAGAATGTATGCAGTTTGTGAATGCAGACACGTGTGTTTTCAAAATTGCTAGTAAAGTATTTGCACTCTGTCAGTAACGATGTGCTAATATTCAGTAATAATGGATTATCACATATTAACTGATTCAATATTGTGCTACAAGAAAAAAAAGTTCCCGTGTTCTCTACCATGATAATCGAAACTGCCTATTAGGACTGGAGAAAGGCAGTGGTCAGGTTTTATTGCTATGACTAATGAAAGCTGAATGACCTGGTTCACTGACAGCCTGGTCATCCTGAATTTTTAGCAGGTTGGGAGGAATTAGTGGCTGTTAGTATTTCTCAGGATTAAATATTACAAGAATGATAACTCCCTATTCGGTGAAGTTACTCATTCAGGAGTTTATGTTAGAATAATTTTAAATAGCAAGGAAAATAATCATAGTCATATTGTGCTGTCTCATTGGGGACTTGAGATACATGAAACAGATAAATGAAGAAAATTAGCTAAGATGAAAACGCCAATGTTGAATTGTAAATACATATCCTGGAATGTATTTTTTCTGTTGTTTTTAAACTCTTTCTCTGAATACATTACTTCCTGTTATTCAGCCGGGGTTTTTGTTTTACAAAAGACCAATCCCTGCTTCAAGGGGATGGGAGAAAGGACAAGAACCTCATCATCTTGCGTACAATCAAAGCTATGATACAGAGAACTGAATATGAGGACTTAGAGTTTCACTTAGTGATTGTGAATTTGTGGTTTGAAAAGGGAATTGCAAGTTACTTGGTAGAGAAGAAGATACTAAGCAAATAATTGCTCAGCAGTTGGAGACAAAAAAAAAAAAAAATATTTAGAAGAAATAGTACTCAATGAAGTAGATATGATGGTCTTGAGGTTATGACCCTGGTTTCTGGATGTCTGAGTTGAATGTGTGGTTTATCAGAAACTTGTAAGGTCTGAAAAAGGGAAAAGTTAGTTTATCTACTAATTTTATGAGGTTGTTAGGTACAATGATAAGCACTCTGTTTTCTTAACATGAGGACCACTCAACTTTGTTTGGATATTGCTGTAACTCAGACATAAGTGATAATTGATAATAGCCAAGCAAAGCAAAAAGGAACTGTTAATATATTTGGAACATCTCTTCATGTTGAGGGGTTTTTTTTGTGTGTGAGGTTGTTTGGGTTTTTTTTTTTGATTGTTTGGTTGCGGTTTTTGGTGGTGGTGGTGTTTTTTTTTTGCAGTGATTGCACTTCCCTCCTATTGTCCCTTTTCCCCTGTGGCTTTAGTGAATATCTCTCTGGAGTCTTTTATAACTGGAGGGAAAAGCTGGTGAGCTGCTTATTAGCTAGTACAAAAAGAGCAGCAGTAGAAATCAATAAGCCCAAACTTCCAGTAGACAAATGATCTGTTTATAGGTCAAATAGTAGTGAGATTTTTTTCCTTTAATATTTCCAAATACCAGCAGACCCACAAAATAAAAATATTCCATTGGGTTATTGTACTCTACCATCACTTGCATTTGTGGAGTCCATAATTATCTTACAAGAAGTATTAGAAATAACCACCGAAATTGCCATGATTTATTCTGAAATGAGACTATTCCATGCTCTTAGGGAGGTGCTGCAGCTATTCCAGAACAAGAGCTTTGGGAAGGGTGCAAAAGGATTGTTTGCAGCTATTTCTGATCTTCTGGACAACAAGAACAGGACAATAATAAGTGAACTGAAAAGGCAACCAAGATGAAATTCTTGTATGCAATTTATCTTTACTGGCACTGAGGGATTTTAAATCCTATGTACCAGTACAAAAGATGTGTCAGTGACAAAATAAAGGAAATTCCAATAGACACATCAGTGCAGCTGTGTTTCCAGTAGGCTAACATTTAAAATTGTTTTATTCTATATTGCATAGCAATGCAGGCTTATAGGCAAGGTAAATCTTTACCTAGAACTAGAAATAAAAGTATCAGGCTTAGGAGAAGTAGTTGCTTATAAGAAGTCATCCATGTGGTTGAGGGCTGCAATAAAAGCTTAGGAGAAAATAGTAGTGGATTACAACAAAGTATAAGAATTTGGTAGTTCTGTGTTGTCAGACACCTGCTGAAGCTTCAGAAGTCCCTGACAGGCAGTATCTACTCCTGGAAGAAACCGAATTTGAATCCAAGGCAATAATAGGAAAACCATTAAAATTGTGACTAACGATAATCTTTTATTTGTCTGAGACAGTAGTAGTTAGGGGTCTTAAAATGACGTAATAAGAATTTAAGCCATCTATTAAAAAAATAAAACTTTAAGTATTAAAACAGGCTTGTGAAGCTGAAAAAAAAAAAATAAAGGAGGAAAAAGGGAAAAAAAAATAAACCCAAAACAAACAAATCAACAAAAAGAGAGATAATATCTCAAAAGAAGAATAAAATACCTAGTAAAGGGTCTGATAGAAACATGGTTTAGAACATAATGGGCTTTTTCCACAGCGAGAACTTAACATGACAGATGCAGCCATGGTCATGCAGTGCAAGACAATGCACTGCCTTCTGCTAGTGGAGGAAGCCGTTACTGTTAACTGTAAACTAGCCTATCAAGCATGCTAATTGCTATAAAATGAGATAATCTTTCTCTTTAAAGGTTTCCTTTTGAAATTAAAAAAAAAAAATCATTCCTTCTAGATGTTCAGAATTAGAAATAAAAATATCATGAAAAGGCTATTATTACCTGTATTTCTGGATAATGAAAGTGATAATGAGGGTTTTTCAACTTCTAAAACCAGTTCCTTTTCATGTCAATGTGTTTATCTAAACAACTGACCTCTTTTGTCTAGAGTTGACTCATTACCATTGCTTTAAATATCTTTCTTCTGTTAATTGTTTTCTTAAAAACCTCCAAAGTTTTGTTTAGATCCTGGGTGAACATCAAGACAGTATGATGTGCTTGTTTTCTGCTTGTACTCCTCATTCTTTTGCATATGTTAGCTCAAGTGCAAATGAGAGATACTTTATTTATGGAAGGTAAATAGACATTTGATTTTTCAGTTGCTGTGTGTCAACATTGAGACAATGTTAAAACAAGATACTTAAATGCAGTTCTCAGGTATTCACGTAGTAATTCTGATACTTCAGTATTAAGTTCTATGCATAGTATTAAAGTAAATTTATTGAGATTTATTTATTAACAAAATACGGATATTTATATAATCTGTAACTGAAGACATCCAAATTAGTCAATCAGGAATCTTGATGACTTTTGGTTTAAATTATTTAAGAATATAAATTTTATTTGGCTAGAGCTGTGGTAAGGTTTAACACATATACTAGCTATAGCTTGAGAAGCACATCCATATTATGCAGTGTCTTACATCTACACTCTAGTCCCAGTGTTGTTTGTTTGATGAACGTAAGTAATCTTATAAAGAGGTTAATCTTAAGAACTGTACTTGTCACAATTAAAATTTATGATGGATAGCTGTAGCTATGGAAGTGTAATTAATGCAGAACAAGCAGAAATGAAAATAATGTCTTTCTGTTGTCAGTCGGATGTAGATTGTCATGACGAAAGTAACCAAAATCCTATTTCAACTTCCCTAATTAACTTCCCCTTTTATTATCTCCCCACTTTGGGGAATGGGTGGGGAGGGAGGTGAGTGAGTGGCTATCGTGGTTTATTGCTAGCTTGGGCTAAACCACGACAACCCAACAACCAATAAACCACAAACCCCAAACAAGTTAATCGGACCTAACCAAACACTTAAAAAATATTCACATCATGTTTACAGTCTGGATTAGAGATCAAAACCATCATCTTGTACTCTTTTTTTTCATGCAGACTATGAAGTTTTGGGTTCGGTTTGGTCTGGGATTTTTTTTTTTAATTATTATTTTTAAATTCTTTTTAGAGGGCAGACATTTTCTTTATTTGTGTATCTCCCTGAAGAAAGTGTCATCCGATTAACAGCTCTGTTAGACAGGCTTTCTATGTCTGTAGCTTTTAATGGGGCAGACATGCAACAGGCAGAAGTTCACAATCTAGTCATTCTTGAGGAGCAGTGACAAATACAGAGGGTGGGATGGGAGCAGGAGGTTACAGCAGCTGATTTTCTTGCCTAGAAAGGTTTTGTGTATGCCACCTCTACTTTGTACCAACCTCAGCAGCTTCAGGATTGGTGATTTAGGGCTACAAGGCATGTGAGTTTCCAAAGGAAATGGGGACATGACGAAGGATCACCCTGATGTGACGTGGTGCTCGGTGAATACCACCATACCTGCAACTGAAGCTAGTCCCCTGCCCGTGCCTTGGGCTACCCTTCCTGCATGAAGCTGGACTTCATGAGGTGCCTTCACAGGCTCCTGCTCAGCCTGGGTTCAGGAGACTCTCACTGCTGGCACTAGAGCATGAGCCCAGGGCTTCCTCAGCATGGGGGAGCGGCTGAGCCTAGAGCACAAGTCTGATGAGGAGCAGCTGAGGGAATTGGGGCTGTTTAGCCTGGAGAAAAAGAGGCTGAAGGGAGACCTTATCGCTGTCTGCAACTACCTGAAGGGAGGTTGTAGCATGGAGGGTGTTGGTCTCTTCTCCCAAGTAACAAATGATAGGATGAGAGGAAATGGCCTCAAGTTGCACCAGGGGAGGTTTAGATTGGATATTAGGAAAAAATTATTCACAGAAAGGGTTGTCAGGCATTGGAACAGGCTGCCCAGGAACGTGGTGGAGTCACCATCCCTGAAGGTGTTTAAAAGGTTTATAAATGAGGTCCTTAGGGACATGGTTTAGTGCTAGAGTTAGGTTATGATTGGACTTGGTGATCCTAAGGGCCTCTTCCAACCAAAATGATTCTCTGATTCTATGATAAGCAGGCTCACAACTGCAAACCACCTCTCTTGCCCTGCCTGCCCATCTGCACAGCCACAGGGAGGAATCATTCACTATCTTGAACACTATGTTGGTGTTCATAAAATGGAAGCGGCCCTCTCAATTAGTAGCATTGATATATATGAACAAGCATATATTGTTGAACTAGAAAATAGATTTCTGGAGTCCATGGGCCAAATATCTAGCATGCAGGAAGATAAATGAGTTGGACGTAGATCTACTCAGCATTCATGAACACATTAATATGATAATACATACAGAAAATATGTGTTAACGTGGAGAACAAAGTTGTGATGTAAACAACATCACATCAAAATATTTCTTTCTTTTTCTGTAGATGTTAAGGCACCTAGCTAATTTGAAGTGTTTTCACTGTCCACAGAGCTGTACAAAATGCCAAATTTCAGGTAAAACATAAATAATAAAACAGACCCATAGTCATGCCTGTTGCCCCCACCCCAGCCCCTGCACTGAAATTGCAGCAGTCCGGCTCTGAAAGCAATGTACAAACGCGCATCTAAGGAACAATATTGAGAGTTAACTAAATGACCACTCATTTAAATACCCTTTGTGTCATCCTGGGGACTGCTTCTTTTTAAAAAGCAGCTCCACTGGAAATGATAGCATGGATTACATGATCGTAAAATCAGTGTAAATGGGATCAGAAGCAGATCCATTAACTCCAATTAGGGAGTGTAGTGTGATCTTATTTCGTTGCACTGTACATAGGCTATATGACTGTTATTCAATGTGACAGACATCTGTTTTCGAGCACTCAATTTGCACATAGGATTAATGGTGATGCATCCAAGAACTGATATTGCTAATATGTAGCATTAGCATAGCTCACTCTGTCCCTGACTTCTGCTTGGAAAAAGATTCCAAAAAGAGAGAAAACAGCTGACACTTAGTGGAATAATGATATTTTCTGTTTTCTATAGCAAACCATTTCAACCCAATGAGTGTAAAAATAGAGATTATTATTTACCTTTCATGGCAGTGAAAACTGTTCTCAATGGATCATGCATTTCTATCAGGGTATAACATTTGCTGCTTCTAGAAGCACGGAAATTCTGTAGACAGATTTTTGCTTCTCTTTAAACCTTTCACCAGCTGATTAACCCCCAAGGTTTAATAGCTGGTAGACATCCGTAGGCAAAAGTAAGAGAAATGAGTTCATCAAGGAATTGTATCATGCTTCCAACATGTGGCAACATGAATGCCTCTTCACCATCTGTTATTTGTGTGAGGATTTTATTATGTAAATGACGGTACACACTGTGCTCTAAACAAAGGAGAATGATTCCCCTTACAGTATGTTGTGACTGACAGGCTTCTGTGTCAGCCCTGAAACAAATAACAAAAACAACAGAGAAGCAGAAAAAATAATATCTTGGGTTCTTCTACTTGTTCTCCAAAAAGGGAACAAATATCTTTACAAATAATTTGTTTCTTACATATATTATGATTCATAAAGACAGACAGTTCATGAAACAGCAAACAGTAGATGGATGGAACTAAATTGAGGTCTGAAGGCTTAAAATGAATTGAAGAGAGAATCCTGCAAAACTGTGGAGAGTCCTAAAACTCCCTGATCTCACTGAAAGCCAAGAACATGGAACAGGGCCCCTAAATCACCTTGCAACAGATAAAAAGTATTGTTGTGGGATAGGATTGAAAGTACATATTCTGTCCTACATCCTGGCTTAAAATTTTCCATTAAATTACCAATTTAAATTGAAATGTAATTATCTTAACCAGCACATTTTTGGCAGCTGAGACAAAAAAAAAAAAATCCCTATGCTACATTGGATCAAGTAAAAACCCATAGGAGTTCTAACACTGGCCCTTAATCAAAGTCTGCAAAGACACAAAGGCTTTGAGTTAATCTATGCCAAGCCATGTTGGACAGCATGGCACTGCCTAGAGCATCCTTCTGGTGGCATTTAAAGCACCTGATACCCTAGGAAAATTTATCCAAGGCTGTAAATTTTCTGTTTTCCTTATGCCCATCTGCAATGGCTGCTCTGATAGCAGCATAATATTTAATGAGAAAGAAAATGCACCACTATTTTTGTTTCATAATCTATTTAATGTGTGACACCAAAATTGTTATCTTCACACATGCTCTTCCTCATTGTGTATTTCATGTTGTTTGATATAATTAAACTATTGTTGCATTCATTGATTTAACTCAAATTCTAATTGATATTTGGAAAAGGTGTGCACTGGGGATTAATTTTTATTCCAGGAGAACTTAAACAGAAGTAACTGAAGCCAGTGGCAGACTTGACCAAATTGATTATTTGAGGATGTTTGGTTACTTCCTCCATTGTCTTTGTGTGATTTCTTACACTTGTATTTGTCAGCTTTTCTTGGCTTAATTATGATTAAGTGTTGAACTTTAGAGATTGCCAACTGGTGGTACTGCTGTATTGATTAGTTGTTTTTATTAATGTGTTAAATTTTTTGGTTGCAACGAGCCATATTTCATGATAAAGCAGCTAATAGCTGGAGAAGTCTGGCATGAAACTATCAAGTAGCCCAGCTTTAACAGGTAATAATTTTCTTTCCATTTATTTTTTTTCCCTCCCCGGTGTATTTATTTAGTAATATCTGATTTTCTTAAGGATACTTCTGAAGTGTTTTCATACTAAAAGATGAACCTGTGTTAGCACAAGTACTACAACAACTGATAGGTTGTAATTTCTGTTAGGGCCAGTTGTAGTGTTTTGTTTGCAGAATTAAAAATCAATGGCCACCATAATCCAATTCATCAAATCAAACAATTTGTTTCAAGTTTGCAAATGTGACATAAGCTTGCTTTCTTCATTATGGGTGTCAGAGACAGTTCAAAATAAATGGAAATATTGATGAGTATTACTCTGTCATAAGCTTTCCCTCTCATAGTCCATGTGTAAAATTCAGGCATAATTTGAAACTAATTTTTTACATAGACAGTCATCAAAGCAACCTAGCAGATCTTTGTGATGTGAAATGGTACTGAAAGTTAGGAAGAAATATGAAATAGATTCTCTTTCATCACACTTTTAAAATTGCTACTTCATATACATTTCTGAATCCATCCTCCTCTTATTCTACAAACAGTAATATTTTCGTAAGTATCACAGATAAAGCTTTTTTCTTTTGTGTCTAGTTTACTGGCATTTGAAGTTTATTATTCTTTTACAGTGACCTGTGCAGATGTAGACTCCTTACTTATAGCATAAAACCGAATTAAACTGTAACTGTGGAGTTCCTGTTGTTTCTCCACCATGCAGGGTTTCATGCATCACATATATGCAGATATGATATTTATAGTTATTCTATATTCTGAGACTTAGAAGAGATTCATTCAAACAGGAATGCTGATATTCTTTTTCTTGGGATATATTATACGTAACTATAATTAATCATTCCAATGTAGTGCACTTTTTTTTTTTTCTACCAGTTTGTATATGTAAACTAGTGGGGAGTAGTTATATACTAAGCATTCTCTAAGTCTCCATAACCGCAGAATACTGGAAGTGACATTATTAGTATCCCATACAGTGTTTCACCCAGTCATCTGTTTTCTGGTTTTCAGACCCCTTAGGCACAGGGGAAGGAGACCTGCTTGCACAAGACTCCCTGATCTGAACAGGAGCTGAAAAACTCTAACCACAGTCACAGCAGTGGGACTTCAGCTCAAGAGGAGTCAGCCACTGCAGTCAACCCTGAAGGTCAGCAGGGAGGTGGCACAGCTGCCTCTCCATGGGGCCTGGCCAGGGCAGCAGGCTGCCACAGCACCTTGGCACCGCTGGGGTGGCATGAGAGGATGCCAGGAGATGTCTTGCAAGCTCTGCAGGATGCTAAGGTCAACACTGGCTGTCGGAAATGCCTACCAAGGCCTTTGGCCCAACAACAGGGGGTCTTAGGAGGTGTTAAAAGTGTTAGCCAGCCATCTAACCTGGGGTTATGGAACAGCCTCTCAGAAGAAAATATTCTGGTCCTGCTTTTTACACTCCAGGAAAACTAGGAAATTAAGTTTTAGCTCAGAATTGGTAGTTGGTAATACCATTTGCACATGTAAAACCCCAAAGAAAGAACCACAACCAAACTAGGGAGAGAGAAACCTAAAGATAAGGCCTTTCAGTGCAAATTTTGACTCCAGGATGCCAAATGAAGGTATAACAATATAAAAATTACACAACTTGAAAGAGTTTTCTATCTTTAGTTTCTGAAAATTGATGTTGATAGTCATACCTCACCTAAACTCTGGCATGTATCTTCTCTTGTTTCACATGTGCTTGCTTTTGAAAATCAAATAAAATTCCTGCTTTGCTACTTGATGGTGCTACCTGTTGGTGTTTCTTGTCTTGCGTTTGGTTCTCTTCGTTTTTGCATTGTTCTTCAGATTGCCCTCTTCCCATCTCACCCATTGTTTCTTTCAGTCCTTCTGTTCTAACACTTTCTCTAACTTCTGAGTTTTTTTTTCCACAGTGTTTTTTTTCTATATTATTAGAGTACAATCGCCATTGTATCTAGCAACCTCTGGGCTAGAGGAGCACAGTGGACTGGGTGTCTGAGAGTTAGTATTCTTTGCAACTACTAATAGCTTTGAGCACGTCAGTTTGTTTTTCAATATTTTTATTTTTTGCCCCCATTTCTAGTAATGCAGATAGAGCTATCCCCCTTTCTGAGTAGAATGCCATAATGTTCACAAAAGCTTTATAGATAGCAAATAGTGTTGGTAGCAGAAAAATATGAACGCTTTCATCATAAGAACAAGATGGACATAATGGTTTTATAAACTAAAGGCCAATTATTCCCTAAGGTGTAGGGGGAGGCAGTTCCACTGTAATCAGTCTTGTGAATGTGAAGGCAGAACAGGACCTTGACTGTCCATACTTGGACTTTGTCAGGCCATTTGTTTGTGACCAGAATTGTATTGTTACTCTGGTTTTCAATAACGGGATGTTCACTGAGGCATCACATTGATGTTTTTGAAGCATGTTCTACATTTTCAAAGGAACAAATTTATCAGCAAAGAATTGAAATGTCTAGCTGTTTCAGTATGCTATCAAGATTTCACATCACACTGCCGTGCAAGTGTGTTCATTTTTCACCTGCTGGGTGTAATAGGAATGAGTTCAACAAATGAAAGCATGTCAACAAGGAGATTTTTTGGCCCAACCTTCTTTCTTCCTCCTAAGAAATAAAAAAGCCCTCAAATGCAAACCCCAAAGGCATCAGCTTGTTTTCATTACTCAGTGATCAGATCTAATCCCCAAATAATATAGTCAGGGACAATGTTGGCAGTATACCTGTGGGATTTCAGCAAAGTTGAGCTTCTACTCTTCATCTCATCTGTACCTGGGCTGACTGCTGCCTGAAGGAGCTCAGTCCTTAGGCATGTCTTGCCTTGTTGTCTTAAAGCTGGGTCTTTGTGGAAAATCCTGTCAGGCTTTCATCTCTGAGTCCTGTACTGGGCAGATCCTTTGCAGGTATTTTAAGTCTTTTGGTGTTTCTGTAGAATATGGCCTTTAGCAATGACCTTTGGGCATTTCGTTAAGTATATTCAGAAAATCTGAGTAGGGCTGCTGTTCTGGCTGACACATGCAGCTCACGACCCTGAGAGCTGAAGAGCTTCCTGCAGGTCCAGGCAGCCAGCCAGGCTGATTCCTTGAACCTTGAATCTCCAGTGTTACTTGCTAATATGGCACAGAAAGCAGTGGCTGAAGGTGCGTAGTTACTCTGTGACACGATTGTTCTTTTGGGACCTATGGAAAATGGGTAGTTGAGCCCAGTCTGGCTCTTTGCTGACAGGCCAGTTGGAATAATTGGGTTGTTTTTTTTTCAGCATTTCTCAGCAGAAAGAGCAAGGCTGGAGCTGAAAGGAGAAAAATTCTCTTTATGGAGGAGTTTATGTCTAAGACATAAACTTTATAAACTAAAGGAGAATTATAAACATTTTGAAGGATTTAAGTCCCAAACACACACGAAACATCAGACCTGCTATAACAGCTATGGGGGGACCAAAGGAGAAAAAAGGAGGGGAGAGGGAAAGGCAACCACAACCAAGGAAGGTGATGCTGTTTGGAAAAAATGTATCATACAGTTTGGCATCTAATTCATAACATGCTATTGCCAACCTGAAAGTTCATTTGAGGTTTATAGCAAGTTACAGGAAGAATAAAAAGTTAATCATGTGCAGAGCCTTGGTGTTGTATTCTTGCCATCTATTTCAAGAGCAGTAATAACATACAGACGGAGAAGTGATTGCAGAATGGCACAAAATGCTTTCTACTTGAGTTTGCAAATGTATTTCCATTTAAAGCTTGATTTTTTTAATGTTTTTCATCCAGATTAAAGAAAACAAAAGTATGTGAAGTCCAAGAGTGATGTGTATGGGTTGGATCTGGGGTCAGATTTTTCTGTCAGTTTTTACATGAGTTCAACACCGGAAATTTTCACCTAATATCTAAAAACATAGCAATATTTCATTGTGGTTCAAAAACACAAGCAGCAATAAGATGAAAAGTGGGGAAACTCAATGATAAGGGTGCTTGCTCAACAGAACACTTAACTGCATGTTGTAACCTGTATCTTCTTAACAAATCACAAAGATTTTTGGAATTTAAAGCTGAGATCTGTTGAAATGCTGTCTGAGCCTGGATCTAGCACTCCAGACCAAAGATTAATTCTCTTTTTAAGAGCTTAAAAGTTTGGGGTTTTTTTACTAGGTTTTTGTTTTTGTTTTTTTTTTTTAAGTTCATAACTATGAAATTTACTGTCATCAGCTGAGAGTAAAGATCTTTATGCATCTAAAATTACCTTCGCTACTTTTTAAAAAGAAGCAATCTTCTCAGTTATAAACCATGCACTAGAAAAACTTTTCAGTTGATAAAACGTTTTCCTTTCTGCCTCTGAAATAATTTTTGAATTGTAATCACCTCCTTGAATATCTGCTTTTGTCTTGGCTGCAAACTTGACAGATGTTCTTTGCTCTCACACCACATAAATGGAGTGTCAAATATTACCCGTGGCAAATCCATGCCTTTAACTACATTTAACATTTTTATTAGTATGCATCTGAATTATGCCAATACATTGTTAAACACACTGGACCTGAGGTATATAACAACAGCATATAAAGATTTTAATTCTTTTTTAAAGGACTTGAACTTCAATGAAAGCTTGCTGCATATAAGTGGTCTTACTTATTAGGGATGACTTCTAAAAGCTACCCTTTGGGGAAAACAAATAAATTGATTTTAGAAAAAAAGTTGTCTTTGCATTTCTTTACTTCTTGACATTTTTTCTTTGTTTCATATGTCAGTTTATTGTGCACCGCTTTCTGTCTCTGTTTCTCAAATTTACTAATTTATGGTGTATTGATGCACAGCAGTTCTTTGATCTTAGAGCTGGTACTTGGATGCCAGTAAGAAATATGAGAAGCAAAAGTATGAAGGATTTCCACAGGGTAGGACAAGAGTTATAGCCATATCTCTAAGTGAGAAACTTAGGCAAGTGAAGAAAAGTTGGACCGTAGAAAAGTAGGACAAGGTTATCACTTTGTTTGAGTTATGTGTGTAAAATTGTTATTAAGATTGGTTTATATTCAGCTACTTCAAATTGTCCAGTACTTTCACTACATAAAACAGTGAGGTTTCTAGATATATTTGGTTTTTACCTTGCCAACTGACCTGACTCTTTTCTGTAGTTTCTTTGCTCCTTTGCAGTGTTATGCCAGATATAGGAAAGTTTTCCACTTATTCTGATTGGAAAACTTTCCTCAAAAGGCTGGGTCTTTGGTTTTTAAACTTGGGTTGTTTGCTCAGTATTGGTTCAATCACCTTCTTTAGCAAGAGAGCATAACATTTGTTTAACAATGCAAATGTCTGGCTTAGCCTGATCTGCCAAGATTTCTGGACACATCTAATACCGTTTGTATATATCTACCATATTTATCTACATGGAGATTATACTGACCTTGCTGCAGTATTGATTTTCTCTAGAAATGTGATATCCGTAGGCACCAGGATGCTCAGGTACTAAAAAGAGTTGGCTGATACTTTGAATTTCAACAGGAGAGGCCAGAGAGAGAGGACATTAAAATTCTGCAATGTATTTCTTTTCTACGGCATAGTCACTAAAAAATCTAAAACTTAAATCTTGATGCTTCTCTGCCCTACCTCAGGAAGTTTTATATTTTTAAAATGAAGTTATTTACCAAGAATTCAAAAATGTCACTATCTTTCCTGATGAAGTTGACCTCATAAAGCTTTGTCTTATTCTTTAAAATGAGGAGGAAGTTTCTGTCTCATGATTTCCCACAGCTGAGTGCTGTGATGGGTATTATATAATGTATATGATTCTGATTGTATTGTGTTTGAGAGCAGGGCAGGACGGCCTCAGTCACATCAGACGTTCCCAATTGCTTATGTCATACTTATCGTTAGTCACCTCCACAAGCTCCTGCTTGTAAGTAATAGCCAGGTTACTGAGATCTTAGTAACAGAGATATCTTGCTCAACTTGGGAAAGAGTTGAATGGTGCACCTTTCTCCATTGTATCATCCTTTTCAAGAATATTCTCCTGAGTTCATCACTGCTTGGTCTGTCTCCTCCATTACCAAGAAAGCAGGAATTCTCAGCTGTGGCTTTTGGTCAACAGCCACCTGAACATGAACCAGCAGTGTGCCCAGGTGGCCAAGAAGGCCAACAGCATCCTGGCTTATACCAGAAATAGTGTAGCCAGCAGGACTAAGGAGATGATTGTCCCCCTGTATTTGGCACTGGTGAGGCCCCACCTTGAACCCTTTGTTCAGTTTTGGGCCCCTTCTTACAAGAAAGACATTGAGGTGCTGGAGAGGGTGCAGAGGAGGGTGACAAGGCTGGTGAGGGGACTGGAGCAGAAGCCTGATGAGAAGCAGCTGAGGGTACTGGGGCTGTTTAGCCTGGAGAAAAGGAGGCTGAGAGGAGACCTTATGGCTGTTTGTGACTACCTGAAAGGAGGTTGTAGCATGGAGGCTGTTGGTCTCTTCTCCCAGGTAGCAAGCTATAAGAGAAAAAGGCCACAAGTTGCACCAAGAGAGGTTTAGATTGGATATTAGAAAAAAATTTCTTCACAGAAATGGTTGACAAGCACTGGAACAGGCTGCCCAGGAAAGTGGTGGAGTCACCATCCCTGGAAGTATTTAAAAGATGTCTAGATGTGGCACTTGGGGAACTAGTTTTGTGGTGGACTTCACAGTGGCAGGTTAATGGTTGAACCTGATGATCTTAAAGGTCTTTTCCAACCTGAAACGACTATACAGTTCTATGATTTACACATATGATTGATTTTACATTCAACTAAACTACAACATTTGTCAGCTGCTGCCTTGATACTGTAGCAACTATACTCCTGTCCTAAAGTGAAGGCATATGGGTAACTTTCTAGCTTCAGCATTGCAAGTTGGAATACTAGGGGTATGATTTCACTTGACTGAAGTTATCAAAATGTTGGAAGCAGAGATTGATGCCAAATAGATGAGCTGATTTTTTTTTTCTCTCCTAGAAGATCAGTTATATCAATAAGAAACATTGAAAATATGTCTTTAAAATAATTATTTTTCAAGAAAACAGACAAATGTAAAGTGCAATTTGTCTGGTTCTCTGAAATGTTGACTGATAGATAAATATGGGGTGACTATGGTGAAAAAGATGAATTTCAAAAGTAAGACAGACTACAGTATTGTTTTGGTGATAGAAGTATGTCTATATTTTTCTCATAACTTTCTAGGAAAAAAAAAATCTTGTGCATGTAATCCTCAGTTTGAATTTGTACAAGCTAGCTACCAATTTAATAAATTACAAAAATATCGCAATTTCAGGATGTTGCCATGAAAGTATTGTTCCTGATATACGCTTGACTATAACAGTAATAATACTGTAAAGTACTGCATATGTATCATAGATATGCCTTTTTTCTACATCCACTAAGTATGTGGAATAATTCAGCTTCTATAATTTATTTTGTTAAAAGATACACTGGTTTTATAGTATTGATGAACGTATGTACACTAAAACTATTTATTTCTAATTTTTAACTTCTGCTGAAACTGTAGTGTTATGATGGGATGTACAGAGTAATAGCCTTGGATTTCCTGAGGCCTTAGCTGGCAGGGTTGTCAAATTAAACTGGGACATTTTGTAAATGTATCTTTAATAAATATATATGTCTGTCATGCTTTCCTTCTCAGTCTTATAAATCAGTCTGTATCTAGCTGTCAGATACTCTAAACCCAGTTGTCCTAATCTGTCAAGTAAAAATTGTGGCATCTAGGCTTACATCCTTCTCTGAAAATATTTATTTATACCAGTGACATGTCAAGGACACACAAATTATTTTTTTCCCCCAACAACAAAACCATTAACATCTGGCTCAAGTCCCTGCCAGGAGGGCAGTGGTTAATACACAGAAAGAATTTATAATGGAGAAACGCACCAGCCAAGCAAAAATAAATGCTGGATAGCATTTTTAAAAATTCTTGCTAAATGCCAGATATTGAGCATTCAGGTTTTTCTTAGTCCATTTAGTAAAGTAATTTTATGCTATTCCTCATCCTCACCCCCACTGACATACAGATAAGCCTACACTCCTGTGTTGCAAAGAGGTGTAAAGGTTGCCTCCAGGCTTTGTTTCTCTGCAGTATGTAGTAATTAACCATTACAGTTCTAATAACATGTCAGACACATCATAAACTATTGCTGTAACTTGAGAGAAGGAGTTAACAAGCTATGGAGAATATGAAGTTATTGCTTATCCTACTTCCATCAGCTCTCCCTGAACAGAGAAAGACATCAGAGGTTGAGAGCTGGAGGAGGAGGAAAAAAAGAGGATGAAGGAATCCTTGGTATTTTTGAAAGAATAAAGCTTTTTATTACAGATGCATGAACAGATGTTAAAGAACATTCCTTGTCACTTTCATTTTTTAGAAACTTTAGACTGCACTCTATTTAAAACAACTACTGTAATTCACCTGCATTCAGCTTAAGGCAGAAAGAAAATTAATCTTCATGCTTTGAAACCTTTTTCCAGATAATTAAAGAATCAAATTCCCAGTTCACTTCAAAGTTGCAACTAATTCTAATCATCTTAACAACATATTTTAATTTTTGTGTTTGTTTGCTTTTGTTTGTTTGTTTTTTCTGTATCTGAGAGGAGTAATTTGTCAAGTACTTTTTTTTAGGTGTGATAGACTCAGCTTTATTTTGAGCTTTCCATTTATGTGTTCATGTTAGCTGTTTTCTGTGGTCTGCATTTTTTTGTTTAAAGGATTTATTCTTGTCAGCCCTGTAAGATGAGATTTAATTTCCTCCCTTTTTTGCTGTAGTAAAAGTGGGAGAATTGCTAACTGACTAAAAATCTTTAGAGAAAAGCTTGGATTTCAGTTTGACATATTATGAGAAGATACTTGCATTCTGGACCCCTTATTCTGGATATACTAGAGGAATTATGGAGTGAAGTTCACGTGCCTCATCAGTCTGGAGGTCTGTTCTTTCATAAGCCAAAGACCAGCAGGACAGGACACAACATGAGAGACATGGGTATTAACACTTTCTCTAGAAATCTGCCATAGCTTGTCTTGATCACGGTTTAAAATGAGGCAATAACTCTGCTTTCTATGGAAAAAATCTCTGAAGAAATTGCTTTCAGAAGAAAGGTGATACTTTCTCAATAGTAATGCCTGTTACCTCCATGCCAGTTGTGAGTGGAACTGGAATGAATGCATTGCATATGGGAAAAGAGAGTGGGAACAGCCCCGGCAGGAAGCAACATTGCATCATGATCTTGAAAAGGAGTTATTCATTTTGGAATCCCCCCAGGTGTATGACAGGGAATTGAAGTTATCACAAATCAAATCTTTCATCAATGGCATTTAACTAGTTATCTCCTTCTATGACAGACTGTCTTATTTAACAAAGAATATAATCATTTTTTTTAAACCTCTTTATGACTCTTTTAATAATATTATTCATAATGAGTTTTTGGAGAATTGATACATGATAGCTGAAGTGAAAAAACTTATTCTGAAAATAAAGCATTTTTTAAAAGCAGAACCATATAATGAAGGTTGTTTGGATTTCTCTCATATGGGTAACTTTTATATTGATATAACTGTTCGTTTTTCCTAAAAGCCCCAGGCTAATTCAAGCATAACCATTCAATTTAAGGCAAGACCTGATGAAGAGCAGTCCTAATGGCTATGATGGATGTTCACTGTGATCCTTTCTGCCCTTGAGATGTGTGTATATCTGAACTAACCACAGCCTACAAGAGTTTGGAAACCAGATAATTAAATAACTGCAGTGCTGGTAGGTACCATATAGCAAAAGTATGGATGCAAAGCTAGAGGTATATGGAACAGTGCAAAAACTTCAATCTCTCAAGCTGAAAGCTTAAGAAATTTAAATAAAAATTATAAGTGACTAATAAGAAAGAAACCTTGGATTTCAATCTGATGAAACCTGGATTAGAAACAGAAAGAGACAGCAATGTTAACTAAGTTAGACAAATTCTACGTTTAGAGAGGGACAGGCAAGATTAAAGTCCCTCTCTATCTTTAAATCTGAATAGTAGGAAAACATTGTAATACCTTAATTTTAATTGGGTAGGTCAAATGCTATTGGATTTGCTCACGTTTGTGATTTTTCTCCATGATTTTACAAGGAAACTCTTCAAAAGTTGGTTGAAGAAGGATCCACTATAGATCCAGCCACAAAAGGAAGCAAGGATCAATCGACTTGGGGAATTTTAATGTTTTTCTTGGAGTAATTGCATTCCTCCTCTGGTTTTAAGAAGTCTAATTCCTTTTCATTATACTGTCACAAATTTGTGGTAATAGTAAACTTTTATATTATATGGATTTACACTCTTGAACTGTTTTCATAATGTTCCATATCAGTATTTTTCCCCAAACAAGCCACTGATATTCTTACATGAAATTAACTTAGTGATTAAACTGCAGATATTAGTTGCAGCAAATTCACCTTTAACACTCTCTAGAGAAGTCTGCAGTTCTTAAATACACATAGTGAATTAATCATGAGCTTGTTTCTCTGAACAAAAGCTGTTTTTGAAATAATTTATTGTGAAAGAAGTTACATCGTACATAATGAAGTGTTATAAAAGCCCCGAATGTTTTTAAGTGACTAACCTCACATTAGGCATTGGGATCTCTGCGCCTGGAACAGCTACAAGTACAGACAGCCTAATGTAAAGCATGTTGAATTAAATGACTTTTTTCCATTGTCTGCAGTGGACATAAGGTTCAATTTCATGGGATGGAAAAAAATTATTTTATGGAACAAACACGCACAATGAAACACAACTTATTCCCTAAATACGTGTACTTGCTTTCTGATGGTTTTTAATGGGAAACACATGTGCACTGTGAGGTGAGCACATGTAATTACCCAGCTTTTTGAAGGCAGCTAGTCACTTTTGCAGGATAATCAATATCCAGTAACAGTAGCCGATCAACAGTTCTTGAGTTCGGTTGAGCATGCTGACAAGGTGCTGTGACATACAAGCTTTCATTGGTTTTCTGATTCTTTCAAAATTAAGGGTTGAAGGAGATAGGCTGTCTAAGGATCAAGCACAGAATTTTTGTTGTATTTTATTGTATTTTTCTAAATCTGGAAATGGGACAGTGGAAAGCATTGCTGTATGGTTAAAGTATATTCCTTCAGCTGCTGGTGCAGCAGAAAAAAACGAAATTCATGGTTGCAAGCTGCAATGAGAACAAGCTCTAATAAATTTACAATTGTATCAAATACAACAAAATATTAAGACTTTACAAAATATTGTGTTCTGAGGAATCCTTATTCCTCCAGACTATGAGACAGATCATGAGGATCAGTCTCAGGAAGAGAAATAATTTTCATCTGATGTTAAAGAAAGAATTCCAACATTTAATATTCATTCCCTAGGTATAATTATTTTTTTAAAACTTTTTCTTTATGATAGACAGAGCCCATGCCTTAGTGTAGTATGTTATCCATAAAGGGAGTGTCTTTATCAGCCAGCTAATCCTCCAGTTCTGTTTAATGAATTATTGGAAAGTTGCTGTTCCACTTGCTGTCTGGCACATATTGCAGTTGTACAAAGAGTCTTTCAAATGTCTATCTGGAACCCTGACTCTTAAATATATATATATATATGTTAATAATAATTTTGCATGTATTTCTAGCTGATGAAATGTGTTACTTAAAATAGAAAATTTTCTGTCTGTACAATTAGTGTCCATAAAGCTATTTTTTTTTCTGTGGCGTCTACCATGTTTTCTTTTTCCACAAAAGAATTTTTAAATGAACAGTAGAAGTAATAATTAACTGCTATTTCAGGCTGTTTAATGTCATTACAAAATGAATCTATAAGTTAAAAACAAGTAACAGACTGCAAGTTTGTTCCTCTATGCAAACAAATGAAGCAAAAAAAGTAAGAGCAAGCAAAAGGAAACACTGAATTTGAAATGAGGGTGAAGAAAAATCAAGTACCCATTCTTTTCTCTCTTGTATTGCTTTTCTTACAGTATTTAAACAGCCACACAATGTAGCTTTCTTTTATGATGAATCTTGCAAATTGGGAGGATTCGCTTTTAATTCTTCTAGATGGTGTGGGAGAAGACCAGCAACTTTTGGGCTTCATTTCCTTCTCCTATAAACACTTAGGAATTTTCTTTGGTTTCCAGTGAGAAGGCCCACCGACATGCAGAGGGACTACTCAGGGGCTTAAATTTAAGCAGGTGTGTAAGCATTTGTGGAACTAGAGCTTTTTTATATTTATTGACCGACAGGTTCATTGCCCTACAGGGAGTACTTCACAAAAGTACTTGCTTGCAGACACTCTTTTTCTTTTTGGAAAGACCACTTTTAGGTCCAGCCCTTGTTATGGCTCCACAGTTTTGTGCTGTGGGAAGACCTGGGAGTAGTACCACCAAGGGGGCACTTTTGGCAGGCCTCTATGGTCAGCCATGGTCAGAGTGAGGGCTTGAGGCTGCAACAAGTGATTTCTTGTGTCATCAAAATGTGTATTCCATGTACTGCCTGACAGCCACAGCCCACTCTGTGAAATACACCCCTATCTGTGCTAGGAGAGGAGCTCTGACACAGCTTTGAAGAGACCAGCCAGAAGAGAAACACAAGAATGGGACAGAAGAGATGATGCTGATAATTGCATTGTTTACAGGAGTCCTTTTGAAAGAGGAACTTCAGGGCTGCAACAGTTGCCCCATCTATAGCTTTGCAGAGTAGCTACAGGCTGGTGCTTCTGAAGATTGCTATCTGACCTGTATGCTGGTGTGGGGGGATCTTCTCCATCACAATCCCTGGTACAAAGCTATTTTTTCTGGCTTTATGCTGCTACAAATGTGAAGGGAAATATATCATCCTGCACTTTATAAAGGATTTGCTTGTGTGATCTGTAGAAAAGTCCCACATTTCTTCTTAGGATTCCCTTTATATTTGAGGGAATTCCCTGTCTCTTCTGTGGGATCAGAATTCATCCTCTTTCAAATTAACTCTTAAAAAAGAGTGATACTGTCTTTTAAGTGACATGCATTAAAAAAATCCTGAAATTTATTGAATTTGCACGTACAGCTCCTTTTATTAGTATTATACTTTTATTAGTATTATATATATTAGTCCACTGTCTGCCATCAATGAAAATTATTAGTCTATTGAATTCTGTTTATAAACTTCTTTCAAGTAAATATGACTTTGTGTAAGGCATCAGCTATTAAAATGGGTGAAGACTTTAACAGTTCTTATTGATGAAAGAAGATGTATTTCTCATGGGTAAAAGTCTATAAAATTGCATGGTCTGTGAGAAACTGTATGCTAAATAGACCACTTTTGTGATCTGCTGTCTAACTTTTTTGGCACGAGTATTTGTGTTAAATTGTACATTCACCTTGTAAAGGTCATTCTTTTCTAACTACATTATACTGCTATTATAAGTGCTCTTGTTAAAATGACACCTTTTTACTATAGGATGGTCTGCTAATGTAGCTACAGTAAAAACTCATCAACCTTTCCATTATAAATATAAATGCCTATTTTCGGTGACTTTATACTCTGCTATAAATACTCATTCCAGGCTAACATTTAGCATATAAAGCTTAATCCAAACAGTAGAGTTATTTATTACAGAATTGCTTTAGCCATTTGAAAATATTTTGGAGCAGAAAAAGTAGAAATAGTTGCATGTTGGTTTTAATCTGATGGATTGCTAGAATTTGAGCAGCTGGGCAGGGAGGAAGGTTCTGAGGCAGGAGGGCCAGAGTGTGCTTCTCACTGATGCCGAGTCACTCCTCTGTACCATCTGGCTCTGCTCAGGTCAGTCTGAGTTCAAGAGGCATTTTGTCTTTGGATGGTTTTGGTTTTGGGGACTTTTTCAACCCCTGGGTTTCTGGTGCAGTGTTCCCAAGGCGCTTTCATGTCATACTTGAAAAATTGCTTCTGACACTCTGTCAAATTTTTCCTATGAAATGGAAAGTTCTTAAGTCGTTTCTGCTCCCAGAAGGTTCTCAAAAATTCAAGTCCTAGAAAGCAAGTGTGTGAGGTCCTTACTGGTATAGTTTAAGATCAGATAATCTTGACAACATATTAGTAAAACTGCCCAGGCTTTTTCTACCTCACCATGTCCTTTGTCTGCATCCAGTGCTGAAATTTGACATCTTTTTGAAGGTTAATACAGTTGTCTCAAATTTTCTTCCGTGGACACTGCTGCTAAGAATATCTGGCATGATATCTCCAAAAGAAGTACTCTCAGATATATTTCAGGTTGCTGTTTCATGATCATTATAAATTCTCCTGTATAGTAGCTCGCTGAAAAGAGTTGTCTCCCTTGTCCTTCCTGTCCGTGCAGTTTTTGCAGTTTCTGTGTTTGTGTCATTAGTCAGCCAGACCCAGAACCTCTTTTCACTGGGAAAAAACCAAAATACACATGGGTGAGGGCTGGTTTTGGACCAGACAACCTCCCTACCCTCCTCATGAAGTGGCCCACAGGGGCAGTGGTCATACTCAGCAGGGCACTATAAAGGTCAGACTGTCCATCTCCCACCAGCAGCCCTATCTTTACTTGTCTCTTATGCAATGATGAAACTGCAGTCAGTGATATTTAAATAACTGCTTGAAGACCTTCCAGAGAGCAACTGCCATCCCTTGTGGAGTGCATGAAAGGATTTGCCAAAGTTCTTTTCTTCCTAGGACTGGCCACAGGGATAAAGTGCCCAGAGGCCCAATTATCCATAGAAAAAAGGGCTTCCAGGTGAGCATATTGCATCTTCTTTAATCTAGGAGCAACAAAGGCTTAATGACAGTGAGGCTGCCTGCATTTGACAGCACTGCACACAGCCTTGGTTGGCCAAATATCTATATAAGTGCATCTGGAGAAGAAAGAGCAGGTGTTCTTGACCACTCACAGCTTGGAAATGCATGAGCTGAGAGGAAACCAACAGCAGACAAAAGCCTTAACACCAAGCCAAAAGTAGGTGGCCTCATACACTTAGTTGCTATTTAATGACAATTTGCTGGGCCTGGCAGTTTCAAACAGTTTGTGCAAGTTCTTTGTAGTACTGAAAAAGAGAGTGCAGGGGATTTCTGTGGTTGGTAAGAACAATCTGCTGTAGCAGGAAACATTTTATTTTGCTCAAACCTTTATTCTGAAAGCCCCAGGGCTTATAAAACGAAAAGCTAAACAAAGCTTTCTTACAACTAGCTGAACTTTCTCGGAGGCCTTCCTTTTGCCTGTGCCTGCTGAGAGGGACTCCTGGGGTCTCAGGCGTCACCTCGAGGTCTGCTCATGCCTCCACTCTGCTGGCATGCTTCACTTGTCCAGGGTAGCAGAAGGCAGCACTGATATTAGGATGAGACTCTTGCTGGCTGGAATGAGTCTTTAGACGCTCTTAAATATACTACTTTGTTCTCTTCAGCTGCTTCTAGAGATCCCAATATTTCTTTTTTTCTCCTGAAAGCTGTGTGTGTTCCCACTCCTCTGCCTTCTCCCTGCTCATTCCCTGTGCCCATGTGCCTATACTGTTCTTTCCTTTTATTTTCTTAAGTTCTTTTTCTAGTGTCCAACTTTGCCAGGACTTCTTCAGGAGAAAATGCAAAGTCCTTCTTGAGGATGCTGCCAAAGCAGAAAAAAGGTTACGGTGTTTAATTCAGAAAAAAGTGATGTAAAAGTTGAAGGGCCTTGAGTTCATGGGTGTGGTGAAAAAGGTCATGATAAATAAATCTGGGACATATGAATGATTTGAGGGTTGGTTTCTTTCTCATTCCTCTTATTTTCTTTTCAGTTATTGATAAAAGCTGGACATGAAAAAATAGAAGAGATAAAGAAGATTTGCTTCTATTTTGAAAAAAGGTAATTGTAAAACAATGGTAAAACAATTGTTAACAAAAAACCTTTTTACACCACCATTGCAATTTTGTTCAAAGTTATGTTTCATTATTTATTTATTTGTTTGTTTATTTTTTAAGATCTTCATGAAGGGTAAGCCAGTTCAGCATTGCAAACTTGCTGGTCTATGCACCTTTAGGATCACTAAAGCCCACATGGAGTTGAGTTACATACGGGTAAGGCTTATTATGTCATTATTTGAGTTTATCGTCAAGTAAGTGAGACAGGGAGTTATTCATGAGACCACCCTGTTCAAGCCATTTCTTGTATTAAAGAAACCAAACGAAAGTATTCCCACAAGTATTGAATGTACTCTGCTGCTCTGACTTCAGAAAAAGACCACCTCTGTTAAGCAGTGATTTATTTTTTTTGTTGGTCTCTTGGGTGACCAACGATGGTAGATTTTCCTGTGTTTCCTATGGTCAAAGCAATATGTTCTGAAATATTTTGATTATGTTTAAAGTATATGTATGAAAATGTGATATATGGTAAAGTGATGTATGGCAAAAAAATAATATTGATATGCATATTGGATATATCAAGAGGAAATGTGTAAGATATTTTCATAAGCATATGTTCTACTTTACTTGGAAGAGGAATATTGGAGTGCATGGAAACACTTATGAAAATGTATAGAACCTTTTACGGCATGTTGAGGCAATTTTTCTGATAAATGTTTGGAAAATATCCAAAAATGTTATGGTATATAAAGGAAACAATATGTAACTGCTTTTTTCTTATTTCTCTTAATATAGTTAAATTATGTTCATTTACTTTAGAGTGTATTAGAACCATATTTCATGCAAATTAAACTTATTTCATGCTGTCTGTGTACACTATTGAAATTTGTTTGATTTTGTAATGATCTTTATAAAGTGTATAAATACATTTCTCTGAGTTCATAAATATATGTGAAATGTGTAATACATATATTTAGGAAGGAAAAGCAGGTTTCATACAGATTTTTGTTAGTCTACCTTGTGTTCAGAACAACACCTACAAACAGGTTAAATCCCACTTAAAATATGCCCATGGAAGGTATAGAGGTTTATGCATATTCCCGCATTCCTCCATACAGGTCATAGTTACACAGAATCACAGAATCACAGAATGTTAGGGATTGGAAGGGACCTCAAAAGATCACCTAGTCCAATCCCCTTGCTGGAGCAGGAACACTTAGATGAAGTTACACAGGAAGGTGTCCAGGCAGGATTTGAATGTCTCCAGAGCAGAAGACTCCACAACCTCCCTGGGCAGCCTGTTCCAGTGTTCTGATACCCTCACTGAGAAGAAGTTTCCTCTCAAATGTAAGTGGAACCTCTTGTGTTCCAGTTTGAACCCATTACCCCTTGTCTTACTATTGGTTGTCGCCAAGAAGAGCCTGGCTCCATCCTCGTGACACTCACCCTTTACATATTTGTAAACATTAATAAGGTCATCCCTCAGTCTTCTCCAAGCTAAAGAGACCCAGCTCCCTCAGCCTTTCCTCATAAGGGAAATGCTCCACTCCCTTAATCATCTTCATGGCTCTGTGTTGGACTCTCTCCAGCAGTTCCCTGTCCTTCTTGAACTGAGAGGCCCAGAACTGGACACAATATTCCAGATGTGGTCTCACCAGGGCAGAGTAGAGGGGAAGGAGAACGTCTCTCAACCTACTAACCACCCCCCTTCTAATATACCCCAGGATGCCATTGGCCTCCCTGGCCACAAGGGCACAGTGCTGGCTCATGGTCATCCTGCTGTCCACCAGGACCCCCAGGTCCCTTTCCCCTATGCTGCTCTCTAATAGGTCATTCCCCAACTTGTACTGGAACCTGGGGTTGTTCCTACCCAGATGCAAGACTCTACACTTTCCCTTGTTCTATTTCTTTAAATTTTTCCCCGCCCAACTCTCCAGCCTGTCCAGGTCTCGCTGGATGGCAGCACAGCCTTCTGGCATGTCAGCCACTCCTCCCAGCTTGGTGTCATCAGCAAACTTGCTGATAGTACACTCTATTCCCTCATACAAATTGTTGATGAATGTATTGAATAATACAGGCCCCAATACTGACCCCTGAGGCACTCCACTAGATACAGGCCTCCAACTGTACTCCGCACCATTGACCATGACTCTCTGGCTTCTTTCCTTCATCCAGGTCACAGTCCACCTCACTACCTGATCATCCAGATCACACTTCTTCAGTTTAGCTGTAAGGATTCTGTGGGAGAATGTGTCAAGTGCTTTACTGAAGTCACGGTAGACCACATCCACCGCTCTGCCATCATCTATCTACCTCGTTATGTCCTCATAAAAGGCTATGAGGTTGGTCAAGCACGACTTCCCCTTGGTGAAGCCATGTTGACTGCCCCTAATGACCCTCTTATCCTTGATATGCTTTGTGATGGCACCAAGAATAAGTTGTTCCATCACTTTCCCAGGGATGGAGGTGAGACTGATCGGTCTATAGTTATCTGGGTCCTCCTTCTTGACCTTTTTGAAGACTGGAATGACATTTGCTTTCCTCCAGTCCTCAGGCACCTCTCCCATTTCCCAAGACTTGGCAAAGATGATGGAGAGTGGTCCAGCAATGACGTCAACCAGCTCCCTCTGCACGTGCAGATGCATCCCATCCGGACCCATGGATTTATGCATGTCCAGATTGCCTAATTGTTCCCTAACCCAGTCCTCATCAACCGAGGCAAACTCCTCCATTTTCCTGACTTCCTCTGGGGTATCAGGGGTATGGGGCTCCTCAGGACAGCCTCCCATCAGTGTAGACTGAGACAATAGAAGGCATTCAGTAACTCTGCCTTCTCTGTATCTTCTGTCACCAGGGCACCCACCTCGTTCATCAGTGGGCCTACATTGCCTTTGGTGTTATTTTTACCTGTAATGTAGTTATGAGAAGTATTTTCACAAATTACATCCACACTTTATGGTTTTTGTAAGATCCTTGGAGAAAATTTGCTGATGAGAGACACGTCTTCCTACTAATCAGGGTGTTTGACACAGAAAATAAATTTTGCTATCTCTTTGAAGTTATTACTTAACATTTCTGTTTCATTTTTACAAACATCTAAAAAATGGACCTTCTGTGTTTTGAGAACAATGCCAAATTTTGTCTGCAGTGCTAAGGACAGAAAGGTTCTTCTGAACGTGATTTTTTGACATCTCTCACATTCAGAGAGTTTAATGACAGTAGTAGATTAGTACTTGCTTTGCTTCCTTATGTTTCTAGGAAAATTCTACATGCTGCCATTTTGCTTTGCACCACATTATGAAATTAAATTTTAAAATGACATGGAGTTTCCCTCTGTGAAGCATGAGATTTTCATTTCTTTATAAGAGGCACTGTTCTAGGGCCTATAGAAAATTGCAATGGCAATTTTCCAGAGCCTTAGGGATACATCTCATTTGATACTCATTTACACAAATGTATTCATGCCTTTCTGTTAGACTCCCTGAGATTATGACGTTTAGAAAACTAAAAAACACCAGTAAATGAAACAGTTAAGTTTAGGTCTGCTTTCTTCTTTTTCTTTTTTTTTTTTTAGTCTTTCCCCTTCCTCTCATTTTTCTCTGTCTTTGCATCTCTCAAGCTTCTCCTTTGAAACTGTATCGCTCTTTCTTCCTTTTCATATCCAGAATGTAGAACTTTGAAGAAGTGTTTTCAGGAAAGAAAATCTCTAGATGTTTAGAGGTTTGGCCTTCGCACAACAACTTGCTATTACTATATTAATTCATTAATTGGGAGACTTCAAATTAAAAAAAAAAAAAAAAAAAAAAGCCCACCAAAATTCTTACTTTGGTTTTCAGTACTTCAGAAAGATACATTTTAAAGTTTCCTGGCTCGTTTCCCAGGAAGGTCCCCACTGAGTTAGTAAACTCGCAGCTTTAAGACCCCTAATTTCCTAATCTGATATAATTTCTCATTGAATCTTGTTTCATCCCAGAATTGTCAACCTGTAATTCAACAGAGCTGCTGAGAATGGAGAAATGCCAGGGATGCTCAGGAGGGGTATCCACAAAGCCTAATTTTTGCCTAGAAGGGCAATTGTCCTGCTTCCCCTCTACTGCCATTGGAGTGACAGTAAGAGTCTCCTCCAGGGACAATGCAGAGCTCCTAAGATTAGCATCCTCACTCAGTTGTCAGAGGACCTGAGTGTCTATACTGACAACAGAAGGAAGATTGGCAGGTTAGTGCCTTCCAAGTCTTTGTGAGTCCCTCTTTTTCATACTTGGAGACAGGCTTCAAAAGTTCTGACAAACAGGTTAAAACTAGATAATTTTCAAATGCTAAGTGCCTTATTTAACTATTTCCATGGACCTTATTTTTTTTTTTTTTGCCTTAGTTTTTCAAGTGAAACATAATTACTGATATCAAAAAAAAAAAAAAGAGGGTTTTTTCCCTGTTTCATCAGATGTTATTAGAAATTGTATTTCAGGTTAGTGTTTGAACCTAGGAAACAGCTGAAGAAAATTTAATTGTGATGAGTCTTATCCAACTGCAAAAAGAGGTACCTCTAAATTACAAAGACATAGATCAATATTTTTCAGTGCAGGTATAATAAGTGATGATGTTTCTAAAAAGGTACGTTTTGATTATTATTATAATCAAATTCCCACGATGGTAGCAGATACACAATACCCTTAAAAATCTGGATAGATTTGAAGATCCATTTCTTCTAAATTTTATTTGAAGATATCTTCCACTGATTTTTCTTTTATAGCTATATTTTTGATATTAAATAATTATTAAGTTCTCTACTTAGCCATTGACATGGTGTTACAACTAAAAATTTGTCAGCCTTCTTATCTAGTTGACAAATATAGTCTTGAACCTTATTTCAGATGTCCTAAAAAAAGAAAGGGTTAAACATCCAAAGCTACATATTTGAGCCACTTTCCAATGCTTCAGTTCCAGAGGACTGTAAGAATGGACTGCCTAAAGGTTTTGTATCACCATTTTTTCATGAAAAAGAAGGTGTTCTGTAACTATTAATACAAAGGCCATTGCTACTTCCAGTGGAGTCAGCCTGTCATAAGCATCTGACATACTGTATTTATTAAAAATGGCATCTCTCACTGTGAGAGGCTCATCTGAGATCTCAGGCCACAAAATAACACCTAAGCCTTCCACTTGAAGGAACTTACTGTCCTAACTACAGTCCTCTGGGTCCTATGAGTACTTCTGCTCTTCAGTTTCAATAGCACACATCTACATTTTCATACGCTCCCTCAGACTATGAGTTATGCTGCCCTTTGCCATAAGCCTGAGGCATTTTCTAGCCTTGTGTTCTAGTTTTTCATAGTGCCTGAGGCTTTAAAAACATCTTGATAACTACTTTTTTTTCCCCCCAGAAGGGAATTCATATATACTCTTATTTGAATTAGAATTCCCTAATGGAGAAGTGGACCCAGAGGCAGAAATGTAGGAGAGACAGAGGAAAAAATCTACAACCAAGACTAAAAGACGGGAAAAGGATTGTCACATAGCTGGATGATAAAGTGACAGAGACAGTGCTCTTGGCACATTACATTTCCAATCGAAAAAGTATCGCCCTTTAGAAATTTTAAATGTTTTTAGAACATTCATAACCTTACAGAGTAGTCACACTATCAAAAATGCTATAATTTGTTGTTTACCACCTTCTCAAGCTATCCATTTTTGTACTGGCATTATTTGGCAGGCAGATCTTGACTGATCTGCTTTGTAGTGGATCAGTGAGACAAACACCTCTTTTTAAGCTGCCTCAGCAGTGTCCAGTATCTCGATTCTTGCTGTTCTTATTAAAAATGACAGCAATACTTCTATACATTCCTTATTCTAAAGAAAATAATGGAAAATTAATATTTAATTTTTAATCTCTTCAGGAATTTGTATGTTTTATTAAGTCTTTTGGCACTGATGGAAACCTATAAACAGGAACAATTATGCTTTTGAAGAGCCAAACTGAAAGTTGTATTTGTTTTTATAAAAGGCGTAAGGGTACTTACACTGTGGATGTTGCAACAAAGTACAGGTTTGAAAGGTTCTTCTTTATAGGAGGATCAACACTTTTTAATAGACTTCTATTAAGAAAAGCAGTTGACTTAGTATTCTTGTATTGGCTTTTAATTTTAGTAATTATGGAATAAAGGATATCGTAGGATGGCTTAGTCTTACTAGAAATGAGTGAAGCCAGGCTATGCTTCTTAAGATGTTTCCTTCATATTTGTAGCTTCATGCTTGGTTATCACTGTAAAATAAAAATAATATAAAAGTAATCTTGACTAATAGAATAAATTGCACAAAGTATGATGTGCAACACAATGGAAGTGGCTTGTAAATGCTTATGTAAAGGAGACAGTTTGGCAACACAAAGGTAGGATTGAAAGTTAATTAAGAAGAATTGTTTTTCTTACACAAGAATACTCTTCTTTTTTTTTTTTTTTTTAACTGAAAGAGTTATAAATGCAGTAAATTGCTAGACTGTTTGTTAGAATGCTTGTGTTAGCAAAAAAAAGATTGACCTTATATTTTGTAGTTTTTTTATTCAAACGTGCAACATTTCCTCTAATACAATAAGCAGTTTCATGTGGAAGTTTTAAAGATCATACCAAGTATAAGAACTGATATTTAATTGGATTATTTTTCTTGCTGTTCCCCTCTACCAGTAAGCAGAGAAAAAACAAAAGTTACAACTCCTTGCGTCTAAAAAGATTGCGAAACACCTCTTTTGAGTGATCTGAAGGCTCACTTTCACCCCTGTTAGGTTTTCAATCCATCTTTCCCCAGCAGTGGAAAGGAGTTAATCATCAGTTCATAAGATGGCATGCTACATTTTTATGACCCTTTTTACAGATGCAGAATTTGTACATGAAAAAGTTGTCTGTTACTTTTATGGAATATGACTTAGACTTCCCATAAATGGTTCAGGCTTTAGCTTTCTTCCTGTTGTAGGAGATACTAACTTCCACTGAATGTCTTTGAGATTTCTCATCTAATTAAAATAATCAGGCATGTTCTTCATGGTAAATTGAATTTGTAACTTCACCAAATGTGACCATGCCAGGATAACTATGACATACTATTGCTGTCACTTGGAGATGTGGGAGGCGTGTAACCTGAGATAGTTGATAGAAGTGGTGTTTGTTTATGGGGACAGGAAAGAATGTGCTAGAGACTTAGACCTTCAGTAACCAATTTTAAAAGGTATGGGTGTAGACCAGTCCTGCAGTTTTGCAGAATGCTTTCTTAGGCTACAGAGCAATGAGAACTAGAAGAGTTAAGAAATGGGAAATAAAGTTGCTTAAAGGTTTAATTTAGATGATCTCTAAAGTGACAGGAAGGTGATAAGCAAAGAGAGAAAATAGACAACTGTCACCTGTAATCTGCAAGGTTTTTCTCTCTGACTTATTTCATTAGCTGGTGAAAATCAGACTAGCTCATATACATTTGATGGAATTACACAGCAGGATTTTCTTCTGAACCCTTTTGCAAAATGTGTTTGACGGGTTTCATTCATAAGGAAACTTTTTAAATTCAGAATAAAGAAGAGGCAGCTGCAGAACATGTGGCAGATCAAACCCCACCTGGGATAGACCCATCCAAGGCCCTGCTCTGAATTATCAGTGTGGGGAATCTTTGCAGCCTCAAGGGAGTGCCCTAGTCAGTCAAGCTGCTGAGTTGAGTTCTTTCTGTGTTTTGAGGCATCCTTTTCATGAAAGTTATTTAACTTCATTTCAATATATAATATGAAAAAGAGAAAGAATATTTTGAAATGTTTCATAAAACATAGTTACCTTCTGACCACCATAAGCATCAATGCAACCGCTTCCTTTTGTTTCCTTGCTGGATGCTGTATGTTGTGTCTATGTCATCTTCTATGTTTCTTTTCACTTTGTATCCCGTATTTGATTGTTCTGGCAATATTTTTCACTCTATTTCTGTAACTCATCATGTGTCTTCAGTAAGAGAATGTAAGAACAGATTGATTTCCCATTACCCTTTTCTCACATTGCACTGTATTTTTTTTTCCAAGTCTGTACAAAGGACTAGGGAATCCCTTTATACCTAAATTATTTATATGAAAACAAATGATATATGGTGGCAGTATAATCTTTTATTAATAAATGTCGTTGATACTGACCCTGCTGCAAGTGAATTCTGCTAGAGAGGAAATGTCCGTGCCAGCCTAGGAATGGCAAGTACCAGAGGTGCTGGTCTGGGAGATGAAGCATTCAGCCTGACTGACATTTTCTAATGCCACATGTGAGTGAGGACAGGAACTTGGGAAAAATCACCTACTAGAATTTTTTGTTTAAAATGTTTAGAGATAAGGCTACTTGAAAAGCAATGGGACATTTTGTAAATTATAAAGTACTAGAAAATACAGCTTAGACCTCTCTCTTATGTTCGTTAATGTTTACCATTTTGAAATGTTACATTTTCATTCTTCACCTTGCAAAGGAATAGGCAATGGTGTTTGCCTTACTCTTGAGTATCCACATTCCAGCACTGTAGGTCATCACAGAATCATGGAACTTTCCAGGTTGGGAGGGACCTCAAAAGATTCTCTGGTACAACCTTTCATGGGAAAGGGAGCCTCGATGAGATTATCTAACAGACTGTCTAATTGCATCTTGAAAATCTCTGGTGATGGAGACTCTACCACATCCCAGGAGAGGTTGTTTCAGAGAGTGATTGTTCCTACTGAAAAAAAAAAAAAAAAAAAAAAAAAATTTCTTACGTCAAGATGAAACCTCTCCTACTGTAACTTGTGTCTGTTACTTCTTGTCTTCTCCATGTAGTGCCTTGGGAAGAGAAAGCCTCCATCTTCTTTGTAGACACTTAAACATGATCTTTATACTGATTCTTCTTTATAATAAAATCAGATTGTTGTAGGTTCTAATTATGTCAGTTAATCTCTGTCACGGAGGCACCCCGAGGTTAGTTTAAGGGACAACAGGGTCCAAAACAACTTTTATTAAACCGGTGAGAAACAGGGTTTTAGCACTCCAAAGGTGACTTAAATACAGTTTTGGATATCAGTTGAGGAAAATTATTAAGGGGCAGCAACTAATACAACAGGAGATCCACAGAGTGCATGCACGTGGCTTCACCCAAAGCAATGCCGGAACCGTCTCTGAGTCTGGGAGGAATACACACTTGCCTGAACACGGTGTGGGATTATTTAAAGAGATACACGTACTCGTAGTGAGCACGGAAAGTGTACGTTCATGATTCCGCGAGGGTAAATTTATAATACACTCGCAATCCTGCGAGGATTAATTTACTTACACGTGCTTATGTGGAAGCATGGGAGGAAAATACACTCGCGATTGTGCGAGGAAATAATTTAAAGTACGTGTGCAAATGTGCATGGAAAGTTACTCGTGAATATGTGCACAGAAAGTTACTTGTGCTTGTATTAAACACGGAAAGTTACACGTGCATATGTGCACGGAAAAGATAAATACACTCGCAATTATGCGAGGATTAATTTTACACGTACTTATATTAAGCACGGGAAGTTACACGTGCACATGTGCACGGAAAGTATAAATATACTCGCAATCCTGCAAGAAGTTTTACTCACACCTGTGGCGGCAAGGCAAGTGGGGTCTCCATCCCGGGGAGGGGGGGCTCTCGGCGGCAGCATCTCGCTCGTGCTCCGAGAAACCCGCGACAATGGGCGGAGTCTCGACGAGAAAACCGTTTTTATACTGGCTGATCAGACCTGACTGTAGGCATTCCAGAAACTTCTTTGCACCCCCACACTGGCTGTGGGTGCCCCTGAAGCCTCCAAACATCCCCCACACTGGCCACAGGTGCCCAGCAGCTCACTGGCGCCTCGGCAATCCCTTCTCCTAATGGCCCTGGCCAGAGTCAAACAAAAGAAGCTGTTAGCCTCAAGTAGCAGAGAGAGAGGGAGATGTGCCTACTCCTTCCATACTGAAGAAGGGAGGGGGAGAGAGTGGGGTTTGCATCCTGCCACAATGTCCTATTGAATTGTCTTTTATTAAGATAATAACTAAAGGTAAGACCATGATTCAGATTTGTTAAGATTAATTTCCAAAATGATTTTTTTTCTAGTTAAAAGTAAATCATCAGTAATTAAATTATATTTTGAAGTCTGTCTGAGCAAGAAATCTTGCAACTTCTAATTTGGGGAAAAATTATCTCCTACTATTTTGTATCTTTTTTGGTTATTTGGCCCAAATCTGGTGATCATATTCTCCACAATGTCATTTTTTTTTATTTTGAGCTTTTTTAGAGAGTAGGGTAAAGTTGTTTGTATTTCAACCTCTTCTTTCTTTTAGAAAATTCAATTCAACATATCTGATATTTCTTCAAATCTGGACACTTCAAACGCCAGTGCTAAAATGTTGCATATAAAGTAATTTGTGGTTTTAAACTTTGGTTTCCACTCTCCCATATAAATGCAAATATAATGTTTTCCATTAGAATAACTCTGCCTCGTGCTTTTTAATAGAGACATTGGAGACTAAAAAGTAGAGTAGAATCCATTTTGATTATATTGCATCTTCTCTCTGGGCTCCAATCTAAATATTTCCATCTGTCAGATTTCTTATTTAGTATTCTGAATAATGGCAGTTGCAGGGAAAAAGGGAACAGTCATTTTTATTTCACTTTCTTTTGCCAGACTTTGGTGGTCTTACAGTTTCTGCTCAGATTGCAGAAATGTGTGTGTGAAGATTTATAGTTCTTCCTTCTGCCAACATATCTCCTAGAAATCCAAGGTGCCTTTTGCAAATGCTCATAAACATGCATGTTTCCTAACATTAAAAAAAGAAGAAGAAGAAATCCAGTTTCCTCCAAACCCAAACTCAGATCTCTAAGTGGAAGAAAATATATAAAAACAAGCTTGGGAATACAAAAGTAAAAACTACAGAGTATCTCTTTCTCTTGGTGTAACTACACAAAAAAATACACTTTCATGGTGGAATCTGTTGTCTTGACGTTTTCTACATTTTTTTTTTCTTATTTAGTCTCTCTGCTTTAAGTCAGATGTTGAAAGTGCCAAGTAAATACAATATCTAATACACAATGGAATATCAAATGTCCACAAATCAAAACCTGCCCCCTCATCCAAGGTCTGCTTACGAGTGAATGTTAGGAAAATAAGGAGAAATCTCCCAGCCTGTCCTATATGAGAGTCCAAAACCCATGAACTCTGTAATGAAAAGTAAATAAATGACTCTGTCCTTCACTGCCAAGCTGTTAATCCATAATGTGGAGTTGGCCTCTGTTGTTGTCAACAGTAGTATATAAATCTTATCAGACAAAACAAGAACAGGCTGACCCTTTACCCATTCCTTAAGCCCAGTGCAAACCCCCATTTTCCTTCTTCCTTTTCACATCTCTCTCACTTGCTAGTTTCTACTGGGATAAGAAGAGTAGAAGTGTGTCTGGGAGCCTGTTCGAAGCACTCTATGAGGAATTTCAGCCCAATTTCCTAAGCCAAAAACGTTTCAATAACACCACCCCACCCACTGTTTGATCCTTCATAAAACCATGGCTCCTGCTGCTCAGGACTTCTGGGAACAGGAATTTATGGAGAAAGCAGCTTTGCAAACAAGGGGTCATATACCCAGGGATGACACAAAACAAAAGCTACCCAGAAGGGGGAAAGCTAGAGGGAGAGGTGGCCTTTCAGGAAGACCCAGAGAGACCAAATTGAGAAGACTCAGAAAGAAAACAGTGTCTGAAAGAGTTAAGGGGAAAGAAGACTGAGGGGAAATACACTATGGCTGAGCCTTTAGTAAGACTCAGGATAAACCACTTTAAAGTCAAAGGAAAGAGTGTGGCTGGTTTAGGTATCACTGGAAGTGGTTCCTGAATACGTTACCTAAGTTTCATTTGAGTCAGTGAGTAAAATATCCAGTGATTTTCATATTATTTGAACTGGGCCCTAAGTGAAAAAGGGCATGAAATTAACTGAATTTTGTCACTTGTAAAGCTCCTGCTGAGCTCATTTCAGGATCAAAGCCTAGAACTATAATTGCATTGCTCGTTAAAATAATGGAACAAATATTGAGAGAAAAATAACTAAATCCAGGGCAGTAGTGCCAAGAGCGATAAACAGCATGGGTTTATAAAGAACAGATCTTGCCTTACAAACCAGATTGCCTTTTTCTAATAGAATTACAAAGGGTCAAATTCTGCTGTTTGTGAGGGCTGATTTGTGCTAAAGAAACCACCAAAGTCTATTCTTGGTAGCATTTACCTATGTGAATAAGTGTCATAAATGCAGAGCTATAATTAGTAGATGAAGGGAGAGTAGTAGATTCATACTGTGCCTCATTACGTTATACTGATCAAGAGTAAATTTCCAGATAAGTTTTGTGATCCAGGAGGCAGGGCATATCACTTGGAGATTTTCAGTTTGGTTTGTATGCAGTACTGTCAAGTAAAATAATATCCTGGGTGAAACTCTATAACAAGAAAAAAAAAAACAGTGGCAAATGGAAAAGTACAGCTTTATGCAAGATACTTTGAGTGCCACGTAAACATGACTTTATTCAGTCAGAATTGCAAAGTAAAGAAAACAACTTAAGGGAAGTTCTCATGATGAATTATAAGACATTGTGAATGTGATAATTATGTTGTGAAAATGAAAAACTGAAAAGGTGTTAACAGGTATGTGGGAAAGTGGTATGTGAATCAGATTTAAGCATGCAAGAACCAAAACTCTTGGACCGCACTTGCAAGGTGAAAAGGTTGGGGGAAATACTGATGCAAATACTCAAGAGCCACATGAAAATCCCTCATGTCACAAACCAGGCTGGTGAATAGACCACCTAGCAATGTAAAGCTCCTGTACTCGCTCACTTGGAGAAGCATATAAAGCTATAAAGATATGCATCAAATTGTGGGGAGAAAGATAATGTAATCAGATCCAGGGAGAAATGTGTCAGGTTTTGTGCGGTAGATAAAGGGGAAATTATCTGCAGTAATACAGCTGTATGCATACCTATCTACAAATGTTTGATGAAGGAACAATGTAATAATCCATCAGGAATACGGCATGAAATTAAGAAGGAAAAATGTAAGACAGTGTCTGGAAGAACCTTGATGGTGAAATGCAGTAGTTTGCTGGGTGGAGCAGGTTATTTTATGCATGACAGCTAACTTGCCCTGGCGTAAAGGTAATGTATGTGACAGTCTCTCTAAGGGTAGCAGAAATCCCACAGCAGTATCCAAAATCCAATAATCCCTGATGCAGCCAGCAGCTCCTCATATTGCATAGTCCTCCTTTATCCCTGTCTGGTGTAGCAAAAAGTTCAAGGATAGAGTTAGACCTTAAAAATTCTGGTGTTAACTGATGGCTATTGCTAGATTTTTTTTTTTTTTTTTTCTCTGAGATCTTTTTCAGGATTTTTAAGGATTAATAAATCCTTATTTAGTCAGGCAGTCCCAGCAGGGAATCAACAGAAATATTTGCATAACTTTTCCCATATCAGTGCATTTTGGCTCCAGAGTTTGTATTTTCTCCTTGCTTTTCAGCTGGTCTAAATTATCATTGTATTGTTTAAATCAATTGTATTTAAGCACCTGCCACTTCCAGGTGTCCAGTGTTTACCAGTTTTTCTTGTTGCCACTGCCAAGAAAGGAAAAAAGGATCATTTGTTAGTCCCTTTGATGACATGGAGTGAGAAAATGAAAAAACCCTATGTACTGTCTTATAAGATCTCTAAAACTCAAGTATAGAGGAGAGGTCAATTATTTCTAGTGTGAAAAATAAGCTTCCATGTGGAGTTCTTTGGCAAGCCAGAACACATATAGAACAGAAAGAGAGAGAGCATGAGCCTCCATCCTCTCCATGCAGCTATTGTGTTTGGCCTGCAATACTTGCAATCGGGGAAAGCCAGACTGGAGTGGAAACAAATATCACCTACCCATGTCCTTTTTGAAGTGATACTTTGTAGTAAATTGCTTTCTGTTTAGTTTGGCTTATGTTAGCAACACTGCACTTGATGAGGCAGCGTGACTCCTATCATCTTCAGCATGAGCAGGATCAGACTGTGCATGTCATTGTCATCGTGGAGTAGCTGCAGAGCTAGTCCTTTATGAGGAGTCCTTATGCATGCGTCTTTTTACCCTCACAACCAACAGAAACTTTACCTTGGTAAAGACTGTAGTTTTGCTTCTGAATAACTTGCTTGAAGCACTAAAAAAAATATATATATATATATATATATATATTTTTGGCTGAATTTTATTGCTGCATCTACAAAACATAAAAAGTAGCTATTATTGTTAATCCTTCATAAACTCCAGCATTTCCACAATCTTAACTGCACTGAATTTCAGAAATATTATGAATCTGTAGGGTGCAAGATTGTATTTAATGAAACAATTGTTTGTGTATACAGTGTATTGTCTTGTGTTAAGATTTGGTGACTAGGATATAACCAAAATGATTGTTCAATTATATACTAAATTAAATCATACAATAGTGAGAAAAACAAGCTGCCTAACAATATAGGTTTTGGTTGACAAGGAAATAAATGAACATAAAAAATAAATAGTTTAATCTTCAAGCACATCTTTTTCTTGAGTCACAATGAAAGACTGATGTTATATTCTAGGCTAATCCGTCACACTGATTTTGTGGACAAGTGTTAATGAACATACAGAAGAATGCAAACTATTCTTAGCATGGAGCAACAAAAACTCACTGTGAATTTAAAAAAAAAAAGAACAAATGAAAACCAAAAAACAACATTCATCTGTTTCTATATAATTTGCAACCATAGCTTTGCAACTAAAAGGATGCTAAATTGCTGGAAAGCTTTCTGAAATATTAAAAATGGCAATTCTATACCAAACAGATATTAGAGCACTGTTATCCAAACTTTCCTTCTGCAAATAAAAATATTCCCTCAGCAGCAGTTTCTATTGTGATTTGTATTGGCCTTTCACACCTAACTGAATGTCATGCAGTGACTTTACAGAGAGAAAAGTACTGGCCTCTGAAGGCCATGGAAGAGCTCCCAAAAATTTCAGTGAAGTCTGAGATAACCTTGTGAAGTCTAAACATAAGAAAACCTTTCCAGGAGTGATGATAGCTATATATAGATCCCAAGACCATCCTCCAACAAGCACATTGTGCTGAAATAACTCCAGGGAGTTTGGAAAGGCAAGAGATGGTGAGCTGCAATACCAAGGAGTTACAGTCACCTGCTCCTAGATGTTTGAGGTCTTTGACCACGTTCTGTCTTTGCTGAGTGCATCCAGACAGGCTCTGCATGTTCCAGGAAGGGCATACAAAGTGACTGGAATATCAAATATATGCTAATTTTTAAAAATAAACAGGGTGTTTCTCCTCTCTGGGACTTAATAGTGATCAGCACACTTATGCAGGGTTACCAGGAGTACCCATCCTATGTCTTACTCTGCTGTTCCCCTGCTCTGCTAAGCCAGCAGAAACGTTCTACTGGGAGGGACAAAGGTGCATATATCTGGATATTTATACAAACCCAAGGATGAAATTCAAGGTCTCATAGCGAAACACCCCTTACTACTACCTTACTTCAGCCCTGTAAAGAAAGCAGAAAGGTACGGCAGCAACAGGAACACCCTCTGGGCACCAGAATTGCAATTGTTGTTCACATTACCCCTCTGCATTGCTGGGTGACTATACCCCTAATGATGAAGCCAAAACTGTGACCACCCCTTTTTGGGTCATAGCAAGTTGTTTAGGCATAGACTAATACTTGCTCTCCATTTTCCCAATATCATTAGTCAAGACTTTTCTAGCTCTGCAACAAGGAGGTCACGTATTCCATAGACAAAGGCCCATTTGTACCACTTTTCACTGAAAAAGAGATGCTGATGGGCTAATTCATATGTGTGCAAAGAACTAGCGCATCTATCAGCCTAAGTATCACCAAAGTCTTCTAAGCTCAGCCTCAGCCCAGAACAGTTTGAATAGCTTCATCACAAATGCCTGAGAATCCCTTTTTATGCTGGAGGTATCACCTTCACCTTTATCACGTCATTCCTTACGGTACCAATGTAACACCTTTAACCTCAATGGTATTGGAGATATAATACCACTTTTCTGTAAAATTTTGCTTTTGAGGCTGTGTTCCTGCAGAAAAATATAAGTACCGTTTAGAGAATCTTCTCTGAGAATTCAAGGGATATTTTCATGCGGAGGGAGACTGTCACCAAGATCCATAAGCTGAGATTCTGCTGTAGCTGAGCATTGCTAAATACTACGCAGATAGTGGAAGGCAGTAGAAAGTCTTCTTCACACTCAGAAATTGGATGATGAACCCTTTTGCTTGGAGACATACAGAAAGTCCATAAAGACTCGAGGAGCACCACACTTCCCAGTAATGGATCTGTCCTACCTGTTTTCAGACCTTTAGCTCTAAGAAGAAAAAAAAAAGATAGAAAAAAATATTCCTGATTATGTCAACAGTCTGATCAGTGGCTTAAAGTTTTATGTACCCAGTGTAGAGCCTTGAAAGTTACTGTTAATGATGTCTTTAGCATATAGTTTTTAGTGGTCCAGAGCAGTGATGCATTTCTGAAGTGACGGTCCACCATATGAGAATTGTGCCATACTGTGGCCTGTAGTTGCTGAGGCTGTTCAAGAATAAAATGGTAAAGAATAAAAATACCCAGAATCATTTACCATTTTTAAAATTCTGAATGCTAATGATAATTTCTTGAAATTATCAAACAGTATGTAAACTCCACAATGAATGCTTAAAGCTGTTGATTAACATTTTTTCTTTGCTTTGATGTTTATTTTATGTTTTCAGATTGTTTTATATCTCCATGATAGCACATGATAGCACTCAAATGGTTGTACTAGGTTGTTCTTTTCCTTTTATTCTGTTGTAAAAAATTTGTTTTCCTCTGTTGCTGTTATCTTATTGTTAACCTTGAATTCTCTATGAAAAAATATTCAGAGAAATATCTAACAAACTTTTTGTAGTAGCAGCCAATGCTTATTTCAAAGCATGGCTTGATGTGACAAAACACAAGAGGAACTTCGAACACAAAATGCTTAACTGTTTCATGCTAAAAACAGTAACAGCTTTAATGCCACAGAACACCAGTCAGTCAACAGAAGAATATTCAAACTTTCGCTAGTCCATTGTACAATAAAATAAAATAAAAAAGTGAAAATACGTTGTTACAGCACAATGACATTATATTACAAAAAAAAAAGTAATGCAAAATATGGTACGTGTCCTTATTTTAAACATTTTTCCCAAAAAAAAAAAAAAAGATAGAAAACAATCTCTGAATGAAAATTTCATCCCAAACAACATTTTAAAATTTGTTCAAGGAAAACTTTGCTAAATGCTTAGGCTTTGACAAAACTGTGGAAAGCTCTTCCTTTAGCATTTCTTGGACCAGTAGTTGCAATTGTTGTAATGACTGTGCCAAAAAAAGGGCTCTGAATTCACGCTTAACAATGATGTGCTGTTTCAAGAAAGCTCCTTAAAACACCTTGGAGAGTAACCTCCAGATTCCAGATGACTGTTTCATTGGTTCTCATGACTGGAGGAGGCAGTGCAACTCCCATCTTCCATCTGAAGGGAGGTGTAGCAGAGGGTTACAGGCTTTCATTCCCAAGCAGGGGCAATTCCCTGCTCAGAGCAGAGGCAGAGGTGGCTGGGAGAGGTTTCTTTAACAGGGGTTTGCAGGTGTCTATGGGATTGCAGGAAAGCCATCAGAAAGCAAAACGGCAGCAGAGACAAAACTTCTGGAGTTTGGTTCTGGATGAAAAAGTCTTGAAGCTGAGAGCAGACATTCCCTTTCCTTGTATTTCCCTGAGCTTAGCAAGTGCTCTTTGAGGAAAGTGCACTGAATCAGAGACACTCCTGACTCCACTAGCACTTTTCCTACTAACATGAGGCAGCCCCCTAGTTTTTGCTGACTTTTGAGATTAAAACGTACTAATGTCTTTCATAGTTCTAATAAAAGATTGTTTCCCTATAGGATCTCTCTTAATTGAGCACCTGCATACAAACCAAAGGGATCTGGATTTTGGTTTAGCCTTGAAAATAAGAAGCCTTGGACGTGATCCAGCCATTCAGTGAGGGAGCCTAATAACTGACAGTCTGGTCACAGCTGGCAGCCACAACAGTAGGGTTCCAAAATACGAGGGGAGGAGGGAGAGAAGGTATAAAATATACACTTTTTACAGCGTAGGTTCCCACTAAAATAACATATCTAGTTCCTAAGTTGTAAATTTCAGAACTGTGTGGTTAAAAGAGGTAAATCTGTATAATGCTAAGTAATTCCCACCTAATGCTGCCCTTCCAAGTAGAGTCATCTCAGAGTAAACCTTTTCTCTGCAGCAAAGATTGCTGACTTGTACCTTCACCAAGAGGTTTGAGGTTGGCAGAATCTGATCCTTACACACTTAAATTTTGACTCCCAGCAATGGCTATTTTGATAGAACACACTTTTTCAGTCTGCACAGAAGTTTAAAATTTTGAGAACTACCAACAAAGTGAATGGTAAGATGATAACGCCTAAGAAGTGCACAGGACCTTTCAGAAGTGTGAGTTGTGTTTCTCCAAGAGGTATTATGATGAGCCTTGTCTTTCTCTCCTCCCATTTTCTTGAATTTGTGCACATCCCTGAGATACCAAATCTCTGACTGGCTACTCAGAATGCTTCCTGAGTTGCATTAATAATATTGACCTTGAAAGGGTTATGAGAAAAGTACAAAAGCAATCTGAAGCTTTTATCAGGTGCAGTCATGGGGTTTATTTTAAAGTAACTGCTTAATATAGGCTCAGTTTCAAAGAGACTTATCAGCTGTTGGTTTTACTCAGTACGTAGTAGTAAAATCTTGCAATGTCTAAACCTCTTTCAGATGTTCATAAATGGTGTTATAGAAACTTGTGCTTTTTAAACAAATGTATCCATTCAAAAGATAAATGTACGAGATCTGCTGATAATCAGTGGAATGCTTCAGTCTGGCTTTTTGTACATACAAAAGTTTGTGTGTCTGGCCTTTCTCCCAAGTCATTTTTACTCCATCTGCTCGAGCCTAGATTATAACATTCCCCACACGAATACACAACAAAAAGCTTTACAGAGGTACACATCTGAAAGTTTCACTATTACAAGAAGAGTTAGTCTGTTGAAAATTGGGTCCAGGGATAGTAAGCGAGACACAAGAATCATTTCAGGTACATTGTCTTCCCTTGGATTTCTCCTGTCTATTTTTATAGTGCATGAACAGATTTTGCCTTTTTTTAAAAAAAAAAAAAAAAAAAAATCCTTTGTTTTTGGTAAAGAGTCTCACCACACTTTGGATGTGTGTGAAATGATAAGACAAATCCACAAAATGGGATTTTCGGATTGAAATGAGGAGAGGAAAAACATTATTTAGGTTTCTTGCTGGCTTCGTGAAGACAGAACTGTGCTTTCTTTCTAATCTTTCTTTCTAGTCTAAAAATTTCATGCATTAGGTGTACAGTAATTGCCACAGGCTTTGATAGATAAATATCCATCCCTTATCACATTATATCTTAGGAAGAAGTCTGAAAGTGGACAGAAGTTTTTGGATTTTAGCTAAAATGAAAGATTTATCCTAAAATCCAGATCCATCCACGATGAAAAAAAAATGGTTTAGTCCTTGCAAATGTTCCAGAGACTAGTTATAGTAACAAAAACCATAAAATAGAAAAATAGTGGGTGATGGAAAGGCCAGAATAGGGCTGTCAAATTTTAAATTTTAACATATGGACTGCTCACTCCCTGCTCTGGTTGCTAGTCATTCCCAGATGGTGTCTTTAGTGAGTGATGGTGAGGGGAAAGGAGCAGGTGGCAATGGCTTTTTTTTTGTTGTTTTTTTACATATATCAAATTAAAATTCTGTGTTCTACATTTAAAAAAAAAAAAAAGAGAGAGAAAATAATACACGACGTGGGGAAAAGGTAGTGCTAAATAGGAATTTGAGGCTGAAATTAAGGATATCCTATTGTTATGGGCTGATGACTCAGGGCGAGAATTTGGATCCAGATCTAAAATTCCTGATAAACGGTGAATAATAGTTTTCCTGTAGGGCCTTGTTCAGCCTGCAGTATGGCAGGTCTCAGCAATTGCAGGAAGAAGCTGCTCACCAGAAATGAGGTAGTTTCTCCTTTGGTGTGCAGTGCATCAGAACTTTCAAACACATGCTTAAAGATAGGTTTGGATACACGTCTAAATGTGTTTGTTTAGATGGAAACCTTATGCCAAAGAGATAGGGCTTGCGGTTTTAGTGCTGAACACTTGAGTTTATGATGTCAGGGATGATACTGATCTCTTTAAGCCTAAGGATATTTTCTGCAAGAGGTTTCTTCTTATGAGAAACATCCTTTCTCTTCTCTTTGTTAACGCTTTGTTGATGACTAACACTGGAGTGTGCCATGTCCTCCTAGTTTAGAGAGTGAATACCCCTCCAGGTGCTGACTCCAGCCTTTTAATTACAGTTAGCCCAATTACTCCTTCATGTCTGGCAGTAAGAGTTCCTGCTCCGTGGTACATCTCCATTCTCGCTCATGTTTGTGTCTAGCTGTGTTGCTAGTTTGCAAGTTTCTTTCCAGAATATAAGTAATATTTCTTTATGTAATATAACAATCTTAAAACATGTTTTATTTTCTCATCATTTCCAGTAACAACCTAGCTGTTTTACTCAGTCTTTCTAATCTAGCTGATTGAAAATCTGACCTTATAATTAAAAGAGAAAAAAGAGAGAAAATTACCTGTGTGATTCTGTGACAGACATAGCTTCTTACTGTGTAAAACCCAGTAAATATATGAACCGGATCAGTACTTCTTTTGTTATTGTTAGAAGTCCTGGATGCCATGTCTGCCTTTAATCTGCCAGTTTTGCGAGTAAAATCTCTCACCTAGACCAGAGCTGAGGAGAACAGTAAGGTATTAAAAAGGAGGTCATAAAGGGAAGAGTTAAATTTCTATTAGAAAATCATAGGACTTAAAGTGTTCTTTTTTTTTGCTAGTCTGGACAAGACTCAATGGCACAATTAAAAACACTGAAATGAATCTCAGAGGTTTGTAAAAACCAGCATTGCATAATATATCTCATGATCATCCTAAATCACTCTCATGCAATGGGTAAAAGCCCTATCTCTTTTGAATCCAAGGCAGCTTAAAGGGAGTATTGATTTTCCCTTTACTGAGAAATGAGAATCACATATTAGGAACGAAAGCTGCAGACACAATATAATGACCTTTCTCCTTGGCTTCTGTTTTCTAACACAAACAGAATCATTTTCATTGCTAGAGTGGATATTAAACAGTAAATCTTGTAGCAATGTATTTGCAAGTGTCTGTGCTTGTTTTATCCAATTAGCATACTTATCACAAGAGCAAAAAAATGAGTAGATAAGGCTTTTAATTTCTGGAGATATCAGTTCCATCCACAAAAACATTGAAAAGTCTCCAGCTGGAGGTCTATTCCATCTGTCTCAGTACTGGAGGGAGGAGGGGTGCTTTCTCCCTGTGATTTTAATGCTGATGCATGATTTAGAGTAAATGAGTGATTTCACTGAGACCAGAGGACCTTGGCTGACCTCTATTTTATTCTATACATGTTTTTGTAGCACAGCCCCACATATACTTATCTATTAAATGGTGTTCCAGGTCACAGACACGTCACCATTCTATTTACTGCTTTAATTATACAGAACTTAAGACAAACTTATCAATACCTGACACATTACCTTAAGGGAAAATATCCTAACCACGAAACAGCATATAAACCTACCTCAAACAAAAGCTTAAGTTTAGAACAAAGCCACTAAAGGCAGGTTTTGCTTTTATACCTACTGTGTTTCCATCTAATCACATTTCATGAGAGTGTCTGGAATGATGAGTTGAAGCTGCATGTACTTCCAACTTTTTGATATTTATTTCCTTTCCCCCTGATTTAAGCTAACTGCAACTTCCCCCCTGGTTATCAGTTCTTTTCACTTAAAGCTGCTCCTGAATCAGCAATGTGTGAGTGTGTGTGAAATGACATCCTTGACTTGTTTTTTCTGCTGCTGGAGAAAAATATGGTGGAATTCTCATGATAGAATATTTGAAATGCAACTCAGTTTAACAACCCACTTAGTCCAGTTGCAAGTCAGAGTTGTGGCAAGAGAAGAAAAAGTAGACGGATGAAACCTGGAAGCATTGCAACTCATTGTGCCCCTTACTTCTGTGTTGTTTATAAGCTTGTAAGCAAGCCCTTGTTTTTGAAAGTCCACCACACTGGTGGTAAAAAACACAGTGGCTGGTAATTCGAATTAATTTGAATAAGATGATTTAGAATCCTTGTTGACATCTTCAGTGCTTCAGATGGATAAATACACAGGAACAGCAGATGTCTGGTAACTTTGAATGAGGAATTTCTTTAGAATAGGAAAAAAGGAATTTGTTGTAAGCAATTTTGTTATTCTTTGTTACTGTTCACTGTGCTGAAGAGCTTTTGACTATGATCTTGGTTTCCTAATATGAATCTGATAATTGGCCAGAATAGAGAACCAGTTAGTTCTGAGTATCTTTTTCTTCTGGAGTATTTAATCTTCACCATGCAGGTATCTGCTCAGGCCAAGAAGAGTTTTCACCCCTCTGAAGAGTCTTGTCTTTTACCAGATACTGCTTGGGTGGTTTACCAGTCCAAGTGAGCTGAAGACCACCTGCTTGATACTCTGCTACATACATTGATTTTTTTCTGTTGTTAGAAATTTTTTTTCTTGTTCAGTTTTATTAGATCTGTGAATTACACTTCCAGATGAGGTAATTAATAATAATTCTGAGGTCGGAAAACTGCAAAATTCCTGGACAGTTGGGGATTTATTTAAGGCACAAGTACATCCCAGTTGCAGGTGATCTTCCTTTGGTGTACACGTCAACAGAGACAAGGATTCAGTCATAACTTACATGTAACTTTGACATGTCATGTGAGTTCCAGTTCATCGTCTTTTGGGGTACACAGATTTCTATTAACATAAGTTACTTTTCTAGCTTATTCCATTATATATGTAATAGATTTGATATGACGTGCCCAAAGTATAGTATTTCTAATGTTTGTAATTTGCACAAACTGTCACCCCAAATATGTATAAAGGATTGTATCAGGAAACATACTTTCATTTCTTTATGAGTAGGTGTCTGGATCTAGTAAAAATAAACATATAGAAATCTAAAGAATATACAAAATAACCAGTAAAAGGTTACTAAGTATGTTTTATTTCTCTGTGCATTTTCTTCAAGGGCCTAACATGTAATAGGCTGGAAAGTTCATGATTCTTGATTGACTTCCCAGTGACGTTATTTGTTTTCACATATTGAGACAGCTGCATATTTGGAAAAAAACGTAGTGGATTAGAAATGGGAATGTGGTCACTAAACTTTATAGATTATTTCATCTATCTTGTGTGACTGGGCTTGCTAACTCTTGCTGCAATATTGCCTTACTCTTTTTTCCTTTCCCAAACAAGTGTATTTTGGTGATTTCGTGACCTAGTCCATAGATACCTGAGAACGAATGTTGAGAAAAAGTGTCCAGTAGCCTGATACAGCCACTCAGAAAGTGAAGTCTAAGACAGCAGTAAAAGCAGATTACAGAGTCTTAGGCTGAGAAAGTCATGGAAAGAACAAACTGGGTATACCTAATGGTATCCAGGCAAAATGATGATTATTCCCTCAACTGGGAGAAGAATTAGGAAGGTTACCTTTGTCAACAAAAGTATTTGGGAGAAGCTTTAGGAAAAGCTCCCCATGAATGGAACCTGAAATAAAAAGGAAGAGAAGTGTGGGGAGAGGAAACATAAACTCAGATCACAAAAGCTCACATGGGACAAAAGTAGCATGTGCAATGTGGGAGGTTATGGGAGAACTTGCAAAATCCTCTCTAGCTAGGGGGCTGTAGCTTGAGCCAAGCTGCAAGGGGTTGGCTGATTTGAGCCAGTAAAGCGAATGAAAGAGCCTTGGGGCCAGATCAACAGGGAAGGAACAAAGCTGATGCTGCTTGATTACCTGGGCCTGCGGCACAGACTCTCAGGAGGGAATTCCCCTTTGGCTTCAAGGGGAATATAGCATTGCTGTGTGATCCTGGAGGGACTGGTATGCCGTTTTTGTTAGATAGGCCTATCCACCTACTTTCAATGGAAGCTGAGGCAATGAACCTACTGCTAAAGTTGAATAAATTCAGATTCATTTTAATTGCAAGTTCAGCCATGTTTCTTTTTTTTTTTTTTTTTGGGGGGGGGGGCGTTTCCTGTTTTTTTTGGTCTGCCACCATCTCATGATTATCAATTCTAAGCCTTAAAAATCACATTGGTTACAGACATAATTTGTCTTTAATTATCTATTTGTTTATTACAGTGCCTTTTAGTCCTGTTACTAGTAGATAGTATCCATTAGTACAGAATGGTAAATGCAAATGAGGATGGAAACTTGTCACAGTACTCAATATGACAATTACATCAGAATGCCATCATAATTCACAGCACAAGTGGTGTAGCTGAGGTCAGAAGAAACTTGCCCTCTGTCCCTGTAAAATCCACAATTAGAGAATACATTTTTTGGGGTTTGTACCTTCTTCCTAAAGGTCTTGTGTATACCATTGGTAGAAGAGCAAAACTTGGTATTATTCTGCTGTCTTCTTCAACATGGTAGTCCCTGTGCTGATTATTTTAACAGCTAATATTAGGAATAGTTGATTTCTACAGCTACTTTGTGGCACAAAAACCTCGGCCTTTATTTGTTCTCTGTTGTTCTTGTTCCATTAGGACATCCATCACTTTTTTAGATCTCTCAGGAGGAAGCTCAACACTGTGTCCATTGGTTACATTTCCTGTTTTAGTATTTTCTGTCAACACAAAACAACAATATCGAGGTATATTACAGGAAGATTTACATTGCAGAGCTGACTAATATAATTCAAGATAATGAGCTCCCATTAACTGTTTGGAAAGCTAAGTCTGCCTGAAGCGCAGGTTATATTAGAACTTCTAAGACATTCAGCTTTTCTCTGACAAAGGGCAGATAGGAGTAAGACATTTTTCAGAAAGTACAGAACCCTTGGAATGATATAAAAGATAGTTTTCTGCTATTTTTGGATAAGCAATGAAACAGCCCTTAGTCTGCCATTACTGGATGCTTTTGAAGATTGTACTTACCTTGCCATTAACAGCATAACATGTGGGAGTGATGGATAATTTGTTGTGGTTAAAGCTGAGTGTAGCTATGTTTACAGTAATCAAGTGAATGTCATCCATTTTGAGAAAAAGCATAACACTTGGGGTTTTTTAATTAAGGTACCAAGATGAGTGTTTGTACTTGTCTTACTTTTAATAGCAAAACATGAGATACCAGCGGATAATTTGTTACTGTTGTTAAAATTGTCAACATTTACCTTCAAGGAATATTGTACATAAGCCACCTTAACTCATTTCATTGTGAATACTCGGTAAGCTGCACTGCATAGTGTGTTTGTTTTTCTGTTGATGTGAGCACTTGTGAGGCCACACAGATGGGTGACACAGGGTATCCAGCAGAGGTCAAGACAAGACAAAAATTCCCTGTGAACTTATAATGAAAGATCACATCTGCTTCCAGGGGCTGAATTGAGGTTGCACAGAAAATCTTGGGTTCAGTTCCAGGAGATTGTGCTCTGCAGACCCTTGCTGCTCTGCTTATCTTCCCTTTTGCTGCAGTTTTCCTTCTTTTAGATCTCCTGTTTCTGTCCTGTCCCTCTTTCCCTTGTCTTTTCATGATCTTTGCTCTTTCTCCAGTGCTCTCCTGTTTGCACTCGTTCCCCCATCTCTGGTGCCCTATTGGCTGTCCTCAGTCCCCTGAGAGACTGCGGCTTGCCTTAGGGAGGTTCAATCCTTGCAGAATCTGCAAAAATCACCAAAGGTAGTGCATTATCCTCCCTTAAATCACTCATTCAGATCTACCTGCTTTGACATACCTACAAAACACTCAGCAGTTGGGTGCCGTATCTGCAGAGAGTGTCATTCATCTGCTGTTTGGAAAAGTCTCACTGTTCCCTGTCATCCTTTCACTTCATTGTATCTCCTTCTTGCCTCTGATCATTAAGCTAATTATGAACTCTCTCGGGCACAAAAAGTCTCTTTGTTATGTAGTGCCTGGCAGGAGCAGCACTGCAGCAACACAGATGATGGTAGTGCTTTAAAATGCTTGCCACCATCACAAACAGGTAATCTTAAAAGCCCAGGGATGAGCACCTCAGGAACGGAGCTCCAGAGCAGTTATTACTTGTCATACTACATTTCATCACTTTCTGAAACCTACCTTCCCTAGAGTAATTCACCAAAATCATCTTTCAGTCTGGTTCCTCAATACCTTCAAGGGGAATGAGGCCAGGAACTCATCCTGAATCACTCCCATAGTTGTTTAAGCTTGTAAAAATGGATCTACTCCTTGTTGTCTCACATGTAGTCCTTAAGTACACATAGAAACACCAAGTAGAAAAAGCTGAGTTTCTCGGATGGTTTTGTTTTGTTGGTGATTCCAAAATATAACTGATGAAAATTAGATTTTAAGAAGCAGTGGAGTACCTGTACATAAGTCTCAGCCTTATTTAAATTTGTCTTTGCTTTTCACTGATAACCACATTAATAATAAATAAATTTGAAATTTCATATTCTGTTTTCATCCAAACAAACTAAGAAGGGCTGGATTCCACAATCATTACTTTAAATACTATAAAATAACTGCATTTTTTAATGTTCTATTCTTACTTTCTATTGTTTTATGTATTTTACTTGTTACTCTGTGTTGCACTCCCTGAGGGCCATGAATGTTCTGGTAAAATTGGATAACTCATAGTGTGAATAGTAGCTTTTTTACTCTTGGGATTCAGTTTTATTCCTTTATTGAGCATGCACATAGGCACACCACAGAATCAATCACAGTATTTTATGTTTTATTTTCATTGTATTAATTACATTCAAAAGCATGCTGCCAATCAGATTGCTATAATTTTTTATGCTGTGTGTTTTGGAATATCTACATGCAGTGACTTAGATGACTTAAAATACATGTGATACTTGTGAAAAAAAACAGCAAATGCAAAGAATTAGTCTTTTATTTAGTGCTGTGATTTAAAAAAATTGGGGTTCTTCTGGAACAGAGTTAATTTATACAGCATTAACACCTAGAGAAAAGTTAGATATGTATCTGAAGTTCTAGGTATCTGCTGCAGTTAGGTATTATGCTACTTACAATGTATGTAAAAGAACACATCTTTCCCAAATTCTTCACTCCTGTATATGCTGTAATTTCAACAGTGGGCAAAAGAGATGGAGCTGGAGGGGAAGGATGAGATCCATTTACGAGGCAGGATTTTATCAGTGTAATTAAAGCTTCTTTTGGATTTAAAAAAGTAAACTAATTTTTCTGGAATTAAGTTCCATCTCAAAACTTGCAACCACCTTGGACATGGCAGGTCTGCAAAATGGTCCAAGCTCAAGTCGATATACCACTCATTTCCCCTTTTCCTGAAAGCCAAGGGGGCGGGCACGGTGTGTATGTGAGGGGGGTGCTAAGTCAATAACATTTAGATAGTTCTTCACCTGGCCAGATGCAGGTGGGTTCTGAAAATAATGAAGAAACTGTATCCAGCGGTTCTACACAAATATGTAAGCATCAAGAATTGCAGTTTTCCGGCTTTTTAAGACTACTTTATCTGTGGAAGAGACTACTCTGGGAACTGAAATGACATTTTTTTAAAACATTTGATTTCACATCATTCAGAACACTGAATCCAACAGAAAAAAAAGAACATTGTCTAACAAAAGTCCACACACCCCAGTCTCTGAAACCACCCTGTTCCACACACTCCTGCCGCTGTGCTCTGGCTGTACCGAAGCACCTTTGCCAGCAGCCACCCCGTCAACCCCCTGCTCGCCCTCCCAGAGCGTGTCCTGGCCAGCACCGGCAGTCCACTAGTGACAGCTGCCAGTTCAGGGCAGCTCCTCTCCCTTTCTTTAATCGCTGTGACATGTTCAGGAGCGCTGTGTGCCAAAGCATGTATTACACGGAGCAATTTTTCCCAGTTCCATATGCCTTGGCACATCTCCATCCAGAAATGAACACCTCTTGCACCGCAGCTGGATGGTTCGAATGTGGACAGGTTTGAACAGCATTTGAAACTGGAACTGTTCATGGAAAGTTCAATGCTTTCAAGCCATGCAGAAAGCACTTTCTCCTTTCTCTGATGACCTAGATGTCAGTAGTTCGTGTTGTACGAGAGCATCTTATAGCACAGTATTAAGAACACAAATTTCCAATTTTTTAAGTATTATTCAGGTCTAGAGGGTCACTGGTGCATACATCAAAAGAAGTTTGCATTAAAACAAATAAAAACCTAGAAGAAAATTACTACTTTTAATTCATCAGTCTGATTTCACGCTCATTTCTTTAAGAAATAAAAAAAAGAGATTTAGATTTGTGGCTAAGTATGTGGGTTCCAAGGCTTTTAAAATTTTGATTCTGTTCTGTTTGGTGATCACCAAAACTCTTAACTCCTGGTGCCTAGGTGGTCATTTCTGCACTCTTTGCCATTCAGGTGTGCCCACAAACCTTTAAATCTGCTTGTGAGCATACTGAATTTAATAGAAATATAAATATTTTCTCAGTCATCACTTGCTAAAAATCTGGTGTTAATGGGTGAAAAGAAAAAAATAATCTACCTGAACAACTCTTATAAAAACTGAGCAAAAGACAGCTATGAACCTGTGAGGACAGAAGAGCGGACCTGCTGTAGCCAGCAGGTTTGCAAATAGACACCTCTTTTATTTACTCTGCTATAATGTTCACTTTCTGTTTTTTCTTTGGGAATAGCCCACTGAAAGAGAGAGTCTATTTGCAGGAATATTTACAGAAATGACTTTTACAGAAAATACTGCAAAAATATTTGCAGGTAGCAAATTTTAGACTTGGGGTTTTGACCACTTGTAAGCAGAGCTGTATCCTAGATGTTGTTTTCATCCAGCCAGGGAACAGATACTCCCACTTGAGAGATGTTTTTCATTACTTTGAGGATGTGATACTCAAAGAGCACTTGCAGGTTTAAGGGTCAGAAATTGTCCCTGCCTAGAAACACCCTGACAGTGTTAAAGGAACTTCAGTGACTTTTATCTGCTTCTTACATCTTCAAGGAATGCATAGCCCCGAACAAGAAAATACGTCTGGATGTCTAGATAATTTTCTACCTATTTAATAAAAAAAATAGTCTCTGCTGCATTTGGATCTCACGTGAAGAGTCTGAATAGCTAGAATTATCTGCACAAATGATGCAGCAACTTTTTAAATTTTTAAAATAATATATCAATATATAACATATATTGTCTCAATTTTAACATTTTGTAATTTTAAAATAAGTTTCAAAACATTTTTAAATAATATACAATAAGATCTGACATAGACTCAAGGAAAGTGTTAAGTTGTTCTGATTTTTTTTTTTTTATGTAGCTCTTAAAATTAGTTAGCATTTATAGTCTTACACTTACGAATGAAATTGTTAAAAATCAATTTAAAGCTCCTTTCCTGAGACCTTGCAAGCCGTATTTCAGAGCCTTTCCACATCTGAGTTATATAATCCCTGTAAACAGGAGATTTAAAAAGGAAAAGGTAACAGACCTGTACATAGCACCTTCAGTTGCCATGGTAAGATGCTGCCTTTCTCTTTCACTTTTATTCCCCCTTGTTATCATCCCTAATTCAGTCTGTTTGTTTGTTTGTTTCCAGCTGCTGTTTTGGTTAATTCTTTCAATTTGCTCCAGTCTCAGTCTTAACATTTTCCATTGCCATGGCTCTGCAGGCATACGATGGTCCCTCAAAGCTCTAAAGGCTCTGGAGATACCACATGTAACATTGCACTCAGACGGCAATGCAGCTTTTTCAGTATATGTAGTAATAGGATATGATTATATGGATTTACACAGAGAAGAGATGGAAAATGCTTGGTGAATGTCCATAATAACACTAGCCCACGTACAATGATACAGCTGGGCAACAATGGGAGAATCATCAGCAGGAAGACACTGGGCTGAAGGTGTATCTTAAGAAAATTTAAAAAAAAAAATAATAAAAAAAAAAGGATAAGAAAGGTAAGGCAGTTGGGAGAGAAAAGTATCGCTCCTATTCCTCTTCAGCCTTGGGAATTGTTAACTTGCTGTTGTTGAATTCTCAGGATGGAACAAGCTCTTTGTATGAATTCCCAGTTCCTGAGCAGCAGCAAGATGGCTGTGGCTCTTTGTCTCACAGTCCTTTCATTTTCACTAGCACAAGCAGCAGCACAAGATCAGAGGTACCAGCAGGCAGCCAGCTTAAGGCTGGCAAACATCTTTTTATTGCTAAGGGTAAGCTGCTTGTTGCATGCCAAAAATTGAAACAATATTTGACAAGAAAAGAGCAAAGGTGTATTATAAAAAATAATCACAAAAATATAAAAAATACATTTTCTAGTGGAAAATTTCAAGCTGAATTTTACAGTACAATATTGCTTTGTTTTTTAATTGATTTTTTCATGTCCTGAAGTTAGCAAACAACATTTACAGATATGAAATGAAAACCCTGAGATCTAACCTAGCACAATGTTAGTTGGGATTTATGTTTTTCAACCCGATCCTGAGGTGGTCTGTGTCCAAGTTTTCTATTAACCAAATGGCCAAAGTTCACAAGGGTCTTGGTTTTCTGAGAATTCATTTTGGTCCATATTTGACCCTACTTGATTTTATTTCTATTTTCAGACGGCTACAATAAGTCTGTACAGCTGATAGAGTCAAGCTACATTTATTATCAGTCTCAGTTATCAGTTCACAGCGGGGACAGCTCAGTGGTTGCTGGCTGAAACATAAGCCTCAAGTATGGGTTTTATTTTTCCTTTTTTTCTCTCTAGCTCAAAGGAAAATCAAATTGTGCCTCTTTCTAGCTCATTTCTTCCTAGGTCAGTTGCAGATTTAACTGTGTTTCTGCCTGCCAAAGGGGATGATGGAAGTTAAAGGTGGCATCTCTCACAGTAGATTCTGATGCCATGCATGTTCAAAAATTTTGTAGGATTTCTGCCAGGATATGGGTAGTTAGTCTCTGTCTTGTTTGAGTACTTATTTAGATTTAAAAGTGTTATCTGTTGAATTCTCCTTTTCTCAAATGATTTTGTTACAATGAGATACAGTACCCTTTTTATTCCCAGACCTATGCTGTTCTCAGATACTGAACAGCTGGTATATTTTCTCTCTGAAATGGGTGAAGTGTTTTCTTCATTTACAAAATTGTAAAAGCCTGTGGACTGCTAAGATGAAATGCGATGTAGAAGTACAGCACACTGTAAAAATAACAAAGAAGAGTGAGCACCTTTTAAGTTCTCTTTAAACTCAAGGCTTCCTTGTGTGCTCTGAACCTGCAAGTGCTATTGATTGGGAGATCAAGGTGCTGAGTCTGTCTGTGATTAAGCACTTTGTATTTACTGGTGTCCCACCAGCTAATCAATTCTCCTTACCCTCCACATTCAATCCTATTGCCCATTAGGGCTATTACACTTCACAGGCTTGTGTCATCATTTAAATAATAGCCAGTCCAGTCTAAGGACTGTCCTAAGTGTGTGCTGACTTTGGTAACCACAAAGCACCACCTTAGCACAGAAGAAAAATCCAATAGCATTCCCTAATAATTTAATTTCTTAAAATTAGAAAGGCTAAAAGATTAGATCACAATTCCATTCCTGAAGCGTTCTCATAAATTATTGCTGAATACTCAAGTATACTCACTGGAGTCAGCATCTGATTTTGTCCCAAAGACTGATTTCTCTTATATCTCTTATTTATCAATAGCTGTCCTCGCTTCAAGGGAAAATAGACGTGGCTACACTAAAACTCAATTTCAAAACAGGTGAGGGAGTTATAACTTGCAAGGGACCTGTAGGGTTTAATTCAGCATGAGACCTGGTGTCTGTGCTTTTCAAAGAAGGGCTCCCAGCTCTTATATTATCTTGCTGCTGGCTGATTCTGATATTCAGAAGTAACTGAGTCAAATTAATCTCTGAGCTTAGTTGTTCTTTTTTCATTTAAGGCTTGAACAGGATGTCAGGCATGGATTGCCGATTTATGAATGACCTTCTGGTGGGGCTGAGGTGTACTGCTAATAATGCCTACAGAATTCAAAGGTGTTGCTGAATAGACCTTGACACTTTTACTGAGCCCAGTAGCCATCAGTATTGAAATTGCTAGGATGTGGGCAGGGAGAGGGCTTCAAGAAAAGGCCATGCAGAAGGAAAGTGAGTGGCTTATTCACTGGTAAACATGGGTAGGTGCCATAAGGGCAACCACGAGCCTGCTTCCTCCTCTGCCTCTGCTGGAACCTGGGAAAAAAGAGAAACCTTCTGCTACCATAAGTCAGGGGTTGCTTCAGTTAGAGAGGCAGGGAGGAGCAGCAATTCCCAGCAAGGTAGCAAGCCCATCTGTTCTAGGTTAATTTGTTTTATTCTTGGCCTCGGGACAACAATTTTTGCTACTCTGGTGAAAAGCCTCTAACTGGGTACAGAGGTTTAGTTCTTTCTATATAGCAATCTCTCACTGTTGAAGCCAGTTGGAGATGAGGTGTGCAGCTGAGCTTTAATCATCACTGAAGCTCGAGGTAGCACAGGGGGGCAAATTGGCAGAAAAGCAACCACTAATTCAGCAATTCTAGATCTGAAATTAACAGCAACTTAGCTAGATGATACCTTGTGCTTAGTTGAATGGGCAGATCAGTGAGATGAGAGGGGATGAAGCTCTGTGATTGCTTTGTACTTTTTTTTTTTTATTTTTACTTTTTGTGCTTTTTACACAGGTTCCTTTCAGAATGGTAAAAAATTGCACATTGCAGTGATTTGGTGGACTGAAATTTAATAACACAGGATATAAGATTGGATATTTATTTTCCTGGGTTTGGTGTGTGGGACAGATACAAATTGTTCTGAAATTTTACAGTGGAATTCTAGGCTTTGACCTCAATCTTTGTTTCTGACACCACCTAGTAGAAGAATTACAGCATAAGTTCAAAGGAAAATGAGGGACTAGGGCATTTCATGGCATCTGTTTCACCTAAGTGACCTGTTTTGGCCACCAGTCTAGCATATGAATGATCATATGTGAGGTATCTGTTAAGGTAGAAGATACTGGCTATATTTTTCAGTTTATACATGTTTTGGGCATATAATACTACTGGTGGCGTTCACAATTATGTTCAAAACAAGTGCTTACTGTTTGCTCTACTCTATCATACATGGTTTCTAAAATTTGTTCAAAATGAATCTCTTCCTTTTAAGTTCATCTCTAATGTCTGAGAGCTTCCAAGTCAAAGTCCAAATATTCTTCAAATGTAAGTCAAGTGTCATTCATATAAAGAGTTTCTTGCTGTCCTTTGAGATATTTAAGTACTAGCCTGAAATAGCTACATTTCTCTTTTAGCATATAGAAAGAAAACACAAGCAGCATAGCTTTTTTTTTTCTCTTTATGTAACTGAATTTATTAAGCCCTTGATCACGAATCACATGTGCGTTCAGGTTGCAGGTGTTTACCCTTGGATGTGCCTAAGAAAACATGTGGTCAGACAGCTCCCACTAGAAAAGGGTGTCATGAATGAATTACTTCAGTAACTAAAAAAATATATTCTCCTGAAATGAACCTCAGAACAACCAGTAAAAACTGGATGAGAACTTCCCTGTGCAAAAAAAGTCTTTCTCATAGCGAAGTCATGTTCTCTATTGAACTATAAGTAACAGACGCCTCTGGAAATAAACATATTGGGCAGAATGCCACAAGACATTACTAAGATCTTCAGCCCACAAAAGGACTTGCATTAATTATTTTTCCCTGCTCAGGTCATACATACTGTGGTATATAAGATGCAACATGAGGACACTGAGCTGAAAATTCCGCTGCCATCAGAATTGTATTGTCTTTAGGAAAACAGGCGGTTGGTTTGTGTTTTGACATCCAGTTGATTCAGAGTGTCATACTTCAAACAGATGTTGAAACAACTCCTTCAAATATTTTATTGTATTTAAGTACATTGTCAAGGAGCAAAATTATTTATTAAAGCCTGATTTTTAAATCTTTTTTTTTTTCAGCAAGTGCCTTACTGTTTGATGAAGAAGCACTTCTAAAGTATAAGGTGACAATAATTTGGGTATGTTAATTTGTTGATGAGGTTCAACTTACCACCAGAATCAAGCCAGAAAATCACAGAATCATCTTTGAATTCAGGTGCAGAGGGTCAGACTTGATCTGACCTGTCAGCCTGAACAATTTTTTGCTGTATAGATCAACCTAGATAGCCTAACTGACTTAGACCACGTGCTTCTCCATTTGCAGTCTCCTTTTTAAAGGGTATTTATTTGTTTCAGTGGGATTTCATTTTACATTTTAAAAATCCTTTGATTTTGTCTTTCTAAAAAAACCTGCAGAAGATCTGACAGAGGAGAGCTCTTGTGTCACTTTCTTGTTAGCAGATAGTTGAAGAAAATGGTTCTGGTTTCTCCTAAACTGCGCAGGGAACGGATTCCACCTACATGCCTTTCAGCATCCAAGTCATATATTAGTCCCTATTCCCATCTACATGTAGTTATGCTTCTCTGGCAGTATTTTAACTTATTTTTCCAGTGAGTTCTGAGAAGTTGCTGCAGCTCTAACACCCTGTACTACAGCTTAGGCAAAAATCTATTTTATGACAATTAAAATCTATGCTTAATCAATCAGAACTGATAATGCTGTCCAGTGACTTGGGCAGCAGGAATAAGTAAGGGGCAAGGGGTGGAAGTAAATACTGTAAGAAGCAAGACATCAAATTCAGAAGGAAAACATATGCTCATGTGGTAGTGACTGCTTCTCTCAACTCTGGTTGCGACTCAGTGCACTGTGGAAAACTCTGCACTGAACAGTAAAATACTAAACAGTATTTCCTCAGTTTTTCTCAGAATAAGTTCTTTCACTCTGTCCTATGCCAAAAGATTGAAAGTAGTGTCTGAAATAAAATATTCAAGAAGATGTAATCTGATTTTTTTTTTAGTGATACACCAAACCTGACAGATTTAGCTAAAACCTTGAAGTTCTGCATAACTTCAAAGAAATCTGTTCAGACTTCTTCAAACTATTTAGACATTGTTTAAAGTCTACATCTTAATTAAAGTATTCCTGCTCTGGAACATATGGTTTTGCAACTAATGTCTGAAACACTGGAACGACGGGACAGAGAATAAATACATGAAAATACAATTGAAATTCTCATGTGTTTGTTACCTGAAGCCAAGGAATAGAACAGGAATAAACAGTCACATTGTAAAGTAGAGAACTCCAATGCTTGCAGCTTAGTATAGAAATATCAAAGGTTTGCAATTAAAACCAAGCATTTTTGTGAAGTTAGCACCATGCATGAGGAATTGTTGAGAGGAAAAAACCACCTCATCCTAAAGAAGAGTGTCCAAATAACAAGGAAAACTATACAAAGAAAGCTCTGAATCTGTGATCATTAATGCAAAATAATTGGACTCAAGCTGAAGGGAAAAGACAGAAAACTGAGAGAAAATGTAGGGGGTTATCATACTGCAAAAGTATTACAAAAAGAAAAAAAAAGTGGAGGGACACATGACAGTGAAAGATGCATACATATGGGTTTCCCTGTGAGAAACCACAGCATTTTCATTCCTAATGCTGTAGCAATCTCAGGGGGGTTCTTGTAGAAAGAGTTCATAAAAGTTGACACAAAAATGTCATTTGTTGCTGGGCAGCAGAGTAACTCAGACTATGGATGTATTTGATCACAAAGCAACACAGTTTGAGGAAGGACCCTGTCTAGCATTCCATCTGATTAAAAAGGTTGTGTCTAAGAAATAAATACCTAAAAATTAAGCTGACCCCTGTACTGGAGACCCCAAGGACAGAATGACACTGATTCTAGTCGAGACTCTGCAAAAAAGACCGTCAACCATATAGAGAAGAGGGAGAAGATAGGAAGGATCACCAGGTTCATAGGAATGGCACAATGTAATCAAGCTTTATCTGACATAATAGCTGCAGCTACAAACATCTCAACAAAGTAACTCTCCTCATAACAATATTTACTTGTACAAGTGCTGTGCCTTTTCCTTCAAAACACAGTCCCTTAACACGATGGGAGAGTGATTTATATTGCAGTACCCTTCGCTCACCACCCTGTCTAAAGGCACAGTCAGGGTGCTGGGCTATTACGGTAATGCTGATATTAAATGAGCAAAAAATTTTCATCAAATACTTTGTCTGCAATATCTTTTAACTGAGAATAAGCAGAAAGCACTATGTAAGAGCAAATTTGACCAAATCAGATTCAACAGTTTCTGCTTTAAGAGCTCTAATTAAGTGTAGCACTTGAGCAGCATAGAACACTTGGTCAACCTCCTCCTGACCAGGTCCTCTCCCACAGTCTTGCTGTCGGTCCTTCCAATCTGTGCTGCCCTTGCCATGGTATAAGACTCATGATTTCTCAAGGTGCTAGTTTTAAGACCTCTAATATTTTTAATTCAGATGTTTGAGAATTTTTACTCTGGAGACACTACAGAACTTGTCTGTACTGTAAGGCTGGTTCTTCTTAGGATTAAGAGAGCTTACTAGGACTGATGGTGCAATTATAGCAGAGAAAAGGTACTTGAATTTAATATAAACTGTCTTGTGCACCAAAACCTGGTGGTAATCCACAGTTTGACACTTATGTAATACAGACGTGTAACAGGGGCACATGGGTGCTTCCATCATGGATATTGTTCAGTTTGGTATGTGTCAAACAGTAGGATAATGTGTGAAACTCCATTTCATAAGGATAACTTTGTTGATATCCATTTTAGATGTATCACCTTTAAAACCCTTAAACTTGAAGCCTCCAAAGGCAGCTAGATGTGGTGACTATTTAGGAGTGAAGTCAAGCTGAAAAGCTTGTGCATGGAAGTATAATTTGTATCCTTCTTGGAGGAGAATAGAGCCTTCTGCCACAGCCACTGCATGGGGTTGCACTGATGGAGTCAGCTCTAGCCCTTCTGGGAGGAAGTACCAAGGAAGATCATTGCCAAGTGATCCTGTCTGTCCCTCCTTTCTGATCACCACTGAGTATTGCGTGCCTACACTGGCTGTCTGTCATTTTTTTCCTCCAAAGAGGCTGAGGTGTTTTGATTCTTCCACATCTTCATTTCTGGTAAATAGTCTGAGCAGGAGCATAATTCACATTCTTAGTTTTGCCACCTGGAGATGCTTCCCAGCAACCACCCACCAAATCCATGAGGAATTTAGGAAGCCTAGTCCCTGTAATTGAAGGTTAGCCAAAATCCAGTTTCACTGCAGAATTACCAGACACTCTGAGTGAGAGCTCCAAAAATGTGAAACTGGCTAAAATATCCTAAGGTTCTCATCATCATCATACTCATCATCAGCTCCCTGTTTCTGGTGAATCGCCTCAGTGAACAGGTTTGCTTCAAAACTCAACCATAAATATTCATGCAAAAATAGAATATTTTTCTTTTGTATTTGGAGAGGGCACTTCCTATTTTCTCTCTGAAGTTGTGGAGAGGTCTTCTACACTATTCTGTAGAGGATTAGTAGCTTCCTTACTCACGGTCTCTTCCCATGCTCTTTGGCAATCTCCTCTGTTTTTATCAGTTGCTCACAGTCCCGTGTTCGAGCTCTTTCCCATATTTCCTTCCATCTACTGCATGTTATGGCTGTAGAGGAATAAATAATGTGGGGAAAGTTTTATAAATACAGGTGCAGATCACTAGTATCTTCACTCGTGCTGTCCATTTTACACTGTAAGAATACAGTTCTAAAATCATGTATGAAGCCACGCTATTACATCTGAAATTTTTGAACTCACATAAACAGGAAATTTAAAATGAAATGCTGACAAATTAAAGTAACTTGAACTAACTTAATTGCAACTTGGGAAAGTAGTCTACCTGAACCCTCTAAATATGGTAGAAATGTTGGATATACAGCTAGATGGATTTTTGCTCTTCTATTGCTTTCTCAGTTTCTTGTTGCCACTGTTTTCCTTGTCTCTTGTATACTTAATACCCTTTGTGGTTTAAAAGTTGCTTTTAGAAATATTTGCAGCCTTTGATATTTCATACTTCACAGATTGAAAACCTCAAACTGTTTAATGAGCTCCTATCAGATGAAATTTAATACACATTGTATGTTATAGGCTTGAGAATGTCTAAAAGTAAGTATGACAGAAGGAATTGGTTTGCATTAATTCTCATCGAATCCAGAAACCAGGTAATTAAAATATTTTTATGGTTTTTTGGTTGGTTGGTTGGTTGTTTTTTTCCCACCCAAAGAAACCAGGTTGTGTGCAGACAATTCTGTGCTTTCCCTGGATATTGCAGGACAGACTGCACACCTCTGTTTCTCTATGTGAACATCGCTATAGGACTCAGTTTGGGATGTAATTGGCCAGCTGGGAAATCCCAAAGAGGTATTTCCATTAGTATGATGCTCTCAGCTTTGTTGTACCCATCTTCATTTGAGACCCTGTTCAGCACTGAAGTTGGAAAAGTCCATGAATGCTCTGACATAGTCAGAGATCCTGCCAAGTGATTGCCACCAAAAGGCATGCTGACCTCAGTATGTTAGTTTATGCATAAAATACAAGCTCTTGGACAAGTTCTGGAGGTATCACAGTAAGGAGGGTATTATGCCAGTTGGAGCATCTGCAGCCCTCTGGTGTGACATACCCGGGTTAGTGCTGACAGAGCTGGCTCTGAAGTCACAGCCTGCTGCCTGAGTGGCTCACTCTCTGTCATATAAGTTCACACTTTGAAAAGACAAGGAGGAAGTGATAGGGTAGAAGTTTCCTAGCTAAGGACAGTCAGCAGAGGACATCTTGATTCAGGTAGGTCTTCTGACTCCAGAGGCTTCTGGAGGTCCAGAGACTGCAGCATGCATCTGGAAACTTGGATTCTGCTCTTTTCCGCAAGTTAATACACAAAGATGAGTCCTTTTGCTCACTGGGGACAGACCAGAGAGCAGTCACTGTTATCTCAGAGGCTCACTGTTGCACCAGAAGAGGAATATAGCACACATTAACCTAGGCAGAATGGCTGTAGCTCTGCTCACTTTTCAGCAATGTGACAGCAACAAAAGATTGTTGTTGTATAATAGACAAGCAGAATGCAACATCTGCAAAGTCAGGCAAATTCTTCTCATTTCTTGTGAGTAGGAGGCAATCTGTGCAGGAAACATACCTCGATTTATCCTGTTGTTTTCAAACATACAAAACCAAAACACAAACAAGCTATTACTGCAAGGCCCAGCCCAGGCAAAATAAGGCAGCAATCATAGCACTTCAGATAACTTAATTTTTTGTTGTTCACTACCAGTTTAGAGACTTTTCATTTGCAAAGCAAACAACACAGTGTACTTTGTGAAAATAAGAGCAATAGTGGCAAGTAAAATAACCTCTGACTTCAGAGGGTGCTGCTTGAAGCCTCACCTGGTGCTTAGTGTCAGTTCTGAGACTGGTCCAGTCTGGAAGACAAAAGATTTAAGAAAGATGTGAAGATAGGCCTCAAATACGTAAAAAGGTCTCTGCAAACCAGGAAAGAAGAAATTGTTCTCCAGAGCTCCTGGGGAAAGTACAAAAACAATGTGTTTAAGTTGCAACAGACTTTAATAAGGCGACTGCTGGAGGGGCTGTGGAATTGTCACAACTACAGGTACCTATGAGCAGCATCAGCAGATGTCCCCTAGCAGTGGTGTGGCAGGACAGCTCCTCCTCAGGACCGCCCAAAGATCCCTTCCTACTCTTTGTTTCAATTTCACTTGTTAGACATGAAGCACAGAGCCTGAATTCGGAAGTATGTATACAAGTAAGAATCTCATTCATATATGGTGGTGAAGAGTGAGGAAAAATAATGGAGTTTTCCTTGAGACGTCAGTTGTAAACCAAGTGTTAAATTGTATAATGAACTTTTAGTTAGGATAGCACTTAAGCAATATTTTATTTTATAATGTTAATGGTATTTAAATGTTTTATTTTGGTTTTGGTTCAAAACAGCACTCTGAAAACTCAGTCCCTGACAGATCCTTTCCTGTGATTGAATACAGCATTCAATTAGTGTATAAAGTCTATTTGTTATATTATGAAATAAATTTGAAAATATACCCCAGAATCTCTACCTCTACCTCTTGCATACTCATGTTTGACATATAATTAGGTTTTTACAATGGCAGTATATTTTAAATAGAATTAACCTGTTGCTCCAAGTATGAACTGTGATTCCATCTATTTCTCTTTCTCATTGCTTCATGTATTTTGTTCATATATGTTGTTATATATGCTTCACATATGTTCTAAGCTTAGGATAGCTGCATCCCTGCTGGAGCAGGGATAGCCAGAGCAAAAGCCTTGCTCAGCCACTGAGTTTCTCAGAGGAGTGGAACCAGATGGTTTGCTCTGACAAAAGCCAGACTGTGAGCCACCAAGAGGGCCATGTAACTGGCCAAGGACATTAGCCATATTGTAAGCGTGAGTCCTGAGCTAGTATAACAATACAGCTATGCTTTTCACTATTTAGGAAGATTCCTGTGCCTGTTAAACATCTGTCACTATCCGTTTTCTAAGTTAACATTAAATATTGCTGTGAAATAATTCAGTTTAGACAGTATTCTAAAAGATCAACTTGTAACAAAATGCAGGGTAGTTTATATTAAATGACATAAAGAAGGCCTTTAAAAGGTATAGGTAGAGGTTTGAGACAGCAAAAGCATATTATTTCGTGCCAGCAAGACATCTGTGTGGGTGCTAATTTGGAGCAAAAGATCAGTACTGTATCTGATTTAGGCATTATGGATTGGCTTTGTGTCCTGAGAATGTTTCGTAACTTGTAAAAGAGAGACTCTGTTTAGGAAAATATCTGATTTGGGAAGACATAGGAAAATAGTCCACTGTTATAATGAATTTGTACCCATGGATAAAGTTAAGCAGCTATTTCAGTCTTTTTCTCAGTCAAGACTCCTGGCCGTTTGATTTCTGTAAAGTAATAGTAAGATGCAAAGGGGAAAAAAAAAAAAAGGTATTGCAAAAAAGCATGTGTTATCATTTAGACCAATTAATGATGTATTCCAATTAGGTTCATTAAGCCCTGATATCACAGAAGTCAAGGTAGTATTAGACTGGGATGATTTTAGTTTAAACAACCTAGACAAAAAGCTTGAGTATGTGATTCATAATTAGCATATGACTGCATAAATGTCTTTCCTAAAGACTAATATTTTGATCCCATTTATGGCCTCTCATTTTGCAGACTTTCTCTCTTACTATGGTTCAATAAGGCCTACTACTTATTTATTTCATTTTATGCTGTTGTGTGTATTTATGGGAGATTTATTTATGGTTTTATTCCACATTGCGTGGAATATCCCATATATGTGTTGTGTAATGTTGTGCATGAAGTGTATCTCCATTATCCGTTACAAGAGTGCAGCAGGAGAGTACTGAGACACTGGGACAGGAGAAGAGTGAGAGCAGAAATAATTACATTTCAGGAGAGCGTGTGCAGAGTTATGAGACTCAGATGCACCAAGTTTCCTAAGAATAAGGAAATTTATGTTGCAAGATCATGCTTTTTTTTTTTTCCTTAGGTCACAAATTAAAAGACTTCATTCAGGAAATGTCTAAGCAGCAATAAGTTATGTCCCTGGTGTTGATGGATTGTAACTTTATTTACGAATTGCATAGAAATCATCCAATTCAAGACTTCCGTTCAAGTCTTGGGGATGTTTTATTATTATTATTATTATTATTTACTGGAATGCTAATTTATCAATTATTGTTCAATTAGTTGCTTCACTTGCCTTGTGTAGTTGTTCCTTCTGCAAAATTACATTCAGACTTCCCCAAACTGGGGATCAAAAGCCCATAATTTGCCCTATATATGCCCAAGTTTCCTTGTATATGACCTCTGAGGGCTTTGAAGCTTTGCCTAGGATTTGTGGATCTCCAATAGCCTGACTGCTCTGAGCAGGCTGCAAAGATGTCACAACTATGGATGTGTCCACAGCACTTGCACAGACCACAAAAGAAGCACGTACACACAAGGTTCAGGATGTGTTGGCCTTACAACACACGTGCTGAAATGGTGGGCTCTGCATGTACTCAAAATCTCCTGGGCTCTAGAAGCTTTTGACTTAATTGAACATGTGCTACACGCCTGACTTTTCTCAGAAACAGGTTATCTCTGTTTCATGTGTGCAATTGCTCTGAGGTATCCCAGATGCATCAATTTCCCTGCATATGCATTATCTGGACAGAAATCCTGGATAGAAATATGGGAATCCTGCCTTTCATACGAGGAGCACTAGGGAAAGAGGAAATTAGTATGACACTTTATTAACATGTAGTATATTTACACTAAATTGGCTGTTGTAACCTTGGTTGAAGTACTGGCTGGACATGACTTCATGCATGATAATGTTATTTTAATTCTGTAGGTTATATCAGCTTACTTTTTTTTTTCCTCATGTTTCATGCCTTTTCCCCACTTTCCAGCTGTGAGATGTTTTGCAGTTTGCCAGGCCATTTCCAGTTTTACACATATGTCGCCTTTTCACCTTCTAGGTGCCATGCTGCCAATATCTATGCCAGGTGAAAGACAACATAAATAGGAACTATAATTTGTACTTCCTTATTAATACTGTATCTCTGCTATCGTTTGTCACCTCCTTTGTTACTGTAAGTGCTGTGCAGAACCTCATTAGTGGTCATGCTTTCTGGTTTCTGTTCTCTGTTTTAAATCTGTTTCTCATTTCCTGACTGTTAGTTTTTGCTTGAGGGTTGTTTTAATTTATAGTATTGTCATTCTGACTCCTATTTGTGGTGTGAGATGATGGTCTGTGTGCATTTCTAAGAGTTCTTGTAGCTTTCCACATTCATGTAATTCTTTCTTTCAAGGACTCCCAAGTTCATGTTATTTTGCATAATGTCATTGTTGTCTGGATAAAAATTATTGCACTTTTAAGCATCAGTAAAGATTATTACCATCTGATTTAGAGTATTCTGAGGTTTGCGTTTTAGATGGAATTTTTTGACATTGGACTTTTTCTTTGCCAGCAAATGAGCAATTAAAAAACTGCACAGATGCTATTGAAGATCTTTCAAAAATATTTCATCGCAATCTACAGGGCAGTCCTTTTGCAGTGAAAGAGCAGAACTTTTAGGTCCAACTGGGACAAAGGAAATCAATGGCTGGTGGGTGCTTTTCTGTATGGTGCCAAGAAACAGAGTATTTGCTATACAGAGAAATTATTTTGAGAAATTGGCCCATGCCTTCTTTTTGTCTCTTGGAATTATAAGTGAGTCGTAGCCATCTTCCATTTAAAAATGAGAAATGTATTTGAGGGCCAATCTCTAACATTAAAAAAATCGTAAATTCCTCTTTCCAAGCACAGAAGTTTCTTGAGGTCATGAGGTCTTACAAAACATTGGGAAGGAGAAGAAGTATTCCTTATTTGGCTTTAGTTCTAATTTGGGACTTTAATTCACGTTACCATATTTTATTCCATAACCACATGAGATGAATATATACTCCAGTTTAATGATGTGAATACACATTTTCAAAAGCTCTGGATATAAGAAAGTTCCAATATCTGTAAGTCTTCAGTAATTTGGTGACGCTGACATCTATGGTATATTTTATCTTTTCTGCATGGATTTAAGCAGATTGTGTTTCTGTCCTGGTTTTAGACAGTCCAGTTGATGAAGTTAGTATTTTCTAGCATATGTCTGCTTATACTGGCCGATTTCTTAGATTTACATCCCAGATGTATTTCCAAATAAAAGCATATCAAATCAGCCACTTCAGGCAAAAATTTTGATGGCAACACAGGTAAAAAAACAAACCTTGTCTCATGAGTAACCTGAAGAGATGTAAGTTGGTACTAGAAGTACTCTTTCAAGGTTGATGTCTTAAACCATGCAACAGTGTATATATTTAAGTAAGGTTAATATGACCTTGGCTTTGATGAAACTCATAAGTGTTCAGACAAAATAATGCTAGATTTGATGAGTGTTTCTGATCATCCGGCTATTTTCACTTGGGTTTTAACTTTAAGCACTCTTGCTGAGAAATATGACTTCGTTTGATAGGTCCAGGAAGTAGATCTTTTTTCAGGTGTCACTTTGGCCTGGTGAGCATGGGTAAGAGAATCTTGCATTGCTTTTGAAAGTGATAAAATAATATTTTATGGTTTTATATATTTATTAAATATTTCATCCACATAGGTGTTCTCTCCTACTTTTCTTAATTGTTTCCTCGGGCCGGATATCTTCCAGCTTAAAGAACTAATTCACTGCTTATCTGCTTTGTCCTGGATACCAGTAGGGGGAACACAGGAGGTGTATGCTATTCACTCCTTTTTTCAAGGCACAAGCTTGAATCCTGAAGTCAGAAGTTCCCAATGGAGAGGTAGAAGGGCCATAGTTCAATTCTTAGTATGAATAGAGTAAATAATGGAAAAATATATGTATGATTCAGATGCATTCCTACTTAAGGTGGTCTTCTGCATCCCAGAGCATTAAGGTGGTCTTTTGCATCCCAGAGCACCTATTTTAGAGAAACTATAGTGCAGGCTTAGGCTGTTGCATGACAAGTGCAGATGAATTCTCCAGGGAGATGAATCATGGAGATTTAGTAGGCAGTTTTCCAGAGTGTAATGACTTGTTCAGAATTTTGTGGAATTTTACAAAGAGAGCAAAGACATACCATTCCCCCAGTATCATCTAAGCCCATGCTCCAAAATATGAGGCTGTCAGAGCCACCAAAGAAAAACCTGCCAGGCATTTTAATACGAGGAAAATTAAATTGTGTAACCATTAGTTTCAGGAAAGCGGAATTTTGTGTGTGGTCTTGTGTTTAGTTTTTTGTTGGTTTGTGTGTTGTTGTTTTGGTGGTGGTGGTGGTGGTTCTGTTTTTTGGGGGAGGTGGGAGGTATTTTTGTTGTTGTTGTTTTTTCCTGGAGTTTGCTCCTCTATCTGTTCCACAAAAAACAAATACATAAAAATCTTTAGACAGAATGCCAATGTGAGAAGTATCATCCTGACTGCTGAAAGACTGATGGTTGTAAAAAACTGGAAACCAGCCTGTGTAATGAGCAATGTCTGCTTTTCTTGACAATAGTGAAAGAAATTGTTCAGGATATAACCATGTATTTATCTATTTCATTCCACCTGATGAAGATGCTGGGTGAAATTGTGGTGTCTCTGGTATTAGTGGAAGTTTGATATAGAAGCAGGGTTCCATTCTCTATTGAGATAAGTTACTACTTCATACCTAAATGCTGGTTATAGAAACTCATGTGACTAATTAAAAGCTCTACTCAATGTCAGAGATATCTAAGGAGACAGTCAAAGCTGAACAGTGAACACTAACACGTGTCAACTTGTTAGAAGCAAAAATCTAAATATTTTAGATCAAACAAGCCTAGGCTGTGTTGACAGATCATTGTAGCTAGGCAGCTCCTGAAACAGAACCAGACAAGTTCACTTCTGTTAACAAACAATTTTACACCAAAGAAATTTGCAAAACATTGAGAACTCAGCCTTCTTTTGATTTCAGTGATTGCTGACATCAGGTATCTCACATACTCAGACCAGTGCAACCCAGTTAGGTAATCCTTTCTTTGCATTTATTGATGGTTTGATAAATAAGGATGAGACAGAGCAACATTTGAAATTATGACACTCATGAGCATAGAGGTGCAAAGCCATGAACTTCTTTAACTAAAAATGGTGGGTGTAAAAGGAGTCTGTTGCTGACACTTTCTCTTCTGACTTGCACAGCAAAGAAAATTTGCTGCATGAGGTGGCAAGCCATAGTGAAAGCTGCTAATCAGGAATCCTGGAAACCCTCAATGCTGGAGTCATTTGTGGAGTCACTTGGACAGTCTGACAGCAGGAGCTCAGGCACAGAAAGGGCAGATTTATTCCAGAAGTCACGAAAGGGTTCTCAAAGAATAACAAGAGTTACTGACCAAAGAAAATATTCAATTCATATGTGCTCTTTAGAGGGTTGTTTTTCCTCCTAGCTGGAAATGTTTTATTGCAGGTATCTGGCAATTCTGCTGTAATGACAGTGATACAGTGCTGAGGCAAAAATACATTAAAGGGATGACAGACTGAAAAACTTGAGGAGGACTGTGAGTTAAAAAGCAGTTAGAAGGGACAAAAATAATCCCGAGAAAGATGACTTTCAAAGTCCATTAAAAATTCTGATATTAAACTGTCGGCAAGAGAATTCAGATTCATTTCTGCTGTGGGTACTCTCAAAGAACAGAGTCTGACCTCTTTTTTTTCTTTTTTTTTGGAACTACTGAGCATTTGCTTCTCCTGCTGACTTTAAATAGAAACCTGGGAGACTCCATGCTGCTGAGAATGAAGCCTGTGATCATTAACTGAAGGACCTGATCATAAAAGGGATTCTTATCTGAGTCTTAGTGCCTCTTTGCATGGGGCTTTTCTTGGAAGAGAGAAAATAGATGAGAAAAGAGACAGTCCAGATGCTAAATTTTTACTACTTCGTCATTCTCTGACCAGACCAGATGGTTTCCACGACCACCTTTCTGAACACTTCTTTCCAGCCTTCATCTTTTCTTCTTCACCTGAGACATTTTATATCTCTTTTTTGTTCTCTTCCTCACTTTGTTGTCTTTCTTGCCACTGTCTTTTACAATGCATTTCCCTTACCATCTGTCCGATGAGTATTCTACTGCTTCCCTACCTCTTTCAGCCCCTCTGCCAACAACAAAAAAGGGGAGGAAATGCCTAACAAAACCCCACATACCCTGGGAACTGCAATTGTATTTGCAGTAATTGTATTTCTAACTGTTTTGGACACGAGGATGGAGAGAATCCAACCTGATACCTGTCATGTTAGCATGGATTGGTGACCTGCTGGAAGGGTGCCTCTACTGCTAAATGTTCGCATGCTGCCTGTCACAAAGGAACCCACACACATGGTTGGTTGTTCATTAGATGCTATCACAACGACCATGATTAATACCATGATGAATCAGTTGACCATAATTTTTGGCTTCTGCAGCTTGCAAAGATGAGTGCATTCAAATTTCACAAAATGAATTGTTAAATTGGTCTGTGATTACTTTGAATTTGTAATTTCTTTTCAAGACATGAAGATTTAAATAATCCATTTAGTCATTGTTGTTACACATTAATTCACTGTTTGGTTAGACTCCAGGCAGGCTACAATGTTAGGGTCATTTTAACTACTGTTATCATTAACGATTATTATATCTGCTCCTGGAGTGTATGCAAATGAAGGGTAGTATGAATTTGTCAGAATTATCTTGACTTCATTCCATTTGTCAGGCATAGCAGGTTTGTATCTAGTTCATTGTTTTGGGAAAGCTTGTCTCTTTAATTTCATTTTGCATGCAGGGCTGGTGGTTTCTGCACTATAGCCCATGCTTCCCATGGGGGTTTTGTTTGCTCGTGAAATTGCCTCTGATGATAACACCGTGCTTCGAGTCCTGCATGTGTATTCCTTTGTGTCATTGTGTACTACCCATGCATGTACACTATATTGCTAGGTCCCTTTAAGAAAATAGTATTATTTATTATGACAGTAAATAGTCCAAAATTCACCATGTAAGTAGAGGGGCAGAAAATGTTCTCTCTCTGGAGAATGCCAGTCTTCACAGAAATCAGAGTTGATATAAAGTAAGTAAATCTCAGTGGATTTTTTTTATTCCTTTTTACATAAATACATGATAAAGAGAAAAGTTAATTAGGGCAACACAGTTGTTCCTTGTATCTACATAAAAATGCTAGAAATAATTAAATACTATCTTGTGTTTTATTGTACAGATGGAAATTTGTAGCTGGCTTACTGATTAATAGGCTACAGGTAGGCTGGTGATAGCACAGTGACACTTGCCTTGTGATGTTAGTTTGTATGCTTCCTCCTCCTCTTCCTCACTGCTGCATTCATGGAATAAAATAAAAACATTGGATTTTAGTCTGGCTATAGTGTGCCAGGTACTTTTCCCTCTCCTTCCCTCTCCACCTCCTGAGGAAATGAAAAAGGGTAATTTAATGCTAAGACAAAAAGGACATTATGGTGGGTTCTTGATGACAGACCTATTTCTTTCAGGCTTTTGCAACCATTAACTTCACTGATGTTACTTCTTATTTGTTTATACAGATATAAGTTAAAGCAGAATGATAAATTCCTCCCTATGCTTGTCACACAACATTGGGAAAGTAAGAAAACAATTCATAATCTTGTGATAAAATAAGAGAACAGGGAATGCGAGTTTAAAGAAAGCCAGCAAAGTAGCAGGGAAAGCATCAGTGAAAGCAAGCAAGCACACCTCTGCTGTTTGGGGGTTTCGTTTATTTCCTGACCTGCCTTGCGATGGAGCATTTCTGCTGTCTGGGCAGGCACAATACCTGCATGCAGCAAGGGCAGAAGGGCCCTTCCCTCCATCCACAGTCTCCTCAGGGATGCAGAACCTATCAGAAATCTTCTGGTATGCTCCAGAAACAAACCTGGAAATTTTTTCCCACAAGATTATGTAAACATTCTACTGTATGGCTTGAGGAAATTTGATGTAAACTATATAGCAAGTGATTTAAAGCTGTTATTACTAAAATTTAGAGAGCCACAGCAGCTTCTTAATTTTGCTTCAAGATATTCAAGTTTTAAAATAATCAATGTTTTATGAGTTAGTAATTGACCATGTCAAAATTGCTTTATGTGCTCAAAAAAAATCAAAGTGCTTCTACTGGATTCTTCCGATAAGGCTGTATTTTCCTACTGCTTTCACCTTCACAGTGTCATACATTAGGAAAGGATTATCCAGAGGAAGGAACTATGTTTGAAAGCTACATACTCCAATCTGAAGATATTCATATAAGAAACTCATTTTGAAACAAATTAGAAATCAAAATTTCTTGTTCAGTTTGAATCCTTGAAAAGTCTTCTTAGCAATACAATTAGCAGTCTTACAGAGACAGTTTCAGTCTCACAGAATGCCAGACTGAGCCTGATGGGGTTTTGTTTTGGTTTCTTTTCTATCAGTAAAGGGTGTGTATTGCTTTCTCTAAAATAAGAAGCAAATACCAGGTGTACATTTTTCCAGTGCAAAACCAGGATTAATTTCTCCTAACTTTTGGCAAATAGAAATGCTTCTAGCACATTAGTTTGGATGTGCTCTTACTACAGCAAATGAAGAAAAACATCTCCCGGACAATTCATCACACCACCTTGAGCTACATCTGCACAGGCAAGCAGTGCAGGAGCAGCTAGCTGGTCCTGAGGACCAAGCACAAGCATGATGCCGTTTGGCATGAGGAAGAGGTTTTGGACTAGCCTGAGTCTAACCAAGAACCCATTCCCAGCTGAGTACATTAGATGCACACCTGGGAGGCAGTTTCCAGCTGTGTTTCACCAGGTTGCACCATCCGTGGTTCTTCCACAGAGTCAACTAAGGATTATCCATAGGAGCAGCTTCTCAAAGACCTTCCTGACATTGTGCTAATGAGGGCTAAATTCCCCTCCATGGGTACTTTTCTGTTTCTGTTTTAAAGCATTCATAGAAGTGTATCTTAAACTTGGCATCCAAGTTTTAGATAGTTAAAATAAGGTGTAAAAAGCATCTCTGAAGTATGGAAACCATTCTCAAATGTCATTAATTCTGAAGAAGTTCATCTTCTCTGAAAGCATGTATCGAATCTAAAGAACAGACAATGCTTCAGAAATAGCCATTTCTCCCTATCTCAATTTCAGAAGAAAGGAAGGAAAAGAAATTACTCTGCCAGTAAAATAAATGTTCATAAAAGAAATAATTTTTGCTTGTATTCATCATCAAGTTTTGCTGGTACATGTAATTTGTGACTCAGATTTTTTAAAATTATCTGGTAGACTACTGTATTTCATGAAGGACTCTTCACTGCAGGGATTACTGAAGATTACGTTCCCCATAGCCAAACTCTCCTTATTAAGGAAGTTCCAGTGGGAATGTCTTCCCACTGCTGCAAAATACTTCCCATTTGTAGTAGTGCTGTTTTTCTGCACCTCTTAGTGATTGTGTGACAGCCTTGTATTTATAGTTCATGTAAGAAAGCTACACATTGGGCCTATGCTTCCAATATTTTGTTAATACTGAAGCAGAAGAGGAGAGCTTGTTACTACCTGGGCATCTGCAGAATTCCAAGAAGGGTTTTCTGGGCAAGCACAGCAGTCTGTAAGCCAGCTCCAAAAGCCTGAGTTAGTGATACGTTATTATAAATATGTTCCTGTACTTCAATGTACAGAACTGTTTAGGTTCTTGCGCTATGGGTGGTGGGGTATTCTCTTACACTTTCTGTCTCTGTTTCTTTAATTCTTATCATGACTATCAAGGGAGTTGAAGGGCTTTTACAACTTTAAAAGTCTATAACTTTACATTTGGAAATGAGCATGTGAAGTATTGCCAAATGAATACCAAAGGGCTGAATCCAGCAACAAAGTCCTCTGCCCAAAATGTCGACTGAGCCCCACAACAAGCTGCAAAGTTTGGTTCTACCCTAGGGCTCAGGGACCAGCAGCAGAAAGGAGGAGCAAAGCATCTGATACTCACTGAGGACATAATTCCTGGAAGAAGCCTTGGGGAAGTTTTCACCTTCACTGAGTTTAAAAATAAATAAATACAAAGCAATAACTGGGGAACAAGATTCAGTGTCCAAAGTTCAGCTCTCGTTGTGTTTCAGAACAGTAAAGGATTTATTTTTTCTTCTTTTGTGCAATAGGTAGCAAAGCTATGTTGATTTTATAATTATCATTGTGGGTTTTTTATTTTACTGTATTTCCCCATTGAATCTGAAATATGGAAATTATTTATTCCAAAAAGTATCAAGATGAATTTTCAGTCTTAACAACTGGTGATCTGAGATATTTATGCTAAAGGTTTCTTTTTGACACCTTTCTCCTCTAAGAAATCCTAGTCTGAATGACAGAAAACTTCTGTAATGTGCTTTGTACAGAACACAGGTTTTTCTTCGTCTTCTTCATTCTTTCTTTTTTCTTTTCTCCTTTTCTCCCCAGTGATACAAAAATTTTAATGCATTCAAAATAGAAAAGCTTCTCAAATCAAGAAGCACACTTAATGCAAAAAAGACCCAAAACAGAATTGTGAATGAAAGCATTCTAAAACTAACCCTGCCCAGTACTGCTCAGTAGATGGGAAGTTTGGAGAGTGAAGTAACATTTTAAGCATTCAGAGTAAATTTAAGATCCTAATCCCTGAACTATAAAACCATTTTACTTGCTAAAATACAGTAGATACACAGAAATAGAGGGGGAAATAAATAATTTTTTTTTAAAAAAAAAAAAGCCTATGGGACCATTCGGGACCATTTATACAACTAAAGCAAATCATGAATGCATTCTGCACCATAGGGATATAAACCTTTTATTTCATTCCATATCAACCCACACAGTCTGAGAGTTCATTGTCCTCTCTTGCTTTCATATTCAGATACACTTCATTTCGGGTTAAAAGTGATGCATTCAATATTTACAGACTAAATCAAGTTTTCCTCCCCAGTTTTTTTTCAGTTGTGTTTAACTTTCTTAAGCATCACTGTACACACTAATATCATGCATGCGAGTCTTAGAAAAGCTATACTGACAGTTTTCCCTAACAGTCTCTAATCCGAAAACATGGGTTTGTCATGGGAAAGAACCTCTAGAAGAATAAAACTGTGCTCAGTTTATGCCTGTAACAGAAACCTAGCTGATTCAGTATTTCAGTTGTGATGGTTACAGTCAAGCCTACATCTTCTGACTTTCCATGTCAAGTTGCATTAAAGTCAATTCTGAGCATGTTGTACTGACTATAAATGCTCATAACTTCAAACATAGTGATCATGCTTGCCTCATGTACAAACAACCTTCTTTTTTTAATCTCAGACTGGCATTCATCCAAAATATTTTAAAATCTGTTTCAAGGAACAATGAGGTTTTTCAAATCACATATTAAATGCAGCAAGGAATTGGTTGCTTTCCTTCAAAGACAAGTATGAAGAGAGGTCTGCTTGAGATAAACTGTTCAGAGGTAGTCTATGAGGAAAAAATCCTGTCTGAATGCCTTCAGCTTGAGAAAATAAGAGAAATGTGCTATGTCTGGGGTAGAAGACTGTGGAAGATTGTGAGGCCTTGTTCTCTTTAGGAAAAGGGCAGAGGTAAGAGATTTTTTCCAAGGTAGTTTCCTGCAGGAAAGGAAGAAAATCCTTCAAATTTGCTGCATCTCTTAGTTTTCCCTTTAAAAGAATTGGGTTTACTTTTGCAAGTATGTTCCTAATGAAAGGTAAAATCTTTGAGACAAATCAGTTTGTCCTTTTTACATAAACTGTGAGTTTGAATTAAATCCTATACTTAGACAAAAACTTTGTTCACTGTTCAAGGTTCAAGCCTTTCTCACAGTTTTTTCTTTTTCTATCCTTTTAGTAAAGCCCTTTTTCTTGTTCAAACACCCATTGGAACTTTGAGTGTTTCTTTTCAGACAATGAATGTCCACAAATAAGGAATAATTTATTTTATATTTATTGAGCTATGGAAGCTTGTTTCCTGTGCAATCAATGTTCTTTATATTTGGAATTTTCCACTGTTGCATAAATGCAGATTTGCTTTCTAGGATATCTTTCTGTCAGTGATGTTTCTGCCAGTGATCATGCAGATTCATCACAACTGTAGGTTTCTCAAAATCTTTGATTCTTTGCTACTTGGAATGTCAAAACAGCTGCAGCAGCTGCAAAATGTGTGAGCTTCTGAAGTCACCTTCCACTTTAGTGCATTGGCTCTGAAGGATTTAGACCTCTTAAGTGCATGAAATAGTCCATGCTACTGGAGGATAGGCAGTAAGATAGCCACTTTGAGGTTTTATGTGGGCACAAAAAAGCTTTTGTAGAACTGACATGTACAACATTTTTTACAAGGAACAAAACTTTGTGATCCCAGTGGTGACAAGAGGGGGAATTTTAAAGCAGAGATGCTCCCAGCTCAATCGCCTTCGACTTATAAGGCTCAGTAATGTATTTGAATGTTAATGTTGAACAATAGCATGAATTGCCTAGACACATGCATGCTGGGATTATTTTTAACTTAATGAGAGATGGTTTGAATTACAGAAACTGGATCTAGAATGGACCTTAATAAGCAAAAATGTCATTGAGTTTGCTAGCCAGGATTTTGGTTTGGACTGTTACAAAGAGAGGCCATTTGTGAGCCCTGTTATTGAGCTCCTGCTTTACTTTCCCAAACCCTGAAGAAGCTGTATTGGAGATAAAACCCACACAGTGTCCTGGAGCGATTGCTGCCATGGGCCAGGTTCTGGCTTCGGCCCTTATTCCAGGGGGTCTCAGGAGAGGCCAACAGCACCCAGAGTTCCTGAGCAAGAGGCAGCAGGCAACATAGTGCTTTGCTCCATCTGTTTCCCTGGGCTGAGAGACTTCACCTTCTCTTACATGGGCAATGGGATATTCCTTGGAGGAAGGCAGGGCTAGAAAAGTCCGTGGATCTTTGTTCCTCGGGTTTCTGTGGTGCAAGGAAGTCTTTGCACAGCATGCTGTGCCAGCAGGGCTGGCCAGGGTCAGTGTAACACCAGGATTCAGGTGCATCAAGCTTTGAGGGGCAAGGCAAAGAAAACGTCATCCAGAGATCACTGAGCAAACATCATCTTGGAAGGCTTATCCTAAGTTTTCAAAACCAGAAGATACTCCAGAAGCAAGGAGAAAACACACTGCTGGAAAAAACTACATAAAACATGAAACACAAAAGCTCATTTTAAAAAGCTTTTTGGGTTTTCCAGAACAATTTGGACTAAACTAACTCCTTAAAAAAAAAAAAAAAAAAATCTATTTTCATTCTGTTATTTTCGCTCTCTTTTATTTCAGTAATCTCAGCAAATAAGCATTCACTGTGCTCCTTCCAGCTATTTTTCATTCAGCTTTTTCTTATTTCCCCCTCAGATTAACCAGTAGAACAGAAAATATAAACACCCCTGAATACTTCACTACCAGGTTAATTCCAGCTTCCTCATTGGCAGGTTGCACTGACCTGGCTGACAGTGCACTCCAATGGAGAAGGAGTGCTCACTCCCTTCTGCAGTCTCTGCTGTGAAAACAACCATCTGTAGCAGAAGACAGAAGCATCTTCCACCATTGCAATTATTTGCTGATAGCTGCGTGTCTGTGGTCTTAGGGTTGTGGGGGAAAAATTAGAGAGCATTATGCAAATAGCTTATGGTGAGGAAAGACCACGTCTGTTATTCTGGGGCTTTGGTAAGCTTAATTTCCCAACTGCTAGAAGAGTTATTGCAGAACTGTTCATTTTTTAGCTAGTCTCCAGTGAAACTGAATTCCCCCCTTCATCTGCCACACAGTGTTACAAGCCAAACCTGTATGATTTGGTGGTTTTCTCTGGATGAATTGCTAAGAGATTTCTCCCTTATGAATCAAATTTTATCTGGGCTTTTATAATTGCCAGTGCTTTGAATTCACTCCCCTATAGCTTCTTCTGTGAAAAATAATCAATACAGTGAAATGATTCATTTGCAGCAAATTACTTATTCTTGAAGCTTATTCTTGCTTACACTTCTGCATGATGTGGATGATTACAAGACAGACACAGTAAAATCTTTAAATGTAATGAAGTGCCAGCATATAATTTAAGCTGGTTACACAGTAAAAATACAGGTTTTAAAGGCATTATATCTCAATTTGGTTTATAACATTAAAAATAACTATATCCCATTCTCCTCCTTTGGTTCATGATCCTGTCTGTTGCTAAGAAACCCTTCCTCAGGTGGCTTTGAACCTTCTCAGCATTTTCATCTGTAGCTATACTACCTTGTCAACCCATAGGATACTGCTGCTGTGTGGCTGGAATTTATGTTTCTTACTGAAAGTAATGAAACCATTGTGCAGATAAGTAGCTAATTTGTTGCTCTTTCAAAGCATCATGCTTTCCTCTTCAATATTTCTTGTCAGCTTTTAAAGTGTATCATTTCAAGTGCAACGTAGTGAAAAAGTGTGCATAAGACAGAGGCAGTCATGATATACTTCTGTTTTATCTGAACCTTTCTTTTTGTGGCATGGGCTGATGCCATAAACAGATGTGTCGCTTCATATCCCCAACCGTGTGCCTTCTATCAAGCTATCTGTAGGCTTCAACCTGACAGCCTATTTCCTTGCTGTGAACCAAAATATTTAGTGGGATTTTTTTATTTGTCTTTTTCATTGTTCAAATACAGCATGTTTCAGGATAGTTGCAGTGACAAAAGGAACAACCAGACTGTCAGAGGGAATGGTTTCTTTTAAATATAGTTTCACAGAATTTAAGTGCAACACATTCAAACTGGCAGCAGTTGATTGGATATCTCAGAAACCAGTTATGATGAATTCTGCATTCTAAACTGCATATTAAATACTATATGTGTAACTATATACACATAAATACATGTGCACTTAGGTGAATGTATAGTGTTTATTTATTCAGAAAGTACGTCCATAGAGTATATTATACCATCATCGCTTTAATCATATATTTTTATCAATTTTAGCATCTGATAAACATTGTAAATTTCAGCACATATTGAACTATAGATACCTCTGAAAGAATATTTATGAATTGTGAAGTTAGAGGGTTTTTTTCAAATTAGTGAACTTCAAATCAGTTCCAAAAGAAAGCAGTCATGGAGGAAAAGCTCTCCACTAGGAAAAAATATATCAGCTAGGAACTGGATCATAATTTGTGAGGAAAAATAAATCTGATCATTCTGTGCTCTGAGTTTTTCCTTTTTTGTTCTTGATTGTCCCAATAGATGTCTTTTTCTCTAGTACTTTATATTTTAATATGGATGTACATTTATGTTGTCATATTTGTGACAGAATCATATGCTCAACTAACCCTATTTGCATGTGAAGATTAACTTTCGTATGTTTTGTATTGGTAATACTCTGTCACCGTTTACCGCAGGGTGACAATAAACTGTAGCAGATGTTTTCTGTCAACTCTCACATGCCCCTCAGTAAGGAAAGGGAATAGGAGGAAAAGGGAGAGAGACTTGCAAGTTGGAAAAGTTTTAAATGCTTTACTAATGTTACTAATAAATAGATAAAATAATACAAAAAATACAAAACCAATCTCGAATTTCACGGGGTAGCGCTGAGATGCCCACGGCAGCGGAGCTGGCATTGCTCCAACAGCTGCAGGGCAGGCACCCAGAAGTCCTGGACTGGACTGTGCAGCAAACTGGAACTGGATTCAGGGATGCAGGGTTTGGATCCAGGCCTCAGATTGCAGGGATGACAGGCAGGGTCCTCTTCAGATGCCAGCCATGGTTGAAGAGAGGAAGACCCTCCTGATCTCCCACTTTTATAGGGTGTATTACATGGATGGGATAGAATACTCAGTCAGTTTTAGTTAAATGTTCTATCTACCCCTCCTTGCAAATACACCCCTCTCACTTACAGGACTTTATCAGTATCCTTGGTTGCTACAGCAATAAATCTAAACCTGGGCCTCTTCTGCATTCTGTTGGTCATCTTATCAGTTCCAGAGCACAGTGTCTGAAAGAACATGCAGATAAATTCAGAAAAGTGTAGTTACTTAGAAGAACTTAGCTGAAAGGAAAATTCACTAAAAGAGAACTGATCTTGTTTTTAACAAAACCAGGACATAACCTCAGCAAGTGGAAAATCACATGGTTGCATTGACTTCAATGGAGCTGTTGCAGATGACAATTTATTCCATTGTTTCATTCACCTGGTTGATGAGTACTTCCAAAAAAAACATACTACTCTGTGAACAGGTTTCTCAAAACTAAAAAAAAAAAAAAAATCAATATCTTTCTTAAAATAAACATTTCTGAATATGCCAAAGAAATCACAGGACACTAATCTCTAATACTCTTTGCTCCTGCAAACTTTAAATTCTGCAACTTTGCTGTGCAGCATGGTTCTTTGTTATAAAAGTTAAGGCAGTCTTTAAAATGTGCTTAGCTTGCCATACTGCATTTTTATTTTCAGAGAGACAATGTCAATAAAGAAAAGAAAAGTGCAAACAAAGTTATTTTGGATTTCCTGTGACCTTAGGGTGTTTGGTGAAGGTGTCTATGATTTTAAAATTGAATAACAGACAAATAATTTGGAGTTCCTCTTATAGCAATATATAATACTAGGGAAAAGGTCAAAACTTTATTAAATTTAGCCATTTAATTCTTATTTCCTTCACTTATAAAAGATTGTTGCCATAGGTAATTTGGTATCTACAAACATTCAAATTAAAAGACAGATGAAGTTTTAAAACTGATATTTCCTCTTGGGTGAGAGCTAAAGAACATTGTTTAAAGGATGGAAAAGTCATTTAATCTGAGCAGTGGACTGATACATTAACTTCAGACACAAAAACTATATCTGAAACCAAACTTTGCAAGAGGTCTCTGGATATTTTGACTCAGCTAATTATTTAGAGACACTTCCATCAGAGAAGTTAAATCCAGAAGAATGATGTCCCAAAGCTTTTGAGAGCAACAGAAAGAAAGATGGAAGTAGAGATGATCTGACTCAGCATTTTGTATTTTCTTTATCAACAGGCATTTTGGCAGAGTCAACAGGTTTTTTGTTACATTCTATAAAGGTTTTCTATTAAAAGAAAAACATTTTGTAAATACTTTTCTTCTTTAGCGGGGAGGAAATGTTTTACCACGCTTCCCAGCTATTGCCTCTTTTTGCTGAAGTATGTGTTAATATTATACTCTACTTGATTATGTATTCACTATTTCTCAATAGGATTTTCTAAGACAAAAACACAGTTGAGGAAGGAACACACACCAGGAGATGTCCTGGTCCAACCCCCTACTCAGTGCACGGTCAGTCAGAGCAGATTGCTCAGGGATGTGTCCACTCAAGTTTTGGATGTCTCCAGGGATGGAGAATCCACAGTCTCTTTGGGCAACCTCTACCAGTGTTTGGTTACACTTGTGTTGGCTCTGGCTGAGAAGGAGTTAATTTTCCCCATATTAGCCCTCATAGGGCTGCACTTTGTACTTGTTGCTAGAACACAAAACACACCAGTGTTTTGGCTACTGCTGAGCTGTGCTCCCATAACATCAAGGCTGTCTCTCCAGCATTCCCCCTCTGCACTCCAAAAGGCCAGTAGGCTGGAGGTAGGGAAGATATTGGGAGGCGACATAGCCAGGACAGCTGACCCAAACTGACTGAATGGATATTCTACACTATATGATGTCTACTCAGCAACAAAAGTTAAGAGAAAGAGAAGGCAGAGGCGACATTAATTGTTATGATATTTGTCTTCTGAAGCAACAGCTATGTGCACTGAAGCTCTGTTTCACAGGCAGTGGCTGGACATTGCCTGTTGATGGAAAGCAGAGAATAAATCTTTTGCTTTCCATTGTTTCCACACACGGCCTTTGTTTTTGCTTTATTAAAAACCCTTTATCTTGTTCCACCAGGTTTTTTTCATTTTATTTTCTTCCCCCCTGTCCTGCCAAGGAGGGGAGCTATAGTGTCTTGGTGGACATTTGGCATCCAGCCAATGTCAACCCCACTACATTCTCTCATTGCAAAACTGTTTTCTTTACTTTCCTGTATTTCAGTTTGTGCCCATTACCTCTTCTCAGTGGAGCCCAGTGACAGAACAAGAGTCTGGCTCTTCTTTACTCTTCCCATCAAGTATTTACACACATTGAAAAGATTCCCCCGTGGCTTCTCTGCTCCAGGCTGAACCGTCCCATCTCTCTCTAAATCCAGTTACCTTCTTCACTTTCATATATTTGGAAATGCTTTCCAGGGTTATTTACCACACCAGTTTCCTAGGGATTGAGGTGAGGCTGACCAGCCTGTAGTGCTCCGGATGCTCCATCTGGCTCTTCTTGAAGTTAGGGGCGACAGTTCATTTTTTTCTGGGTGCCACAGGATAAAAAGGATATAAAGCTACTGGAGAGTGTCCAGAGGAGGGCTACGAAGATGGTGAAGAATTTGGAGGGGAAGCTGTATGAGGAGCGGCTAAAGTCACTTGGTTTGTTCAGCCTGGAGAAGAGGAAACTAAGAAGAAACCTCATCATGGTCTACAACTTCCTCACAAGGGGAGGAGGAGGGGCAGGTACTGAGCTTTTCTTTCTGGCAGCTAATGATAGGATGGAAGGGAATGGCAGGAAGATGTGCCAGGGGAGGTTTAAGCTGGACATTAGGAAAAGGTTCTTCACCCAGAGGGTGGTAGAGCACTGGAACAGGCTGGTGGTCACGGGTGGTCACAGCCCCAAGTGTGACAGTGATCAAGAAGTGATTGGACAACACCCTCAGACAGATGGTGTGAATTTTGGGGTTGTCCTATGCAGGGAGAGGAGTTGGGCTCGATCCTGGTGGCTCCTTCCAATTCAGGATATTCTATGGTTCTATGATTCTATGTCCCCCGTCATCATGTTCTCTGCCCCATTCAGCAGTGGTCCTGTGGCAGTGTAGGCCCACTGATGAATGAGGTGAGTGGCTTGGTGACAGAAGATACAGAGAAGACAGTTACCAAATGCCTTCTTTGTCTCTGTCTACATTGCTGGAGGCTGTCCTGAGGAGCCCTGTATGTCTGAGGCCCCAGAGGAAGTCAGGACAATGGAGGAGTCTGCCTTAGTTGATGAGGACTGGGTTAAGGAGCAATTAAGAAATCTGAACATCCATAAATCCATGGGTCCAGACGGGATGCACTCGCGGATGCTGAGGGAGCTGGCTGAGATCATTGCTGGCTCTCCATCATCTTTGCCAAGTCTTGGAAAATGGGAGAGGTGCCTGAGGACTGAAGGAAAGCAAATGTCACTTCAATCTTCAGAAAGGGCAAGAAGGAGGACCCAGGTAACTATAGACCAGTCTGCCTCACCTCCGTCCCTGGGAAAGTAATGGAAGAACTTACCCTTGGTGCCATCTCAAGGCATATCAAGGATAAGAGGGTCATTTAGGGGCAGTCAACATGGCTTCACCAAGGGGAAGTCATGCTTGACCAACCTCATTGCCTTTTATGAGGACATAACAAGGTGGATAGATGATGGCAGAGCGGTGGATGTGGTCTTCCTTGACTTCAGTAAAGGATTTGACACAGTCTCCCACAGCATCCTCGCAGCTAAACTGAGGAAGTGTGATTTGGATGATTGGTTAGTGAGGTGGACTGCGACCTGGCTGAAGGGAAGAAGCCAGAGAGTCGTGGTCAATGGGGCAGAGTCTAGTTGGAGGCCTGTATCTAGTGGAGTGCCTCAAGGGTCAGTACTGGGGCCTGTATTATTCAATATATTCAGCAATGACTTGGATGAGGGAACACATTGCACTGTCAGCAAGTTTACTGATGACACCAAGCTGGGAGGAGTGGCTGACATGCCAGAAGGCTGTGCTGCCATCCAGCAAGACCTGGACAGACTGGAGAGCTGGGCAGGGAAAAATTTAAAGAAACATACAAGAGAAAGTGTAGAGTCTTACATCTGGGCAGGAACAACCGCAGGTTTCAGTATAGGTTGGGGAACGACCTATTAGAGAGCAGTGTAGTGGAAAGGGACCTGGGAGTCCTGGTGGACAGCCGGATGACCATGAGCCAGCACTGTGCCCTTGTGGCCAGGAAGGCCAATGGTATCCTGGGGTGTATTAGAAATGGGGTGGTTAGTAGGTCGAGAGAGGTTCTCCTTCCCCTCTACTCTGCCCTGGTGAGACCACACCTGGAATATTGTGTCCAGTACTGGGCCCCTCAGTTCAAGAAGGACAGGGAAATGCTGGAGAGAGTCCAGCACAGGGCAATGAAGATGATTAAGGGAGTTGAGCATCTCCTTTATGAGGAAAGGCTGAGGGAGCTGGGTCTCTTTAGTTTGGAGAAGAGGAGACTGAGGGGTGACCTTATTAATGTTTACAAATATATAAAGGGTGAGTGTCACAAGGATGGAGCCAGGCTCTTGTCAGTGACAGCCAATGATAAGACAAGGGATAATGGGTTCAAACTGGAACACAAGAGTTTCCACTTAAATTTGACGAGAAATTTCTTCTCAGTGAGGGTAAGAGAACACTGGAACAGGCTCCCCAGGGGGGTGGTGGAGTTTCCTTCTCTGGAGACATTCAAAACCTGCCTGGACACATTCCTGTGTAGCCTCACCTAGGCGTTCCTGCTCCCGCAGGGAGATCGGACTAGGTGATCTTTTGAGGTCCCTTCCAATCCCTTACACTCCGTGATTCTGTGATTCTGAGATTCCCTGGTCTTCCTTTTGGTGCTGAAGTATTTGTGGGAGCTCTTCCTGTTGCCATTCATGTCCCATGCCAGATTCCAGTCCAGGTGGTTTTTTGCTTTCCTAAACCCATCCTGGCATGGTCAGGCAGTGTCTCTGTATCCCTCTCAGGTCACCTGACCTTGTTTCTGCAACTTGATGCTTCCTTTTATGTTTGAGTTGTGTTAGGAGCTCCTTGTTCATCCATACAGGTCTCCTCTACCTTTGTGTGGCTTCCTCTTGCACACACAGTTGGACCATTCTTGAGCTTGGAGAAGGTGACTGAAAACCAACCATTTCTTCTGTTTTTCCCTGCTTCTCTTCAGGATCATATCCCATGACACACATTGAAGCTGGGCCCTGAACAGACCTAATAATTGAAGATGAAATCAATAATGAGAAACCATTAGCATTTGATTTCCTAAGTTAAATTGTAGGATATAATTTTGACCCATCTGTGTGCCAGAGTATGTTTGATTTTTTAAAAAATAATTGCAATGAGATATTTTGGCTTTTAAAACTATGAGATTGAATCCTTCTGGGCCAATATTATAATGTTTCTGGAATTTTCATTTTATAAATTATTTCAGGGCAGCACAAATGGGGAGGAAATGGTTTCAGAGGAGAAGAAGGGGAGCAACGAGAAATCTGAGTGTCCAAAGACCAAACCACAGCATCAGGTCTTGGGTGGGACAGCTTTCTGATCTCTACAGTTCTCACAGGGAAGAAATGATCCCCACTTCAGGTAGTTCCCAGTCATTCTCTCAGTAAATTCACAAAAATCTGATTCCCAGGAAGCTCAGGAGAGCTCAGAATTCGGACAGGTAGGGTGATAGCGGCCTCAGCAGTCTTGCTTTTTCCCAGACTGAGAGAGGTCAAGTAAAATGCAGCCACTGACAGGTCTGTATTTCACTTGTATAGTGGCTTTGAGACAGAACCGTCTGAGGAAGATTTGAACTAATTTTGACAGAGATTTTGTTATAGCAAGACTGATTTTCTCAACAGAGGCCCTTGGGAAGGCTACAGTTTACTTTCTATTTACATGCAATTGAAAAACTTCATGTGAAGTGCTACAGTATTTCATTTGTAGACTTAAGAATTTATGTTAGAAGACTTCCTTGGTTTTGGCTTATGTAGCCGATTTCTTTCTAACACATTGACAAGTAATTTTCCACTTGGAATAAGAGTGTAGTTCAAATCAGGAAGATACTGTTGAGAATAGAAAACAAGACTGTTAAGTGGAGGATATAAAAATGATGGTTAAACTAACAGTTTTGATGCAGAACAGAAAAAAATCCTAGGGATTTTGCAAGAAGATTAGGTTCACAGATAACTTTGTTTGATTTTGATGGAGCTCCTGCCACTTAAAAAAAAAAAAAAAAAAGTGCTGGAAAACCTTATGAAATCATGTAACCCATTCCTCCAACCCCTGTCAGTGCAGGATTACTCCTCAGAGTACATTTCCACTGTCTTGTCCAAGTTCAACTGCACATGACTCACGCAAAGGGTTTCCACCACTTCTCTTGGGATATATATATCTACAGTCTGAATTCATTATTAGGAAATTTTGCTAAATGTTTCTTCACTCAGTTTTAAGCCATTAACTTTACCGACATACTACTGTGTCACCATAACCAGCATGCCTTTCTTGCTAGTTTTCCACTCTTCAGTTATCTGTAGATGACCAGAGCACCCTCTTTTTCTTTCTAGTCTTCATTAAGTTCAGGTAGCATACCAGTGTTAAGATCCTGTCTTTTTTCACTCTTCTTTACAGGACAGTTTCTGCAGTCATTTTCATTGCGTTGGTATGAATTATGGCCAGTTTGTTGACTTTCTTGGATATCTTTGTTCTTTTCCTTCCCATTTCTGTGCTTGTCTCGTTTCATCTGAAAGGGACTAGTATCAGATTTCAATTACAGCAATGATTATTTCTGATTACCTCAGTCAACTTTTCCCTTTCCTGCTGAAGAGGACTGTTAAGACATCTATAGTATGTTCTGAAAGACTGAGACAGGTTGGCATTTTACTTGCAGAAAGTTCAATACTGTTGGCAGCAATAAGGGTTAATATTTAAAAAAAAAAAAAATTATTTTAATATTTTACATTTCATTATTTCACATTTCAAGTGCTTTTTATAATTTTCTGTTGCAGGAGACATTAAAGCTATGAATACAACCTTCCTCCTACATAGGTGTAAAATGTTCTCTCCTCACTTAATTATCTCCTCATGGTGTGCAGCCAATATCACCGGGGGAATCTTCTGTGGTCTTTGTCAGGCTTGGAGGGGCAGGAAGGGGACATATTAATTTGGCAATAATTTGTTTCTTCTCTGTTTTATAATATGCTAAGATAAAATTCTCTCAGCTGACATGTCCACAGACACAGACAGAAAGGCTCAGATTTTCTCAGACAGCTCTCTGTCTGAAGACCTTTTGGTTGTACCAAAAGTGAACCCCACTGGATTCAGGATTCAACAGCCAATTTATCTACTGTAGAGAAGTTGTATGACTGAGTCTTTCAAAGAGTTTTCTCATTCACCCTTTAGTAACTATATTTATGTGGCATCTCTTAATGAATCTTTGTCCCCTCTGCTTTCAGCCACCATCTTTACATTCACTGACTGGTTCCTCAGCACCTCTCATTGGAAAGGCATTTGGTTTCTTTGTAAGAATTTGTGAAAATATATATAAAGTTTAAAATATGAATATGTTTTGGTTTGGAGTTCTTACGTGGAAAAAGTAACAACAATTTGAATATCTGTAACTTTCAGATACTGTGCACAATGGAACATCTAATTCCACGTGTAGTTAATTCGTTATTGGATTAAGAAAACATGGGGTTTGTTCTTTTAATTGAGAGAAAAATAAAAGACAGAGCCTTATTTTCTGCATATGCTGTGCTGTGTTAACCAGATAGACACATTCTAATGCTTACAGACCTTTTTTTGGTTTCTTTTCGTTTTTCTCTTTGTTTTTGTTTAGTGTAAAGTGCTGCACTGAAAACAGAGGAGACAAGCAAAGGAAAAACAATGGCAAGCCACATTTTCAAAAAATGCAAAGAGAGAACACTTGCATTTGGGTGAATAATGCAATCAATACTGTTCCACCTAATATGTGAAAACTTTGCCATGTGGTGATTACTAGCAAAATTCAAGAGTCATTGCAAAGGAAAACCTGCTCAGATATCTAATTTATGAACTATGCTTTGTAATCCATAGAGACAATGCTTTCCTTATACTGTGGCTTCCTTTACTTTCTGGCTGGTACCTATCTTTTTTTAAGGTTTAAAGCCCCATTTACTTCGTGGGTATTTCTTCCTTATGAGCTCCTGCAAAGGGGAACAGCATGAGCATGAATCGGAGATGACCTGCTAATACGGTGCGTGGGGTTGTTTTGCCATTGAAATATGAGACTTAGCCTGAAAAACATTAAGAGACTATTTGCTAGTCCTTTCTCTCACCATGAATATTTGTCACGTTCACTAAGTTTATGTGTATATGCTTATTCTTAAATGTTTCAACCAAGGGAGATTCTAACAGTTTCCTTGAAGGATTTTTCTGCAATCCAGTGAACTTCAAGTGCTCATTCTCATTTTTATCCCATTCTAATTTACAAGTTCCTTTTGAAGTCCTCATTACTTCCTTTTCTCTTTTGTGCTTCTGTTATTATTGAAATGTGCATCATTGTGGGTTTTTTATCTTCGTCCTAGTCTTTTTGCATTTCCTAACTCTGTGTTGTTTCATGATATAGAGGAGCATACAACTGAGTCTTTCAGTCTTGCTTCATTACGACGCTTTAATGGGAGATAGAACAGCATTAGTCCAGCCGAATACTTGTCCCACCTATGCTTAGACTATGCTTTTTCCAGACCGAAGCATGGATCTCACTTTCAATGCTTACAAGTTTACCACTCAGCCCTGCTACCGCTCAGCACGAATTCTGATCATGCATCTGGACCTTTCTAACTGCCAAGGAGGCTGTGGACCTCAGAAATGATTTCTGGAGGAATGAGGAGTAGTTCCTGAGGATACAGCTGCAGCTCAGAACCCCAACTGTTTGTTGGGCAACGTCCTTGTCTGTTGTTTAACTATAGAATTATGCACTCATAAAGTGCTTTATAAGCAGGAATAAAATGATGTGAATTCTTAATCATAACTGCTATGCACAACTTTTACATATGTTTGTATAAACATATACAAAGAGCTAGGCCACTTTCCACATTAATATAAATCTCTTACCATCTTACTAGTTTTAACAGAAATCGAGTAGGATAAGAATAAAACAGGTTTGGATTTGTCTCCAGAGAAAAAAATCCAGTTCCAGAATTTGACGCTACATTATAAAATACTTGTTCAGATAAGACTTTCGAACTTACTGAAGATTTGCATTGTAAAAATTACAAACAGGAAGAGATGTTAGGAACATTAGCAGTTTTTCATAGATGTCATTTTCAAAAGCAGTATCACTGACACAGCCATTGAAAGATATATCAAACCAAAGAACAGGTGAAAGAAGAGCATCTGTGGTTTCACAAAGTGCTTGACCAGTCAAGTCAAAGATGAACGCAATTTCAACCGCTGCGTACTATTATGATATGGACAATTTCCATAGATGCTAAAGGCCCAGAGCAGATTTTGGTTTTATTAGGCACTCTACAAACTATTAGAAAGACACTCAAAGGGTAAACCTCACCAAGTGTGTATAATTGGCAGAAAGGAAAAAAAAATTATGTTCCTCAACTATTTGCAATCGTGTCATGTGATCACCTAGGTTTGCAGAACATTCGCTTTGATGATTTGGATTTAGTGAATCTTCCTAAGTTTACTGTTCACTCGGCTAGAATAATTGTTCTATCGCTTTCCTAAGTGTTTACCACTTCCATTAACCTCAGTGGCAGCAAGCACGTTGACTCTTTTCTTATGGATTTACATGGATTTGTATCACCCTTTTCACTTCCTGTAGCTAAGTAGAATTGGAAAATTACCATCTCCAGTGACATAACAGTATGTTATGTGACTATGATCTTTATGTTATTCTCCTTATCAGTTACTCTGAATTATCCTGCTCTCTCCTCTTCTCAGATTCTGAAAAGGGCCCTCATAAAAGCAGCAAGCTACTAGAATGTGTAGCTCCCAGGAACTTTAAAACAAGTGATTAAAGTGTTATTAACTTGTGAAGATAAGTGGGTGACATGGAAGTAAATTATCCTGGGATCTACATCTTTGTGAACATGTTATTTTATGGCAGTTATGAATGACAAGGAGTCACAGTATTTGCACTATTCAAGGAAAAACAGTAGTGGTTTGACTTCAGCCTCTTCGTATCTAGTTTCTTATGCAATGAAGTATAATTTTACCTAATGTTTGCAGTTTATTTTCCTCATGTGACTCAGCACCTCTCTTTTTCACCCCACTGCTATGTTTGGATTGCTATATCTGACACAATTCCTTATGGCCCAGCTCAGCCTTCAGATACACAGGCACAGATCCCAGTGTAGTCAATGGGAGTTGCCCTTGGGTATTTGAGGGTGGGTTTTTGGCCTTTAGCCTTAACACGAACAAATACGTTATAAATTATTTCAAACTTATATTACCGAAGAACTAGCATTTCCCCAGTGCAGATTATTCTATTTATTCTGTATCAATCATTAATCTTTTCCGAAAATGTTTACAAGTGAAGTCACATCTCATATCTGATTAGCTGAATTATACATATGAAGTATAACCATCTTAAAATTCAGTAGCAGAGACTAAAAATGTCTTTAGGAATTCAATAAAATTTATGCTTTTGTATGCAGTGAGCAATTTGACTTTAAAATTTGTGGTACACGTAAAAAATCAAATTGAATTTTCAAAGACCACATTGTTTAGCATGGGGTTTTTAAATTTAGCATAATCTATTTCTTCCTCTGCCTATAAAAAAATGTAAATTATTTATGTTACCTGTATTCAGTGACCTGTAGATGAACCTTCCCAAACCACAGATGACCTGCTACAGCACAAATAATAACAGTCTATTATTAGGCACTGTGCACAAGTGTCTGAATTAATCTCTCAAAGCTGTAATTACCGGTAATGTTACATTTAATTTGTCTGCAGTGCATGATTTGTTGGTAAATATGACATTTTGACCAGTCTCAGAAAAATCATTGAATTGGAGCTCTCTGATACTAGAGAATCAAATGCCTTATAAGTGATCTTCCTTGTATGCTTTGGGCCTGATTCTCAGAGCAATTCTGTGGCCTTCACCTCTGATATGTAGCATCTATTTTAAGTTACTGTCATTAGCTTCTTCTCCTGTTTTTCATCATGCACAATACTAATACGTTATCAGAGGTTCAAATAATTTTTCCCTACTCACCACTTAGCTCCTTAAAAGATATTTTTATTTTATCGCTTAAATGCTTCATTTTTTTCAATAAGATCTTGAGAAAATGAAGTAAATAAAATCCCTCCCATGTTTACTTTCTCTACAGAACAAAACGAAGTTTGATATGTATGTGAAAAACACTGCACGGAGATATGAAATTGGCAGTATTATGAAGCTTTGTTGACTGATTGGAGGCTTCTGGGGAAGGGAAAATATTTTTTACAAAATTTAGATCTGACTGGGTTTCAGCTCCATGCAGAGAAAATGCAAATTAGTTTGATGTGCTGACAAAAAAGCTACATTAGGTCATATAAAATTGGAACATCAGCTACTACAACATCATTATTTTACTCTTGCAACCATTTCTCGTATTCACCTTGCAAACACTTAACACGATGTGGACCCATTCAACTGCCTGAAGTGGCAGCTATGTTCAGGGTTACAAGATGTGAGCAGGATGTGTTCATATCCCCTCCTCTTCAATTTCCAGTACTATTGCATCAAAATTTGTTAGCATATATGCATGTCTCTCCCTCTTATCTCCCTCTTCACTATAAAGCTTAATCCTCAACTTCAAACAGCTCATCCTTTGACTTCCCAGCACAGATCCTGGAAGCTAAACATATGCAATCTTGCCATATTATTTTGGGGAAATCTTTATACCATGTCAATGAAACAGATGTAATGATTCCTACGCAGGTTGGAAAGATATTGTCAATTTACTCTTTGAAACTTTTGAGAGCTCAGAAGGAAACACAATCACAGGGTTAGGGTTAGAGAATAGTGACTATAGGACAGATTAACCAGAAAACTACCTAACTGCTTGCACTCATGGTATCTACCTCCTGTTGATATCCAGTTCAGTACTATGTGGTGTTGGAAATTTTTTTCATCTGATTAAGAGACATGAGTAGATTCACTTCCCTCTCCTTTCCTTTCAGCTAGGGTTTTTGTAGTCTGTGGACTGCCTAAGATGACACAGACCACATGGGAAAAGTATACAAAATTAAATTCCTTAAACAGTAGAGACTGACAGGCATAACAGAAAGGAATGAAATAGGAGGATACATCCAAAATTATTAACAGATAATGATTCTGACTTACCTGTCTCCCTCCCTCCCCTGAATATTAATATGTTTTTTTAAATGGCAGGAAAAGCAATGCAGAAAACATAAGAATTAATCCATGCATCAAAACAAAATAGCCAAGATATCCACAAGTTTCTGGGATCTGGCAAAAGATGCAAGAGTTTCTGCAGGCTTCTGGGGTCTGAACATATGCCTGAAGGATTTTGTACTAATATATTTGGAAAATACTCAAGTCACATAGGTGGCCCAATGAGTGTGAGCCATATTGAGTGAATTATGAATCCTTGTGTTCAGTTTCAGTTGTTGGTTTCTTTTATCCTATATGCTTTCAAGGATCTAATAAATGCTGAAGATTGACTGTGGCTTGAGAATTCAGTATAGGTGTCTCAGTCTGTCATTAAAACAAGCCAGTTGAATGAAGGCTCAGCATTTTTGACTAAAGGTACTATACTTGCTAACTTTTTTGTTTAGACATTTAATTGTAATCAAAGCACAGCTAATTTAGTAGAATTGTCACTATTAGCGTGACTGTCATTATCACAAACCATCTGTGTAGTTCATGTATCTTCTGGTTACAAGAGACACATAGGAGTGGCTTGTAGATGTTATACTTACTGATGAGATGCCAAAATATGTAAAAAGAAAATACAGTAGCTCTCTGGCTCTGTGGTACTAGATTTCAAAAACCACAGGCAATTCAAACAGCCGGTTGAGAGCAGGGGATTGTTTTTTTCTTAGAATATCAATTACATTTTGGGGTTGTGTAGCTGCATAGTTAGCAAAGTTAAATGTAGCCAAAGGACCTAGTAAATCAAAATTATCATGTGACTGCTGTCACAATTCGTTTTTATTTGCTACATAAAGTGCAGGTGTTTACTTATTCCACCACTGGAAACATTTAAGATCTCAAGGTTTAGATCTGTGTCTTTCTAAAGCCATCAGCATTTGACCCAAGCCTGCTCCCATGAAGAAAAGTCAAACAGAGTGGCAGACATAAGCTGCGTTCCCTGGATACCCCAAATGGGGACCCTAACATCTGTGTAGACAACCAGCTGGCTCCATTTGCAGAAGTGACAAGCACCAAGTGGCCTTCCATGGTGAACTTTGAACCAGACTGAGGTACACAGCATTGATTTTAAAATCGTCAGCTGAGCAGAAATCAGCATGGGCCACCTTCCAGCCTGGTGCTCAGGAAGGGCCGTGGGGCCACACAGCTCCCTGGCCAAAACTGCAGCTGCTGAAATGCTGTAGATCCTTGATCTTGGACCAATGGAGCTGCGCCTGTAGGGAGGTGAAACACTGTAATACAAAAGAACTGGTAGTTACACAAAAAAAAAAAAATTACTACCAGAACACCTACTGATGAAAGACTGTAACAGGGATACTGGCAGGTTTTGGAAAGCGTTCCCGGCTGTGTTTTTAATAACATCAGCCTACAGAATGAGAATACGTACTCCACTGAGTTGTAATAACACTTAGGAATATATTAGCCCACAAACTGAGCATCGTAAAACTGTTGTTTTCACATTTTACTAATAAAATGCCATGGCATTGTAAATCTGTTTTTATTTTATTTGTAATGGCAGAAATGTGTTTATCATAAAATCAAATCCTCTCTCAAAATTCAGGCCACAGGACAATGATAAAATTCATCCTGCTCAGGGTCATGGTTTGCATCACTCTAGTCCAAACATAAAATTGCAATATACTACTTAAAATCTTCTACTTTCAAAATGCATCATGAAATTCAAAGCACATCCAGGTCTGTGCTGACACTGCAGTTTGTGGCAAGGTGAATCAGAAGCATATAAAGCAGTTAAATGACAATGTGTGGAGCAAAGCACGACTATCTAGAATATTTGTGACAGGGGCCAGGTGTGAAATGGCAAACAGAACTGATAGGTCATGGTATAATTAAATGTGTTCAAATTTCAGCTTATCAAAGTTTCCTTTCATTCAAAGTACCAAAGACCCAGGTACCTATTAATTAAGTCTAAATTTATGCTTCAGTCTACAAATCATGAGGTTGTAATAATATAGTTCCTTCAAAAAAGGCCATTCTACTGCACACTTTTGTGATACAAATATGTATATGTATGAGCACTGGATCTTTATAGCACTATAAACGTGTGTAATTTGCAATGAAGAAATTAATGTGATTAGATCTGTAAGAGCAGTCTTCAATGGCTCAGTTGTTTTGAAATTTCACACTCACATAGAATATTCAGCAATAAAGCATACCAAATCAGGAAAGAACTACAAACTCTTTGTGGATTGCAACATAGATGTTCTTTTATAAATCATGAGAAATAAGGCTTTTTAGAAGATAATGGGACTCCGTCACATCCAAATAGAAGGTACCATGCAATAAACTATTATTTTCTCATTCTCTAGTCCTCCTAGTATGGTGCCTGAAGTACAAAGTGTAGGGGCTTTTGGATATCATATAAATCATTAATGGGGAATACTATAATTGTAACAAAATAGAGCCATAAATCTCTGTATTAATAGGACATTTTGGTCTCTGCACTTGATTTTTCACTGAAGAGGGCAACAATTTCATCGTATTCCACTTGAGAGAGTTGACCCCTTCATAATATGTGCCCACTACACTCTGAGGCATCAGATACTAACATCAAGTAAATGCTCTTCATGACTCTGTCATTTCCTTCTGGGAACCACCTAAACCAATTTCAATGGAGAGCTGAAAGTGGAAAAATCATCCCAAAGACAAGGGGAAAAGATCAAACACACTTGAGGTTACCAGAAAAGGATCACGTTTAACTAGTCTCTGAACTGAATCAGCCTCTCATGTTTTCATTATCTTCTATTCATCTCATATAGCTCTGCCAGAAAGATTACACTGCAGGATATTTTTTCTAGAATGAGAGGGGCTCTGGTGAGATTGTCTCAAATTTGTTTAAGAACCCAAGCATGCAAAATACAATTTAGGATACAAACTGAAACATGTCATTGATATAAAATTTATGATAAAATTACATTACAGCAGCTCAATCTTAAAGAATATATGTTGCCTCTTTGTATAAAACACATTGTACCAGATTCTCAGTGGGGATACATTTTTATAGCTCATTCACTTTCACAGAACTACACAAGTATACACCAGGTGAGGATTTTGCCTAACATCATTTACTTCAAAATATTCCAACAAGGGATTTAGTACAGGATTAGATGTGTATTTTCTCTGTTAGCACTTATATTCATTCTCTGTGTGTCCTTAAGATATCTATAGACAACTGAAACAGAGGTTACACATTGATCAATACTAGAAAGGGAAAAAAGGTAAAAAGTCTAGTCAGACAAGGTAAATCAAGGTAGTAGATGCATCTTTGAGAAATAAGATGTGTTTCAAGGGAGCTCAAAATGGTGAGAAAGGCTTGTGAACATCCATAGCCACTAAATCTCTGGGATTACTTATTCCAAACTGTCTTTAAAACAGGACATTTCACTGTTGAAATGCTGTGAACAGAGGATTTAATCAAACAGGAAGGCTCCTTGCGTTGAAGAAGATTGCTAAAGAGTGCATTCAGAATTTGTTGTAAAAATGGCTCAGATTATATCCTTCAAAGTCTTACTTCCCTTTTTTAAGATTTTCCAGTCCTCAGGTTATGAAAATATCCTGAGGACATTTCAGAAGTGCACAAATCTACCTCTCTCAAGCAGTTTGAAGTATAGAAGTTATTAATTATTCAGTGGAAGTTATTGGAGGTCTGCCATGGGTAAATTCAGGCAACTGATTGGGAATACAGTACACATGTGGGTGTTAAAAATTTACAGTTTTAGAAAAAAATCCATGCTAATTATCTCACAAATATCTATACCTACTTGCACAATCAGTGAGTCTGTTTAAATTGCTAATAAACTTCCAACATCTCCCTGGATATGCTGCAGTTTTGGATGACTAATCCTGCACTTGAGGAGCTTAGGAAAAGTTTAAAAGGGTGATGTATCCTAGGGGATGCAATTCAACATATAGGGAAAGAGAGTCCTGAGATCTCAGAACTGGAATTTCCAGGAGGTATATCAAAGCACTTCCAAGTAAATTTTAGAGT